>NC_134586.1:109251113-110451113 GCF_037038515.1 Microtus pennsylvanicus | reverse complement strand
AACCAAAAGTTTGAAGAAATGAGTAAATACGTACATAATACCCTAGGAAACCAAGAAAGAACGATCAAACAGGTAATGGAAACAGTTCAAGAATTAAAAACCGAAATGGAAGCAATGAAGAAAACACAAACTGAGGACCAGCTGGATATGGAAAATCTAGGTCAACGAGCAGAGCCTACAGAAACAAGCATCATCAATAGAATACAAGAAACAGAAGAAAGAATCTCAGATTCTGAGGACACCATAGAGAAAATAAATGCACTGATCAAAGAAAACTGCAAAGCCAACAAATTCTCATCATAAAACATTCAGGAATTACGGGACACAATAAAAAGACCAAACCTAAGAATAATAGGAATAGAAGATGGAGAAGAGTCACAGCTCAAAGGCTCAGAAAATATTTTGAACAAAATTATGGAAGAAAACTTTCCCAACATAAAGAAAGATATTCATTTGAATATTCAAGAAGCATACAGAACACAAAAAAAGACTGGATCAAAGAAAAACATCCCCTTGCCATATAATAATCAAAACACAAAATATACAGGTTAAAGAAAGAATACTAAGAGCTGCAAAGGAAAAAGGCCAAGTAACTTATAAATGTAAACCGATCAGACTTACACCTGAGTTCTCTATGGAAACAATGAAAGCCAGAAGGTCCTGGATAGAAGTACTGCAGAAGCGAAGAGACAATGGATGCAAGCCCAGACTACTATACCCAGCCAAGCTTTCATTCACTATAAATGGAGAAAACAAGACATTCCAGGATAAGAACAAATTTAAACAATACGTAGCCACGAATCCAGCCCTACAGAAAGTAATAGAAGGAAAATCGCAACCCAAGGAATCCAACATTGCCAACACTGCCTACAAAAACTGAGGCATCTAGCAACCCTTCACCAGCACAACTCAAAGAAGGGAGACACACAAGTTCTACTTCCAAAAACAATAAGAATATCCGGAGTAAACAACCACTGGTCATTAATATCACTTAATATTAATGGTCTCAATTCACCTATAAAAAGGCACAGGCGAAGAGATTGGATACAAAAACAGGATCCAACATTCTGCTGTTTGCAAGAAACACCATCTCAACCACAAAGACAGGCATCTACTCAGAGTAAAGGTTTGGGAAAAGGTCTTTCAAGCAAATGGTCCTAAGAAAAAATCAGGTGTGGCCATATTAATTTCTAACAAAACTGACTTCAAACTAAAATCAATCAGAAGAGATCAAGATGGATACATTATACTCATAACAGGAACAATTCGTCAGGATGAAGTCTCAATCCTGAATATCTATGCCCCTATTATAAAAGCACCCACTTATGTAAAAGAAATATTACTAAAACTCAAGGCAGACATCAAACCACACACACTAGTAGTAGGAGATTTCAATACACCTCTCTCAGTAATGGACAGGTCCATCAGACAGTAGCTTAATAGAGAATTAAGAGAACTACTGTAGGTAATGAAGCAAATGGACTTCACAGACATCTATAGAACATTCCACCCAAATAGGAAAGAATATACCTTCTTCTCTGCAGCTCATGGAACCTTCTCGAAAATTGACCACATACTCGGAAACAAAGGAAACCTCCACAGATACAAAAAAAAATATCAGTGTCCACCTGTGTCTTATCAGATCACCATGGATTGAAGTTAGAAGGAAAAAACCAGGCTACCCCCAGAAAGCAGACAAACTCATGGAAACTGAAGAGTCAACTACTGAACCACACTTGGGTCAAGGAAGAAATCAAGAAAGAAATTAAAGTCTTCCTTGAATTTAATGAAAATAAAGGGACAACATACTCAAACCTATGGGACACTATGAAATCAGTGCTAAGAGAAAAGTTCATAGCACTAAGTGCCCACTTAAAGAAAACAGTGAAAGCATACATCAGAGACTTAATAGCACACCTGAAAGCTTTAGAAAAAAAAAGAAGCAGATGTGTCAAGGAGGAGTAGAAGACTGGAAATAATCAAAGTGAGGGCAGAAATCAACAAAATAGAAACACAGAAAACTGTCCAAAGAATCAATGAAACAAAATGTTGGTTCTTGGAGAAAATCAACAAGATCGACAAGCCCCTATCCAAACTAATTAAATGACACAGAGAAAACACACAAATAAATAAAATCAGAAATGAAAAGGGGGACATAACCACAGACACAGAGGAAATTCAGAGACTCATTAGATCTTACTACAAAAGCCTGTATGCCACAAAATTTGAAAATGCAAAAGAAATGGACATTTTTTTTAGATAAGTACCATATACCAAAGTTAAACCAGGACCAGGTGAACAACCTAAATAGACCTGTTAGTCGCGAAGAACTAGAAACTGTTATCAAAAATTTCCCTTCCAAAAAAAGCCCAGGACCAGATGGTTTCCATGCAGAATTCTACCAGAACTTCCAAGAAGAGCTAATACCTATACTCCTTAATGTATTTCACAATATAGAAACAGAAGAGTCACTGCCAAATTCCTTTTATGAAGCTACAGTTACCCTGATACCAAAACCACACAAAGACCCAATCAAGAAAGAGAATTACAGGCCTATCTCACTCATGAATATCGACACAAAAATTCTCAATAAAATACTGGCAAACAGAATCCAAGAACACATTAGAAAAATTATCCATCATGATCAAGTATACTTCATCCAAGAGCTGCAGAGCTGGTTCAACATATGCAAATCTATCAATGTAATCTACCATATAAATAAAATGAAAGAAAAAAACCATATGATCATTTCATGAGATGCTGAAAAAGCATTTAACAAAATTCAACACCCCTTTATGATAAAAGTCTTGGAGAGATTAGGGATACAAATGTCATACCTAAATATAATAAAAGCTATTTACAGCAAGCCGACAGCTTACATTAAATTAAATGGAGAAAAACTCAAAGCCATCCCACTAAAATCAGGAACACAACAAGGATGTCCACTTTCTCCATACCTCTTCAATATAGTGCTTGAAGTTCTAACAATAGCAATAAGACAACATAAAGGGGATCAAGGGGATTCGTATCGGAAAAGAAGAAGTTAAGCTCTTGTTATTTGCAGATGATATGATAGTATACATAAGCGACCCCAAAAATTCTACCAAAGAACTCCTACAGCTAATAAACACCTTTAGTAATGTGGCAGGATACATGATCAACTCCAAAAAATCAGTGACCTTCCTATACACTAAGGATAAGGAAACAGAGAGGGAAATTAGAGAAGCATCTCCTTTCACGATAGCCAGAAATAGCATAAAATATCTTGGGGTAACTCTGACCAAGGATGTGAAAGATCTATTTGACAAGAACTTTAAGTCTGTGAAGAAAGAAATTGAAGAGGACACCAGAAAATGGAAGGATCTGCCTTGCTCCTGGATTGGGAGGATCAACATAGTAAAAATGGCATAAAAACAGAGAAGTCGACCAATGGAATCAAATAGAAGACCCTGACATTAACCCACAAACCTATGAACACCTAATTTTCGGTAAAGGACTTAAAAGTATACAATGGAAAAAAAAGAGCATCTTCAACAAATTGTGCTGACAAAGCTGGATATCAATCTGTGGAAGAATGAAAATAGATCCATATCTATCACCATGCACAAAACTCAAGTCCAAGTGGATTAAAGACCTCAATATCAGCCCGAACACATTGAACCACTTTGGAAAGCAGTGTGGTGGTTTCTCAGGAAATTCAGGATCAACTTACCACTGGACCCAGCAATACCACTCTTGGGAATATACCCAAGAGAGGCCTTATCATACAACAAATTATATGCTCTACGATGTTCATAGCTGCATTGTTTGTGATAGCCAGAACCTGGAAACAACCTAGATGCCCTTCAATGGAAGAATGGATGAATAATGTATGGAATATATACATATTAGAGTACTACTTAGCAGTAAAAAACAATGACTTCTTGAATTTTGCATGCAAATGGACAGAAATAGAAAATACTATCCTGACTGAGGTAAGCCAGACCCAAAAAGAGGAGTATTGGATGTACTCTCTCATATTTGGTTTCTAGCCATAAGCAAAGGACATTGAGCCTATAATTAGTGATCCTAGAGAAGCTAAATAAGGAGAACCCAAAGAAAAACATATAGGCATTCTCCTGAATATTAACCTTCATCAGGCGATAAAAGGAGACAGAGACAGAGACCCACATTGGAGCACCAGACAGAAATCTCAAGGTCCAAATCAGGAGCAGAAGGAGAGAGAGCACGAGCAAGGAACTCAGGACCGCGAGGGGTGCACCCACACACTGAGACAATGGGGATGTTCTTCTGGGAACTCACCAAAGTCAGCTGGCCTGGGTCTGGAAAAGCCTGGGATAAAACCGGACTCTCTGAACATAGCAGACAATGAGGACTACTGACAACTCAAGAACAATGGCAATGGGTTTCTGATCCTACTGCACGTACTGGCTTTGGAGGAGCCTAGGCAGTTTGGATGCTCACCTTACTAGACCTGGATGGAGGTGGGTGGTCCTTGGACTTCCCACAGGGCAGGGAACCCTGATTGCTCTTTGGGCTGATGAGAGAGGGGTACTTGATTGGGGGAGGGGGAGGGAAATGGGAGGCGGTGGCGGGGAAGAGATAGAAATCTTTAACAAATGAATAAATTTAAAAAAAAAGAATTTTAACTGCCTCTCATTGATATATTTACTTATATTTGGTATATTCTGTTTTCATTCAGTCATTTAGTTACAGTTGTCCCGTTTTTAAACTATTTGCAACTGTAAATGGTAGTCTTAGTTCTAATTTTATTAGAGACATTTTGGTTAGTCAAACTGTTATTTAATCTTACTTTTCAAAATAATATATGGTGATGATAAATGAAGTTCCTACAAAGATCTTTACATGTCAACCATTGTACCAACAATGTCATGACAAAAATAAGTAATAGTTATTTGAGCAACTGAAATAGGTGAAAGACTGGATAAGTACTGAAAAATATCAGGCCATTTTGCAAGACCCCAACATTTAGTAAGAGAAAAAAGTTGGAGAGATATTAAAGACATAGTGGATTTATGTGATAACAGCTATGACATTATATTTAGGAAAGACAATGTAATTAAATTATAGTGGTTATTTGAAACTATACACTTAAGAAATTGTTAATCATTATTGAGCAATAGTTTCTAAGGCCATGAATAAGTCACTGTGGTGAGTGAAGACAAAATATGCACCTATTTTTTAATCCTTCAGAGGAATCTCCTACAAGGTCCATTTTAGTAAATCAAATCTTTATAAAATATTCTTGATGTTCTTATTTTTTACAAAGTAGATGAATGCTTTGACTAAAAAGCAAATTTAATGTACATTATACTATTTAGCCCAGATACCACCCTAAGGTCTAGAATATTAACTCTCAACCTTTGTCTGTATGAAGGTAGTATAAGGGAAATGATTAAAGAAAATAACACTTATTATAGAACATGACAACTATTATAAAACTTGGTGATATCCACTGGGCTATTAACTGAAAATACAACTTAATGCCATCCATTACCAGCAGCATACTGCAAAGACCTATGGCAGCAGAACAAGCCTCAGCTTAGGGATTGCTGCTCATCGTCTCTATGCATTGCAAACCACATTGTGTGAAATAGATCACTACTTCTAATATTCTGCCCTGATATTCTAAGGTTCCAAGGAAGTTTAAATTAGAAACCAAACAGGTAGCATTTTCTTTACTTGGTGTCAAAAAAAAGATGGCGACTCTCTTCCGTCCTAACAGCTACATTGGTGTAGATTTTGACTACTTCAGATGGGCGATAATCATTATCATTTCTTATTTCTTGACAGGTCTTCCTACAGCTAAAAGGATGGGCAGAACTCACTGTCTGGCTTCAATGCAAAACATTCTTAAGCCTGTCTATACTCAAGCTGTGCTGCATGACAACCCAAAATCTAGAGGTGATCTGGAAATTTCATTCAATAAAACAGATATTTCTTTGGGTCAAATAAAATATTCAGAATCTTCAAAATGCTTTCATACATCATTTTCTAAAGTTTGAACTAATAACCTCATATCTTAGGATCACTTCCTGCAGTTCCTAGGACTACTTGTTACTGTGTTCCATCTAATGTCTACTATATAAGAACTTTGAAGGTGGAAATCAAGAAACAAATCTATTTGCTTCAAATATATGTATAGACTCAAGACTCATCTCTGTAAGTTAGGAAATGTTACAGGGAGATGGGTCCAAGAGAAAATAATTATGACATTCAATTTCTGCGATAAAAAGGATGTTATCAACCTTGGGCTAATTACATGTCATATTTCTTGAGTTTCTGTTATATTGTGAGAACTTTTCAAAAGGAAATGACCCTGTCTCAGAATTCCTTAGTTGTAATTTTTTGTATAGGATTGAGCCCCGCTCTTCAGGCATTTTCCTGACCACCTTAGAAGATATATTACTGTTTTGTTCAGTTCCTGTTTTGGCAGTCATGTAGATGAGACTTTATGCATGTAACTTCTGGCATTCTTAGGAGACACAGTCTCAAAGCAAACTGATTGTTCCTTTGGCTCTTAAAATTCTTTTACCCTCTTCCTTGCAATAATCTCAGGTTAAAGCATAATTGGCTATCCAATGTAAGATGATCCACCCCAAAGACATATGTGCAAGCAACAATATACACAGCAGATCATTTTCATATAAAAATAATTAGTGAAAAAGTATACTTTTCATTTGAAAAGTTCAAGGATGGGCATATGGAGGGTCAGAAAGTGTAAAAGGAAGGGGAAATGCTATAATTATATTATAATCTCAAAAGCTAAAAGAAGTAATTTAAAAAGGAAATGGTCACCAAATATGTTCCATGTGAACCTATTGAATGGCTGTAAAGAGCACTCTTGCTTATGTAATTACCAGATTAATAGAATACAATCAAATTTTGGCAGTAAAATTCCTTACTATTTCAGAGCTTGTGCAAATGAGAAGAAAACCTGGTAGCAACTTTTTTTCTTTTGAAGCAGCCAGGTGTCATTTGTTCCCATCTCTGCTTCCCAATGACTTACTTCCCACATCTGTTTGAAAGTCTTCAAACTCCTAGAGGCATCATATAACTCCCTCCTGCTGGGGATACTGTGACTGCTTCATTAAAAAGTATGTGGACTTTGTGCTGTACTACTTAGCAATGCTTACAGTCTGTTTTTGAAAGGTAAGGATTTGAAATAACGCAGGAACAAATTTCCCTTCTATTACTCTGAGAAACAAGAAATAGGAACTGTTAAATAAATCAGCTCATCACATTTTATCAAAGCAACACCGAACAAATATTTTCCAGACAATGAAAATTTAATGAGAGCCTGTACAATTGTCTTTAAAGCAATGTTATAAAAATGGTGGTGGTGTGTGGGTGGGGCAAATCTAGTGCCTAGCAAGGGGACAGACAATTCTGGATACAGTTCCCCGCCCTACAAACAGACAGCAAAACAACAAAACGGGTTTGTGTTGTAATAAGAGCGACAGGGCTGTGTCCCACCACCCAGCCACCCACAGGGCTAGCTTATGCCCCGAAATAATTACACAGAAACTGTGTTCTTTTAAACACTGCTTGGCCCATTAGTTCCAGTCTCTTCTTGGCTAACTCTCATACCTGGACTAACCCATTTTTAATAATCTGTGTAGCCCACGAGTTGGCTTACCAGGGAAGATCTTAACCTGCATCTGTCTGGAGTGGGAGAACCATGGCGACTCCTTGACTCAGCTTCTTTCTCCCAGCATTCTGTTCTGTTTACTCCACCTACCTAATTTTATGTCCTATTAAAGGGCCAAGGCAGTCTCTTTATTTAACCAATGAAATTAACACAAAACAGAATACTCTCCCCCATCAGGTTTGTTGATTAATGTTGGTTATAAGCTATAAAGATTATGAATACATCTACCCTGAAGTTTTAAACATGGCTTACACACATAGGATTGTTGTTGTTATTTAATAAACAATAGAGAAAACATATAAACAACATAGAGCCCATGGTAGGCTTTTTAATGAAAGTAGAAGAAAATAAATAGAATTCCTATCATAGATACACTGGAAAACAGTTTTAACAAGCCAGAGATAATTTTAAATCCTGCATACTTTGTTTTTCATATACTATAGTAAAGCACTACATTCTAAAAACAACACATGAAGGGCCAGGCGTGCTGCTCACAAATGGAGTAGTAGCCTAGCATGTGTGAGGCTCAGGTTTTATCTTCAGTACATCAGATAGGAAGTGTGTGTGCCATAGCTGTTAGGATCACCTGTTGCTCTTGTAAATACCAAGATTCAGTTTTCAAGTACCCACATGGTAGCTCACGGCTATTCAGACCTCCAATTCTCGGGGCTCATATCCTCTGCTGAACTCTGTAGACATCAGACATAAGACATGGTACAGAGACATACACACAGGCAGAACATGCCTACACATAAAATAAAATAAATACATCTAAAAATTATTTAAAGAAAAAGGAAAAATATAGAGGAATATTAAAAGGAATTGTCACATGTAAAGGTGGCAAAGACAGGATCATGAAAGGAGAAAACACGATAAGGGTACACTTTGTTATTAGTGAAATTTAAAATCAATAAAATCTCCATGAATATTTAACACATTTGTTAGTGCATATGAATAAATGATATAGTTTTTGTAATGATGTGTTTTATTGTTACATTTTCATGCATGTGAATATGTACTCTGATCGTATTCATACACAGGCACAAACACATATGCATGCACACACCAGCACACACCATTATCCTTATATATTCTCTCCTGCTGGTACCATTCTCTTTTCCTTATACTCATCCTGTCCTCGCCTGCCCCACATCAGCTTCTGTCTGTGGGAGAAAACATGTCGGAATGACACCAGCACAGTAGAAAAGTGTGATACTCCTCTAGATGCAACAACAGTGCTTTTGACACTGACTGCCACCAGGCGAGGCAGAATACATTGCGCTGGGGTAAAACATCACAAGAACATTTATATCCCTCTAACTATTATGCAAATAACTTCAGGTTGGTTTCTTCTTCTTGCTATGGAGAAAAAATGAATTTGCAGATGAATATAAAAGATTTCTCTGGAGGAAGGTTTGAACGAGGATTGTAACATCATCCTACTTCCATTCTTTAGGATTAATTTCTTTTCTATACTAGCACAAATGAAGGGTATTTGGTGAGGATGTTTGTGGAGCCACTGCCACGTACAAAATTTTTCATGAGAATACTTACAGAGATATAAAAGGGTTGGTGTAGACAAATCACATACGATAGATTATTTTAAGGGGATAAACATCATCAACATGAAAGAATAGGAATCCTTAGGCCCTTTTGTCCCCATAGAGACATTGGCTCAATACTAGATCAGTTTTCTTTTGAGTAATCCAGGAACTAGGTAAGCATAGCCTATGCCCATACAGTAATGAAACCAGCCACATGTAGTTGATAGGAAAACTACAGCACCCGCTCACAATGGCTATGCAGAAACTCTTGATTCCTGGCTTCTACCTGAACACAACTCAAGTCTAAACATTTGAGAATACATAATGCTTTATTGTGGAGCAAAATTGTACCTTTCCACAAGAATTTGATTGTTTTTGCTTTTCTAGATCCTTCAGATATACTTCTAAATTGTATAATGTTACATTAATTATCCTTGAGATACTCACCTAAGTCACAAATTATTATGCTTCTCATATCTTGCTTAGCTGATTACAATTATTTTCATCTATGCTCATGAGTGAAATTAGCATTCCACTTTTAGTAGCAAAAGCATATTGTCATGTTTGGTACCAAAGCAATCTTTGGTTAATAACGCGAGTTAAGTAAACTCCCTCTTTAGCAAATAGAAACTACATAGATTCAAATTTTCCATCATGTAGTAATAGGAGCGGCGTGGGGCTGCGTCCCCAACACCCCAGCCGCCTGCTCGGCTAGCTTTTGCCCTGAAATAATTACATGGACACTGTATTCATTTAAATACTTCTTGGCCCATTTCTATCTAGGCTAATTCTCACATATTAATTTAGCCCATTTCTAATCATCTGTGTAGCACCCCTAGGTACGCTTACTGGGAAGATTCCAGCCTCTGTCCATCCTGAGTCAGAGCTTCATAGTGTGCGTCTGCCTGGGAGCTGGGAGCATGGCGTCTCTCTCTGAGGCTTCTGCTACCGAGAGGAGAGCTGTCGAGTCTGAGCTCACTTCCTCTTCTTCCCAGCATTCTGTTCTGTTTACTCCACCTACCTATATCCTAACCAATAAAATGGGCCAAGGCAGTTCCTTTATTAGCCAATGACCTTCCTCCATCACCATCAAATAAGTTTCTGAATTCTCAGGGTTCCTATGGAATGGCTTTACTTTGTTTAAACAATTTTGACAAATTTCATTTATGCTTACAGGAAATTCTATTTCTTGAATACTCATTCAAGAATAATGAATAATGAATAAGAATAATGAATAATGTTATTTTTTTCTAGTAATTTTCCTGGTATATTTAATTTTGACTGTTATTGGTGATGATAATGATAATGATGATGATTTTAGAACAAAGTCTTACTGCATCTTAATATTTACAACATTAGTTAAATTTAAATAGCACATCTTGATTATCTCTTTCCTCTACATTTTTATTAATTTTACCAGAAATATGCCAAAACTGTTTCATAATTTATGAGAAACAATTTTTTATTGTATTAATTTCTAGGCAGATTTTGGTTACTGTCTACCCAATATATCTTTTATTTTTATTATTTAAAATTGCCTTTTGTATTTACCTCAGATGACAAGTGTGTAGAAAGCTATTGAGAAAGAATAATATCTTTTTATTTAACTTACATTACTAATGGTATTTAATCATTTGAGTACTACAGGTAAGAGTAATATGAGAAATTCTAACAAAAATAATCTAAAATATTTTATCATGTCTTTAGGACTGATGAGAGGATGGAAGTTAGCAAAATAATGATCTCTGCATGCTAGCTAAGTTGCCAATCTTAGTTGTGAAGGAATGTATTTCATGGCATTATTTTCTATAATAATGTAGGATGAAGAACTGAATTGCAGCTTGTATAATTCTAACAGAATTGGTTAGAAAACCTTAGAACATCGCTGTGTTAATTTGTGAATCCTTTTATAGTGGAAGTTATAGTGCATCAATGCAGGACATTAAAAATGGCTGTTATGAAGAGGTAGCCATAATATTAACAATATTGTGTGGCACCAAACCTTTTCCACACAAATCTCACTTTGTGTTTTCAGTCAATGAAAGTAACCCTGGGGTAAAAAAAAAAAAATCACATGCTTGATTCTCAGTCTGATAAAGAAAAAGTAAGTATGACCAATAATTTAAAAGCTTATGTGTTAAGAAAGAAAAAAATCTTTTGGTAAGACCTTTATTTATGGTTATGTGCAGAAATAATTTACTAGAATCACACTAAGTTACTCTAGGAATTATATTTCTGAGAACTCTCAGCTACATATTTGCTTTATGTTTTTAATTTCTCTTCATTTAAAAGTAAATTATTGTGGCCCTGAAATTTTCCAATCATGATGTGGACTGCAAAAACTTTCGTGTCTCTGAGAAGTGTAGTTGGCATAATAATCAGGCTCGCTTAATATGAAACTGCAAATTTTAATGAAGGAATAGCTTACATCACCAGGGATCCAGCGATGAGCAGGAGATACAAAAAAAAAAGAGAGCAGGAGGGCTCACACCACCAGATTTATATGTAAACATTAGCCCGAGGCAAACATGCCCCCCATTGGGTGGAGTTTCCCCTACATCTCCCCTTTTTGTCTAATAAGATAGAACTAAACAAAATACAACTACAATAGTAACGAATAATAAATATAACAATATTGAGCAAGAAATATATAACAAAAGTTTTGCTAAACATTCTGTCTCAAGGAGTCTAAATAATGTAGAGAGTAACTACAATTATATAATCTTCAACTCCATCAAAGATCTGAGAAAGGAATTAATATTACTTAACAAATAAGAGATATCTAAAATGTGCAACAAATGACAGAGACAACTGACCACCTGGGCATTCATCCAAAGTCTTGTTTGTAATGTTGAGTCAACCAACTTTGGCTAAGGCCTAACATAACTGACATACCATTTTTAAAGGCAAGGAACTTTCTTAGAACTATCCTACCATGCCTTGGCAAGATAAGACAATCCTATTTCATCCACTTATGGATATTCTGTGTCTTTGTCAGTAATTGTGGTATGGGCTTTTCTTAACCTAAAGGCCAGTTCTGCCAAGAAGACAAGCTCCCAGTGGAGTGTCTTTGGTGCTCAACATTCTCTCAGGAGAAGAGTGGCATTGCCAGGAGTAATTGTGTCTCATTGGTACAGAATTCTAGGTTAGATTAAAGGCCATTTTTTACAGCTCTTCGAAGAGGCTGAAGATTATACTATCTATACTAAATATAATCTTTATGTATCTAAAAGATCTGATTAATTCTCAATACCTATCTAACTTGAAGACTAAGAGAATAAACAACTGTGCAATATTTGAAGACAATGATCTTCAACTGTTAGCAATATCATTATATATCAAATGTAAACAATGTTATTATATAAGTAGTATCAGAGGTAGAAAATGTACATTGTAATATGGTAGATGTATCAATACAATATAGACAAAGTTATAAGCATACTCTTATACAAAAATAGAGGTAGGAACACTCACATTCAATATTCAATATATCAATATACAAGAAACAGTACCAATACAATTTTCTAAAAACAGTAATTCACAAATACCAATCATCCCACCAAACCAGTTAATCCCCCCTTTTTTTAAATACCCCTAAATCCATAAAATATCTCCTCATCCCCTCAACCCTAAACCAACCACTAAATGATGTCCCTAACCCTGAGGGCAAACTCTGTTGGGAGAGGGGACGTTGTCCTCTAAAATTGCTTCTAGCTGACATGGGGGCGACGTTCTTCTTAGGGGATCCTGTGAAAGCAAATGATGGTAAAATTCCCAAATTAACCTTTGACCTAAGAAAATTGTAACTAGCCTCTGAGCATTTTGAGAAGGTCCGGCCAAAGTGTTGTCAAAAATGTGCACCATTCAAAATTGTATCATGCAGTTGGTACCAAAAACAGGTCTAATTTTAGCGCTTAAAAAAAATTCATGATGTCATAATAACCAGATTGAGTTGATGTCGTGAGGCCCCATCTTCATCCTGGAAACTTCAAAGATTACTGTAGGAAAAGTTGTTGTTTGTTATGGGAAATTTAAATTGGGGCCACTCTGTTGTATTAGGAGCGGCAGGCTACGTTCCTGCCACCCAGACCCCTGCATGGCTAGCTTTATACCCGAAATAATTACACAGAAACTGTATTAATTTGGCCCATTAGTTCCAGCCTCTTATTGACTAGCCCTTACATATTGATATAACCCATTTCTAATAATCTGTGTAGCCCGCGAGTTGGCTTACCAGGGAAGATCTTAACCTGCGTCTGTCTGGAGTGGGAAAATCATGGCAACTGACCTGACTCAGCTTCTCTCTCCCAGCATTCTGTTCTGTCTACTCCGCCTACCTAATTTTCTGTCCTATCTGAGGCCAAGCAATTTCTTTATTACTTAACCAGTGAAACAACAGATAGAAAGATGACCCTCCTCCATCAGAGAAGAATATAATTTTTCAGGCTTTAATCTTAAAAATGAAGACAAGAAAATTATCTTGCTGAAAAAGATCAGGCATGGTGATGAGGATTTCCAGAAGTTATTTTGTAAATTAATTCAGTAATTTTATTCAGTAACAAAACAAAGAGGTGTCATGGTTTTCATGCAGTACAATCTTATGATTGTCAGAAATCAACATCTTAAACTTCTCATTTTTCTTTTCAAAGATGTTTTCAGTACATGTTTATGATTCTCATTCCAGCACTTTGTATTGCAATAGGGTAGGGGAATCCACTTCCTTCTGTCAGTATAAGACTATTTCCCATAAAGAGTCACTTCTACAAAGAAGAAAATATTGTTACACCAAGTCTGATGTCTATGCTTCATCCACATGTAGTGCTCTCTCTCTCTCGAGCATTCCCATGGCTTCTTGCATTGTGCTTAGTGTATCAAAGAAGAGATCTGCACTTTTAGGAAAGAACTGTGGAGCAGACTGTAGTAAGCTCTTCTGGAGATCTACTACTCTACTAGAGAGACATCGGGCTGCCACGGAAGCCATGGCAGCCTCATACAGTATGGGAGCCCCATACTTTACATCTAGATGTGATGTTGCCAGCCTATCACATATCAGTAAAAATAAGCGTCACTTGTCAGTTATACTACTTTTCTCTATGATTGACTTAAGGTGCACCACTTAGCAAAAGCTGGTGAAATGTTACAAAGTTTGACAGGTATACAATGAGTATGATTTCCAACAGGAAATACATATCCTTGTCACTAGTACAATGTTTTTACCACATCAACTCTAGATCATTACATAGACTACTATATATAAAAGAGATAAGAAACTTGAATTTTGAGAAATGACATATATATCCTCATCTGTAAAGTGTTGATGACGCATGGCAGTGTCTGAAGATTAAATTTTCCATTGTTCTTTCACATGTCCAGAATCTTATTTGAATTTTGAAAAACAACTGAAGCTCTTTCTGAAGATCAGACCTTCATTTTCTTGATTCAAAACAAAAGCAACCTACAATGGAAATAAACCCATGATTGTTCCATTTAGTAACTGAATGTCTGTCTACTGTATTACTTTTTCTGGCATTTATAGCTCCCTCAGCCTGTCAGAGTCTCTTCTCCCATTATTATTTTAGTTGGTGTTTTCAGCCTTATTGTCTTCCATTTAGTGAGAGCTCTACGCTCCTCACAGTACTGAATATGATCAATCACATCACAATCAAGCTATCTGGGAGCAAACCACTGGCATTTAAGATAATAAATTCAATACCAAAGACCTTCTCTCATATACCACTAATCTCTTTGCCTTCCTCAGTCTATGACTAGTTGGAAATAATATCACTTTGGTGTTGAAATTGCAGAGGATAGAGAAATTCATACTGTGCGATAGCTGATAAAAATAAATTTAATCATGGAACTGAGAAAATGTCTTCATATAATGATCTTTAGATAGCTACACAAAGATAGTCTGAATATTTAGCTGTTTGATTATTACCTCGATTGTCAAACTCTTTCAGTAGACGAAAACTTTTTTCAGTCTGAATTTTGTATTACATGTAGAGTTTCAAAACCCTTAACCTCAAATAACCTCCTTCATGCAGCTTATCATGAAGTAGTTTTATGTGACTTGTTCCCTGCTTCAAGAAACTCCCACTATTTAAGTAAATGAAAAAATAAAACTGAGATATGAGGAATATAAAGTTGGTATTTTAAGTCACCACTTTATTTATCTCTTTCCTAAACTAGTTTAATTCAATTTTCTTACTTTTTATGTGCCTGGACGTTTTCAATATTGTGTACAAAATATCTTTCGTTAACTCTCTGGCTTTCACATTTTATTTACCCTCTTTTTAGTTGGCTCACTTTGAGTAGTCTGACCTCTCAGTTCTACATTTCGTCCAATCATATCTGCGTCACATATTCATAGTGGGTTCAAACCCAGGTAATCAGTTGACCATGTCAATGTGACTTGCTACAAAAGAGAAAGGATGTAGAGACTTACAATGATAATGATCAACCTAAATGTGCCCTTTATAGATATGCCCTATCTGGAGGATACATAACAATTTGAAAGGGTCATTTTTTTGTGTGATAAATTAAATGTATTAAATTCAAATGAGCCATTCAGAGTCCAATTAACTAAAGTCGAATCAGTCTTGAGCCCATCATCTTACTGAAGTTTGGATGTTATTAATGTACCAGTACTGTTTCCTAGCAAGGCATCTTCATTATCATACTTTAGTGGAATCAGGTTCTTCCGAAGAAGGAGAATGTCAATAGCATGCTTTTTCTTTCCTCAATTTATACTCCTTTTTATTTCCAAAGAAGGCAGTGTGCAGTTTGCCCCAGTTTTTTTCCCTCAATGTTTAAGAAAAGATAATGGTTCTTAAGAGTCAAACCAGTAAGGGAAGATTTTGCTAATTGTCAATAAATCAATCTGTCAGTCTATACCATTCCAACTTTAAGATATGTTAGTATCCTACAGTAATAATAATTATTATACCAAAATATACAAAAAATCAATATGCTAATGATATGGGAGTGTCATATATCAATCTGTTGATTTCATTGGTTAAGCAATAAAGAAACTGCTTGGCCCTGATAGGTTAAACATAGGTGGGAGGAGTAAACAGAACAGAATGCTGGGAGGAAGAGGAAGTGAGCTCAGAGACACCATGCTCCTCTCTTCCTGGCAGACCGATAGCTCTGCTCTCTGAGGCAGATGCATGCGATGAAGCAAGCCGCCAGGTCAAACATGCTGAATCTTTCCCGGTAAGACTGGTGCTACACAGTTTATTAGAGATGCATTGATCGGGATATCAGAATTAGCCAGTAAGGGCTAAAGCTAATGGGCCAAGCAGTATTAAAAGAATACAGTTTCAGTGTAATTATTTCGGGTATAAAGCTAGCCGGGTGGCGGGACGCAGCCCAGGCCCACTGCTCTTATTACAACATGCTAAACACTCATGTGCTCATATCTGTACATTACTAAATACTCCTATAGATATATCTATACATTACTAAGTATTCATGTGGTCATATCTATACATTACTAAATATTCATGTGGACATATCTATACATTATTAAATACTCATGTGGATATATCTATACATTAGTATATACTCATGTGGGCATATCTATACATTACTATTACTCATGTCTTCAGCTCCATTCTTACCTAACAGTCCCACTTACTATGATTTTCTAAAATTCTTTCTCCACATTTGGAGTTTCCTATTTTCATAAGATTCTCTGTCTTTATCTGTCTGTCAGTCTGCCTCTGTCTCCCTCCTTCCCTTCTTCCCTCCCTCCTTTCCTCCCTCCCTCCATTTAAGTATGTGCACTGTTTCTTCATTTTATTGAAATTTATTTGACTATACAAATCACAAATCTGTGGAAGCAGCCAGAATATATGAAAGGATTTGATCTTCCCTTTCCCCATCTTCTGAAGACAGCTGTAGAAGATCCTGAAGGTGCTTGCCTCTCTCTCATTGAAACTTCCTCTAGCCCCTCCTGCTCCAGCAACTTTAGTGTCTATTATCAGTTCCACATTGTTCATCTCAGATAATTTCTCCACATATTCTCAGAGACGCCCATGTGGTTTCTAAATGGAGATTTTATCATTGCTGTCCCTTTTCACTGCACATAGATATTAACATCTGCCGTTTAATCTCAGCTCCTTCTCAGCTCCATGGTCACCACTATCAGCTATTGGAGCTTCACAATGTCATTTTGTGTGCATTGAAAATGTTTTTTTTTTCTCTGTGGGGGTCTGCCAGAGAATACATTAATTGGAATGAGGAGCCAATTAGACTGTTTTGATTTAAGAATTTTTCATCCATTTCTGCTTACTGCAAAGAAAATAAGGAGAGAATGACCATGCCAAACTTTTGAGCACCTCTGGTACCATAAACTTAAGTATTAGCGCATTGAGATCAATTGTAATAGACTCTGAAAATAATTTACAAATGGAGAATTATGCCCATCTTATAATTTTGACTCAGCATTTTTTAAATTGAGTTTTACAGCAAAAAAAGACTATCCCAGAAAACCATAACTGGATGCAGCACAGAGATCCACACATTATGGGGTGCTATGGTGGTTTGAATGAGAATGGCCCTCATAGGCTCATATATTTGAATGTTTGGTCTCCAGTTGGTTGAACTGTATGAGAAGGAATGGTAAGTGTTTCACACTGGAGGTGGGTGTTGAGGTATCAAAAGCCATGCCATTCCTAATTATATCTCCCTGCTCCTACTTACAGATGAGAAGATAAGTTCTCAACTACTGCTCCAAGTCCAGGTCTAGGCCCATGCCTACCTCTCTTCTGCCGTGCTCCTGACCATGATGATCAAGGACTCACTCTCTTCAACTGTAAACTCCCAACAGAGTTTTATTCTATAAATTGTCTTGGCAGCCCTTCCTAAAATGGCTGTTTAAACAGGACCAAAAAACAAATGGCAACAGCAATGCACATGTAAATGTGGAAAGAAGGAAATTTCACAGGGGTCTAACCCCTAGACAAAAAACTACAGGCAACTAATGATTGCCAAAAGAAGGAGAGTTAGCCCCTTCTAGGCATGAGCCTTTCCATTAGCCATTCTAGCAGAGTGATGACCTCTGAAACCATATACACATGAATGACTCAGTAAATACCAATTTACATATAGCTGTGCATATGTATATAAGCATATAAATGGTATGTATATAAATATGTACACTTATAATAAAATAAAATGAGGCTATTAACTTGAGAATATGGGGACATAGAAGTGAATTTGAAGAAGGTAGCTAGGAAGGACTGGAAGGAGGAAAAATAATTTTAACTCTATTTCAACTAAAAACACATTTAAGAATATTAAATTTAAAATTCCAGCATAATAATTAGATAGGGTATCATTAGAAGATATATGTACATACACACATCTGTTATTAATGTTTTCTCAATCACTTCTAAAATTATTCACCTGCAGCTACTTTCAATTGCATAATTAACTTGAGGTTACCTTATTGAGCTTGAATGCTGTAAGTGCAGTATTAAATAGTGTTTGTTTGTTTGTTTCCTGTATTTCCCTAGAATTTGCCTTTAGGTGTAGTGTTAGAAAAACTGGGTTTGGCAATCCAAAGAGATGATTCAGTGCTTAAGAGCATATACTGTTCGAGCAGAGGATCTGTGTTCAGTACCTAGCACGCATATCGTGCAGCTACAACTGCCTGTAACTTAAGATCCAGGGGATCCAATATAACACCCTTTTTTGCTCTCTGCATGCACCTGCACTCAGTTGCATTTACATCTCTAAAGGCACACACACATACACACAGTTTAAAATAAATAATTTTTAAAATCCTAGTTTTTGTGTTGGGATTTTTATTAATAAATATATTTTCACCAATGTATAAAATGTATTTTAATAATGTTTACTCACCAACACCTTTTCTTGTCTCCCTGGCAACTACTGACCCCCTTTTTCACACCAACTAGCTTCCCTTTTAAATGTTAATTCAAATGTATATTTTGTATTACATCACTAACACTTGATACTACAGCTTCTAGAATAATGTCACACAGAGGAAGGCACCAACTTGTCATTTCTAATAGAGACTTGCTTTAGATTTAAAATACGGATAAAGGCAGACAAATACACTAGCATCCCTTTCATCGTATATGAAAAAGTAGTAAGGAGGGAAGGACAAAAAGACTTTGACAGCTTGGCACTGAGTTCTATATCTTCTGGAGAAGAGACCTATGTGTGCAGGGGGAAAAAAAACAGCAAGGGCCTGTGAGAATGATACGGTTGTCTATACATGAACAATATAATAGTGACAGAAATTTAAATGATGGTGTTTTTTTGTTTATTGGGCATTTACTCTATGCAAAAAAATAAAATGGTCTAAACTCTTATAGGCAGTCTATATCTGCCTTTAGCAATTGAGCCTGTAAGAGTCACTTCAGTTTCAAACTGTAGCAAAAGATCATCTTGGTGGAGTTAAATGATGAATAGAATTTAATGTTTTCACTAGAAATTAACAATTTAAATTTTTCTTTTTTATGTTGGAGCACAATTAAGACACAATTTCTCATTTTAAAGAAGAAGGGAAATTTCTCTAGGAATTAGAATTCCTCCTTGGTTGAAAGTAGTGTCAGGAAAATATTTTCATAATATTATCCATTCTTGAGGTATTGTGCCATAAGCAATATAAACATTGATGAGTATAGTATGGTATTTGATTGAGATTTTAAGTTTTGGAAATATATACTAGATACTTTAGCATGACAAATAAAACCTGATATTCCTTAATAGTTCAAAAGTTACCACAGTATATTCTGAAACAGCATATGCTTAGAGGATCATCATTGAATCCAGAGTAAATATGGAAACAGGTACAAACATAAAAATCGACTTTGATAATTGAAATACATTTTGAATAAACAGCAGACAATATACCTTAAGTTGTCATTACTATGGTATTCAAATGTAAGGAGATTCATGAATGATTATGTAAATTTCAAAGACCACATTCAAAATACAGTCTAAAAGCAGTATGTAAAATATAAAAGATGACTATTTCTTGTTTTCTTAGCTAAGTTAATGTACTTGCATTTCAAAATCTAATATTTAAGAGAGAATAAGGTGGTAATTTAGTTGACATTGGCAAATATATAACTATGGAAAATTTTTATAAATATTTTTATTTAATTACTCTTGATCAGGAAGTTTGAAAATTCATGATTCAAACAGAATACTTCAAAGGAAAAAGAATAAAAAGAATAGATTTTTCAACCTTGAAAGTATATACAAATTAAAGTAACAAAAATCTTAGGACACAATGTTTATATTTGAGTAGTGCTGTCTGTCCTCTGTGAAGTATATAACAATTGACATGGCTTTGGATTCTACAGAAATATTAATGCTGGTAGCCCAATTCATTGCCTAACTGTGACTGTGACAAGTGTTCAAAGGTGATGTTAAAGTAAATGATGACTGTATTAAGAGAGCTTCAATTAACCACAGTCAAGAGAATAGTGGACAGAGCAGACACACCAAAGACAAATTCATTAAATGAAGAACATTTGAGCTGATATCTGAACGAACTAGGTAAGCTAACGAGCTGTAGCAGTTAATACCCAGATAATTTGATGGTGTGAAATGCACAGCTTACAGACTGTTGAGAATGTTATGTTGAATGGAATCACACTAACAATGATTTCTCACACTCATTTGGCGTTATCTATACATGGTGACAATAACCATGCTGATAACTTCATTCCATTGCTTCTTATAACAACACTAAGTAGAATTTATTATGTTACTTTTTTTAAAGATGAAAACACAAAGGTAGAGCTACTTTAGGGATAAAACGGGGTCATGTTGCTGATCTGTGGCAAAACTAGTGAGATCCTAGGCTGATCCAGAGATTTCGTAGACTAGACATTCGGCAGCAACTATTCATGAAGTTTAACACTAGATTTCAGGGCATATATATTTAGTGTTGTGGCATTTGGCTGAATATTTTTTCCTTGATTAGATTGAAATACCTTTCTGTCTCTAGATTAGTTTTAGTTGGATGTCTTTTTCAGAAGATATTAGGATGTCAACATCTGCTTGCCTCTTTATTCTATTTGTTTATTTTTTTAAATTTTTATCCTATTACTTGAATGTAGTGCTATCTTAAAAGAACTCTTTCTTTTAGATCACATATTGCAGATATGTGGATTTTTCTTCTTAATGCATTGACCTAGCCTGTGTCTTTTAATTTGAGGTTGAGGTCATTAATATGTATTATTATGAAAATGTTTGTCAAATATCAGTTATTTTTTCTGGTTTGCATTCTTAATTGTGGTTTGGTTTTCATGAGGTTATTTTGTTTTCGTTTTAGAGTCTCTCTTGGTTGTGTTTATTTCTCTCTTCAATTTGAAGTATTGCTTCCAGTATTTTGTTTAAGTGGGTTTTTTGGTTGTTGCCAGATACAATTTTTAAAAAACTGTTTGGATCATGGAAAGGTTTTCTTTTTTTTCCCTCATTCAACTATAGCAGATCATTTATGCTGAGTACAGAAATCTTGGTTGACTGTTGTGGTCTTTTATAACTTGAAGTGTATTACTCCAGGCTTCTCCTATTTTTTGGAGCTTCCATAGAGAATTCAAGTGTTATTCTGATGTATTTTCTTGATTATGATTTGTGGTTTTTATCTTCTTCAGTTTTCAATATTTTTTCTTTGTTCTGTATATTTAATGTTTTAACTATGATATATTTTGGGGTGTTTTTTGATCTTTTCTCTTTTGGGTTCAGGGTGCAACTTGCATATATATATATATATATATATATATATATATATATATATATATATATATATATATATATAAAATTTCCTTATTTTCAGGGAGTTTTCTATGACTTTGCCAAAAACAAGTCTGTGTCATTTGCCTGTCATTTTACTCCTTCTTCTTGCCTATAATTCAAAAATTCTGTTTCTTCATGGTGTCCTACATTTCCTATATGTTCCTATCCTATATTTTAACTTTCTTGTTTTTCTTTGCTTATTTGTTATCTATATTTGCTATTTTATTTTTCAGTTCTAATATTCTGTCTGCTTGATTCAATGTATTTGTAAGACTTTCCCCAGAGCTTTGTAACTAGAATATTGAGGGTTTTAATTCTGTCTTCATTACATAGCTTGTGTTCTCTCCAAAGTTTCTATTTCTTTATGGAATTCAGTTTTCAAATCTTATTTTATCTTCAGTTTTACATTCAAGTGTGTATTTGTATTTTCTTGGACATCACCAAGCATTAATTATTATCCCATTGGAGTTCAATGACACTTTTTAAATGTCTTTTTAAATCCCTTGACTTTTTGATAAAGTTTGTGATGATTTAAATTCTGTTTTATGGGTCTCACCTAGATAGCTGTCATTAGAGAAGAATCTTATAGGACTAATGTGCTCAATGGAAAACATGCTCTTTTGGTCACTCATGTTATTTTTTTTTCTCAATTTGACCCAGGCTTAGGATGTCTTTCTCTGATTTTATGTCTGATAGGATATTTGCTCTCCCTTAGACTGAGATGGTACAGTTGAGTGGCCTGAGATAGGACAGGCAAAGCTAAT
Organism: Microtus pennsylvanicus; assembly: GCF_037038515.1. Classification (NCBI taxonomy): domain Eukaryota; kingdom Metazoa; phylum Chordata; class Mammalia; order Rodentia; family Cricetidae; genus Microtus; species Microtus pennsylvanicus. Next base: position 110,428,347 of record NC_134586.1, on the reverse strand, counting down.
GGATGAACTGTTTAATTGGATCAGGGAAGACCAGGGAGACACAGCTCCCAAACCATGTGTCTAGGCAAAGGTGATTCATAGCTCACAGCCATAGTTCTAGATCTATGCTCATGACTTTACAGATGTCAGTGGATGGGAATAAGGACCAGGAAATGGAAGAGACAGCTTATTCAGGAAAGGTAGCTTTAGCACAATGAGGGCTTATGGTTTGTAGGTTTGGACTTGTTTATTTTTATGTAAAGAATTAATTAATTGGCTTGAACATCTGAGACAGCATGATACAAAGCTTCTTCAACATTTTCCAGAGTAAATCTATAGTTTTATTTTATACTTATCAACACAAAAATAATGCCACTTTGTGTGTATCTGTAAAACAGAATGACAAACGTATGTCTGAGGCCATTTAAGAAATTGTATAATTTCTATCTTAATCTAAAAGCAAAGGGGCTTCATTTTTAAATAAAATTAAATGAGCAACTGCAACAATAATGTTAAAAATAAATAATTTAAATACAATACAGCCAAAGATATACTATTTTAAAACATGTGAAAGAATGATGGTAGGAAAATATTGGCTTTAAATTCTGGAATTAAACCATTTTTTTTTTCTGTAAAAGAAGAATATTTTATATAGATAGTAAAATCACTGTATCCAAGCATACAGTTGCCTCCAATATGAATCAGATTGATTGAAGCAGTATTTGTTGGTAATACAGATGTTACGGCATGGGGGGTACAAAGCAAAGATGCTGTGTCTGAGACAACGTAGCCAAGCATTATCAGAAATACCTTGGATTTATTCTGGTTGATCGTTTTAAAATAACTTTATGTCTTATCTCTTTTCCTTCCATCCTTCCCCCTTCTTTCCTTCCATCCTTCCTTTTTCCTTCTTAGTATATGTCTGTGAGTGTGTGTGTGTATTAAGCCACACTTGCCATAGGTCATTGCAGAGGTTAGAGGACAATGGGAGTTATTTCTCTCTTACGATGTGGATCCCTGGATCTGCACTCTTGTCATCAGGCATGGTGACAAGTGACTTTACTCACTGGACCCTTTTGCTGGCCCTGCTTTTGATTGTTAATTAATTTTTTAGTTATTACAAGTTCTGAAATCACTTACTGTTGCAAGTTTTTCATGATCTCGACATTCAGTGTATGACTTCACCATCTTTGGAAGCAGCCGTGAAATGAGCCCTTGGGAGTGTAATGGAACTGTGGAAAATGGGACCTGGTTGAGGAAAGTAGGTCATGGTGACTCTCCTTAGAAGACATACCCTTATCCCATCTGAATCCTGTCACATCTCTGCTATTTAGGTACATGTAGCTGATAAGCATCTTTACTCTCTCATACCCTTCCACTGCCATCATATTTTGCCTTGCTTCAGGGAAGTGGAGCAAGCCAACCACTAACTGAACACTTAGAAATAATGAGGCAAAACAAACCTTTATTTCATCCAAGTTATCTGCTAGAGATTTGTCGTGGCACTGAAAAGTCTGACTAACACCAACATGCGTGATATATTATCTAAGCTATTAGTGACAGTATTTTTAAAACCATTTCAAATAAATTATGTAATTTAATCTCTACAAGTCTTGAAGGGAAATAGTTTGCCCTTTAAAATGTAAAAATTTACCATGTATTACCCTATCAACAACACCATTTCTGGTTTTGTTTTTGATCATGCTCACTAAACACAATGAAAATGGTGACCATGCACACCTATTTTAGTTTACTGTAGATCTACACATAGATGGACAGCCTCCAACAACCACACTTGACTAGTTGAATAGCAATGCCTTTTCTTTTTTTTTTTCTGCTTTTAAGGCTTTGATTTCTTTGTTCCACCCTAATTCCAGATATGAGCATGATTCTTAGGGAAGCAGTAAAGGAATCCCAGGATCTCTAAATCTTCTTCTCATCTTCCTTTATTCGTCAAGATAGTGGAAGCGGGCCTCAGTATGAAAACTTCTTCTTTCGTTTTACTTTTGATCTTTTCTTTTTAAAATCAAAAATCTTATTTTATATACCAATCCCAGTTTCCTTCCCTCCTCCCACTCCCCTCACCTTTCCCCCCACTCCAACCTCATTCACTCCTCAGAGAGGGTAAGCCCTCCCATGGAGAGTCAACAAAGTCTATCATATCACTTGAGGCAGGACCAAAGCCCTCCCCCCCTGTATCTAGGCTGAGCAAAGTATTCCTCCATAGAGAATGGACTCCAAAAAGTTAGTGCATGCCCTGGAGATAAATACTGGCTCTGCTGATAGTGGCCCTAGAGACTATCCAAGCCACACAACTGTCACCCACATTCAGAGAGCCTAGTCCGGTCCTATACAGGTTCCTCAGCTGTTGGTCTGGAGTTAGTGAACTGCCACTTGCTCAGGTCAGTGGTTTCTGTGGGCTTCCTCATCATAGTCTTTACCCCTTTGCTCATAGTATCACTCCTTCCTCTCTACAACTGAACTCCAGGAGCTCGGCACAGTGCTCAGCTGTGGATTTCAGCATCTGCCGCCATCATCCATAGTCACTGGATGAAGGTTCTATGACAATTAAGGTAGTTATCAATCTAATTACGGGGAAATGACACTTAAGGCACCCTTTCCATTCTTGCTTGCCGTTCTTGTGAATTCCTGGGCATTTCCCTAGTGCCAGGAAACTTCTATTCATTCCCTTCCTTCCTTCTTCCTGGTTCCTCTTCTTCTAATTATTATGGAGAGCCCACCAGAGAAGACTACTCAGACACAGTATATAGCCAACTGAAAGTCTTTATTGCAATTGTCTGGGACTACCTTCAGGTATTCAGACCCAAGTATGACACAAATAATTTAGAGCAAGAGGCCTTTTTTAAAAAAATTGCTTAATGAAAAACCACATCCTGTTATCTTGCTCTGCAGCTGCAGAGGGTAGTTTTGCACAAGCATTGAGATTAACAGAAGCTAAGATCAACTGTTAACTGGAAGGGAAGGTTTGTACCACCAGGCAGTGTAACATAAGTTAAAATAAATTAGCTGGGGGAAAAGGGTCTTGACCTTGGATTTTTGAACAGGGTTGAATAATTTTCATGAACTTCCCATCAATGAGATCAAATTCTAGTTATACCTAAAATGGCCTCAACATGAATAGTGCAGAACTTTGGCACTATTGCCTTATCAAATATTATCCTTAATTCACTTTATATATAATTATAATTGATAGAAAAATTTAGATCTCTGACTATTTTCTGGATATAACATTAGGCATATTGGGAACTCATATATGGTAACATATTTTTTGGATATTATGATAGTGAATAGTGCTTCATGGAACTTATAAAATAGCTGCTTTTGAACTGCAGTATAACTCAGTGGAAGAATACTTCCCTAGAATATGCAAAGTCCTGGGTTCACTTCTCAGAACCATACACACGGGCACAAAATATTGTTGGAAGGAAATGGGAGTTTGACTTATAACTTACAAATAAATCTAAAATATATGCAATAATTAAAGGCTTAAAAGTAACTTGTAGTAAGAATTTCTTTCTCCTTACATCATCTTTCTAAACTTGAAAACCTGATGTCTCTCTCCTTTATATTTCAATAAATCATTGTAGGACACCTTCATGTGAAGAAAGAATGCTCTTTGGAGAGACAAAGACTGAACTCTAGTAAGTCTAGGTTTGTTGGATGGTTGGATATTAGAGACAGCATTGAATTTATTTATACTAATAGATAACTTGGTTCTGCATAGGCTTGAGTTATAATAAATGAATGTTTGGGTTTCTTTTTGCTTTACCAACAACAAACATGTTCAGAAATGCTAGCAATGAGAATGAGATTAAGGTTTTAAAACCACATATTGAATCATACTTATTTCTGAGAAGAACACTTGTACTTCTAGTTAGAGGTTCCAAGTAGGGTCTGACATACTCATTCTGGTTCAATAGTTCTGTATAAACTTCATGGTTTTGCTTCGATGGGATCCATGTTTCCTTCACTTGTAAATATATAAAAATCTTACTCACAGGTGAGAACAAAGGCAGGACTCTAGCCAAATCCCCAATGCATGCATCCAAAATGCTAGAGACTGCTATATGCCAACAAATAAAATAATTCTAATAGGAAGGGGATGCTGTAGACCAAAGAAGTAACCTTCACACAGGTGGAAACAGAAGCACTGCTGAGTGCACTATAAGATGGAGGAGCAAATGAATTATATATAAAGATGGTTCAGATTGCTTATGGCAGCAAGAGACTAGCCAAGGACATTTGCAGGCGATCTTATTAAAATATTTCTTCACTCTTTCTGAGCAAAGTATTTCAAATCTTTGCCTTGCAAAGCAAAGGCATCCAGGTAATTGGAGAGCACCCTCACCATCAGAGAGCTATGCCAATGCTACTGCAAAAGTCATTTGATTTTAAAGTGTAAAACCTGGTGAATATGCCAAATGAGGCTTGTGTGACATTACTGTGAACAGGAGACAAACACAGATGATGCTCTCATCTGTGGGATGGGCTGCAGTTTGAAAACCTTCATAATGAATTCCTCTGCATGCTCTCTGCCTGTGAAAAGAGAGTGAAAAGAGGAATAGACAATGCCAATTCACGGAAGAAGTCCTAGCAAAATGTATAAGAGAAGCTGAGATTAACTTTCGTGCTTTTAATTCAGAACTGTGGGGAATGGGGCACCATTGTGAACCAAATGCCTTGCTATTTTAGGAGGTGCTCTCAAGAGAGAAAACTAGTCATGACGTGGAGGATTGTATTCACAAGTATTGAAAAAAAAAGGAGCTATATTGATGGGAAAAGCCTTGAAATCAACCCCAAGGGCTACCCGATACAAACAGCTTTCATCTCATCCCAAAGCAAAAAGATCAACCAACATGAGCTGTATGAAATAATGTGGGGTGATCAAAAGCAGCACAGCTGACCCCTGTCCTCCTGTGAGGATGCTTGCTGAAGTGAATTTTCTCGGAGAAGACTCTTATAATCCTTGACCTGAAGTCATCTGTGACCTCCGAATTCATTTGTTTTGTGTTTATGTCATTGCCAGCCAAGTCATGCTGTAATAACGAAGTGAGATAAAGCAGGTGAAAAGTACATACCACCTGTGATGACAGATGAGCAAAGAAATCACCAAGGCAACTGAAAGGAGATACATTTGGAAGTCCTAAAAGAAGCCAAGAATGAAAGGGCTTTACTCTCCCCCAGGAAGTGCACAGACAGTTTCTTTCTGCCACCAAATGTTCAGTGTTTGGCAAATGGCAATAACTACACTTTGGAAAACCCACAGTCCTTGTCTTGGCTTCAAAGTAACCATGACAGGAGGAGCCACATTAACAAAATGCTTCACTTGGATTAAGTGAAGGTGAGGATTAGGAGACAGACCTGATTGTCTGAGCTATCTTGGTGAAATATATTCCTCTCGTCTATGAAGGAAAATGAGGCGATGCTTTGGAGACTACCCAGGGCAATCTATGGCCAACAGTATTTAGATCGGGATAGATAGCTGTTATGTCAAAATGTATATAAAACTCTGACTACAAGCTTAGAAAATGGGTTTGATGGTCATTGAATTAATTTTTACCTAGCACAGAGGATCCCAGATATAAAGGCAAAGACAAATGCTGATTGTATCTTCATTTATAAGGTGTCAACATATTTATTACATGTAAATTTTGCTTTATAACCATTCATAAATAATGGGACAAGTTTTTGCTCAAAATGAATTAGATACATTATTTCCTTTGGTTAAAAACTGGTAAAAAAAATCTAAATATTTTTAGTAACTTTGATAGTCAACTGTTTGTTTTGAGGCACACTGGTTTAATGCTGGAACACCTATCATATTAACGTGGATTTGACATGTGTGGATAATTTTGCAGGAAAACTTCTGGTGATATATTTTTGTGAATGGCCATGTACCTTTTGAGGGGAAGGAAAGCTTGGTGACAGTTTGGTTCAGTGCCATTTGAACAAACCATGAGGCAGAAAGTAGAATTGATTATTCTCTTGTGACAGAAATCTATAGAAATTACACTGAAACAAAATTAGTAAGCAGAAACCAAGAGAACCACTTGGTGTTGTGCGCCATGGAAAAATCTTCAGGGTTTGGAGGGAGGGTCAACAAATTAATACCTTTCAACCCTCTCTAAAATTCAAAGCTAATTGAAATATGAGGCCAAAAAATATAAACTTTTATTATAAAATTTTAAAATATAACCCTAGACACATTAAGCATTTAAAGACCATAAGTAGGTAGTACTTGATAAATCAGAAAGCTGAGGACCACAGCACTTCTGGGCACAGAAAATGTGCTGAGGGGTGGAGAGGCATTTATAAGGTGAGGAAGTCTTAAAGCAAAAGAAATATTTACAATAGCCCAAGTTGGATTGCCCCTGTGGAAAGTTCCTTGGTAGAGGCTAGCTGGTAACCTGTTAAATACAATTTTTCTTTTATGGTTTTCACTGAGTTGGAGTATGTGCTGTTTCCATAGGAGTACATGGTACTAGAGTTACTTCTGTCTATTATTTAATAGAGTTAAACATACAATAGAAGGTAAGTTTTTGGGGAAGCCCAAGGGCTTTATTAATATTTTAATTCATGAATTGGACAGGCTTATCTCATTTTTGAGTCTGTCTCAGGATCATGTGTTACAAACTCCAGATGATTATCCACAGAACTAGATTAATGGAGGAAGGTCATTGGTTAAAAAATAAAGAAACTGCCTTGGCCCATTTTATTGGTTAAAACATAGGTGGGTGGAGTAAACAGAACTGAATGCTGGGAGGAAGAGGAAGTGAGCTCAGAGACACCATGCTCCCCTATCCCGGAGAGAGGCAATAGCTCTGCTCTCTGAGGGAGACACATGAAGCTCAGACCCAGGATGGACGTAGGCTAGAATCTTTCCCGGTAAGACTGATGCTACACAGATTATTAGAGACGGGTGGATCGGGATATGAGAATTAGCCTGTAAGGGCTAGAGTTAATGGGCCAAGCAGTGTTTAAAAAAATACAGTGTCCATGTAATTATTTCAAGGCATAAGCTAGCAGGCGGCCGGGGTGCTGGGGATGCAGCCCCACTGCTCCTATTACTACACTAGATGTCATGTTTAGTTGCCTCCTAAACTCACTCATCCTTTTCTTAGTAGAGAGATGTGTTGAGGTTAGTTGAGTATGCTGTGCTTCATTTCCAAAGAAAAGTATGGAATATAAAGTCTTCAACAACATGGAAGACTGAAATAAAAAAAGTTGGTCGGGCAGAGGTGGTGCATGCCTTTAATCCTAGCACTCGGGAGGCAGAGGCAGGAGGATCTTTATGAGTTCGAGGCCAGCCTGGTCTACAAGAGCTAGTTCCAGGACAGGCTCCAAAGATTTAGAGAAACCCTGTCTCAAAATACCAAAAAAAAAAAGGAAGAAAGAAATAAAGTTGATAGGGACTACGCTGGGAGAATTCATTCCTCTGAAAAGATAGACAAATATTTAGTAATTTATTGTTCAAAACAATAAAGAAAAGGGCTTATACAACACATCTCATTGAATAATCCACATTCCATCAGTCTGCAAATGGCTTCAGTATAGATTTAGTCAATAGTGACTTTTAAATTTCTGGACATTATTGTGGGATATAAGGAGTCGCACCAATATCTATAAAGTCTACAGCATGTGGTCTGTATTACTAACATGTAAATTTATGTTACAAGCAATTTCAATCTTGTACATAGGCAACTACATTGTAATTAATTTCATAGTGTACGAGATACCATATTAATTACAACACCAATGATTGTGAATGCCTCTTCATTTCCATAATTTTGAATCAATGAGAAGTATCAATTGAACAATTGCTTATTTCTAATGGCCCATTTAATCCTAGTTACTGTTTTGATTACAGTAAAATATATACAAAAGTATATATGTTTTAGGTTGTATCTTTCAATTAACTTTGAATATTGGACAGGGGAAGAGATATTAATTTATAGACTCTCCCCAAACCCTGATGATTACTCCATAGCACTCAGTTTGAAGGGACCTTAAAGAGTTCTTATCAAAATTATAATTTGCAGATGTGTAGGCAAAGAGATGTACTACTGCATAAGTATAATGACAGAAACCATACAAAACTAGCAAAAAGAGGAGTTGGACATCAGCAAGCACCAGAAGATATTCAATGTGTTATTGAAAAATGCATAAAATGTAACAAGGTAGATCTGGAATTAAAGAAGATACTTCAGAGAGCAGCAACAGCAATTGCAGTAACTAGGGGGCATTTGTTTCATAATTACAGAAAAAAAACTTATGGCAAAATAGAATTCCATTAAATGTAACACAAATAATAATAAAAAAACCCCAGAGATAGATATTGGGGTTCAACCTGAAAACCAGAAAAGCAAAGCAGCCAAGTCACTAGAGAAGTCTTACCTCTACCAAGGCTCGGCGACCGCAAACTAAGCAGCCTAAGCAGCCTAAGCCTCTCTCTCCTCCCATTTTATACTTCCTCTGGTGCTGGGATTAAAGGTGTATGTCTCCCTAGTGCTGGAACTAAAGGTGTAAGGCACCACCACATGAATTTGTTTTTGCATTGATCTTGTGTAGCCTAAGGTAGCCTTGAACTCACAGTGATCCATCTGCCTCTGTCCCACACATCCTGAGATTTAAGGTGTGTGTCAGCACTGCTGACCTCTAGTGGCTTAACTTTGCCCTTATAATATTCAGGCAAATTTTATTTATTAAAACATAAATAAAATATCACTATATGTCCCCTTTTTGGTCTAAAATAAAAAAAGAAGGCTGTAACTAGTATAAGAAATACTATATACAGTAAGTACAATAACTAGATAACAATATATATAGACATAAGTATATCAACAATGCATAGTCCATTTGCATTTGATACTCCATATCTATCCTATTTTGGAGAATCTAAAGTCTTTTTACCTATTTTACTTTCTATTATAACTGGCTCTCTGCATCTGGTAAACAAGGAACACTATAACTATCTAGTCTTCAACTCCCTCAGAGTTGAGACCCAAGAAGGAAATCATATTAACTGAGTAAGCAGATGTATGAGCAAGTCACTTCCAAATATGTGAGAAATGACTGAAACAACTGGCTTCCTGGACAGTCACCCAAAGTTCATCTGCAATTTTGGGGTATCTATCTTTGGCCTACCGGCCTAGCATATCTTACAGACGTTTCTGTGAGGCAGAATATTTTGAAGGGCTGTCCCTCCTTGTCTTGAAAATGTTTGACAGTCACTTTCTTTTGTGTCCTGCTTGTCCAATTAGGACAGCATACTGTCAGGAATAGAGGCAAGAGAGGCTCTTTGGTAGAGGTAAGACTTCTCTAATGGCTTGGCTGCTTTGCTTTTTCTGGTTTTCATGTTGAACCCCAATATCTGTCTCAGGGTTTTTATTATTCATGCTACCATTAGAGAGCTGACAGGAATTAAACCTCAAGTAAATGTTGACTAGAATACTTAAGCCAAGCACCATTCCAGATGGGGAAGCAGATCAGTGTCTTGCTCAGTGATCATGAGAGATGATTTCTCCTACAGCAAATATAAAGAGCCATACCCTAGATATTATGAAAAAATAGAGAGACTTTGGAACACTGAGCCATAAACAGGATGTCTATCGTACTTCCCTTCTTAGAGATCCAAAAATCCTGAGGAAGAGGAGGCAGAAGGAGTGTAAAAAACAGAAATGATGGAAGACACCAAGAAAAGAAGACCCTCTAAAACAACATTATTAAAGCTCTTATGAACTCACAGAGACTGAGGTTTGTTCCAGTCATTTACATATACGATATGGCTCCCAGTTTAGTGTTCTTATGAGATTCTTTTTTTTATTTTATTTATTTATTTATTTATTTATTAAATATTTCTGCTTCTTCCCTGCCACCGCCTCCCATTTCCCTCCCCTTCCCCCAATTAAGTCCCCCCCTCAGCCCGAAAAGCAATCAGGGTTCCCTGTCCTGTGGGAAGTCCAAGGAACCCCCACCTCCATCCAGGTCTAGCAAGTTGAGCATCCAAACTGCCTAGGATCCCACAAAGCCAGTGCGTTCAGTAGGATCAGAAACCCATTGCCATTGTTCTTGAGTTGTCAGTAGTCCTCATTGTCCGCTATGTTCAGAGAGTCCGGTTTTATCCCAGGCTTTTCCAGACCCAGGCCAGCTGGCTTTGGTGAGTTCCCAGTAGAACATCCCCATTATCTCAGTGTGTGGGTGCACCCCTTGCGGTCCTGAGTTCCTTGCTCGTGCTCTCTCTCCTTCTGCTCCTGACTTGGACCTTGAGATTTCAGTCCTGTGTTCCAATGTGGGTCTCAATCTCTGTCTCCTTTCATTGCCTGCTGAAGGTTAATATTCAGGAGGAGGCGTATATGTTTTTCTTTGGGTTCTCCTTATTTAGCTTCTCTAGGATCATTAATTATCGGCTCAATGTCCTTGGTTTATGGCTAGAAACCAAATATGAGCGAGTACATCCCATGTTCCTCTTTTTGGGTCTGGCTTACCTCACTCAGGATAGTGTTTTCTATTTTCATCCATTTGCATGCAAAATTGAAGAAGCCCTTGTTTTTTACTGCTGGGTAGTACTCTAATATGTATAAATTCCATACTTTCTTCATCCATTCTTCCATTGAAGGGCATCTAGGTTGTTTCCAGGTTCTGGCTATCACAAACAATGCAGCTATGAACATCGTAGAGCATATACTTTTGTTGTATGATAAGGCCTCTCTTGGGTATATTCCCAAGAGTGGTATTGCTGGGTCCAGGGGTACGTTGATCCTGAATTTCCGGAGAAACCGCCACACTGCTTTCCAAAGTGGTTGCAAAAGTTTGCATTCCCACCAGCAATGGATGAGTGTACCCCTTTCTCCACAACCTCTCCAGCAAAGGCTATCGTTGATATTTTTTATTTTAGCCATTCTGACAGGTGTAAGATGGTATCTTAAAGTTGTCTTGATTTGCATTTCCCTGATCGCTAAGGAAGTTGAGCATGACCTTAAGTGTCTTTTGGCCATTTGAAGATTTTCTGTTGAGAATTCTCAATGCCCCATTTTATAATTGGGTTGATTAGCCTTTTACGGTCTAGTTTCTTGAAATCTTTATATATTTTGGAGATCAGACCTTTGTCAGTTGCGGGGTTGGTGAAGATCTTCTCCCAGTCAGTGGGTTGCCTTTGTGTCTTAGCAACAGTGTCCTTTGCTTTACAGAAGCTTCTCAGTCTCAGGAGGTCCCATTTATTCAATTAGGTCCTTAATGTCTGTGCTGCTGGGGTTATACGTAGGAAGTGGTCTCCTGTGCCCATGTGTTGTAGAGTACTTCCCACTTTCTCTTCTATCAGGTTCAGTGTTTTCAGACACATATTGAGGTCTTTAATCCATTTGGACTTGAGTTTTATGCATGGTGATAGATATGGATCTATTTTCATTCTTCTACAGGTTGACATCCAGTTTTGCCAGCACAATTTGTTGAAGATGCTCTCTTTTTTCCATTGTATACTTTTAGCTCCTTTATTGAAAATCAGGTGTTCATAGGTTTGTGGGTTAATGTCAGGGTCTTCTATTCGATTCCATTGGTCGACTTCTCTGTTTTTATGCCAATACCAAGCTGTTTTCAATACTGTAGCTCTGTAGTAGCATTTGAACTCAGGGATGGTAATGCCTCCAGACGATCCTTTGTTGTATAAGATTGTTTTGGCTACCCTGGGTTTTTTGTTTTTCCATATAAAGTTGATTATTGTCTTCTCCAGATCTGTGAAGAATTTTGATGTGACCTTGATGGGGATTGCATTGAATCTATAGATTGTTTTTGGTAGAATTGCCATTTTTACTATGTTGATCCTCCCAATCCAGGAGCAAGGCAGATCCTTCCATTTTCTGGTGTCCTCTTCAATTTCTTTCTTCGAAGACTTAAAGTTCTTGTCAAATAGAATTTTCACATCCTTGGTCAAAGTTACCCCAAGATATTTTATATTATATGTGGCTATCATGAAAGGTGATGCTTCTCTAATTTCCCTCTCTGTTTCCTTATCCTTAGTGTATAGGAAGGCCACTGATTTTTTGGAGTTGATCTTGTATCCTGCCACATTACTAAAGGTGTTTATCAGCTGTAGGAGTTCTTTGGTAGAGTTTTTGGGGTCGCTTATGTATACTATCATATCATCTGCAAATAACGAGGGCTTAACTTCTTTTCCGATACGAATCACCTTGATCTCCTTATGTTGTCTTATTGCTATTGCTAGAACTTCAAGAACTATATTGAAAAGGTATGGTGAGAGTGGACAGCCTTGTCGTGTTCCTGATTTTAGTGGGATGGCTTTGAGTTTTTCTCCATTTAATTTAATGTTAGCTGTCGGCTTGCTGTAAATAGCTTTTATTATATTTAGGTATGACACTTGTATCCCTAATCTCTCCAAGACTTTTATCATAAAGGGGTGTTGAATTTTGTTAAATGCTTTTTCAGCATCTCATGAAATGATCATATGGTTTTTTTCTTTCATTTTATTTATATGGTGGATTACATTGATAGATTTGCATATGTTGAACCAGCCCTGCATCTCTGGAATGAAGCCTACTTGATCATGATGGATAATTTTTCTAATGGGTTCTTGGATTCTGTTTGCCAGTATTTTATTGAGAATTTTTGTGTCGATATTCATGAGTGAGATAGGCCTGTAATTCTCTTTCTTGATTGGGTCTTTCTGTGGTTTTGTTATCAGGGTAACTGTAGCTTCATAAAAGGAATTTGGCAGTGACTCTTCTGTTTCTATATTGTGAAATACATTAAGGAGTATAGGTATTAGCTCTTCTTGGAAGTTCTGGTAGAATTCTGCATTGAAACCATCTGGTCCTGGACTTTTTTTGGAAGGGAGATTTTTGATAACGGTTTCTCGTTCTTCACGACTAACAGGTCTATTTAGATCATTCTCCTGGTCTTGGTTTAGCTTTGGTATGTGGTACTTATCTAAAAAACTGTCGATTTCTTTTGCATTTTCAAGTTTTGTGGCATACAGGCTTTTGTAGTAAGATCTAATGAGTCTCTGAATTTCCTCTGTGTCTGTGGTTATGTCCCCCTTTTCATTTCTGATCTTATTTATTTGCGTGTTCTCTCTCTGTCATTTAATTAGTTTGGATAGGGGTTTGTCGATCTTGTTTATTTCTCCAAGAACCAACTTTTTGTTTCACTGATTCTTTGGACTGTTTTCTGTGTTTCTATTTTGTTTATTTCTGCCCTCACTTTGATTATTTCCAGTCTTCTACTCCTCCTGGGAGCACCTGTTTCTTTTTTTTCTAAAGCTTGCAGGTGTGCTGTTAAGTCTCCAATGTATGCCTTCTCTGTTTTCTTTAAGTGGGCACTTAGTGCTATGAACTTTCCTCTTATCACTGCTTTCATAGTGTCCCATAAGTTTGAGTATGTTGTCCCTTTATTTTCATTAAATTCAAGGAAGACTTTAATTTCTTTCTTGATTTCTTCCTTGACCCAGGTGTGGTCCAGTAGTTGACTGTTCAGTTTCCATGAGTTTGTCTGCTTTCTGGGGGTAGCCTGGTTTTTTCCTTCTAACTTCAATCCATGGTGATCTGATAAGACACAGGTGGACACTGATATTTTTTTTTGTATCTGTGGAGGTTTCCTTTGTTTCCGAGTATGTGGTCAATTTTTGAGAAAGTTCCATGAGCTGCAGAGAAGAAGGTATATTCTTTCCTATTTGGGTGGAATGTTCTATAGATGTCTGTTAAGTCCATTTGCTTCATTACCTACAGTAGTTCTCTTAATTCTCTATTAAGTTTCTGTCTGATTGACCTGTCCCTTGGAGAGAGAGGTGTGTTGAAGTCTCCTACTACTAGTGTGTGTGGTTTGATGTCTGCCTTGAGTTTTAGTAATGTTTCTTTTACATAAGTGGGTGCTTTTATATTAGGGGCATAGATATTCAGGATTGAGACTTCATCCTGACGAATTGTTCCTGTTATGAGTATAAAGTGTCCATCTTGATCTCTTCTGATTGATTTTAGTTTGAAGTCAGTTTTGTTAGAAATTAATATGGCCACACCTGCTTTTTTCTTAGGACCATTTGCTTGAAAGACCTTTTCCCAACCCTTTACTCTGAGTAGATGCCTGTCTTTGTGGTTGAGATGGTGTTTCTTGCAAACAGCAGAATGTTGGATCCTGTTTTTGTATCCAATCTCTTCGCCTGTGCCTTTTTATAGGTGAATTGAGACCATTAATATTAAGTGATATTAATGACCAGTGGTTGTTTACTCCGGATATTCTTATTGTTTTTGGAAGTAGAACTTGTGTGTCTCCCTTCTTTGAGTTGTGCTAGTGTAGGGTTGCTATATGCCTCAGTTATTGTAGGCAGTGTTGGCAATGTTGGATTCCTTGGGTTGCGATTTTCCTTCTATTATTTTCTGTAGGGCTGGATTCGTGGCTACGTATTGTTTAAATTTGTTCTTATCCTGGAATGTCTTGTTTTCTTCATTTATAGTGAATGAAAGCTTGGCTGGGTATAGTAGTCTGGGCTTGCACCCATGGTCTCTTAGCTTCTGCATTACTTCTATCCAGAACCTTCCGGCTTTCATTGTTTCCATAGAGAATTCAGGTGTAAGTCTGATCGGTTTACCTTCATAAGTTACTTGGCCTTTTTCCTTTGCAGCTCTTAGTATTCTTTCTTTAACCTGTATATTTTGTGTTTTGATTATTATATGGCGAGGGGATGTTTTTCTTTGATCCAGTCTGTTTGGTGTTCTGTATGCTTCTTGAATATTCAAATGAATATCTTTCTTTATGTTGGGAAAGTTTTCTTCCATAATTTTGTTCAAAATATTTTCTGAGCCTTTGAGCTGTGACTCTTCTCCATCTTCTATTCCTATTATTCTTAGATTTGGTCTTTTTATTGTGTCCCGTAATTCCTGAATGTTTTGTGATGAGAATTTGTTGGCTTGCTGTTTTCTTTGATCAGAGCGTTTATTTTCTCTATGGTGTCCTCAGAATCTGAGATTCTTTCTTCTGTTTCTTGTATTCTATTGATTATGCTTGTTTCTGTAGGCTCTGCTCGTTGACCTAGATTTTCCATATCCAGCTGGTCCTCAGTTTTTGTTTTCTTCATTGCTTCCATTTCAGTTTTCAATTCTTGAACTGTTTCCATTACCTGTTTGATCGTTCTTTTTTGGTTTCCCAGGGTATTATGTACATATTTACTCATTTCTTCAAGTTTTTGGTTATACTTCTCATTATTTCTATAAGGGCATTTTTCACATGTTGTTTAAGGGACTCTATTGCTTTCATAAAGTCAATTTTTCCCACTTCTTCTGTGTTATAGTGTTGAAGACCTTCTGTTGTAAGATCATTGGGTGCTGGTGTTTTCATGCTGTTTTTCAGATTATTGGGTGAATTCTTGCCTTGGCACCTGCCCATCTCCTCCTATCGATGCTATCTAAGGGGTCTTTTAAAACTGGGTCAGGTTTCCCTGCTGGCCAGGGGCTCCTCTTACAAAATGCCCTTGTTCTGTTTCCTGGTTCCTGCCGGGGGGCCAAGATCCCTCTCACCCCTCAGAAGGGTCTTCAGGAATAGGACCCGACTCCTTCTTTACCAGGGACCTCCCCAACCGAAGCCCTACCTCTTTGATTTAATTGTAGTGGGGCGATCTGCTCTCAGTGTTGTGCGTGGTCCCTGCAGCCTGCTTCTGCTGCTATGAAGGTTCCTGCCGCCTGAGGCCTGTGTCCTCTGCTGCCGCTCAGGTCCCAGAAGGTTGCAGCCGGTCACAGTAGCTTCCCGCCGGCTACGGAGGGCATCCTCTTCCCGCCTCTGCCGTCCAGTGTTCTGGCCACCTCTGCCCTCTTATGAGATTCTTGAGTGCAAACGAGTATGTCTCTGCCTTTTGTATCTTCTTCTGGGCTCTTCTACTTCTGTTTGTTTTCATTCAATTCTGATATATTCGTTTTTTATTTATCTTATACTTTATTTAAAAGTAGTAAACAAACATAAGATTAAGTAAAATTTGCCATGCACCTGATATATAAAGGAAGACAGTAAAAGAAGAAAATAAAGAGAAACATGGGGTTGAAGCAGGCACTGTACACTATGCCTGTGTTAGTCTTACATTTTGATGACTGTTTTTGCTTTGGATTTCCTCTTAAAGTGAGATATTTGCTAAAGAAATATGGGATCTAAGTTCTCATTTAATATCATCCAAGTTTGAGATACTATAAAGAGTAAATGAATGTGAAAAGATCAGTTACAGTGTTTCTCAGAGAAAGAAATACTCCACTTCTCAAAAGGATTTACTGCTAGACTTGGTGATTATACAGATGATTTATGTGATAAGTGCCAGTGCTGTGATAAGCAAGATTTATATATCTATATATGGATCTCCATTTCTACTCTTCTAAGGAGATGAAGACTGAGTCTATTGTTGGGAACTCACTGTGCTCTCAATTACTGTTTCAAAGAATCTGACTCCAAAACTGTTAATGAATGCAGAAGGAAAATAAAGGGTCTGCTTTAGGGAATTTTTCGACCCAGACTTCGAGACCACCTTTACTTGAGAATTTCATTATTTTCATAAACTACAGAATATTCTGCAAAAGAGTGCATTGCTCTTTCTGTTATGTTACAAAGATTCACCATTTCATGGGCAATTAGGGACAGGAGTACTTGCTTAAAATAGTATCCGTTGCTGAAATCTCATCAGTATGATCCAAAGAAAAACTTCAATGCAAAGTCCTCTACTGATCATGGTTGTAGTCATCTAAGCAAATCATTGAGGGATAGAAATGCTTCCCAGCATATCTGCCCTTAGAGATGATGACCCTACTCCAGGAAAAGACACTGTTGGTCTGTTTTCTTTGCTTGGGGCTTGAGTGGTCCAGTTAGTTTTCTTGGAGCTTCTAGAACTCAGAAGACTCAATATGATGAGACAGATTGATCCTGGTGTTTTCTTTATTTACTTGAAGGACTTAAACTGGGGAAGCCTGAAAGGAAAATTGGACAAAAGTGAGGATCTTTAGAAAAGATTAGCTGGAGTTTTGGATGTTTCTATGACTTGATAAGGAATCCCAGGGATTTTGAGATTTTAGAGTAAGATGGGTCAGGTTTCTGTCTACTGGTTTCTGTAGAGTATCATTCTGGTGTCCTACAATTTCTAGAGTTTGCTGTCTCCTGGATGCTAGAGGGAGACAGTCTATAGTAGAATCAAGAGAGTGAGGCATGGTGAGCTTTGTGCCAGTCCATGCTGGTGGAGGCACTAACAAAGATCAGCAGGGATGAAGAGAATTAGGAAAGGACGGAAATGGAAATACTCAGGCTTGAACTAAGCTAATTGGTCCAGTGTGGGGGAGACAATGAGGAGTATCAACATGCCCTCATTAAGCATATACAAATATTACTAATGTATGCTTTATCTTTCAGATGTTGTTTCTCCAGAAACACAGCATTCTTAGTACCCTAGTTTGACTTGTGAGTCGATGGATTCCTTTCCCTCCCCACACACACGGAGTAAATGAGTTAAACCATGTTAGTCACTTGGCTCAGAAACTTGTTCTCTAGGAAATGTCAGCTACTACCTTGTTCCTGCCCTCCTTCCTGTCTGCAGAACCTGAATTTTTATTTCAAAAGAAGCTGTGAGTTCTAGCTCCATGGAATGTAGGTTGTCACCAAGATAAAGAAGCTACCTGAAAGCAGCAATAGAAGGGCCACACAAAGTAACTGACCCAAAGGTATTCTTATAGAATCTTGAGAGTAAGGTGGAGTTGAGGAAAGTTAGGGTTGAGGGCACAGGATGAACTACCCTTAAACTTCTTTCATGACCACATGCAGAAGAGCTAGTACCATGGGTTTCTTTGACTCTTTGTTTTATAGCAAAGTATTTTTTTCCTGTGGTAAAGAATGTACTTGTAAGACATGGTTCATAACCATTCATTTAAAAGTATAATACTTAATTTTAAAAATGAATGCCTTTGCATCATTCATTGTAGTGAAAACACTTGTCAAATGGCAAGTCATTGTAACTTGAAGTTATCCAGTAACTACATCATAGTTATTTTCATTGCTTATAAAATTATCTCTTTTATTATAAGAAGGAATGCACTCTAACCCATTGCTGCCATGGATACCATAAAACCAAAATAAACAAAAATATACCCAGCAGAATCTGTAAAATGTATCCCAAGAAAATATAAGGATGCAAAGAACAAAACTTCAACATCACAAAGATAAACAGAGTTTTTATATAGGTATTAGGGTTACATTTCTTTAGCAAAGAATCCAATTAGAAATATTCTGTAGATAAGGGGTAGGGAAGAATGAGTGCATGAAATGTGCTTCCTCCAGTACATGCTGTGAGAGCTACATTCTCACCTCACCAACTAGACAATCAAAGGTATAGAGGAATGAAGCATTTTATCTTCCAGCAGTGGGTAGCCCAAGTGCCTCACTCCAGCTGTCTTTTTCTATTAGAGGAGCTGAAGTTGCTGTCACTTGTATAATATCTCGTTTGTTCTGTTACTCTGACTGAATTTTCTCAATTTCCCGTGGCTTCTCCCACAAAGAAGATGATCCTGTGCTACACGTTCTCTGTTCACACCATAATATAATTTCTTTCTTCAGTAAAAGAAAATGTGTACATAGATTTTTGTAAAGAAACCTGGCTTGAGGAGATTATCCTTTCACAAGAGCCGTAAACTACAGGTGTTTAGGTGGTTATATTATATAGATTTATTCTACAAACCTGAAAAACAATTCCTATTTTCAAAACATTAAAATCTATCAGTAATCTTTTTTTATTGATCAATGAGTCATGTGGCTATGGAGGCCCTCTCCAGAATGATCAGTGGCTTAGCCATAAACCCCGATGTCATATGCTCTTACAGGGTGGAGAATCTTCATGCATGGATCATTTTCTTTCTGCTTCATGTTTTGCTGCAGTCACTAACTCCTCATCTGCTGGGAAAAGACAGAGGAAGTGGTGGTAAAGAGAAAAATGGAAGCTTCATACTTCAAGATCTGGAAAATAATTTTCAGAATTATTTTTTTATGATGGAGGAAGGTCATTGGCTAATAAAGGAACTGCCTTGGCCCATTTTATTGGTTAGGACATAGGTAGGTGGAGTAAACAGAACAGAATGCCGGGAGGAAGAGGAAGTGAGCTCAGACTCGACAGCTCTCCTCTCGGGAGCAGACACCTCAGAGAGACGCCATGCTCCCAGCTCCCAGGCAGGCGCACGTGATGAAGCTCTGACCCAGGATGGACTTAGGCAAGAATCTTCCCGGTAAGACCAGTGCTACACAGATGATAAGAAATGGGCTAGTCCAGGTGCGAGAGTTAGCCTAGAAGAGGCTAGATAGAAATGAGCCAAGCAGTGTTTAAAAGAATACAGTGTCCGTGTAATTATTTCGGGGCATAAGCTAGCCGAGCAGGCGGCTGGGGTGTTGGGGACGCAGCCCCGCCGCCCCTCTTATTACTACATTTTTAATAATAAATATAGATTGTCCTCTATGAACCTTGGGATGGTGATGAATGATGCTAATCAGGAGTTATAAAAGAAGTTTAACAACATATTTTCCCCTGGTGAAGCCTGCTGCACTTGGAGGAATGAATTTATTTGACAACATTATAGAACACACTTCAATAAGCTAGGGGAAGAAAGGAGAAAAACTGTCATCAATGCTGGGGTGATGGCTCAGTGGTTAAGAACACCAGCTCGCCTTCCTGAAGACAGGAGGTCAATTTCCAGCATTCATGTGATAGCTCACAACCCAGCATTCATGTGATAGCTCACAACCCAGCATTCACCAGCATTCATGTGATAGCTCACAACCATCTGTGATTCTAGTCCCAGGGGGATCTGACTCCCTCTTCTGACTTATAAGGATCCTGCATGTACATGATACAAAATGCAGGGGAAACACTTAAACACACACACACACACACAATTTAAAAACAAAACCAGTCTTCTGAGAGCTACAACTCTCCTCTTGTTGCCACACATCATATATTTAAGTCCCCATAGGTCTACTGGTATTAGGTTTCTGGCAGAAGACTGGTTATAGCAAAAAGGAAAAAAGCAAGTATAAAGATATAGTTTGTGATGAGTTGGAAAGAAAATTCAGAGTTGGGTCTGAGGAAGAGGTTAGAAGAACTAGAAAACATGTCTTCTTGTCCTTCTGCCTCCATCTTTATCTCCGTGTTATACTCATTCTTGATTCTATTCCAGGCTTCTCAGCCTTCCATCCACTTTCAGTGATGCTCAGAAGTGAATGGCCCACTCTTGCTATATCCCATTGATCAGGTTCTGGAGGAGAGAATGAAACTGTCACTTGCTTAAGCAGCTTGGGTGACCCTTAAAGTACTTTTAGGAAATGCAATCACATTGTCTGAATTTTTCTGTGGTTGCTAAGGCAGGGGACAAGCATTGGGTCAGAGTTCACTTATTGGAGAGCACAGGTGGATCCTGAGTTGTAAGGAAACCTCAAAGAATGTTTGCTATGCCTGTTTGAATAACTTATCAGAAGAACAATCTGTAAAATGTCACATTTTATCAGTAGACCTACATGCATCTAATTTCTCTCCAAAGTTTTGAAAAAAGGAATAACTATGATATTTCATAGCCACAGAGCGAAATGTGTATTTTTAAGACTAAATTGCACTCACTGCTGTGTACAACAGAATATAAAATACAGTCAGCACAAAGCCAGTTTCTTGTCCTTCACTTGACTCCTATGTTTGCAATATTTTTTGTAGGTGTTTGCTTTAGTTTTATGGCAGAGCTATATTATTGGAGACCATGTGATAATTTTGTGATATCATATTTTCTATTATATTTTAAGTAGAGCACACCATATTGTGGACTCAGGCAATGGGAATTTCACTATCCTTCATTTGAATGCCAATGTGGCATTAAATGTGTGTGCAAATGATGTGGCTCGATGTTTGAATGTTTGACATAATGAGTTACAGATCCCTGCCAGGTCATCGCTGCTGTAGTCAGAATCTCATGGAGACAGGGTCGAAGCTGCATGTAAAAGAGAAGCATGTCAGGCTTTCAGGTCTTTGGTGCAGTATTGTGAGCTTTATTTATGGATTCCTTTTTGTCCATAGTTTATAAGATGAAGACATTTTTGCACCAATTTTCAAGATGACGATTTCCCAGGATTCTTGTGAGGAATGGCAAAGAATGGCTAGGGACGGTGTTTGTTTTGGCTGGGTATCTGAACTGAGGTCTCTCCTTCACCCTAACGGAAGTGTCTGCTGAAGTAATGCAGAACACTGAACTCCATATTTAAAGCAAAAGAAAGCAATTCTCAGAGATGGTTTTTAAAAGGTCTTTTTAAGAGTTTTTATAGAACTTGTTAAAAAAATAAACAAAACACCCACAACCATATTTCAAGTTACATTCTCTCTTCTGTCTCGTCTCCCGACAAAGTGTTCAGACTGCCAATTTAGAGAAAAAGCATAGCCAAGCCAACTAAAAAGCATCAAAATTAAGAGTATTTCACAGTGGCTGGCAGTAGAAGTGTCCTGGCATGCCTCTGGATCCTACAGAATGACAGCTTTAAACCTGTGAGCTTATAGTTTTCCAACAGCCTGTTTCCAGACTTCAGGTCACCACCGTGTTGACCCACAGTCATGCATCTCCTCGTTATCAATCTCCTTTTGGCCTCAGAAGCTCGAGGATGAAACAATAGAAGGACAGGCTGTGAACTCAGAGAGAAAATTAGCAGGAATGCAAACAGGCAGGTGTACATTTGGTGTTTGATATCAGCAATGCGAAGCTATGATTCAAGTCTTCTCCTTCTCCATGTTGTCCAAACAAAATCACACAAAAAAGAGGCAATATTTTGAGAATGTGGTCACCAAAGGCATTTTCAGTTTTATTCCTTAGCTCACGGTGTGACAGTCCATTGAGTTGTCATAACAAATGCAGATGAGAGTAAAATATTTTGTGAAATTTATAGAAACCTTTTTATTCCAGTTCTCTATATGTCCTTTATGACACTGAAAACTAGGTCTCCATTCAGGGTCCAGACCATTTCTTACTCATGCTTTGATACTGGTTCCATTATAATTTTACAGCACATAAATGCTTGGTTTTCACACATGTAAAGTTAGGCAATGCTGGTTTCTTCTTCATAGGTATTGTTGCAAATATTGAATAAGACTATGGTTGTATCAGAGTAAGATGACGGCCTGGATTTTAATAAGAGATCAGATAACAGTTCTATTTTTGTGCTTATAATTGTTGTGAGGGATACATAAACATAAACAAAGAAATGTAGAATTCTTTAGGATTCCATTCTGAATTAGAAACTTTCGGTATTAGGTGGACTTTATCACTTAGAACGCTTTACA
This sequence comes from Microtus pennsylvanicus, assembly GCF_037038515.1. Taxonomy (NCBI): domain Eukaryota; kingdom Metazoa; phylum Chordata; class Mammalia; order Rodentia; family Cricetidae; genus Microtus; species Microtus pennsylvanicus. The sequence continues at coordinate 110,406,029 of NC_134586.1, read as the reverse complement.
AGTCCTTACATTATCCACTTAACATCTAGACTCTCTTGACCTAATATGCTAGGTGAGTGTTAAGGTCATGTCTATGTCTAAGATTAGTTTGTATTTTGCTTCTCTGTATCAGGTGTTATCTGCAGCAAAACAAACTATGATGGAGAGTTACCTTCTGTTAATATAGTTCTCTTTTTAAACCTATGTAGGTCAGAAGTAAACTTTTGTACCAGGAATCGACTTGATGAATAGTCTTTTTTGGAAATTTCTGAGTTCATATCCAAAAGAAGAACTTCAGTTCTTACTCTTGTAGACTTTTAGGAAAGAGTTGTTTGTTTGGTTATGGAGCTAAAAATATGATTCAGAGGTAGAGTGCTTGCCTAGCATGCATAAGGTCACAAGTTCAATTTTCACCCCATGAAAAATGTATGGAGTGTGCAGTGCTGTAGGCTTGCATGTCATATACCAGGTAAGAAAAAGGGAGTAGAATCAGACATTGATGGTACATAAAGAATAAAATATGTTCCCTAAATGCCAAGGGTAAATTCAGATGTTATTTGGAAATTTAAAAGATTAGAACCCCAGAAAGATACTGGTACAAAATTGGAAGAAAATATTGCCTCAATATCAAGATAGTGACTTATATTCAGGAGTCTCGTGCACAGAGAGTTGATAATAAAATATGAGTATGTTTTCAGAGTCAGGAAAACGGAAGAAAAGTAGAATCTGAGTTTCAGAAATCTGGGTATAAGAGAAAGAAGGCCGAGTCAGAGAGAAGCCATGTAGCCCCTCTGGAGACCGATGCCTGAGCTTTACCTGGTAAGCCACAGTCTCGTGGTGATACACAGATTAATGGAGATGGGTTAATTTAAGATATGAGTTAGCCAGAAATACGCTTAAGCTATTAGACAAACAATATTACAAATAATACGGCTTCTGTGTGATTATTTCAGGCCTGAGCAGCTGGGAACAAACAAATAGTAACCTACAACAAATTGGCACTCCAACAAGTGCTAGCTAAATCCACATAAAACCTGAGAGGGCTTGGAAAGGAATTCTAGACAGCAAAAAACAAAGTTTAGCCACATTTTTTCCCTGAATGGGCTTTGTTTTCTGGCAGCATGGTGAAGCTCTTTTAAAAGAGGTCTTACTGATTTGAAAATAGCAGAAAAAAAGACCTGCAGTTTTGAAAGAGCAGCAGCTTTCTGGGCTTTAGAAAAGAGGTTCTGCTTTTGGCTCCACAGAGGATGAGAACCTCTGGATTGCTTCCAAGCTACTGTGATTTGATGGACCAAGATACCCGAAAAGGTCGCCATGAACACCTCCAAAAATACTTTACCCAATATAAAGCAGGAAGCAGTTTGGAGAGAACTATGGCCAAATTTCCTAAATGATTATTATAAATGTTTGTTTACATTTAAAGATGGATATGTTATGGAGATTTGCATTGATATAGATCTTAGTTTATTGATACAAATTTCAGGTCAATTGTGTTATGTTATATATATGTATTTCTGCATTTGATTAAGGTATGTTGTACAGCTCATTTAAAAATGTAATGTATAATTTAAAAATGCAGGCTAAAAGATAGTCATCTATAATAGCCAAGCATGTTAGTTAGGTTATCTATATGTACAGAGATATATTTCAGATGATGAGGATTCTACAAATCTTTTTTAAAAAGATTTATTTATTTATACATGCATGCCTGCATGCCCAAAGAGGGCACCAGATCTCATTTAGATGGCTGTGAGCCACCATGTGGTTGCTAGGAATTGACCTCAGGACCTCTGGAAGAACAGCCAGTGCTCTTAACCTCTGAGTCATCTCTCCAGCCCTACAAATCTTTCAGAAACCTTCAGAATATGGCATTTAAAATGCTTTAAGATGTTAGGACTTTTTCATGATTGTGAGACACATCTGTTCCTTGCAGCATCAATTACTTCAAGAGAATGATGGGCATTGGAGAGGCTCCTTATGGTGTTGGTTAGCCATTTGTGCAATAAACTGCTCTTTCCTGGACTTTTTGATTCTATGCTGTATGAACTGGGCATTCAAGATCCACAGAGAAGTGACTGCTGAGCTTGCCTAAAGGTGAGATGGTCCTTCAGAGTTTCAGCTACATGAAAGAGTCTGCCAGAATTTCTGCAGGGCACAGAAGAAAGCAACTGATAGACTGCCATTATAAGGCAGAACAGATCTTCAAGTTTCCTGCTTCATGGAAAAGTCTGCTGGATACTATGGGACTATAGGCTGAGTATGGATGCCCCAACAGTACAGAAGAACTCTGGGTGACTGTCCAGGCAGTGAGATGTCAATCCTAGAGTTTTGGAAGTTGCTTACACAGCACTTCTTGTTTACTTAGGTAGTATTATATCCTTCTGGAATCTTTGATGGAGTTGGAAAATATATAGATATAGTTTTCCTTAGTTATGATAAAAGATAAAGTAGATATCAATATTATAACTATAATTATTGCTTTATAACTGTTTTGTTATATGTAATTTTAGTGTATTAAAATTAAAACCTTGCTTTTTTAACAGAAAATGGGAGGTGATGTAGGATTCTCCTCTGTATGCTGTGAATATTCTTGGTTAATAAATCATATTGGCTTGGCAGTGCTAGGTGTGGAAAACTAAAGATAAATAAGACAGAGTCAGCGAGAAGCCATGTAACCTCTTTGGAGACATATGCCTTATATTTACCCAGTATACCACAGCCTCGTAGCAACACACAGATTAATGTAGATGGGATAATTTCAGATATGAGTTAGTCAGAAATATGCTTAAGCTATTGGCTAAACAGTATTGTCAATAATATGGTTTTTGTCTGATTATTTGGAGGGGGGGTTGAGCAGCCAGGAATAAACAAAGAGTTCCCTACAACAGGTATCCAAAACAGGTCTTATAGTAGCACTATCAGGATCATGACATCATATCAAAAAGCTGTAGTCATTGTTGTGGGATCCCATCTTCTTCCTGGAAACTTCAGATATTACTGCAGGAAAATTCATTGTTCATTGTGGACAACTTAAACATTTATGTAGACCTATAGTCAATGAAAGGTACGATAGAGACATAAATAGGTATAAAGAAAAGTAAGCTATTTCCTAAATTCTTTCTTTGTTCTGTCCCATACCAGATGGCTCCTAACATGAGACAGAAACTCTAAATTTTTCTTTTAACAACATGCTTAAATTTAGAAAAGGATGGAGCCATTGTCCAACTCCAAAGCCAGCTTTGATTTTTAAGTGAGTCATGACTATTATTATAGTAGGCAGCGTGTGTGTGTGTGTGTGTGTGTGTGCAGTGATTCTTACCCTCAGATGACCTGACCTCATAAGTCATAGTTCTCTGCTTTGTGATCCTATCTGGATAATTATTTTTTCCTCTTTAAGTATTTTGATGTTCAGGGTCTCTTGACTTTTTGAAGATGAGCACTTTCCTGCAAAGACAAGAACAGAACTGTGCCTCAACCCTCATTACGTTTCCTTACCGCCTATATGGTTGTCACCTCTGTGGATCAGCCATTATTTCTCTTTCTCAAGAGGTTTCTCATTGTCAAACTGAATCTTTATTAATTTTGATAATATCCATAGCTTTTCTTCTATGAATATAAGAGCAAAACCCCTTCACCAACATAGCACATCTTTTGGTTTCTATTGTGAGGTCAACACATCCTTGAAACACACTGACTGGTTTAATTCAGAAGTTTTTTTCTATTATCCAATCTCTCTCTGCTGCTGTTGTTCCTTTCTTATTAGTGTTAAGAAAATTCAAGGTTACTGAAACATTATGCAATCTATATCTGGAGGTATCTACATCCCTTTCTGTTTGTTTAACATATACTTTATACTTCAGTTTGATCTTTCTATAACTGCCTGACCTATAGGATTGTTTGGTATGCCTGTAATATGCTTTATATTATAATAATCAAAAACTGTTTCATTTTCTTAGAAACATATGCAGGACCATTATCTGTCTTTATTTGTGCAGGTATACCCATGATGACCATAACTTCTAATAAATGTGTGATTACTTAATCAGCCTTTTCTAAGCTCAAAGCAGTTGCCCATTGAAAACTTGAGTAAGTGTCAATAATGTGGTATACATAAATTATATTCTAATTTTCCAAAATCTGCAAAGTGGAACACAACCATCTGGCAGATTTCATTTCTTTGAGTACCCTTTGGGTTACTCCCTGCAGGTAGTGGTGTTTGGTTATAGAAAGAGCAAGTAGGGCATCTTTTTAAAAATCTTCTTAGCATCTTGCCATGTAATAGAAAACACCTTTCTTTAAATCTTTGCTGTTGACATAATGTTTCTTATGAAATTTAAAAGCCTTCAGCCCACTTCCAATCAATAATCAATCAATTTCTGCATTACCTTGTGTAAGAGGACCTGAAAGATCCTCTGGGTTCAGATGTGTGCTATGTATGTGGGAAAAACCTATTTCTGATTATATCTTGAACCTGTATAAATAATGAGGTCAATTACGTATTATCTTGTATAAATTCAGCAGTTTCAATATATAAGACATCTCTTTCAGCACATTGTGAATCAGTAACTATATTCAGAGGTTATTTGAAATTTCTTAGTACCATGAGAATAGCATATAATTCTGCCTTTTGGACATAATTATAATGTATTTGTTCTATCTTACTTAAATCATGTGATTTATAACCTGTTTTTCCTGATTTATTTACATCAGTATAGAATGCATGTGCTCCAGTTATTGGTGTGTCACGTACAATGTGAGGAATGATCCAAGTAGTTCTCTTTATAAGGTTAATTCTATCACTTTTGGGATAATTGATATTAATCTCTCCTTAAAAATTAGCACAAGTTTTTGCCAAGGTTCCTTGTCATCCCATTATTTTTTTTTAAAATTTCATCAGTAGTAAAAGGCACTTTAATCTCTGCTGGGTCTATTCCTGCTAGTTGACAAAGTCTCAATTAACCTTTATAATTAATTCAGAAACCTTTTCCACATAAGTCTTTAATTTTTCATTTGGTTAATCTGGTTAAAAGATATATTCTAAGATAATATCTTCACTGTGCATTAAAATTCTTGTAGGGAAATATTTGGATGGCAATATGATCAGAATGCCCTTAAGATTCAAATCCAAATGATCTACTTGGGTCTGCAATTTAACTTCAATCAAAGTCAATTCTTTATCAGTTTCCACTGGCAGTTTTCTGGGACTATTTAAGTCTTTGTCACCATCTATAGTTTTATTTAAATGAATTATTTGATCAGGTGTTATCCCAGAAATGTCTCCTAGCAATCTTTGGAAGTCCTTAAGGGTCTGCAAATTATCTATTCTAGTTTGCACTTTGTGTGTTCTATTTTTTGTAAATCTATTTTATAACATCGATAATGATATAATCTCCTCTTTGAATTTTTCCAGGAGCAATTTGTAATCCCCATTTTGGCAAAACTTTCTTCACTTCTTCAAACATTCTTTCTAAAGTGTCTATGTTATTTATGTAATGGTAAATACAGATTTAGGAAATTGTTTATGTACTGTTTCCAATGGCTGACTTACAAAGTATTGGCACAGAGTGGCACTATTGAGCACTCCCTGTGGGAGGATGGTCCACTGGTATCCCCTAGTAGGCTAAGAATCATATAAGTAGGCATTTTGAAGGCAAATTTTTCTTTGTACTTTTCTTGTGAAGGTATATTGAATAAACAATTTTTTAAGATGTCATCCTTTTGGTAATAAGGAAGGCACAGGAATTCCAGATAGTAGAGGGCCCATGGGTTGAATTACCTTGTTGATAGCTCTTAGATATGTCACCACACTCCATTTACCAGATTTCTTCTTAACAATGAATGCAGGAGAATTCCAAGGGCTGATTGATTTTCAATATGGTGAGCATGTAGTTGCTCCTCTACCAGATGTTATAAAGCCTACAGTTTGTCTTCTGTTAAAGGTCATTGTTTAACCAATAATGGTTTCTCAGTTAACTGTTTTAAAGGCAGGGCCATTAGTACTCCTGAAGATGTGCTAGCTGCTTTGTGTTCTTTTACAGCCTGAATGGTTGGTGACCTTTGTATATAGTACCTTATAATATTGTTCCCAGAAATATAAGTTTCTGGGACTGCAGGAATGATAATCTGGATATTCCATTGTTGCATCAGGTCATGATCCCATAAATTCACTGTGATATTAGGTGCATGCGGCCTCAGCCTTTTTGTCTTTCTGGCCCTAGGCATTCAACCCATCTCATGCTTTGTTTACTTGAGATAGGGTTTCAATTTATAGAAATTGAACATATGCCTTTTGAAGAAGTCAATTTGATTATCAAGATTCTGGAGTAATAATACTCATATCTGTACCCTTGTCTATCAAACTCAAAATTACAACACCATTTATATTCACTCTTAACTTTTGTCTTTGCTCATTTATAGAAATGTGCCAAAATATACATTTCCTATTTTTGATTCATCCTCCATGTTTATTCTATCATCCAGAACAGTATGGTGTTTTTACAACAGGTACTGAATTTTTTTTATTTTCCTGGTGAGATATGTTCCCCTCAATTGCTATTGCTGCAGTGGGTCCTAAATCAAAAGCTCTATATAACAGGCCATTTTGAACCCCAGTCAAAGCCAATAAATTTTTAGAGGCAGTTGCTATGTTATATTATTATTAGATTTTAAACAAATACATTATACAACTACAACCCCCTGGGTCAGTTTTTACGGTAGTCACATCTTGGTGCTTTAAGCAGGAATCATTATGCTTTCTTAAAAATAAGTTTCTTTCTGCTAGAAGTAAACACTACTAACCATATTTTCCATCAGTAACAAATGCTTATGTAGTACCCAGTCAACAAATGCTTTTTGAATAACGTTTCCTTTCAAGACAAAGAACCAAGCATATCACAAGTTCAGGAAATCATACACAGAGGACATGAATGAAGGGATCCCTTTAAAAAGAAAAAGACATATAACAAAGTTAATTGTGAAAAAGAGATGGTTCAGTTATTAAATGACATTTCTAGACCACAAATATGTTGTCTATAAAAAGGAAACAATGATGATAATAATAGGTCAATGTAGACATGCCCTTGTCCTATAGGATGGTCAAATTTGGGTCCACAAAAATGTTGTGGGTAAATTCACTTAATGAAGTTATTAGCACCAATAAGAACTTTTATTTCATAAGTAAAGGCAGGAGTTTATAGAGGTAATGAATGAAAGGGAATATGGGGACTGGTCTGATTGGCATGAAATGAACATCCAATACAAGAAAATAGAAGTAACCAAATAAATACAATTTTGTAAAGATCTTCGGAATCCTTTACTTTAGACTACCAACCATACAGTCCTGCCTGGGATTTTTGTTAGGTTGCATGAGAAACCATGGGTATAAATATTGTAACCTCTGTGTTTCATTTTGCTTTTGCCATCTGTCTATCCTTTTTAGTCAATTGCTATAACAGCTATCCAAGAATATACACTTAAAAATTTTAAGTCAATAAATTAGTAGTTCTATGTAAACTATCAACCATATGGTCTAAGTACTTTGGTTTGGGGAATATGTATTTGATTTAGTGTTTATTAAGGATGGCATCTGGATAAAATATCAAAAACCCAGAGCACAGAGGCAGGAGATGCTAGGCATGGCTAAATCAGGTCCAACAGTATGAAACACTTGAAGAGTAAGCTATTCATTATGGTCTGCCAATAACAAACTTAGTTCTTTAAAACTTTATATCTGATCACTCCAAATTTAAACTCTTATGAACAGTCCCCAGAGTTCAACCCTTACTGCCTCTGTAAAACTCTGAATATTCAGGATTTTTGGTAAAATACTTTTTCTTAGGCTATAAAATGAAATCTTGTGAACATGACACAATCTACATAGAGTTATAGTTAACTGAATTGGATTGTACACAAAACTGACCTTGTCACCCATGGTTACTGAATGATTCTGGGACTGAAGTGATTGTGTTCAGTTATTTATTTGCTGATGAGCTCACCAAAGTTCAGTGGGGAGTTCTAAATCCAACATCACACAGTCAGTCTTGGGTCACCAAACCAAACAAAAAGACTTACATAGGGGAAAAGGACTTGTAGGGTAGTGGGGGATACAGTTGATATGTGGAAGGGGAGAATAATCAGAATACATTTTGTACATATTTGAAAATTGAAAATAATAAATTAAACTGCCTTTGTCTTTTTTATTTGTTCTTTGTGACTTTCACATCCTATTCATTCCCAGTACCTGTATATCTACCCTCTGCCCTTGCAGCCATGCTCCTCCATCAATAAAATTTAAGAGAAAAAAGAAAAGAAAAAAAGGGGGGATCTCTTCCTGGAAGCTGTAATTTGAATCATGCACTAAACCTTTTTGCATATGTGTATTTACATGCAAGTTTTTATTACAAAGAATCATTGGTCTGGTTTGTGGTCTCTGGTTTCTGCTACACTGCTGATGCTGTACCCTCACTAGAACTCCTCTTGGTTATCCTGCTGTTGCACTGAGTTGTGGGGATCCTGCAGCTTTGGATCTGCAGGGCCAATCCCTTCACATGCTCCAGTAGACCACAATCAGGGGAGATGTTGGGGTGGGCTAACCCATAACCTGATTTTGGTCCTGGGTAGTTGCAGGGTTGATCAGTCCACCAGCATTTTCCCCTCTTCACTGTCAGGATGAGCTCTTCTGTGTTGCCTTTGCAAGTTCACTCTTTGCAGCAATGAGCAAGGGACAATGTCTTTTATCCTGCTTTCATGTCCTCAGGGTCAGATTTGCCTTTGTCTTAATTAAAGTACAACTTTAGGTCAGTAACCATAATCCTCCAATATCTATATTTTTCCTATCACTCTTTAAAGAAAAAAAGGTCAACTAAATGAAAATAAATATAGGCTATTTTTTCGATGAAGTATAGCAGCTCATATGCTTTAGGCTCAATAAATACCTCATCTCTCTTTACCTTTCATATTTATAGAATTAATAATTAGAGTTGGAATTGAAAATGACTTCAGAAGCCCTTACTGATTGACCAAGATGTCTTCAATCCCTCATTTTGATCATGGATCAGGGAGAGGGTCATAGTGTTAGAATGGTTCTCAATAACAACATGGAATTGTCTTGGCTCACATGTTCAAGACATGATGACATGTCTCTTCATTGTCTCCTGTTCAGTTGATATTTTCTTCAACATCTTAGATCTGATTGAGTCCTGAAACTTAGGTGTCACGTGTCTGATTACAGCTGTCACATGTTTCCCTCTCATCCTAGAGAATGAAATAAGCTAGTGTATAGTATAAAGAGTAATTAAATTTTAAATATTTTCTCAAATAATTTATACCATACCTACCATATATATTCTATTAGTAACACAATAGAAATGTACCCTGGGTAAAATTAGAAATAACAGCATGAATAAATAGTTGATTACTTTACTATTTATGACAGACACAATTTGCTTTCCATTTTACAGATGAGTCTGAAGCTGGGTGACCTGTGAATACAGGGTATGAGAAGGTTGACTTTACACCTATTTTCTATCTTCATATCACGTCCTCATCAAATACAAAACATTTATTTTACTAATACACCAGAAAAAAGATTGTAAAGTGAAATATAAATAATCTTTTCCAGATACTCTGGAGAACTACATAAGATTATTATAATAATACATAAAAAATTTCCTGTTTTCTTTTAAATAGAATTGTGAGTCATCTCAACAACAAGTCTTGGTAGTCTACTCTCTATTCTAAAAAATTAAAATGGAATAATGTTAAGAATGTTAAAATTTCTTCAATTAAAAGCTCTGAAAAAGGACATATTGTTATATATCGCTGTACAAATTCATATCAGTTATTTTTCTCATTTCTGTGACCACATGTATAAGGGAGGACAAATTGTTCTAGCCCTTAGTTTGAAGGGTCAGGCAGTCTTGATCAAAGCACATCATACTCATATTAGTGAAAGTATAAGGCTGTTTGTTTCTGTCTCCATGGATCAGAAAGCAAAGATTCAAGAAGAAGGGAGTCAGGCCCTAAAGCCCAAGCCCTGCTTCCAGTGACCTATTTCCTCAAGTGGTGCTCCTAAGCTCCTAAGCTTCTCCAAACACCACCAGAAATTGGGCCCAAGTGTTAAAACACAGTAGTTTATTGGAACCTTTCCCTAGACATTAGCATGTATATGCTTGATAATTACTTTAAATTATATATTTACATGTGATTAAAATTCCTCCTAGAACTTCATATAAACGTAATGTCCATTTTCGTATTTTTGAGGTAACAGGCTATATAACATGAGTTAAGCCCTTGGTAGCCTTCATAGCCCATTTCTATGCATGATCCTTCATGAGTCTCAAAACACACTATAGATCCTCAGGCAGGCTATTGTCTTGTCATAAGATGAGCTATGTGACTCAGTCAGGTCTGAACAAAGTAACAAGACCTGATGGAGGAAGGTCATTGGTTAAAAAATAAACTGCTTGGGCCTCATAGGTTAAAACATAGGTGGGAGGAGTAAACAGAACAGAATGCTGGGAAGAAGAGGAAGTGAGCTCAGAGGCCATGCTCCCCTCTCCCGGAAAGACACGCCAGGTCAGACATGCTGAATTTTTCCCTGTAAGACCTGTGCTACACAGTTTATTAGAGATGGGTTGATCGGGATATCAGAATTAGCCAGTAAGGGCTAGAGCTAGTGGGCCAAACGATGTTTAAATGAATACAATTTGTGTGTTGTTATTTCGGGTTTAAAGCTAGCCAGGCCACAAGGAGCTGGGGTGGCAGGAACACAGCCCACAGCTCCTACAACAAAGACCCATGTGGTTCTTTGCTGTTTTCTTTTTGTTTCTTTCTTCTTGTTTTTTTAAAAGCAAACTATCTTTTTTCATTTTGCATACTAATCCTAGTTCCCACTCCCCCCCATTCTCTCCACATGCTTCTACCTCACCTCCCCCCATTAACTCCTCAGAGAGGGTAAGATATATTATCGCTTTGGGGAAGATCCAAGATTCTCCCTACTCTATCTAAGTTGAGCAAGTTATCCACCCCTAAAGAATAGGCTCCATAAAATCCAGTACAAGCAGTAGGGATGAATCCTGGTGCCACTTCCAGTGGCCCTGCAGTCTGCCCAGCCCTACAACTGTCATCCACATTCAGAGGGACTAGTTTGGACCTATGCTTTTCCTCCCTGTCTGACTGGAGTTGCTGAGCTCTCATAAGCTCAGGAAAACCGTTTCAATGGGTGTACCTATCATGGTCTTGACCTCTTTGCTCATATTCTCACTTTTTCCACTCTTCAACTGGACTTGGGGAGCTCAGTCCAGTGCTCCTATGTAGGTCTTTGTTTCTGTTCCCGTCAGTTGCTGGTTGAAGGTTCTTTTTTTTTTCTAGATATAACGATCCTCCAAATATTTTATTGGATATGTGATTTGATAACTTATTCTTTTTTTCAACCATTGATGTGGGAGTGTCATATATCAATCTGTTGATTTCATTGGCTAAGCAATAAAGAAACTGCTAGGCCCATTTGATAGGCCCACCCTTAGGTGGGTGGAGTAAACAGAACAGAACGCTGGGAGGAAGAGGAAGTGAGGTCAGACTCGACAGCTCTCCTCTCCGGAGCAGACGCAGGAGAGACGCCATGCTACCTGCTCCAGGGAAGACGCACGCTATGAAGCTCCGACCCAGGATAGACTTAGGCTAGAATCTTCCCGGTAAGACCGGTGCTATACAGATGATAAGAAATGGGCTAGTCCAGGTGGGAGAGTTAGCCTAGAAGATGCTAGGTAGAAATGAGCCAAGCAGTGTTTAAATGAATACAGTGTCCGTGTAATTATTTCGGGTAAAGCTAGCCGGGCAGGCGGCTGGGGTGTTGGGGATGCAGCCCCGCCACCCATATTACTACAAATGGCGCCCAACGTGGGGCTAACTGAGTCCACAGAAAGCCTGAGAAAGCTTGGAAAAGAATAGAGTGAAGCATGTTTCTTATGGCAATTTCTTGGGTCTGCTCTGCTTGCTAGAGGCAAGCAAGCAAGCGCCTCATCTAAGAGAGGCTTCCTGACTCAGCTTCAGCTGCAAAGCCTGCAGCTCATTAAGAGGTCCTGCCACGAAACACTTAAATGGTGTTGATGAAAAGCTGAACGCATGCTTTTCGGTTTTCCGCCGTAGCAGGAAAAAAGCTGTGCCGTTTAAGAATGCCGGCGTTCTGGGCCATCCTGCCAGGGCAAACTCTGACTGTTTGAGGCAGGAGGGCCGGCTACCGAGAGAGGACTTGAGTGTTGTCTGTTGTAGCTTGCTGGCTGGCAGGGACCTTGAAACGCCATAGAGTTGTGGCTATAAACATGGTTACAGCCAGTACCTCAGCCATGAGGCTGGAAAGCTAAGGAATGAGCTACATCTCGCCGGCAAAGCCACGCCTTTAGTCCTACTGAGATTGCTTGGTAAATTAAAGACTCATGTGGTCAGAAAAAGAGAGATATACGGTAAAGAGAGATTCAAAGACAGAGAAAATTTCTGAATGGTTTACAGTGTGTTAAAAATATATGCAGACTAAAAGTTATAATTCTTAAAGTAAACCTCTGTGACTTCAAGGTATGGTAGCACACGCCTTTAATCCCAGTGCCTAGAAGGCAGAGACAAACAGATCTCTGTGAGTTCAAGTAGTAGCAAACATCTTTAATCCCAATGCCTGGGAGGCAGAGATAGGCGGATCTCTGAGAGTTCAAAGACAGCCTGGTCTACAGAGATATTCCAGGTCAAAGTTATACGCTCAAAAAGCAAAAAGTTAACCTAGGAATGTCACAGCTTAGATTCTTAAGCGCCTACTGATTTAAAGGCGCAAATCAAAAGTGCTCCTGGATAGTAAAAAATTGAAGATTCACAATAGGACAGATTCAGACCACTAAATGAGTCACACTGTTGGATGAGTGTACGTAGGCTTGGGAGAGAGAAGAAAAATAATATAGAGAATAAAGTTAATGGTTTAAAAAAAAAGGTAAAGTCTTTAAAGAGACAGAGTACAGATAGTTAAGAGATTAAAAGAAATAAAGAAATATAAGCCACGTAAAAATGGAAAATTCACAGAGAGTCTGGATTATGTACATTGTGTTTTCTTTAAAATTTTTGACTGTAAAGGAGCTAAGTACAGAGAGACATTTCATTACAGGGGCTGCCAAGATAAACCAGAATGGATATAAGGGTATTACGATTTCAGAATTTGGGTCTAAGGATATGATGCTTTGGAGAGAGTCTTCTTTTGTTTTCACAGAGGAACAGACCCTTTGGACTTCTTCTATCCTGATTTGGTATGATAGACCATGACCTCCCGAAAAGTTCCTGTGAACACCCTCAAAAAATTACTACACTCAACTGCCAACGGAGATGACCCTAGCACACAGGTTATACCATGAAAGACCTAATTAACGACACCCCCATTCAGCAGGAAGCAGTTTGGAGAGAAAAAACTGCGCCTATGTTCCCAAATATAGTTTATAAATGTTCTTTTACATTTAAAGGGGGATATGATATAGGTATGAATAATTTGCATTGCAATGGTCAATTTTGTTATATGTATATGTATTTCTTGATCTTGATTAAGGTATTGTGATTGTGTAGTTCATTTAAATATGTACTGTATAATTAAGAAATATAGGTTGTTAATGGATAATCATCGATAATAGTAAAGCTTGTAGTCATGTTAGTTAGATTTTCTAGATATATAGAGATATATTTTAGATAGACATTCTTCATGTCTTTCAAAGATTACAGAATAGGACATTTAATGTTTTAATAACTAAGGACTTTTCATGACAAAGAGACACTCTGCTCCTGGCAGCACCAATCTACTTCAAGAGGAAGATGGGCATCGAAGAGGATCGTTATGGAGTTTGATAGCCATTTGGGCAAGAAACTGCTCTTTCCTGGACTATTGCATAAACTGAACACAGAGAACACACAGAGAGAGGACTACTGAACTTGCCTAAGATGAGATGATCTTTCGGGTTTCCTGATTCATGAAAGAGTCTGCTAGACATTCTGCAGGACACAACAGATAGTGACTGAACTGACTTTGAATTTTCCTGCTTTATGAAAATGTCTGCTGGATACCATGGGCCTGAAGGCTGAAGACGGATGTGTAGTAATAGAGCGGCGGCGGGGCTACGTCCCCAAAACCCCAGCCGCCTGCCCAGCTAGCTTATGCCCCGAAATAATTACACAGACACTGTATTCATTTAAACATTGCTTTGGCCCCTTCCTATCTAGCCTCTTCTAGGCTAATTCTCACATATTAATTTAGCCCATTTCTAATCATCTGTGTAGCGCCCCTAGGTGCGCTTACCGGGAAGATTCTAGCCTAAGTCCATCCTGGGTTGGAGCTTCATCACGTGCGTCTGCCTGGGAGCTGGGCATGGCGTCTCTCTCAGGCGTCTGCTGCGGAGAGGAGAGCTGTCGAGTCTGACCTCACTTCCTCTTCCTCCCGGCATTCTGTTCTGTTTACTCTTCCCACCTATCTCCTAACCAATGAGAGCCAAACAGCTTCTTTTATTTTAACCAATGACCTTCCTCCATCACGGATGCCCCAACGGTACAGAGGAACTTTGGGTGAATGTCCAGGCAGCGAGATGTCTCTGTCATTTCTAGAGTTTTAAAAGTTGCTTTTTTCTTGTTTGCTTAGGTAGTATTGTTTCTTTCTGGAGTCTTTGATGGAGTTAAGAATAGTTAGTTATAGTTATAGTTTTTCTTAGTTATGATAAAGATTATTGTAACTTTTACTTAAGAACTGTTTCGTTATATGTAATTTTGCTATGTTAAAGTTAAAGCCTTTTTTTGTTTAAACAGAAAAAGGGGAAGTGATGTGGGAGTGTCATATATCAATCTGTTGATTTCATTGGCTAAGCAATAAAGAAACTGCTAGGCCCATTTGATAGGCCCACCCTTAGGTGGGTGGAGTAAACAGAACAGAACGCTGGGAGGAAGAGGAAGTGAGGTCAGACTCGACAGCTCTCCTCTCCGGAGCAGACGCAGGAGAGACGCCATGCTACCTGCTCCAGGGAAGACGCACGCTATGAAGCTCCGACCAAGGATGGACTTAGGCTAGAATCTTCCCGGTAAGACCGGTGCTATACAGATGATAAGAAATGGGCTAGTCCAGGTGGGAGAGTTAGCCTAGAAGATGCTAGGTAGAAATGAGCCAAGCAGTGTTTAAATGAATACAGTGTCCGTGTAATTATTTCGGGTAAAGCTAGCCGGGCAGGCGGCTGGGGTGTTGGGAATCCAGCCCCGCCACCCATATTACTACAAACCATGTTTATTTTCTTTTTTTAAATTTATTTTTATATTATTTAATTAAAAATTTCCACCTTCTCCCATTTCCGTCCTGCTCTCCCCATCCCCTTTCTCCTCCCTCTTCAGTCCAAAGAGCAGTCAGGGTTCCCTGCCCTGTGGGAAGTCCAAGGTCCTCCCCCCTCCATCCAGATCTAGAAAGGTGAGGATCCAAAAAGAATAGGTTTCCACATAGCCAGTACATGGGGTAGAATCAAAACCCAGTGCCATTGTCCTTGGCTTCTCAGTCAGCCCTCCTTGTCAGCCACGTTCAGAGAGTCGGGTTTGATCACATGCTCCATCATCCAGCTGGCCTTGGTGAGCTCCCATTAGATCAGCCCCACTGTCTCAGTGGGTGGGCACACCCCTCGTGGTCCTTACTTCCTTGCTCATGTTCTCCCTCATTCTGCTCCTCATTTGGATCTTAGGAGCTCAGTCCAGTGTTCGAATGTGGGTCTTTGTCTCTAGCTTTATCCATAGCCAGGTGGAGTTTCTATGGTGATATGCAAGATATTCATCAGTATGGCTATAGGATAGGGCCATATCAGGCTTCCTCTCCTCAGCTGCCCAAGGATCTAGCTGGGGACATCTCCATGGACACCTGGGAACACCTCTAAAGTCAAGTCTCTCACCAACCCTAAAATGGATCCCTTGATTAAGATATATTAAGATATCCCTACTCCCATATCCACCCTTCCTCCATCCCAACCGTCCCATTCCCCCACACTCTCCAAATCCTCCCCCTTTCACTTTTTTCTCCCATTTCCCCTTACCCCCAGCCCATCCCCACCCCCAAGTTTCCAATTTTTGCCTGGCAATCTTGTCTCATTTCAATATCCAGGAGGATACCTATATGTTTTTCTTTGGGTTCACCTTCTTATTTAGCTTCTCTAGGATCTCATATTCTAGGCTCAATGTCTTTTATTTGTGGCTAGAATCCACTTATGAGTGAGTGCATACCATATTCATCTTTTTGGGTCTGGGTTACCTCACTCAGGATAGTGTTTTCTATTTCCATCCATTTGCATGCAAAATTCAAGATGTCATTTTTTTTACCGCTGAATAATACTCTAATGCATACATATTCCACACTATCTTTATCCATTCTTCCATTGAGGGACATCTAGGTTGTTACCATGTTCTGGCTATTACAAATAATGCTGCTATGAACACAGTTGAGCAAATGCTTTCGTAGTATGATAGAGCATCTCTTGGGCATATTCCCAAGAGTGGTATTGCTGGGTCCAGGGGTAGGTTGATCCCGAATTTCCTGAGAAACCACCACACTGATTTCCAAAGTGGTTGCACAAGTTTGCATTCCCACAAGCAATGGATGAGTGTTCCTCTTCCTCCACATCCTCCCCAGCAAGGGCTATCATTGATGTTTTTGGTTCTAGACATTCTGACAGGTGTAAGATGGTATCTCGAAGTTGTTTTGATTTGCATTTCCCTGATCGCTAAGGAGGTTGAGCATGAACTTAAGTGTCTCTTGGCCATTTGAACTTCTTCTGCTGAGAATTCTCTGTTCAGATCAGTGCCTCATTTTTTAATTGGGTTAATTGGCATTTTAAAGTCTAGTTTCTTAAGTTCTTTATATATTTTGGAAATCAGCCCTTTGTCTGTTGCAGGGTTGGTGAAGATCTTCTCCCAGTCAGTAGGTTGTCTTTTTGTCTTAGTGACAGTGTCCTTTGCTTTACAAAAACTTCTCAGTTTTAGGAGGTCCCATTCATTCAATGTTGTCCTTATTGTCTGTGCTACTGGGGTTATACATAGGAAGTGGTCTTCTGTGCCCATGTATGGTAGAGTACTTCCCACTTTCTCTTCTATCAGGTTCAGTGTGTTCAGACTGATATTGCAGTCTTTAATCCATTTGGACTCGGGTTTTGTGCATGGTGATAGATATGGATCTATTTTTCATTCTTCTACAGATTGACTTCCAGTTCTACCAGCACCATTTGTTGAAGATGCTCTCTTTTTTCCATTGTATACTTTTAGCTCCTTTATCGAAAATGACGTGTTCATAGGTTTGTGGGTTAAAATCCGGGTGTTCTATTTGATTCCATTGGTCGACTTCTCTGTTTTTATGCCAATACCAAGATTTTTCATTACTGTAGCTCTGTAATAGAGTTTGAAGTCAGGGATGGTAATGCCTCCAGACGTTCCTTTATTGTATAGGATTGTTTTGGCTATCCTGGGTTTTTTGGTTTTCCATATAAAGTTGATTGTTGTCCTCTCAAGGTCTGTGATGAATTTTGATGGGATTTTGATGGGGATTGCATTGAATCTTAAAATTGCCATTTTTACTATGTTGATTCTCCGAATCCAAGAGCATGGAAGATCCTTCCATTTTCTGGTATCCTCTTCAATTTCTTTTTTCAAAGACTTAAAATTCTTGTCAAATAGATTTTTTACTTCTTTGCTTAGAGTTACCCCAAGATATTTTATGCTATTTGTGACTATTGTGAAAGGTGAAGCTTCTCTATTTTCCATCTCTGCTTCTTTATCCTTTGTGTATAAGAGGGCGACTGATTTTTTTTTTTGGAGTTGATCTTGTATCCTGCCTCATTACTAAAGGTGTTTATCAGCTGTAGGAGTTCTTTGGTAGAGTTATTGGGGTCGCTTATGTACACTGTCATATCATCTGCAAATAATGAATTTTGACTCCTTCCTTTCCAGTTCGAATCCCCTTGATCTCCTTATGTTGTCTTACTGCTATTGCTAGAACTTCAAGCACTATATTGAAGAGGTATGGCAAGAGTGGACAGCTTTGTCTTGTTCCTGATTTTAGTGGGATGGTTTTTAGTTTCTCTCCATTTAATTTAATGTTAGATGTCGGCTTGCTGTATATTGCTTTTATTATATTTAGGAATGAACCTTGTATCCCTAATCTCTCCAAGACCTTTATCAAAAAGTGGTATTGAATTTTGTCAAATGATTTTTCCGCATCTAATGAAATGATCATAGGATTTTCTTCCTTCATTTTATTTATATGATGGATTACATTGATAGATTTCCGTATGTTGAACCAGCCCTGCCTCTCTGGGATGAAGCATACTTGATTATAGTGTATAATTTTGGATGTGTTCTTGAATTCGGTTTGCCAATATTTTTTTTTATTATTATTGAAAAATCCCCGCCTCCTCCCCTACCCCCACTCCTCACCCCCTACTCCCACTCCTTTCCCCCTCCCTCTCCTGTCTGAAGAGCAGTCATGGTTCCCTGCCCTGTGCGAAGTCCAAGGTCCTCCCCCCTCCATCCAGGTCTAGAAAGGTGAGCATCCAAACAGGCTAGGCTCCCACAAAGTCAGTACACACAGTAGGATCAAAACCCATTGTCATTGGCTTCTCATCAGCACTCATTGTCCACCATGTTCAGAGAGTCCGGTTTTATCCCATGCTTTTTCTGTCTGGCGATGGATGGAGATAGAGACAGAGACCAACTGTGGAGCACCAGACTGTGCTCTTTAATCAGTGAGTTTATTTCCTCTATAATATCTTCAGTGTCTGAGATTTTTTCTTCTATCTCTTGTGTTTTGTTGGTAATACTTGTCTCTGTAGTTCCTGTTTGTTTGCCCAGATTTTCCATATACAGTCTTCCCTCAGTTTGTGTTTTCTTCATTACCTCCATTTCATTTTTCAAGTCTTGAATCATTTCCCTTACCTGTTTGATTGATTTTTCTTGTTTTTCTTGGGTATCTTGGAGAGATTTATTTATTTCTTCTACCTTTTTGTTTGTCATCTCTATTTCTTTATGGCAGTTTTTCACCTCCTGTTTAAGGTCCTCTATTATTTTCATTTAAAGTCGATTTCTTCTAGAGTAGGGTGTTCAGTTCTTCTTGTTTTGGGATACCTGGATTCTTGTGATGTCATGTTGCCTTTCAGGTTGTTGAGGGATTTCTTGCATTGGCGCCTGCCCATGTCTTCCTTCAAATGAAGCCAGAAGAGGGCTGATGTCTTGGTCCAGTCTTTGCTGTGACTGACTCTCTGGGTGGATCTCTTCAGTGCAGAGCAGGAACTGTTCCTATCTGGATGGAACTTCTCAGCACTGAAACAGGGATGCTTGGTAGCCCAAGGACACCACGGACAAAAGGGCAAACGTGGGGAGCAGGACAGGATCCAGTAGAACACAGGAGACCCTGCAGCACAAGCTGAAGATGCTGGCACTCCCTTGTGGGGATCTTTAGGCCTGCCCAGGAGGCAGACACTCACCCCTCTGGGTGGATATCCTTAGTGCAGGAGCAGGAAACTGTTCCTGAGCCAAGGACCAGGCAGACAATAGGGCAGGCTTGGGGGAGCCTGGGTCATGTGTAACAGAGACACCCCTGCTGCAGGAGCTGGGGGAGGGGGCTTGTGCTCTCTTCCGGTACAGGCTGCCCGGGATAGCACACACTCACCCATCCAGATGGAACTCCTCAGAACTCTGGTTGAAGGTTCTATGGTAATATGTAAGATGGTCATCAGTCTCACTATAAGGCAAGGCCAGTTTGGGCACCCTCTCCTATTTCACTTAGGATCTTAACTGGGGTGATCCTTGTGGATTCCTGGGATATTCTCTAGAGCCAGGTTTCTTGCTAGCCCCATAATGGCTCCCTCAGTCAAGATATCTCTTTCCTTGCTCTCATCTCTGTCCTTTCTCCATCTTGACTATCTCAATCCCTCAAATTCTCTTCTCCCCTTTCCTTCCCCCTTCCTCCTCCCCTTCTGCCCTCTATTCTCCCCTCATCCCCATGCTTCCAATTTTGTCAGAAGATATTGTATATTTCCCCTTTCCAGATTGGTCTATGTATGTTTTTCTTAGGGTTCACCTTGTTACTTAGCTTCTCTAGGTTTATGAACTATAGGCTCAATATCGTTATGAGGGAGTCCATACATGCTCATCTTTCTGGCTCTGGGTTGCCTCACTCAGTATGTTTTTTGTTTCTAGTTCCATCCATTTGCATGCAGATTTCAAGATGTCATTGGTTTTTACCACTGAGTCCCACTCTAATATGTTAATGAGTCACAGTTTCTTTATCCTTTCTATGTGTGAGGAGCATCTAGGTTGTTTCCAGGTTCTGGCTATTACAAATAATGCTGCTATGTACATAGTTAAACAAATGTCCTTGTAGTATGATTGAGCATCTTTTGTGTATATGCCCAAGAGTGGTATTGCTGGGTCCTGAGGAAGGTTGATTCTCAATTTTCTGAGAAACCACCATACTGATTTCCAAAGTGTTTGTACAAGTTTGCATTCCCAGTAGCAATGGAGGATTGTTCCCCTTACTCCACGTCCTCTCCAGCATAAGCTATTCTTGGTGTTTTTCATCTTAGCCATTCGACTGTTGTAAGATGATATCTCAGAGTTGTTTTGCTTTACATTTACCTGATGGCTAAGAATGTTGACCATTTCCTTAAGTGTTTTCAGTCATTTGACAATTCTCTGTTTAGTTCTGAGCCCCATTTTTAATTGGCTTATTTGGAATTTTGATGTCTAATTTCTTGAGTTATTTGTATATTTTAGAGATCAGTCCTTTGTCTGATATGGAGATGGTGAAGATCTTTTCCCATTCAGTAGGCTGCCTTTTTGTATTATTTACTACATCCTTTACTTTACAGAAGTTTCTCAGTTTCAGGAGGTTCCATTTATTTATTGTTGCTCTCAGTATCTGTGATACTGGGGTTATATTTAGGAAGTAGTCTTCTGTTTCCATGCATTGAAGGCTACTTTCCACTTTCTCTTCTATCAGGTTTAGTGTAGTCAGGTTTATATTGAGTTCTTTCATCCATCTGGACTTGAGTTTTGTGCATGGGGATAAATATAAATCTATTTTCAGTCTTCTACGAGTTGATATCCAGTTATTTCAGCACCATTTGTTGAAGATGCTTTCCTTTATCCACTGTATAAGTTTAGCTTCTTTGTTAAAAATCAGGTGTTTATAGGTGTGTGGGTTAATATCCAGGTCTTTGATTCAGTTCCATTGGTCAACTTGTCTGTTTTTATGCCAGTACTAAGCTGTTTTCATTACTGTAGCTCTATAATAGAGCTTGATGTCAGGGATGGTGATACCTCTGGAAGTTTCTTTACTATACAGGATTTTGTTTGGCTATCCTGTTGTTTTTTTCCATATGAAGTTGATTATTGTTTTTTAAAGGTCTATGAAGAATTGTTTGGGGATTTTGATGGGCATTTCATTGAATCTATAGATTGCTTTTGGTAGGATTGTCATTTTTATTATGTTGATCCTACCTATCCAAGAGCATGGGAGTTCTTTCCATTTTCTGGTATCCTCTTCAATATATATATATAATGACGCTTTGACTTATTCCACATTTTAGTGGATTTGTTTTGAGTTTCTCTCCATCTAATTTGATGGTGGCTGACGTCTTGTATATTGCTTTTATCATGTTTAGATATGTTTCTTGTATCCCTAATCTCTCCAAGACCTTTATCATGAAGGGGTGATGGATTTTGTTGAATACTTTTTCAGCATCTAATGAGATGATCATATGGGTTTTTTATTTCAGTTCATTTATTTGGTGAATTACATCATAGATTTTTATATGTTCAAACATCCCTGAATATCTGGGATGAAGCCAACTTGATTATAGTGAATGAATTTTTTTATGTGTTCTTGGATTCAGTTTGCCAGTATATTGTTGAGTATTTTTGCTTCTATGTTCATGAGTGAGACTGGTCTGTAATTCTCTTTTTTGGTTGAGTCTTTGTGTGGTTTTGAAATCAGAGTAACTGTCATCTTATAAAAAGAGTCTGGCAATGGTCCTTCTGTTTCTATTATATGGAACACTTTGAGGAGTGTGGGTATTAGTTCTTCTTTGAAGTTCTGTAAAATTCTGCACTGAAACCATCCATCCCTGAGCTTTTATTTGGTTCGGAGGCTTTGGATGACAGCTTCTATGTCCTTCCAGGTTATAGGTCTATTTAAATTTTCTACCTGATCTTGATTTAATTTTGGTATGTGGTATCTATCAAGAAAATTGTCAATTTCTCTTACATTTTCCAATTTTGTGGAGTACAGGTTTTTGTAGTATGACCTTATGATTCTATGGATGTCCTTAATTTCTGTTGTTACATCCCCCTTTTCATCTCTGATTTTGTTGATTTGGATGTTCTCTCTCTATTTTTTGATTGGTTTTTCATATGGATTTGTCTATTTTATTGATTTTTTCTCAAAGAACCAGGTCTTTGTTTCATTGGCTCTTTGTATTTCTTTCTTTGTTTCCGTATTATTGATCTCAACCCTCAATTTGATTATTTCTTGTCTTCTACTCCTCCTGCATGAGTTTTCTTATTATTCTAGAGCTTTCAGGTGTGCTGTTAAGTCACAAGTATGAGATTTCTCCACTTCCTTTTTGTAGGCACTTAGTTTTATGAATTTTCCTCTTAGCACTGGTTTCATAGTGTCCTGTAGGTTTGGGTACATTGTACCTTCATTTTCATTGAATTTTAGGAAGTCTTTAATTTCTTTTTTTATTTCTTCCTTCACCCAGAGGTGATTGAATAGACCACTGTTTAATTTCTATGTGTTTGTGGGCTTTCTGAAATTAGTGTTACTGTTGAATTCTAATTTTAAACCACAGTAATCCAATAAGATACAGAGGGTTACACCCATTTTTTTGTATCTGTTGAAGTTTGCTTTGTTTCCAGGTATGTGGTCAATTTTAGAGAAGGTTCCATGAGATGCTGAGAAGAAGGTGTATTCTTTTCTTATTGGCGGGTAATGTTCTGTAGATGTCTGTTAATTACTTTTGAGTCATGATATCTGTTAGTTTACTTTGTTCTCTGTGAGGTTTCTGACTGATTGACCTGTTCTGTTCATTGGAGATAGTAGGGTATTAAACTTTCCTATTGTTAGTGTGTGGGGTTTGATCTGCAATTTAAGCTTTAGTAATGTTTCTTTTACATGTGTGGGTAATCTTGTATTTGGGTCATAATTATTCAGGATTGAGACTTAAACTTGATGGATTGTTCCTGTTATGAGTATAAAGTGTCTTTCTCCATCCCTTTTATTTTCATTTGAAGTCTATTTTGTTAGATATTAAGATAGCCACATCTGCTATCCTATGTCCATTTGATCAGAAATTTTTTTTTACCAACCCTTACTCTGAGCTCATGTCTGTCTTTGAGGTTGAGGTGTATTTCTTGTATACATCAAAAGGCTGGATAATGATTTTGTATCCATTCTCTTAGCCTGTGTTTTTTTTATAGTTGCATTGAGTTAATTGCTATTAGAGATATTAATGACAAGTGATTGTTAATTCTGGTTATTTTTTGTTAGTAGTGTTTGTGTGTTTCCATTCTGTAGGTTATCCTGGTGGGGGGCTATCAGTTGCCTGTGTTTTTTGTAGATGCAGTTAGCTTACTTGGGTTGGGGTTTTCCTTCTATTACTTTCTAGAGGGCTGGGTGTGTTTCAGAGTTCCATTAAGGTTTTGGCGTAGGGGAATAGGAGGGTTTGAGGGCGGAGTGGATGTTGTAGCTTGCAAGGTCTGATAGTCAGGATGTAATGAAAGAGTTGCTATGTTTTTATATGATGTGTATTCTTTGATACACTGGTTTTTTGAAATGGAAGATATTATTTTTCTTTTCTCCCATCTCTATGTTTTCTTTTTAAAAGAACAATAATCCAAATAAGGTTTTATGAAAAGGTTAAGAAACCATGCTTTTAGTTACAGACTTACCACATCATGTCAAACAATGTGGTTACATTACAGAAATTAGCAGTGTCAATGTGGAAATTTCCATGAACCTTTTGGCAGTTAAGATGCAGCCTGGGCCAAATTAAAGAAGCTAAACATGATGGATGATAATAAGGAAGCAATCCAGGGCAAACTTTTGAAAAAAAGCAACACCTTCACAGTGTCGTACATTATAAACCGATTGCAGTCACTAATGCTTGATAATTACATGAACATTTAAAGCACTTCCTTTTGTAAGAACTCTCAACCCCAGGAGATATGTTCTCTGTTGTATCCTTTAAGAAGAGATGAAACCACTCACTACAGACTGTCAGAATGTTGATGTCCTAAACCAGTATTTGTTTTCCGTCTTGCCTAGCAATATGTAGCTTCCTTCCTGATAAATATCATATATACAGCTGTAACAGTGAATTTTTGCTGTTATTCTTTGTTTCATTTTTTTAAACAGATAACCTGAAAACAGATTTAAAAGACTCAAAGACTTTGTTACTTGCAATTTGATTACAGGATTTCAGCAAAACTGTCAGTCTGAGACAGCCACATCTGTAATGTTCTGTCTCTTTAAAAGACAAGCCACCCCCACTCCCTTCCTGCTTGCAGCCTTGGTCCTCTCTTCCCATCTCTATCTCAGGAAGAAGCAGCTTCTGCCTCTCCCCACTTTTCCCCTTTCCCCTTCTCTGTCTCTGTCTCTCTCTCACTTCTTCTCTTTTCCCTTCCCCTCCATAACCCACGTAATAAATGTTCACTCTGCATGGTGTGCCTGTCTGTCTTTTGCCCGCCCACCACCCACATGGCTAGCAGGGGACAACCAGGGGACCAGCTACCTTTGGAAACCTGCTGTGTGATGTGCCCCGGCCCTGCCTGGGACTGGCTGCTTTTGGGACCTGCTGCCCCCTGCCTGCCAGGGATCTTGCAGAAAACCCATCACAACATCCATGTCCTGTTTTCATGTGGCCTCTTACCCTTTAACATAAATTGTCTGATGCCAGGTCAACAGCCTGCCTGATGATACACAGGGCACTTTGAGATTCATGAGGGATCATTCATGGGTAGCTTTGGAGGCTATCAAGTGCTTATTTCATGTTGTATATTCTGTTAACCCAAGACATATGAATAAATATATTTCATTTATATGAAGTTGTTCTGTGAATGTGTTTTAAGTACAGGTAAAATATATAATTAAAATTAATTCATATAGCATATACAAGCTAGTGTATGTGAAATGACTCTCATTCCTGTGTTTGGACTCTTATCCAACTCAAAAATAGGCAAGTACTTTTTTATTTTGGCCGTTCATAAGTCTAAAAGCTCCAAAAGAAATGTTGACTCTCAGATTAGTCACCACTAGAATCTAATAGCCAGTCTTAAAATGTTTGAAGTTGATCCTCAAGGTGTAAGTCCATTCAAGAAGTATTTAGATATAGGTAAGACATTTTCTTTTTTTTTTTTTAAGATTCTTTATATAGCACTCTGCTCAACTCAAGTAATTGTTCCAGGTACAGGTCTCTTAATTTTTATCCAGCTGATTAACTGGAGAATAATCCAAATACATTTCAGATGATAAATCTTTCATGATTGGGGAGATTTTATACAAATGTACATTTGACAGCGCTGATGTAAAGCAAATACAAAAGTTGATTAAACATTCTGAAGATAAGCAGGATAAACCCATTGGATTATTTTATAGATTTTACCAATCATAAACTGGTATAAACATACATATTTTGATGTTCATTTCTTTTTTTATTATTTTTTTGGAAAAAAAAGTTCCACCTCCTCCCAGCCTCCCATTTCCCTCCCCCTCCTCCCACCCCTCTCCCCCTCCCCCACACCTCTCTCCCTCCCTCTCCAGTCCTAAGAGCAGTCAGGGTTCCCTGACCTGTGGAAAGTCCTAAGTCCTCCCCCCTCCATCCAGGTCTAGGAAGGTGAACATCCAAACTGGCTAGGCTCCCACAAAGCCAGAACATGAAGCAGGATCAAAACTCCGTGCCATTGTCCTTGGCTTCTCATCAGCCCTCATTGTCCACCATGTTCAGAGAGTCGGGTTTTATCCCTTGCTTTTTCAGTCACAAACCAGCTGGCCTTGGTGAGCTCCCAATAGATCAGCCCACTTGTCTCAGTGGGTAGGTGCACCCCTCGTTGTCGTGACTTCTTTGCTCATGTTCTCCCTCCTTCTGCTCCTCATTGGGACCTTGGGAGCTCAGTTTGGTGCTCCAGTGTGGGTCTCTGTCTCTATTTCGATCCATCGTCGGATGAAGGTTCTATGGTGATATGCAAGATATTCATCAGTATGGCTATAGGATAGGGTCATTTCAGGTTCCCTATCCTCATCTGCCCAAGGAACTAACTGGGGACATTGCCCAAGGCACCTGGGAGCCACTCTCGGGTCAAGTCTCTTGCCAATCCTAAGGTGGCTCCCTTAACTAAGATATGTGCTTCCCTGCTCCCCTATCCAACCCTCCTATATCCCAATCATCCCGTTTCCCCAAGTTCCTCCCATCCTTCCCTTCTCACTTTTCTCTCCCCCTTTCCCCTTACCCCCATCCCGCCCCACCCCCAAGATCCCAGTTTTTGCCCGGCGATCTTGTCTACTTCCCATAGCCAGGAGGATAACTATATGTCTCTCTTTGGGTTCACCTTATTTAGCTTCTTTTTTTGTGTGTGGATTTTTCGAGACAGGGTTTCTCCGTAGCTTTTTTGGTTTCTGTCCCGGAACTAGCTCTTGTAGACCAGGCCTGCCTCTGCCTCCCGAGTGCCGGTATTAAAGGCGTGCGCCACCACCGCCAGCTTATTTAGCTTCTTTAGGATCACAAATTACAGACTCAGTGACCTTTATTTATGGCTAGGAACCAATTATGAGTGAGTACATCCCATGTTCATCTTTTTGGGTCTGGGTTACCTCACTCAGGATAGTGTTTTCTATTTCCATCCATTTGCATGCAAAATTCGAGAAGTCATTGTTTTTTTACCACAACGTAGTACTCTAATGTGTAGATATTCCACACTTTCTTCATCCATTCTTCCATTGAAAGGCATCTAGGTTGTTTCCAAGTTCTGGCTATTACAAATAATGCTGCTATGAACATAGTTGAACAAATGCTCTTGTCATATGATAGGGCATCTCTTGGGTATATTCCCAAGAGTGGTATTGCTGGGTCCAGGGGTAGGTTGATCCCGAATTTCCTGAGAAACCAAAACACTGATTTCCAAAGTGGTTGCACAAGTTTGCATTCCCACCAGCAATGGATGAAGGTAACCCTTTCTCCACAACCTCTCCAGCAAGAGCTATCCTTGGTGTTTTTGATTTTAGCCATTCTGACAGGTGTAAGATGGTATCTTAAAGTTGTCTTGATTGGCATTTCCCTGATTGCTAAGGATATTGAGCATGACCTTAAGTGTCTTTTGGCCATTTGAACTTCTTCTGTTGAGAATTCTCTGTTCAGTTCAGTGCCCCATTTTTTAAATTGGGTTATTTGGCATTTTAAAGTCTAGTTTCTTGAGTTCTTTATATATTTTGGAGATCAGACCTTTGTCTGTTGTGGGGTTGGTGAAGATCTTCTCCCAGTCAGTAGTTTGCCTTTTTGTCTTAGTGACAGTGTCCTTTGCTTTACAGAAGCTTCTCAGTTTTAGTAGGTCCCATTTATTCAATGTTGCCCTTAATGTCTGTGCTGCTGGCGTTATACATAGGAAGCAATCTCCTATGCCCATATGATGTAGGGTACTTCCCACTTTCTCTTCTATCAGGTTCAATGTGTTCAGATTGATATTGAGGTCTTTGATCCATTTGGACTTGAGTTTTGTGCATGGTGATAGATATTGGTCTATTTTCATTCTTCTACAGATTGACTTCCAGTTCTGCCAGCACATTTGTTGAAGATGCTCTCTTTCTTCCATTGTATACTTTTAGCTCCTTTATCGAAAATGACGTGTTCATAGGTTTGTGGGTTAAAATCCAGGTCTTCTATACGATTCCATTGGTCGACTTCTCTGTTTTTATGCCAGTACCATGCTGTTTTCATTACTGTAGCTCTGTAATAGAGTTTGAAGTCAGGGATGGTAATGCCTCCAGAAGATCCTTTATTGAATAGGATTGTTTTGGCTATCCTGGGTTTTTTGTTTTCCGTATAAAGTTTATTAATGTCCACTCAAGATCTGTGAAGAATTTTGAAGACATTTTCATGGCTATCATGACCTCCAAAGGCTATTATGACTTTGACAAATCATCAAATACTTGAGTTTGTATCTTCATCAATAATTTGTGATAGATTTATGTATGATGTTGCAACATTCAAAAATTATTCACAACAGAATACTTAGCTAAACGTGTTATCAAATAACTATTATCAATCGATCTGTCTATCATCTATTGACTATCTTAAATCTACCTAATATCTCTAGATATTTTCATAGCCATGATACTTTCAATTTATTCTTATATAGAATACACAGAGAACATGGTTTTGAAAGTTTTCATCTGAGATTTCTCTTGCTACTCTAATAAAATACCAGCAACTGGATGAACAGTTTATGACAGTTCTGGGGGCTGGAAGCATGAGATATCAGTGCCCTTGTACCCTTGTGAGAAATCTTTTGTTAGCATAGTATGGTGATGAAAAGTAAATTTCTTTTCAGAGTTAAGGTCAAAGTTCATCTCACCTTTATACACATGACAATCAATTTACGTTACGTCATCTAAAATATAATATATTCAATTATATAGTTCATCTTTCAGATAACTTTCTCTACATATTATTTATGACTTACTTTTATCGAGAAGGCTTTATATAAATCTAAATGCACACAACAGATTTCAGAGAGTCATTGAAGATACTAAGATGATAGCTACAGAGTCATATTAAATGCACATGAGAAGGAGCAAATGTGACATCTTTCTTTAATGTGCAAAACTAACTCCTGACTTATCTACATTCAAATAAATTGATTGTAGTTGATATATTTCAAAAATTGTTCTATAACTCCTCAGTTTTTCTGGTCATCATGGTAATGAATACATTATAGCTTAGTGAAATGATTTCTCTGAATGCCACATGATATTTCAAACGGTGTTCACTTCAGTTCCTTAAAATGCCAATCAATTTACTGATGTATAAACTGAAGATGTATGGCCATGATATGATTGCAGGTCATTAGCCCATTCCTCTGGCATCTGTAAGCTGTCAAGTCAGTAACAGCGCCATGAAGTCAAGTAGACCCGGTGTGACTTCTAGATCTACTTTTGGGTTTGGCATGAGTCCATGATTCATCACTTGACTTCTTTGGCCTCACATCTTCATACATGAGGCAGTCAATTATTTTAAAGTTAATAGATGTGATTGGTAGATTGTTTTGAAAATGTGCTTAAAGTATTTAATATTATACCTCACATACAGTGTGAATATAATAGATTCTAGTGTCCTCATTTCATTAACATATAGCAACATCTCACCAAGTGGAATATAATATAAACTCTGGTATAAAGGATTTTCACTCATTATAGTGTTCTGGTGTACAAACTGAGACTTTTTGAGCCAGATAAACAGTTCTCCAATAGATACAGTGTCATTTGTATTCTGCCACTGACTGCTACTCTGGGAGCACCCACTAGCAGCTTCACTCCTTCTCAGATTGTAACAGTATCTAAATAAGAGCTTCTGTATGAGTCAGTGTATGTACTATGGGAAACTGTCAGTCTATTGAAAACGTGCATGTGATACATACATTAATATATTTTAGTCCTAATACTAGCAGTAATGTTTATAGAAAATGAAACATATGGATTAATCTAAATGTTGGTATTCATGTTAGTCTGTGATATTGAGTTTCAATTTGGTATTTATCATAATAGAATATATGACTGAAGTTATTTCTTCAATTGTAATGGAATATTTATTTTATGTTAAATATCATCAAAGCAGTATTGTGAAGGTCTGATTAGGAACACATACTTATTCCATTATATTTTATATCTATTGTATTTGCATTGATACAAATACAAATACAGATACAAATACATGATTAAAAGACATAATGAGTTGTCAAAAAAAGAGCTTCTGTAATGTAGGTGGCTATTACTATAGGAGAAAGGGAAGGGGGTAACATGAAAGTAAGAAGGGAAGTAAAATCTCTCATGAACTTAAAAGCTTGTAAAGAAAATATTGATCTTCTGTCATTTCCATAGCTGGAACTGTGTTGATGTATATGTTCCTCTGATGCCTTTGTAGAGGATTCAGACAGCAGGGCTTAATCCAGAAGGTGTGGTTGAGGTTGCAATTCTTTCAGGCCAAATGAAACCCCCCCAGCATCTTACCATGCCTAATCCACACCTTAAGATTTATATAGAGAATGATAATCTAATAAACTGCATCTTACACTGTAGATGGGGATTATTAGCCTGAACATCCAAAAATGTGCATTTTGCCTCTGTTGAGCATTCATGATACAGTAAGCATTGCATCAAATACTAGAAATGAAATGCTAAATAAAACACATCTGGCTTGATTTTCTTACAGCTCACCTACTTTGAAGTGTTTCCTAGTATTAATACAAAGTTTATCTCCTTATTAAAAATGTCTTCTACTTGCAACCCAAAGGTTAGACTCCCCCTTCGAAACAGTTTCTTGTCAGCTTGCTTCAAACACATGATTTCCTTTCTAGAAAGCTTCTGAAGAGACGCAACGTAAAGTCATCTCTTTTTTTATCTGGCCTCAAACCAAAGCTAACCTCACACATGCTGACAGAAATTCTTGAAATGATTGTGTATACAAGTCACCCATTAGCTAGTTTAGAATCACCCTTAGAGAAAAGATATCACAGAAGAAGTTTTCCGATTATCGGTGTTTTAATTGCATCATGACAAATATAAAGTCCTCTATGGGTACATTTTGTTCCAACTGAACAGTGCACTATCATTTCAGAGATCCACAAGTTACATGAAATATATCATCAGGATTGGACTTTGAGGAAAAAAGATGATGAGCAAAGCAGGCTGTTCCAGTGAGAGGCCAACTATACAGCATCTTGCCTCATTCCTCATACTACAAACATGCTTTAACCACAGCATCTCTTAGTGTTAATCAACCAGAAATTTTTGTTTAAGTTACACAACCCTTTCGAATTACTCTTCAAGAGTGTAAGCTCCTCTTCCCATAGCCTTTGAAAGGCATCCTCCTTGGGATACAGGCTGCCTGTGAGCTTGATCACAGTAATGGTGTCCATCACAGAATGCATGAGGAGGCAGGAGTTTGTGACTAATAATGAGTTCATTAAACATTGCCAAAGCTATATTAAACATTCACTGCATATCTTCTGTACATAAATTCCTTTAATCCACCATGACTCTGAAAAGAAGGTATAAGAATCAACACAGTTTATGAAAGAAGTAAAGAGAATTTAAGAAACTTATAAAAATTTAAACTATAAGGAATAGCTGAGCATCAAAGTTTGACTTTGGAAAAAATGATCCCAGAAAACCAGTCTTAATGAATAAACTACAAAAAATATTAATAGCTCAAAAATTAGACAAACTCATTGAATACTAATAGGTTTTAAATACTTAGCCTTGGTCACTTGCCTTTAATAAGATGCTGTGCTTATTCAAGGTGGTGTGGAGTTTCCACACTGATCCACATTACACATATAAATATCTAATATTTCGAAGATAAAATTAACAAAGGACTTGAATACAGATATAAAGAAATCTCAATGCCCCCCAACCCTGCCCTGCTGTATGCTAGAACCAGTGCTCAAGAATAGTTTTTTGCTCCTACACTAAGGCTACCCACCCAGAGAGGTGAGTGCCTGCCTACTGGGCAGGCATCAAGGTCCCCCCCCCTCAAAGGGAGCATGCGCACCTTCAACTTTTGCTGCAGGGTGTCCTGTGTTCTACTCCTCCCTGCCCTGTCCGCCAAGTTCTCCCTTTTGTACGCAGGTCATTGGACTACCAGGTGTCTATGTTTCGGTGCTTAGGAGTTCCATCTGGACCGGACGGTTCCTGCTTCTACACTGAAGAGTTACACCCAGAGAGTCAGTCACAGCAAAGACTGGACCAAAACACCAGGCCTCTCCTGGTCCCATTTGAAGGAAGAGATGGGAAGGCGCCAAGGCAAGAACTCCTCCAACAACCTGAAAGGCAACATGACATCACCAGAATCCAGATATCCCGAAATAAGAAGAATTATACACCCTACTCTAGAAGAATTAGAAGAAATCGACTCAAAAGTGAATTATATGAAAATAATAGAAGACCTTAAACAGGAGGTGAAAAACTGCCATAAACAATTAGAGATCACAAACAAAAAGGTAAAGGAAATAAATAAATCGCTCAAAGATACCCGAGAAAACCAAGAGAAACAAGAAAAAGCAATCAAACAGGTAAGGGAAGCGGTTCAAGACATGAAGAATGAAATGGAATTAATGAAGAAAACACAAACTGAGGGAAGGATGGAGATGGAAAATCTGGGTAAACAAACAGGAACTACAGAGACAAGTACTACCAACAGATTACAAGAGATAGAAGAAAGAATTTCAGACTCTGAAGATACCATAGAGAAAATAAACACACTGATCAAAGAAAACAGCAAAGCCAACAAATTCTCATCACAAAATATTCAGGAAATCTGGGACACAATAAAAAACCAAACCTAAGAATAATTGGGATAGAAGAAGGAGAAGAAGTACAGCTCAACGGTCCAGAAAATATATTTAATAAAATTATAGAAAAAAACTTTTCCAACCTAAAGAAGGATATTCCTTTGAAGGTTCAAGAAGCATACAGAACACCGAATAGATTGGACCAAAAAAAAATCTACTCGCCATATAATAATCAAAACACAAAACATACAGAATACAGAAAGAATATAAAGAGCTGCAAAGGAAAAAGGCCAAGTTACTTATAAAGGTAAACCTATCAGACTTACACCTGATTTCTCTATGGAAACAATGAAAGCCAGAAGGTCATGGATAGATGTACTGCAGAAACTAAGAGACCATGGATGCAAGCCCAGACTACTATACCCAGCCAAGATTTCATTCACTATAAATGGAGAAAACAAAATTTTCCAGAATAAAAACAAATTTAAACAATACATAGCCTCAAATCCAGCCTTACAGAAAGTAATAGAAGGAAAATCACAAACCAAGGAGTCCAACTATAACCACAATAACTCAAACATCTTGAGACCCTTCACCAGCACAACTCAAAGAAAGGAAACAAACAAACTCTATTCCAAAAATGTGACTGGAGTTAACAACCACTGGTCATTAATATCAATTGATGTCAATGGGATCAACTCACCTATGAAAAGGCACAGGCTAAGAGATTAGATACGAAAACAGGATCCAACATTCTGCTGTTTACAAGAAACACAACTTAACCACAAAGACAGGCACCTACTCAGAGTAAAGGGCTGGGAAAAGGCTTATAAAGCAAATGGACCTAAGAAACAAGCAGGTGTGGCCATACTAATTTCTAACAAAGTTGACTTCAAACTTAAATCAATCAGAAGAGATGGAAAGGGACATTTTATACTTATAACAGGAACAATTCATCAGGATGAAGTCTCAATCCTGAACATCTATGCCCCTAATATAAAAGCACCCACGTACGTAAAAGAAACATTACTAAAACACAAGGCTCCCATCAAACTGCACACACTAATAGTAGGAGACTTCAACACTCCTCTCTCACCAATGGACAGGTCAATCAGACAGAAACCTAACAGAGAAATAAGAGAATTAAGGGAGGTAATAAATCAAATGGACTTAACAGACATCTCTAGAAAATTCCACCCAAATAGGAAAGAATATACCTTCTTCTCTTCAGCTCATGGGACTTTCTCGAAAATTGACCACATACTTGGTAACAAAGCAAACTTCCACAGTTACAAAAAAGTATTTGTAACCTCCTGTGTCTTATCATATCACCATGGATTAAAGTTAGAATTCAACAACAATGCTACCCCCAGAAAGCATACAAACTCATGGAAACTGAACAGTCAACTACTGACCCACACCTGGATCAAGGAAGAAATAAAGAAATAAATTAAAGTCTTCCTTGAATTCAATGAAAATAAAGAAACAACCTACTCAAACTTATGGTACAGTATGAAAGCAGTCCTGAGAGAAAAGTTCATAGCACTAAGTGCCCACTTAAAGAAAACAGAGAGAGCACACATTGGAGACTTAACAGCCCACCTGAAAGCTCTAGAAAAAAAAAGAAGCAGACTCTCTTAGTAGGAGTAGAAGACTGGAAATAATCAAAGTGTGGGCTGAAATCAACAAAGTAGAAACACAGAAAACAGTCCAAAAATCAATGAAACAAATAGCTGGTTCCTGGAGAAAATCAACAAGATTGATCAACCCCTATCCAAACTAATCAAACAGCAGAGAGAGAATATGCAAATTAATAGAATCAGAAATGAAGAGTAGGACATAACCACAGACACAGAGGAAATCCAGAGAATTGTTAGATCTTACTACAAAAGCCTGTATGCCAAAAAACTGAAAAATGTAAAAGAAATGGACACTTTTTAAGATAAATACCATATACCAAAGTTAAACCAGGACCAGGTGAACAACCTAAATAGACCTGTTAGTCGTGAAGAATTAGAAGCTGTTATCAAAAACCTCCCTACCAAAAAAAGCCCAGGACCGGATGATTTCAATGTGGAATTCTACCAGAACTTCCAAGAAGACCTAATACCTATACTCCTTAACGTATTTCACAATATAGAAAGAGAAGATTCATTGTCAAATTCCTTTTATGAAGCTACAGTCACTCTGATACCAAAACCACACAAAGACTCCACCAGGAATTTATAGGCCAACAATCTCACTCATGAATATTGACGCAAAAATCCTCAACAAAATACTGGCAAACCGAATCCAAGAACACATTAGGAAAATTATCCATTATAATCAAGTAGGCTTCATCCCAGAGATGCAGGGCTGGTTTAACATACAAAAACCTATCAATGTAATCCATCATATAAATAAAATGAAAGAAAAACCATATGATCATTTCATTAGATGCTGAAAAAGTATTTGACAAAATTCAACATCCATTTATGATAAAAGTCTTGGAGAGATTAGGGATACAAAGGTCATACCTAAATATAATAAAAGCTATATACAGCAAGCCAACAGCTAACATCAAATTAAATGGAGAGAAACTCAAAGACATCCCACTAAACTCAGGAACACGAGAAGGCTGTCCACTCTCGCCATACCTCTTCAATATAGTGCTTGAAGTTGTAGCAATAGCAATAAGACAAGATAATGGGATCAAGGGGATTCGAATTAGAAAAGAAGAAGTTAAACTTTCGTTATTTGCAGATGATAGGATTGTCTACATAAGCGACCCCCAAAAATACACCAAAGAACTTTTACAGCTGATAAACAGTTTTAGTAATGTGGCAGGATACAAAATCAACTCCAAAAAATCAGTCGCCCTCTTATACACAAAGGATATGGAAGCAGAGACGGAAATCAGAGAAGCTTCACCTTTCACGATAGCCACAAACAGCATAAAATATCTTGGGGTAACTCTATCGAAGGAAGTGAAAGATCTATTTGAGAAGAACTTTAAGGCATTGAAGAAAGAAATTGAAAAGGATAACAGAAAATGGAAAGACCTCCCTTGCTCCTGGATTGGGAGGATCAACATAGTAAAAATGGCAATTCTACCAAAGGCAATTTATAGATTCAATGCAATCCCCATCAAGGTCCCATCAAAATTCTTCACAGATCTTGAGAGGACAATAATCAACTTTTATGGAAAAACAAAAAACCCAGGATAGCCAAAACAATCCTACACAATAAAGGATCTTCTGGAGGCATTACCATCCCTGACTTCAAACTCTATTACAGAGCTACAGTAATGAAAACAGCTTGGTATTGGCATAACAATAGAGAAGTCGACCAATGGAATCGTATAGAAGACCTGGATTTTAACCCACAAACCTATGAACACGTCATTTTCGATAAAGGAGCTAAAAGTATACAATGGAAGAAAGAAAGCACCTTCAACAAATGGTGCTGGCACAACTGGATGTCAACCTGTAGAAGAAAGAAAATAGACCCATATCTATCACCATGCACAAAACTCAAGTCCAAATGGATTAAAGACCTCAATATCAGTCCGAACACACTGAACCTGATAGAAGAGAAAGTGGGAAATACCCTACAACTGATGGGCACAGGAGATCGCTTCCTAGGTATAACGCCAGCAGCACAGACATTAAGGGCAACATTGAATAAATGGGACCTACTAAAACTGAGAAGCTTCTGTAAAGCAAAGGACACTGTCACTAAGATAAAAAGGCAACCTACTGACTGGGAGAAGATCTTCACCAACCCTGCAACAGACAAAGGTCTGATCTCCAAAATATGTAGAGAACTCAAGAAGCTAGACTTTAAAATGCTAATTAGCCCAATTTAAAAAATGGGGCACTGAACTGAACAGAGAATTCTCAAGAGAAGAAGGTCAAATGGCTAAAAGACACTTAAGGTCATGCTCAATATCCTTAGCGATCAGGGAAATGCAAATCAAAACAACGTTGAGATACCATCTTAAACCTGTCAGAATGGCTAAAATCAAAAACACCAAGGATAGCCTTTGCTGGAGAGGTTGTGGAGAAAGGGTTACCTTCATCCATCGCTGGTGGGAATGCAAACTTGTGCAACAACTTTGGAAATCAGTGTTTTGGTTTCTCAGGACATTCGGAATCAACCTACCCCTGGACCCAGCAATACCACACTTGGGAATATACCCAAGAGATGCCCTATCATATGACAAGAGCATTTGTTCAACTATGATCATAGCAGTATTATTTGTAATAGCCAGAACTTGGAAACAACCTAGATGTCCTTCAATGGAAGAATGGATGAAGAAAGTGTGGAATATCTACACATTAGAGTACTACGCTGTGGTAAAAAAATAATGACTTCTCGGATTTTGCATGCAAATGGATGGAAATAGAAAACACTATCCTGAGTGAGGTAACACAGACCCAAAAAGATGAACATGGGATGTACTCACTCATAAATAAATCCGGGTCACGGAGTCTACAATTGGTGAACCTAAAGAAGCTTAATAAGAAGGTGAACCCAAGGACAAACATATAGTTATCCTCTTGCCTATGGAAAGTATACAAAATTGCCAGGGAGAAAAGTGGGATCTTGGGGTGGGGTGGGTTGGGGATAAGGGGAGATTGGGAGAGAAAAGTGAGAGGGGAGGATGGGGGGACCTTGGGGAAACAGGATGATTGGGATAAAGGAAGGCTGGATAGGGGAGCACAGAAGCACAATTCTTAGTTAAGGGAGCCACCTTTGGGTTGGCAATAGACTTGACCCTAGAGTGGCTCCCAGGAGCCCAAAGCGATGTACCCAGTTAGTTCCTTGGACAGATGAGGATAGGGAACCTGAAACGACCCTATCCTATAGCAATACTGACGAATATCTTGCATATCACCATAGAACCAGATGAAGATCTGGTGATAGATGGAGATAGAGACAGAGACCCACACTGGAGCACTGAACTGAGCTCCCAAGGTCCCAATGAGGAGGGGAAGGAGGGAGAAGATGAGCAAGGAAGTCAGGACCACGAGGGGGGCACCTACCCACTGAGACAGTGGGGCTGATCTATTGGGAGCTCACCAAGGCCAGCTGGACTATAACTGAAAAAGCATGGGATATAACCGGACTCTCTGAACATGGCGAACAATGAGGGCTGATGAGAAGCCAAGGACAATGGCACAGGGTTTTGTTCCTACTTCATGTTCTGGCTTTGTGGGAGCCTAGCCAGTTTGAATGTTCACCTTCCTAGACATGGATGGAGGGGGGAGGACCTTGGACTTTCCACAGGGCAGGGAACCCTGACTGCTCTTTGGACTGGAGAGGGAGGGGGAGAGGAGTGGGGGAGGGGGAGAATGGTGGGAGGAGGGGGAGGGAAATGGGTGGCTGGGAGGAGGGGGATACTTTTTTTTCCTTTTCTCAATAAAAAAAATAAAATAAAATAAAAAAGAAATCTCAAAAATAACAAGAAACTCACAACCCAATTTTATTTTATTTATTGCTGTACCTTTTATTTTTTTTTGTTTCTTTAAATTTTGTTTTATTTATTGTCATATATGGGATGCATGTGCATATGGAGTTCAGAGGACATCTTTTGGCAATCATTTCTTTCCATCTCCCAGGGACTGTCTCTCTTTTTTTTTCTTTTTTAAGTATTTATTTATTTATTTATTTATTTTTGTTTTCAACCCAATTTTAAAATGGGCAAATTGTTTGAAAAGACTGATCAGCAAAGAAGATGCACACTTGTCGAAGAAACACACAAAAATATTTCCAACATATTAAACTATCAGGGAAATTCAAGTTATAGCTACAATGAGTTATAACTATACTGTTGAGTGGATAAAAATTGACCCGTAATGCCAAATGTTGGTGAAGCTATGGAGGAATGGAGACACTTTTAAATGCTGGTATGTATATCAAATAATGTAACTATTTTGGGACATAGTTTGTGTTTCTTTAAAAGTATTGGACTGTGAAGATTGTTCAGTAGGTAAAGTGCTTGCTACATAAGCATGAGGACCTCAATTCGGGTATGTAAACCCATACGAAGGCCCCAGCCTTGTAGTACATATCTGTAATCCAGAGCTGAGAAGGCAAAGATGGCAGGATCCCCGGAGCTCACTTGCTAGACAATGTAGCCAGACTGGAGAGCTTCAGAATCGATGTGAAGTGTGGTTTCCAAAAGTAAAATGAACAATGATCCCTTCTTCGAGTGACTGGGAAGAGCTGGGAAGCTGAATATGATCAAAACTCAATGTGTAACACTGTCAAAAAAGTAATAAGTTGTTTTAGATATTTTTGTAGCTTTAAAATTACAATACATCATATCCCCCATTCCTTTCTCTCCTTCACACCACTCCCATGTACCTCTTTGCAATTTCCTAAACTCATGATCATGTTATAGATATTTTTAAAAGATGAACTCTGACCTCTACACATACATATCTGGGGGCACATGCACACATATATTGTATATGGCACACATATTTACATACATATATACATACACACCAATATTAAGTATAAACTTAATATAAAAAGTAGCCATTCCACTAGGCTGAGCCTC
Source organism: Microtus pennsylvanicus (assembly GCF_037038515.1). NCBI lineage: Eukaryota > Metazoa > Chordata > Mammalia > Rodentia > Cricetidae > Microtus > Microtus pennsylvanicus. Next base: position 110,366,917 of record NC_134586.1, on the reverse strand, counting down.
TACGTGAAGAGAGAGCTGAGAGATAATATGAACAAAGGGGTCAAGGCCATGATGAGGAAACCCACAAAATCAGCTGACCCCAGCTTGAGGAAGATCACTAACACCAGACTGACATCTGGGAAACCTACATAGGACTGAACTAGGTCCCCTGAATACAGGGGACAATGTTGTGGCTTGGGCAATATATGGGGATTACTGGCAGTGGCACAGGATCTAACACCAATTCATGAACTGACTTTTTAAAGCCCATTCTCTATGTAGAGATACCTGGCTCAGCTTAGGCATGGGGTTGGGGAAGGACATTGGTTCTGCCTCAAGACGGGTTAGAGAAGTCTTAGATGACTTCCAAGGATAGGCCTTAACCACTCTGAGGAGCAGATGGGAGGTATAGTAGATGGAAGGGGAAGAGTGGGAGGAGAGGAAGAGGGAACTGAAATTGGTATGTAAAAAAATAAGTAAGAATATTTCTTGAGGAGTGGTGGATATGTCGACATAAACACTTTATACAGATGTTCATACCTAATTATTTCTAAAAACCAAAACCTGAAAACCACTGAGTTGTTTCAGTCAATAGTATTTGAATGATTCAGTGATTTAGGGTATACCATAGTCATGGGCTATAAAGCAATCAAATGACATGGAATACTGATGTACGCAATAACGTAAAACATGATACATATCTCAAAATAATAACAGTGCATGAAACAAGACAGATAAAAACGGTTAGTTAGTGATTCTAAATACGCAAAGCTTTAGAGCCTGGTAACTAACTTTTAATGGCCAAAAATAAACCAGTAGGGATTGCATGAAGGATGACAGGCAAGGAAATGAAGAATTACAATGAGGTTAAAAGGCCTGTGGGTGTAGGAGATCTCACTACATTAATTGTAGTCATTACTTTTCAAGCCTTATTAATAATAGTACTCTTTATTATATACATTTTCTTATATGCTATGTATGCTACAATAAAGCTACTAAAAATGGGGTTTTGATAACTGAGCCCCCATGGAAAAGAATGGACTTTGCCTAAAAATTTTACAATGATGGATTGTGGCACTGGGGCTTCTTAGGTTGTTTCAGTGTGTGACATTGTAAGAGTGTAGAGCCCCTCTTGAATTCTAGTAATGATGTATGATTCTGACTGTAGATGGGGCTACAGGAAATGCAAATGTTTACTGGGAAGTTGTTCTTTGTCTTTCGCACCTACCAAGTGGCTGAGAAGCTGCTCCCAGTCACAGACTTCAGTAGTCCAATCACAGCTGTGGGAGGTGACACAAGCCCATGAACATCGGGAATCTTGACCAAACTTCTCCAGGAGATGTATATATTGATCATTTCAGGACAGGTATTTAAAATAGCCAATAATTTCATAATACCAGGAGATCTATCTTTATGACTGTGACTTTACTAAAACCCCTAAAACCCTGTGAGGCATCTCACTTGGTTGGACTTGAGGTTGAATCTGTAGAGATTCCATGTTTGGTGGTACCTATGATCAAATTGCACGCGTGACTAAACTTTTTTTTTTTATTAAAAATTTCTGCCTCCTCCCCGCCTCCCTTTTCAGTCAATATCAGTCCGAACACACTGAACCTGATAGAAGAGAAAGTGGGAAGCACTCTACAACACATGGGCACAGGAGACCACTTCCTATGTATAACCCCAGCAGCACAGACATTAAGGGCATCATTGAATAAATGGGACCTCCTGAGACTGAGAAGTTTCTGTAAAGCAAAGGACACTGTCACTAAGACAAAAAGGCAACCCACTGACTGGGAAAAAATCTTCACCAATCCCGCAACTGACAAAGGTCTGATCTCCAAAATATATAAAGAACTCAAGAAACTAGACCGTAAAAGGCTAATCAACCCAATTATAAAATGGGGCAATGAGCTGAACAGAGAATTCTTAACAGAAGAAGTTCAAATGGCCAAAAGACACTTAAGGTCATGCTCAATATCCTTAGCGATCAGGGAAATGCAAATCAAGACAAGTTTAAGATAACATCTTACACCTGTCAGAATGGCTAAAATCAAAAACACCAAGGATAGCTCTTGCTGGAGAGGTTGTGGAGAAAGGGTTACCTTCATCCATCACTGGTGGGAATGCAAACTTGTGCAACCACTTTGGAAATCAGTGTTTTGGTTTCTCAGGAAATTCGGGATCAACCTACCCCTGGACCCAGCAATACCACTCTTGGGAATATACCCAAGAGAGGCCCTATCATAGAACAAAATTATATGCTCTACGATGTTCATAGCAGCATTGTTTGTAATAGCCAGAACCTGGAAACATCCTAGATGCCCTTCAATGGAAGAATGGATGAAGAAAGTATGGAATATATACATATTAGAGTACTACTTAGCAGTAAAAAACAATGACTTCTTGAATTTTGCCTGCAAATGGATGGAAATAGAAAACACTATCCTGAGTGAGGTAAGCCAGACCCAAAAAGAGAAACATGGGATGTACTCACTCATATTTGGTTTCTAGCCATAAATAAAGGACATTGAACCTAAAATTCGTGATTCTAGAGAAGCTAAATAAGAAGGTGAACCCAAAGAAAAACATATAGACATGCTCCTGGACATTAACCTTCATCAGGCTATAAAAGGAGACAGAGACAGAGTCCCACATTGGAGCACAGGCCTACAACCCCAAGGTCCAAATCAGGAGCAGAAGGAGAGAGCACGGGCAAGGAACTCAGGGCCATGAGGGGTGCACCCACACACTGAGCTCTTTCGGGAACTCACTAAGGCCAGTTGGACTGGGTCTGAAAAAGCATGGGATAAAACCGGACTCACTGAACACAGCGGTCAATGAAGACTGCTGAGAAGTCTAGAACAATGGCGCTGGGTTTTGATCCTACTGCACATACTGGCTTTGTGGGAGCCTAGGCAGTTTGGATGTTCACCTTACTAGACCTGGAAGGAAGTGGGAGGTCCTTGGACTCCCCACAGGGCAGGGAACCTGGTCTCCTCTTGGGGCTGATGAGAGAGGGGGAGTTGATTGGGGGAGGGGGAGGGATATGGGAGGCGTTGGCAGAGAAGAGACAGAAATCTTTAATAAATAAATAATAAAATAAAATAAAAATTTCTGCCTCCTCCCCTCCTCCCTTTTCCCTCCCCCTCCCCCCACTGCCCATTCCCCACTCTCCTTCCCCTCCCTCACCAGTCCAAAGAGCAGTCAGGGTTCCCTGCCCTGTGGGAAGTCCAAGGCCCTCACTGCTCCATCCAGGTCTAGGAAGGTGAGCATCGAAACTGGCTAGGCTCCCACAAAGCCAGTACATACAGTAGGATCAAAACCTAGTGCCATTGTCCTTGGCTTCTCATCAGCCCTCATTATTCGCCTTGTTCAGAGAGTCAGGTTTTATCCCATGCTTTTTCAGTCCCAGTCCAGCTGGCCTTGGTGAGCTCCGTTAGATCAGTCCCACTGTCCATGAAAATGCACCTTCTAAGGACTGCATGGTAGCTCAGCATATAAGAAAACTCCCTGTTCTCCCAGAGGATCTGAGTCCATTTCCAGCACCCGAATCAGGTGGCTCACAACTCCTGTAACTCCTGCACCAGGGGACTCAATGCCCTCTTCTGTCTTCCACAAGTACCCACACAGTTATCCTACACACACACACATACACAATACATTTTTAGAAGTATATTTTGAAATCTTGGTGAATATTGATTGAAGATATCTGGAATCAGTCAATAAGTTAGGACATTGAGGTAGGAAGGCCAGGATTTCAAGGCTATCTTCAGCTACATAACAAGTCTGGGGCCAGCCTAGTTACCAGAGATCTTGTCTCAAAAGGAAAAGAAAAGAACCGTGCAAGTGCGCAAGCGCCCGCGAACAACACACCAAATCCCCACCCCCCCAAAAAAACCCAAAACAAAAAAGCCCACACCACCTACATTATTGTTTTAAAGTTTTATTTTTTTTAATATTTAGATTTCAACTATAGTATTTCAATATTTTCTTTCTCTGTGAGAATTCTATGCAGCGAGAGTGAACCTCAGTTTTTCACAACCATTTCTATACACATTATGGTGCTATAAAGAGAAGACTTTGTTGATAGATTTCACACATTCTTTGATTTACATCAGAGATTTGTAATATTCAGTGGGAGAAAGAAAATGTTGCAAAATAAAATCAATCAAATTGTGAGCTTGTATTGTAGATATGTTTGTCTTAAAGCATAACTTCTCATGACTCCCTGTGGGAACTATTTCAATGACTCAAAAACACAGATTTTTTTCCCTTGAAAGTTTCTGTACATTTCTCACAATAAGATACATTTACTAGGAAATACTTTAAAAGTAGGCAGACACATATTTATTTTTCTATGTATCTGCCAACAGGGTTAACGAATATTAAACATTGTGTTTATAATTTTGTCACGCCCAAAACATGTTACAATGTAGCATTCTCACATTTTAGAAGTATATTAGTAATCTACTGGAATTTTGTTTATTATATGTCTTAGATACAAATCTATTCATATTTTGCTATATTTTACTTTGTAGATTCAGCCCAAGCCATTAATAAATATCTATACTTAACTTGGAGGTTTTATGACATAACAAATCCTACTCTCATTACAAAAATGCAAACAGGTCTAGCAGTCATAATACAGCTCTTCCTCGGTTGGAAACAACAGTCTCTGCTTGATCTGTAGCTAATGGCGTGTCCACATTTATTCACACACAAATCTACTTACAAAATCATGTAGACGGATATATGCTCAAATGCAAAAGGCTAGTATCTATAGTGTTTGTGTACAGAATGAGGATTCAATGTTGTGTATACATTCAATCAGGAAAAGTTTTGAAATAAATTACTGATATGTTCAGAAACAAATATGATTTTTTTTTTTGAATTTCATGATTTAAGTGCCACACTTTTTAGATCACTGCAGACTGTGTTTGGCAATATTTACAGTACTTATGGGATTTTAAGTGCTCAGCTTTGGATACCTTAGTAATATTGAAGATTTTGAGTACAAAACACTTATTTCCTTTGGGTGTCTTTGTTGAATTACCAGTCATCATGAAATAAATCTCCTTTGTTCTATCATCTAGCAAATCATGATTTATGACTCTCCACGACTACTCACTTTCCAAAATGTCATAGAAAAGTCTCATGACACTAAGGATATTTTATAAAATTTCTTTTTACATAGGAAGAAAATAGTTGCATGAACATTTAGGAAAAGGTTGACTTTGCAACAATATTAAATATCCAGTAAATAATTGTCTAGTTGGGGATGGACTAGGTGTGGCAAATGAGCCTGAGAACAAAAATCAATGTTCTCAGGAGGTTTTAATTTTATTTGGTTCTGTTTTTTAGTTGTTAATGTTTGTTTGTTTTTCAGACAAGGTCTTGCAAGGTAAGCGAGGCTTCCTTGACACTCACTATGTAGTTCCTGCTCGCTTCAAGATCATTGGCAATTCTTCCTCTGCCTCCATATGACTGAATTCCAAACATGAGCTTCCACATCTGGCTCTCAGAAAGTAACATGACTACACCCTTTTGGAACTCCTTCTGCTCCACAGTTCTTATCAAATAGTCAAATAGGCAAGAGGTCAATAAAGTACACTTTTATGTACAGTGTGAGATCTTCTGATATTTTTCTTTTAAGTAAATAAGTAATAGCACTTCCTCTGCTCATTTCAGATTTCTCATCCTTTTGAAGTATGGATTTGCGATGGTTACCACTTCAGTTTTTATTACTGTTTACCTTGAAATTCTTTCAATTGTATTTGTCTTTTGCATCTATTAGCTTGTTGTCAGTGGCAGTTCAAGAATTGATATCAGAGACTGGGGGAGCAGAATGGCTCCATCAGTTAAACACTTGTCATACCAGCATGTGATGAGGATGTGAGCTCTATCCCCAATACTCACATAAAAAGCCAAGTGCATTAGTGTATACTTGTCAAGACTGGGTGGCAGAGCAGGAAGATTGCTGGAACTCATTGGTCAGATAGTCTTGTCAATCAGTGTGTTCAAGGCTCAGTGAGGGACCCTTCTTTAAAAACAAGACAGAAGAGCAGCTGAGGAAAACACTCAGTATCAACCTTTGGATTCCACAAACACACTCTCTCACATATTCATATGAATGCACATATATAAAGAACTCAGTGGGGAGGTTATCCACATTACAGGTTGGCAAAGATTTTGCTATTCATTATTATTTGAATGAATCTTGTATGATGTGATTAGGGGTTTATACGCTAGAAAAAAACTGAAGCTAGTTTGGGGTAAAAGAAGAATGAGTCACTGCCAATAAATACATGGTTTCTTTTTAAGGTAATAAAATCATTCTAGAATTAAATGATTCTACAATCTTCTGGCTATATTGAGGAACAATGAAAGTTGTGAATTTGATCGTATGTAATATACATTAAATTTTTTAAAAGTGAAGCTTCTTTGAAAATCTAATGTCTGAAGAATGTAGTACTTCCACTACGTGCCCAGTTTGTCATTGTTACTTCCATGCTGTGCTGACTATATCTGTCTCGAGTGTGTTCAAGATGGGTCATTTGAGACTTTTCAACATGGTTGATTTGAAGTGTTTATCAGATAGTACCAGCATCTGCATAGCTGGCAGGTGCTGGCATGTATTCATTTTCTTCTGTGATGCAGCTGAGAATTTCATAATGGTTTATACTCCTGAATACCAAACATGCAGTAGTCTTATTTAAGTCCTATGGAGAAAGGTTGCATTTAGTTTTCATCTCCCAGACTTAAAATGTTCAGTATGTTAAGTCTGTGCTGTGTATGCTTTGTTATTTGAATCTGTCCTATATGAATATGACTTAATGATCAGCCTGTGGTGCCCAGTTGTTCAGTTATCACAGTTTGTGGACATTAAATTGGATAGGATCTGTGTATGCGCAGTTCTGAGTTAGTCAGAGATTCATGAACAACTTTGTCTTTTTCCCACTCTCTCCATGATAACCAATTTACTTTTCCAGATTTCTTAATTTGATGGTTCAACCAGTAACCAGTCACTTCATTATACCATATTAGAGGTCACTTGCCTGGAGAAAAAAAGTGAGATGCAAGGACAACCAGGTTTGAGCGTGTGCTCTTGGAACACAGGCTCAGTAAGAGGGAACATGTTCCCCATTCTTAGGGCTGCTTTTAAGCCTTAATTTCATGAACTTTTTGTTTATTTGTATGTGTATGTGTCTGGGTGGGTATATGCCTTACGTTGTGTGTGTGTGTGTGTGTGTGTGCATGTGTGTGTGTGTTTGTGGATCATAAAATTAGAAGGAGGATCATGAAAGGGAGAAGAAAAGTAAATGTGATATGAAGTAGAGAGAGATGAAATATGTGAATAGGAAAGCAGAAGTGGGGAGTAAGCTGGGTGAAGGAAGGAAAACTTCTGGAAAAGGGGCAGAGTGAAAAGGAGAGAAGTAGGGACCATGAATGAGAATAAACTATAACACACATGTATAAAAAGGCCAGTGATGAAACCCATTACTTTGTGTGTTGACATAAATAATACTTAATGGTGTTGGACATACTATCATAGGCTTTTAACCCTGACACTCAAGAAGTAGAGACAGGCAGGGATCTATGAATTTTTTGCCAACCATTGCTATGGGGTAATGCTCTTGTACGCTTTAAAAATTTGTCACTAGTATGTTTTCTGCTGCTATTGCTGAGTCAGGAAAATCTCTCTGTGGCACACCACCAGCAAACAGCAAAAAGCTGTGTTAAACTTTGTATTCTTTTTGAAACTTTCTCAGATTTTATGTGGATTTAGTTGGCCACGTGGGCGCCACTCTGTAACAGGAAGAGCAGGCTGCTTGTCATCCTGGCTAGCTTACATTCGAAATACACCTGCCAATCTGTAACACGGAGAGGGGCCTCTTGTTCCAGCTGCCCCGCTAGCTTACACCCAAAATAATCACAAAGAAACTCTATTCATTTAAACACTGCCTGGCCCATTAGCTCTATCTTCTTCTTGGCTATTCTTACATCTTAATTTAACCCATTTCTCTTAATCTGTATATGACCATGAGGTTGTGTCTTACTGGGAAAGATTTAGCATGTTTTACCTGGCAGCTCTATGGCAGCTCTTTTACTCTGCTTTCTTTCTACCAAAATTCAGTTCTGTCTTCTCCGCCTACCTAAGTTCTGCCCTATCAAGAGGCCAAGGTAATTTCTTTATTCAACTAATAAAAGCAACACATAGACAGAAGGAACTCTTACACTACTCGTATTTGGTTTAATAAAACACTGATTGTCCAGTAGCTCGGTAGGAAGTATAAGTGGGGCAACCAGAGTAGGAGAATTCTGGAAAGAGGAGAGGCAGTCGCCACCCAGACACAGAGGAAGCAAGATGAAAATGCTTCACTGAGAAAAGGTACCAAGACACATGGCTAAACATAGATGAGAATTATGGGTTGATTTAAGCTGGTTGATAATAAGCCTGAGCTAAGAGGCAAAACAGTTTATAGTTAGTATAAGCCTCTATATGTTTCTTTGGGACAGAAACTTTCTTCCACAAACCATGGATACATGGTGAGATCCTGTGTCAGAAAAAACAACAGCAAGTGGGGAAAGGAATACTTGAATGCATATTGGCAGGAGAAGTGTGAAAATAGTGCTAGGCAGAAAGTATGGAACCAACAAAGTGAACGGTCGGAAAATGTGAAAGCAAGTGAACCAATTTGCTTGAAATCAATAGTTCATGCAAGGAAGTAGTAATTATAGTTACAGGAAAAAAAGCAATCATACATTCAAAGATCAAAAGTATAAATTCAAGTTTACTGTTCTTTATTAGTCATGTTTGCCTTACATTATTTAATTTGTTTAATGAATAAAAGCTGTATATTTTCAATTACTCAGCTCAACATCCATTCTGCCTTTAGTGGAGCAAGAAGGGCAGTTGTTCAGGGAATCCATATTCATGCAATAAGTGGCATTCCCATTCCAGGAACCATGCCTGACTGTGCATAATTCTGGTGACAGAGTTGAGGCAGCAGTAGGCCTATTTGCCAGCATGAGAACAGCCTTGCCAACACAAGCTTTATGTAGTGGGCTGGTTTGTGAATAAAAACAAGCTAGGGCCTGCCAAAGGGATCTTAGACAATCTTCTGCTGAGGAAGTAACTACTTAAAGACATAACTCATGCCCTTTGATGCATCCTTCCAGCTACTCACAGCAAAGACATTTTAGTTAATGGCAATACAATTTGTAGCTAAAGATTCTTTTGGTTTTGAGTGATCTCGTCCTGTGGTACCCAAGATTTGTAGTGTCACGAATGTACGTGAGGCCACACCTCTGCAGGTGTTTCTGCTCCACAGAGGTGTATTGTTTACATATTTCACAGTATTCTGTTATCAAGAACAGGACTTAATCACTACCACCAAACTCCTCTCCTTCAGACCTTTGCCACAGTTCACCAGTTTGCTTCATTTTTTTTCTTTTTTCTTTTCCTTTTTGCTTCGTTCCTGCTTATCTGCCTGTCCTTCATCTTTTCCCAAGAACTATTAAGTACTCTCTGTTGCACCTTCTGACAGAGCAACCTTCAAGATTGTGTAATAATTTGTACAAGCCACTAGAACATCAGACCAGGAGTATCTTTCGGCGTCTTTAGCATCAATGCATGCATCATGACCTTCAACAATCATCTAAGTCACCCGTGTACACAGCATGCTATGTGACTGGTTCTATAATAATGATCTGACATGAGAATAAAATAAACAGAATGAAAGAAACTATGTGAAGTACATTAAATTACAAGAAATTAAGAAATACAAAGAAAGGGAACTCACACCAGGACACATGACAGAAGTGAGGTCTCTAAACCTCTGTCCTAGGCCAAAAAAGCAAGAAGTCAGGTGTTTGCACATTTCCAACTCTCTTATGTTTTAAGTGACAAAAACTAGCAAGTTTATCCCCATCTGAGTTTGACAGCTCCACTTTGTGTGATATTTCAAAGCAAATTCTGTAGAACTTTAAATAATAAATAACTCATCATTTCTGATAACTGCTAACAACATACATTCAGTTTGGACATAAGAACATCAATTTAAAGTATGGTTCTCCCTTGGCCTCATGGCTGGGACCATCTTGATCGTCAGACTCTTTACTCTGCATCCTTCTCTGTGCACCCTCTTCTTGTTTTTGGAGATTGTCTGGTTGCTAATGAGCCATTAGTTCAATGTGTCATTGTAGTCAATTAGAACCAACACTGTTTAGGCTAAAATTTAGTTATTTCTATTTATACGGACATATGTGTGTTACATTCCTCACTGGCCACCCACCTTTTAAACTTAGCATGATATCAACATTTTTCACATATTTTTGTTCTGAAAATCCTCACAGCAACAAGAACTTTACTTTCTTGATGTTTATTTTTACTTGCATATCCCAGTGGGACATCCAATCTGGCATTATAGTCAGTCACAAAGAAAGTGCTAATTAGCAGATGAACGCAATTAGTAGTTACATCAACTGTTTTCAGGTAACTTTTGTTGCTGACACATACTTATTGTCGATTCCAGAATTTTTCATTGTCTATGATATAAACTCAACAAAATACAAAAACATTTTTAAAGGCTACAGACTAAACAATCTAGCATTAATTCATATTAGGAGAATAGGAACTTTAGGCCTTTATTCTAGCTAAGAATATGCATATCTCTCTGATCTACCCATGAAGTCATGGCCCCCTCTCAGTTCCAGGAGAAGTGAAAGGTCTTTTCTTCCATACAGTTCTATAAATCCATTCTTTCTATACCATTATACTCTCTCTGACACCCAGTTCCTTTCTCACCAGATACCCATGAATCTTTCTTGTATCTTTAGCAATGTTCTGTTTCATGACTCTTGCTTTTTAAGTACTATGAACTGAGTCTTCTTTACTGAACTGCATTCATTTGAAAAGAAAAAAAAAAAACATTTACTCTTGTCTATTCACCTCTGTGTCTCAAAGAGTACCTTATAGTTTGTACTCTCTTAAGACAGGTTGTGTGAGGATACAAGTGTTTTAAACCGCTAACAGTGATAATGACATGAATTGATAGATGGCAAGAAAGAATGACGGATAAGATGGGCAGAAGGATAGGTGGATGGGTAGGTGAGTAGTAAGAGTCAAGGGAAACCCAACATGGTGCTGATTGAGAAACCTTATATTTTGGGTAAGGAAACTAGGATTCAAAAATGAAACAGGAACCTCTCAAGAGGAATATGATTAATATTCTCTTGTTTAGTTATTTCTACTCCAACTACACATAATAGTTCTCAGATGTGCTCTAATTTTTCACTTCTTGTTTGCCTCCACTTTTTCAAGATGTGTGGCAAGTGATCAGTAGTTGTAAGACTAATAGGGTTAGTATGTGTTATCACCGATCAAGGGACTTTTGGTACACCTTGTGTACTGTATTCACACTGTGAAAACTGGCTGGAATGAAACATGCTCCCACCCTGCAGCACCTAAAGCGATCAGGTCCAAAGAACATAGAAGCATAGGCAGGCTAGTAAGCTCTAAATGACAGCAATAAAAGACTCATCATAAGGAGTTTTTCATTCCTGGGAAGCCACCCCACAAGGCAGTCAGTCTACTGTGTGGTTAGAATATGTTGCACCAGTCTTCCCAGTATTTCAGGATATAGAAACCTTTGGTGTAGTTTATAAAATGTAGGTTCAGATTCAACACGTTAGCCCTGATTCCAAAACTCTGTGTATCTAACAATACTAGTTGATGCTGATGCTGTTGGTCTTAGACCACAGGTTGAGCAGCAACAGAGGAAATTGTGAAAATTTGAAGTTGTTATGGGATAGAGTGAATGAGAAAGATCCCGAGAAGACTGAAATAGTGAACTGGACTTTAGCAAATTCACACCAAGAAGATTTGGGTTTTGCAATGAAGTAGAACAAGTTGCTGGGCAGAAACCAGATTTCATTCAGTCAATAAATAACTTATAGTGACAGAAGAGACACCTAACAAAATGCTTGTGATTTGGAAGCTTTCAGACCAACTTAAACAGAAGGAAAAGCAAAACAATCACAGTGTAATCATCTGAATATTTAATGTCGCCCACTGGCTCATGAGTTAAAAATTTGGTCATGAGCCTGTGTCACTATTGGGCAGTGGTGAAGCCTTTGGAGGTGGGGCCTGCTGCAAGGAAAGTAGGCTATTATGGGAGAGCCCTTGAATCGGGCATTACCACCTTAGCCCTTTCCTGACTTCTATCACTTCTAGACCACCATAAGGTAGTCTCCTCCAGCACTTGCTCTTATTCTTATGGAGTCACTTACCACAGACATCATCTTATTCGGAACATGGACTTTCAGATGCTCTCTGTGATGTCATCTCATTCAGAACACAGACTTGAAGATGTTCTCTGTGATGTTATCTTAATTAGATCACAGACTTTCAGCTGTGCTCCATGGCACAGTACTGGAACTGTTTTGTAAAATATGAAATGGTGGAATGAAAACTCCAAATTTTCTTTTTGTCTCATTTCAGGGCATGAAGCAAGCCAATGGTAGTCATTTGGGGCCTGTATTTTGCTTGCCTGTTACAGATGACAAATTTAGGCCAAAGACCTTGTTTCCATTGTTTCAAATATTTAATGACCTGTTTCAGGATGAGAGGAAACAGCAGTCATGTAGATAGTCTTTAACTGTGCAGCAGGTGTTGGCACCTGTAGCCACTTAAATCCAGCCAAGATAATCACTTCTCTCTCACTGCAGCTGGCTCATATCAGGTATTATCCTCCGTTACTGAATCTATTTGGGGAAATTAAACCATGGCTTTCCCCCAGGTAATGCAGCAAGTGAGGGGGACATTTGGATTTTAGTATGCAACTTTGGTCAACAGTGTGAAAGGATAAACCATGCCCCCCAGTTCTCTAGCTGCCAAGCAGAACACCTGACATCACACCCTGAACCAGACAGTACTAGCCTGCATAGGGTACCACATGACAAGGGCTACATCTAGAGTTGGCTGAAGAGTGTTATGGGAATGGAAGTAAAGGAATCTTAGGTAGGAAATCAGTGGCATCATTAGTAATATCTACTAAATTTAGCTATGACAGTGTGGCTCTGTGGTATGTTCATTCATCATTGGTAATGTTTAAAATGTGTGTGTATGCTCACTTATGCATGCAGGACTATGTCTTCATGCTAAAAGAGTGGAAAGAAAACCCCATCATTCCAGTAAACAGAGCTCTAAGTTCTTCCAGGTTGTATTCACTGCAAGTAGAGCTTGACTGCATTGGAGATTAATGAATGTTTGTTACCATTTATTAAATCGGGTACTAAGAAGGCAAAGGCATTAGTGTTTCCTAATGACACCACTGTTGCCCTGTGCTTCAGAAATGCAGCCCCGACTCTTATGGCAAAGTCCTTTATTTCAGTCTCAACTCTACAGAAATATTTATATATGAGACCAATGCACGCAAAAATGGGATAGCAATAGAGTAAATAGCATGGACTATTAAGCTTCAAATAGTGTAATTAATTCCTAGAGGTCAGAGAGCTCTACTAGTTTTTAGAAAAGAGTATATCTATGTAACTTTGGATAGATGGGCAATTGTTTTAAGTTGTTTTGGTTGAATGTCATTTGTTGGGAAGAAGTATTTTAATGTAACAGAAATCATATATATATACATTGCGTGTATGTATATATATAGTGGTAGTTTGAATATAATTGGCACCCATAAGCTTATAGCTAGTGGTACTATTAGGAGGTATGGCTTTGGTGAAGTAGGTATGGCCTTATTGGAAGAAATGTGTCACTGTGGGGGTGGGTTTTGAGGTCTCATATATGCTCAAGAAATGTGTCACTGTGGGGGTGGGTTTTGAGGTCTCATATATGCTCAAGTCATGCCCAGTGTCTCAGACCACTTCCTGTTTCCTGCTGATCAAGATGTAGGACTCTCATTGCCAGCACCATCTCTGTCTGCACACTGCAATGCTTCCCACTATGATGAGAAGGGGCTAAACCTCTGAAACTGTAAGTCACTCCATTAAATGTTTTCCTTTATAAAAAAAAAGTTGCCATGGTTATGATGTCTCTTCACAGCAATAGAAATCCTCAGACAATATGATTTTCAAAAAGTTTTTAAAAATACTTATCGTGGAAAGAATCTTTGTACCTTTACTTGGTGATCTTTTTCTAATTTTTTATACTTCTTTTAAATGTGAGCATTATTTGCCATTGTTTGCTATTGTATTTAACTCATTCATAATGCAGCATATATCTGCTTTAGATATTCAACTTTGGATCTCCAATTCTGAAGTTATGATACTGTTTAAAGGATCAGATTTTAAAATGTATTAAATTTATCATTTCCCCATGCTATATATAATTTTATTAACAGTAAGTAATTAAGGACAGTTTATGCACATACAGGTAAACTTCCCATGTCCTTTTTAGAGTATTTTCTGTTTGCTCTAATAAAGCATTCATTTTAAAAAATGTCAAAACATTATTTAAAGTTCTCTTTACTACAAAAACCCTTGCAGAGTTTTGTTTTGCAGATCTCCTGTCCCCTGACACTCCCAGCAGTGTCCTGGAAGAGAAGATGCACTTGGAGATTCCCTCTGCAGACTGGACAGTGAGAGGGAATGAACTGCTGCTTGCTGGATGGAGATGCAGTCGTTCCCTTCCCTCTCCAGGAAGCGAGCTTCAAACTGCCTCTAAAGCATTCAAGGCCTCTTTAAATAGCAAGCTATGAATAAAATCCTGGGGACTGCAGTAGTCTGTCTTTATTATGAGTCTTTGGGCACATACAGGAAGCCCGATTTGTTCAGTTGTTTCCCCCAAATACATAAAGATGAGAAAACTAGAAGACAAGGCAAACTAATGTGTCTGCTGTCAAGAGCCTCTGAGAAGAAATGACCACTGAGCACCCACAGTGTTGCCCACCGAGCAATGTTTCCAACGTCCAAGCCTAGCTGTCCCAGAGCTCATAGTCTTTGGGCTGTTATAATTTTCTAGCAAACTATGGTTTCTTTATCTGTCCAACCCACAACGGGACGTATTTAGTGGCAGTGGCTTAGTGGCAGTGGTTTATCAACATCTATCCAGATACCTAAGACCCCCAAAGCTACAAATTAAACATAAATATCATTTAGAGCAGGGCCTCATTTTGTAGCTGGACAAATAAGAGGTACAGAGATGTATAAAATGCAAGATACATATTGAACTCAGACTCTCTACATCCCAAGAGAGGCCTAAATTGAGTATCTCAAGCAGAAGCAAGAAGTAAACAACAAGCTGATTTCCAGGAGATACGAAAATGAGAAAATACAAGGATCATTGTTAAGATTTATTTTTAGTTGTGTATATGTGTATTTGTGTGTTTGACTGTGTACTTATTTATGTGTGCATATATGGTCTATGGTGTGTGTGTGTGTGTGTGTGTGTTTGTGTGTGTGTGTGTGTGTTTCTGAGTACAGGCACATAAGAATTTCCAGACAAGTGCATTAGATCCCTGCAGCTGGAGTCACAGCAGTTTATAGCCCCAATTGTAGGTGCTCATAACTAACCAGAGTGCCCTGCAAAATCAGAATATGCTCTTTGGCCCTGAGCCATTTCATTGGCCCCAAGAAATAGCAAAATTGTAGGATTAATCCCCCCACAAATATTGAAAACACATGTTATAACTAAAGGAAAGGAGGTTTCAGAATAAAAATGGCAGGTTCAAGGCTTAGCACTGCCACCCAGTAAGTAAGACAACTGGGCAAGTTTTTCTCATCTTGCAAAATAAGGTTTAGACACAACAGTATAGAGAAACATTTTGACTGTGTATAAGATGTTCTCATTCTAGCTTCTCCATGTCTACCTGTGACACAGCAGCATATCCTCTGTAGTCCTTTAGATTTTTCAATAGCTTCTTTTCTTCTTCTTCTGAACACTGGGACTCTCCTAAAGTCAACAGGTGATCTTTTATTTTCTAAATGTATGTTACTGTTCAAACTGTGACATCAACTCTTACCATCTAAACACAGCTCTTACACATCTGATTCCTTGCTTCTGTAGTGATGGGCAACTGCCTTTAAGGTAGCTATTCCACATTTCCTTAGTTTTCCACTCTGGTTTCTTTATCCTCAGACCCAAACAATCCCCTTTCCTATTTCCTATTCTCTCCCTGTCTCTAGTCTTGCTTTCTTCTAATCCACATCTTTAAGTCGGGGAAGGTCTTGTTTTACTATGTAGCTCAACCATTTCCTGACTTTTAGACTCTGATTTATGATACAGATGTGTTTTCCCAAAGTCCTTACATTGACAAGGACAGACATACTACTTTTTCTAGTTTGAATTTTTACATTTCCTCCATGCTTTATGTCCATCCCACCACCTAATGTATGCTCTGTTAGATTTACTAGCATTTCCTGGAAGTCCTATTTATAATTAAATGAAACTCAGTAACTTTTCCGAAGACTGACCTCTGGCAAGGCATCACTGGTGACATCTGTTCTGTTTACATATTCAGATCCTAGCATAGCCTCTGTCACATAGGAAAAATGCAAATGTTTGGAAGGAATTTGGTAAGGGATCAGTGAGAGGAGAGACAAGGAACATGCGATGATGTCATATAGAAGTCTGTGAAAGTGTCTAACACCAAGAATGCAAAAAATGCAAATTATCTTTAAAATGTTTGATATTATTTTTATGCAGGCTCTAGATATAGTTTTCTGACTCACCTACCTATGCATTTCCACATCCTAAAATAAAACGTTGAAGGCTCTTTAGGAGGTCAGCAGTAGAAGTGACCTGCATTCTTCCTGTATACCAGTATTTACAGCTCTCTTCATCAGCTGTCCCTTACAGTCAGTTTGCCTTGGCTCCTAATTATTCAGATACCAAGGGTTCTTTTTCCCCATTCTCCATGAAGGTATGTCCATCCAAGGTTGTTTTTACCTGTCTTGTGTTGATTTTGTGTGCTTTCCTTTCCTTTTTCTTTTATTTTAGTAGCTTTCCCTTTCCTTAAAGAGTTCTAAACATTTAAAAATGTGCACGATACTATAGATTTTCATAGAAATTTCTCTGACTTTAAGGAAATTTTACTTTTCTGAGTCATTACTTAACATATTCCTTGTGTCAGCCCTTTACAAAATTCAGTGGACATATGAGCTGAATATTTGAAGCAAGAAATCTTGTGCCTATCTGATTTGGATGCACACAATATCTTAGTAATGAGTTATGTTTGACAGTGACTGAGGCTAAAATCAGCTGTGTGTCACAGACCTGGTGATTCTTCCCAGGCTCAGGTCACAAACTTCAGGGAACCATCTAAGAGTGACCGATTTCAATTAAGCAACATTTGTGTGTGTGCTAATCCCCAAATATATAAATTCTCACACTGCCAATATCTTTATGAATGTGAACACAGAGTTAGAAATTGCCCACAAAATTTCTCAGGATGTGCTCTGACTCCGAAGCAGCTGTTCTGGGAAGTAACTAAGTAGATAATTCATGTATTGATAGAGTCACTAGCTGTATTGAATTTTGGTCTCATATGAGCTGTAAAACCCTTGAGGGGTGGGGCTCTGTTCTTTTCACTGGAGAAAGATGTTTCTTAGGTAGATGTTATTCAAATGTTGCCATTGCAATTTTTCTCATCTTTATTTAGTTTATAGCTTTGAAAACTTTTCTTAAAATGACAAATTTTTAAATTGCTAAGATTAATGAAGTAATACATCCCCAACCTGCATGCCTATGATGAGGCTTATGAGCCTTTTATTTTTCTCCTTTCTCTTCTAGGCAGCTTCCCTTGCCTTGATGAAAAGAAACCAAATAAATGTAATGTCTTGACAATGCCTGGTCAAAGATTTGTAGATTAAAAAAAAATCACAAAATAACAAGCAGACAACTTTCCAAATGTCTGGGGAACCACCATATGCCCACTGTATTCACTCACTGGTCTGTGCTTGTCAAGCAGGTGCCCCTTCATTCTCCACTCCATAGCTAAGTAGGAGACAGACCCATGTAAAATGAAACATTTTCAGCCTTATTTAACCCTAGTTTTCTAATATATCAATTGAAGAGAAATAGCCCACATGGCCTTTAATCACTGCCAAGTTCAGGTCCTCCAAAGGGGCCTTCGGCAGCTTGCCAGAATGACAGTGTTAATAACCTTCAACGAGAAGGAAGGGAGAAGTTCCATCTCCCGTGTGCTCTCTGGCCTTTGCACTGAAATGTCAGTGGACGGTTAGTATAGCCTCATTTAGTGATTAGAAGCCTAATTACCTGAAATTCAGAGGCTACTGAATCCAGAAGCATAAAGTTTTCCTCTCATAAACACACACACACACACACACACACACACACACACACACACACACACCTCCTTTTGGGTTTTATCGATTCTGCTTTTCTATCATCAGAGCTTCCAGCCCTTGGAGTTGCCACGGTGTGTCCCTTTAAGATATTCACCATCATACACTGTAGTTGGTTCTTCCTTATGTGTATTATGTCCACATGCCCTGGGGATCAGTAAGAAGAGGCTTTGGGGTTTAATAACACAGAATGAAAAGCATGCTGATGCCCTCAGGTTTCCTACATCAGACAATATTGCTCTTGTGGTTTATGCAACACGACTCTCTTTATGTTATGCTCCTGTGAAAGTGGTGGCAGTGACCTCCCAGCACTTACTAGATCATGCCCAAACAGGTCCCATGCACATTTGCTGCCTTTGTAAAACCTGAGCACACACTGCCTGTGTTGGTTGCTGCTTGCCACCCTGACCATAGATGTCCTCCTCACTGTAGAGTCACACCCTTGGGGTTTTCAGTAGCTTAGTAGCTTTGGATTGTCTGTCAGCTTCTTCTCTGATATGCATAGAGTTGGGATTCCAGTAACATTCTATATTTTCATGTACAAGAATGATAAATGATACACTGAATTTTATGGTTTCCTTCTTTCTTTGTGAAGACTTTGGGCTAGCTGAGAACAACACGAAATAGGAAGTACCTATATACTCTGGCAAGACAAGCTCTTTGAGCTTTTATTTATAAAGACTGATATTAATTTTTATTCAAGTGTATGCGTGTGCTTGCTTTGGGGTGAGAAATGCCACATGTAGAGGGTGCCAACGTAGGCTGGAAGACGACATTGGATCCTCTGTAGCTGAAGTGACAAGAGGTCCTGCCTGACGCAGGTGGAGGGATCTGAACTCCTCTGGAGGTGCAGGGAGAGCCCTTAACTGCTGAGCCATCTCTGCAGACTCTTCCCTTTGCATTGTATTTACATGACCATGTCATTCAGGTCCTCAGTTCCTTCATTGGTAAATACATCCTGCTACAGTAAAGAGTGTGAGTGTGAGCAGCTGTCCGACCAGATCACAGTCCCATGAGGATTCAGGGCAAGGTTTCTGCTCCTTTGTAATCTTCAAGTCAAATAATTATTGACTAAGTAGTTATTAATTTTCCTCCACCTTTATGTAAACATTTGTAATAGGAAAATATACATTTTGGTCCAACCAGTATCTGTTCAGAGAATTAACCTCAGAAAATTTTGGATTCATTCACCCTCCCCATCCTTCTCATCTCTCTGTGCACTCGGAATCCATTCACCCTCCTCATCTCTGAGTGTACACAGCATTCACACCTTTCCTTGCTTCCCCGTTCCTTCTCTTCCTGTCTCTCTCCCAGGAGCTGGTGCATGGTCTATCTGAAACTCCAGAGAGAACACACTAGAGAGATTCAGATGTGGTGATCCTTTATAACCCAATACCCATGTGATGTAGCTCATATTGTGATGCCACACTTTAGCTCTGTAATCCCATCTTAACCAGAAAGAAACTAGCAGACCAATCTGTCATATAAAGATGCTAAGTTCACCTAGGGTGAGGGTTGAATTTAACTGCCCTGCATTAGGGGGTAGATAAATAAATTGTTGAGAATCAACTCCATAGAACATTATGTTGACAGTACATTTATACTTAGAAATTTTAGCAACATAGAACTCTTAGAATAGTAAATTAAGGAAACAGGAAACGAGTGTGGCTATTATTACTGAAACCACCTGTTCAGTGTTTTTATAAAGAGTAGAGCTGATAGGAGAAACACAGAGATGACAAACTATTTGAAGGCTTCTTTTCCTGTCTCTGTGATATAATCTTGTAACTACATCTGGTAGTTACTTAATATTTACTGAATGAGTGGATCCTTAGTCAATGAATGGATGCTTTCCAAGTGGTTGTATTGCTATACTATCTGTTTTTCCATCATAATCCCTGTGGAAAAATGGAGTGGAATCTAAAAGGGGCAGTTGTAAGAAAGACGTACTTTGATTCTTGGATAACTGTTGCTGGGTTGATCCCAAGAGCAGGAAAGTGAGGAAAAGTGTAATGGCTGCCAGCATGGCCATTGCCACTGTCATAGGACATTTTAAAGGGTTTGGGCTCAGAGAAGGAAAGGCTTAGTAATTCCCAAATTTTATCTCTAAATTACACTACTTACTATCTTGGTAGTACATGTGTACCCAAATGAGTTTTTGAATATAACAACAAAAGGACTCAAATGTGCCAGGGCCATTGATCCTGTAAGGTCCAAAGAAACAGGACTTAAATTAGTGAGAAAATGAGCACCCACAGTGCAGATTCTTTTAGAATTCTTGCAGGCTTTTAGAAGTACAAGGGCTAAATTACTTTTTAAGTTAAGACTAATTTTTTTTTTTTTTTTGGTTTTTCGAGACAGGGTTTCTCTGCGGCTTTGGAGCCTGTCCTGGAACTAGCTCTGTAGACCAGGCTGGTCTCGAACTCACAGAGATCCGCCTGCCTCTGCCTCCCGAGTGCTGGGATTAAAGGCGTGCGCCACCACCGCCCGGCAATTAAGACTAATTTTAAATGCTGTGCAAAGAAACATGGTCCCTTGAGTAGCATTAGGTTGATATGCCATTGTTCCTCTGGTACTTGGGTTTATGCCCATCATAATTGATAGGAAATGCAGTGAAAAGGCTGAGCTATGTCATCAATTGTATGAACCTACAGTCTTTCGTGCATGGAAATGCTGACGGATTGTGTCGTCTCACTGTATGAACCTACAGTCTACCGTGTATCTGAATGCTGACGGATTGTGTCGTCTCATTGTATGAACCTAAAGTCTTCCCTGTATCTGAATGCTGACAGATTGGGCGGCATGAGCAGACAAAGATAGTCAGCATTGCAATTCCATGTGAGGATGGCCTTTTTATCCTTATAGTATGAAAGTAAATGACAGTATTGGGATCCCTTCATTATTTATTCGTCTAAGTGCTCTTCTCTGTGAGTTTCAGATCAAAAAAGACAAAAGTTTAATCTCCGTGGATGGGCGCTCTGTGGCATACTTTACCAGCTATAGCAAAAGGCAAAAGTTACCGTGAAAGAACCACATGTCGACTGTCTACGGGGGTGTGACTTGTGTGTGCGTGTGTGTGTGTGTGTGTGTGTGTGTGTGTGTGTGTGTGTGTTTGACACAGGGAGCAGATACACCCAACCTATAATGTTTTTATACCCCTACTCTCTAAAATTCTTTGTTCCTAGACTATGGAAACACTGATGATGTCAAATGTCTTAGATTAGTCTCTGAGAACTAAGGAGAGTTCTTTCTTCCTGGTTGCAAGCTTTTTTTTTTTAATGAGTATTCGTGGAGAGAAAGAAAAAACTGAACTTCAGAGTTTAATTTGTGATTTCTCAATAGAATAGGAGCAAAACCCACTGCCTGTTTATTTTCAACTCTGAAATGATTCTCAAGGATCCTTAAGATTTTAGATTAGTATGTCACTGTGCTTACAATGGTCAGGAAGCAAAATAACAAAACAAAATAAGCCTCTTCAGTCTTTCTTTCCTGCTCTCACCCAGACTTCTCTGCCTTCCTTCTTTTCTCTGCTCTCTATGCACCTAAATTTTCATCCTTTCCCCTGCCTCCCTGCCCACTGCCTCCTGCCTCCTGCCCCTTGACCCCTGCCCTCTACCTTCATACCCCCTTCCTTCTGCCCCCTGCCTCCCTGCCTCCTGCCCTCTACCTTCATACCCCCTTCCTTCTGCCCCCGCCTCCCTGCCCACTGCCTCCTGCCTCCTGCCCCTTGCCCCCTGCCCTCTATCTTCATACCCCCTTCCTTCTGCCCCCTGCCTCCCTGCCTCCCTGCCTCCTGCCCCACCTCTCTGCCTCTCTGCTTCCCTGACTTCTTGCCTTCCTCCCTTGCTCTTTAGCAAGTCCTTACCTCTTCCCATCCTAACCCTCTGCCACCACACTCTTTCTGCTCCTGTGAGATTACTTTTGACGTTTTTCTTTCTTTTTTTATTAAGATCATCCTTATTTTGTCTGAAAAATATTCTATTCACCTGAATTTTATTTTCCAAGATAAAGTTTCTTTGTAGCTTTGAAGTCTGTCCTAGAACTAGTTCTTGTAGACCAGACTGGCCTCAAACTCACAGAGATTTCCCTGCCTCTGCTTCCCAAGTGCTGGGATTAAAGGAGTGTGCCACCACTGCCTGGCACCTGGAATTATTATTAAGACTGGAATATATAATCCACTATTTTACATAATAATTATAAAATGAGAAGTATCACATGAATGCAATTTTTACTGTGGCATAGCCACAGACTGAGAGTTACAGACCAAGTATAGTCTCATCTGCAATTCTTAAAGAACTGAAAGATGACATGCAATAATAGGAACTGGCTGATGATGTCCAGTGTGGATGCGGAAATCTCACAGGGCCTCTGGCCTAAATAAAGAGCTATAGGCAATGATTGCTAAGATTGGAAGAGTCAGTCTGCTTTGGGAATGAGGCTCATAACTGATTGTCCAGTATCGTTCGTGTAGTCTGCCCTTAAAACACACACACACACACACACACACACACACACACACACCACACACACACACACACACACACACACACACACACACACATATATATATATATATATATATATGCTTTATATATCAGTAAACAATTTGATGTTTTATCTCTATGTTATTTATATGCACATATATATATATACACACACACACAAATATGTGTAACAATAACAAATAAAAAGAGGTCATGAATATTAGAGGAAGCAGGGGGCATGGGACAGATTAAAGGGAGGAGGAAAGCCATAAATTATATACTTATATTTAAATTAAAAATAAAATACATTAATAAAAAGTGACAATGTATAGATAGATAATACAAGTAAACAAATATTGTTTTAAAATGTTGACCTAAATTTTAGTTCTTTTTTGTTTTTGGGGGGTTTCTTTTTTTGTTAAATTTTATCCTCTTACAATTAAAAGTTGAGTCAAATGTTAGGTAGATAAATCTACATGTAGACTGAAAACTCACTTGATTCAGTTAAAAAGAGATTGTGGTGATCATCAGAGACGCCAATAAGCACAAAATCCTGTCTGGAATTATTCTTGAAAGACCCTCAGAGTGGTCCTTCCCTCAGGAGGAGACCCCTAACCCAAGGAACAGTCGAGACCACTGGCTGCAATTAGCAAGAGGTTTATTGGGTGGGCACAGGTACCTGTGGGCAGCAAAGTCCTTTCGGAGGACTTGCGCGCCTGCAGGCTGGGAGAAGATTTTTTTATAGGAAAAGGGTGGCAAAAGCAGGCATACAGAAGCAATGCATGGTTACAGGGATCTCATTGGTCAGTTCGAATGAGGCGATGAGTTCATTTAGGGGACAAGTTTCCCCGAGACATGAAGGTCTGATAATAATAGCAGACTTGGCCCTATCTAGGGTACATGTAGTTTTTCCCAGAACTGTTCGTTCCCCTCCTAGGCCTGGTGTCTGACCACAGATATCCTGTTTGACCACTTAGGAGTACTGACTTTACCTTGAACTTACATTTGTTTGTGTGAAGGCTTGCAAAATGGCAATACAGCAGCTAAGCTGGGGTCTTTTAATTCTTTTAAAAAGGATTGGGAGGAAATAGTTCAGCAGGACTGTAAAGGGCCTTCATAGCCCTCCTCTGCCCTCTATCTGATCTGACAGTTTATGCACTCCCCCGGGCAGACATTTCCAGGGGCTGCATACTCCTGATCACAGTAACCGTATCTTGAAGACAGAGTCAGAAGGTGATATTATCTTCTGGTTCTTATATTCTTTCTGACTCTTCCAAAAAAAATATTCTCTGAGCCTTAGAAAGAAAAATATAGAATTTTCTTTAGGGCTGATCACTCATCTGCCACTTATTCTTGGACACCAGCCTGCTTTTACTAACATTCACTGGAATGAGAGGGGTTTCTGAGTAAGACTGACAGTAGTGTTGGACTGTAGACACAAGAATAAACACCTAGGATGCAGCTTGATGTTACTGATCGATCTGAGGTGTGGAGAAATCATTGTCTTCAGCTGTGTACCCACTCCCGACTTCGTCAGGTTTCAGTGTATAGGTTCAGTTCAATGGTCACACAGATGATCCCTTTTAAGCTGAATGGGAAAGTGACTGGTAAAGAAGATACTGGAGGAGGCTAATAGTAATGAGCAGGAGATAAGAGTGTCCACCCTAAACTGTGGCAAAGCAAAAGGACTGGAATATTGTGACCTGGGTTCTGCGCAGTGCTGAGAGCTCAGTGGAGGTAGATGGTTTCTGATTGAAAACAGTTGACAGCCAGCGTGAAATACAGACATTCTGGACTCTGAATGGGATCTGAGAAAAGGGAAATTGGCTGACATGTGCGGGACTAAAGGTGAGGTTAATGAGGATTTACAGTTGACAACCACTGTAAATTTAGAGTGTGAGCACAGAAACTTCCCCTGCCCTCTGTGGCTCTTGCTTCCTCACTCCTTTTAGTGTTTTGAAGCCCAAAGTCCTTTTTAGGAAGACTTCTTCACCAACCAACTTAAAGCTGCACTTTCTCTCACCTCTCTCATGGGTTCCTCACTCACACCTCCTTCAGGAAGACTTGGCCATATCACAGTATGTATCTACTTTTTCCTTTTGTTTCTGTTTGCTATCCTCCACAGGTATTAAAGCTCTAGAAAGAGGATTCAATGTTTATCTAGAACCTAAATCACCTCTAATTACTATAAAATTGCATGGCACAGAGTACTCTCAGTATTAAATATAGCTTTTTTATTCCTCCAATAAGATGGACAATTTTAAAAAATGAATTCTCTTAATATTATTCCATCTCAGGCATGGTTAGACAGATGAGCATGAATTCACAAATTTATTATTAATTTAACTGTTTCATGATAGAAATCCAGATAAATGAGAAATATAAATCTCCTCTTTTTAATTATTATTTAATTAAAAATTTCTTCCACTCCCCCACTCCCCTCTTCCCATTTCCCTCCCACTCTCCCCATTACCCTTCCCTTCCCTCTCTAGTCCAAAGAGCAGTCAGGGTTCCCTGCCCTGTGGAAAGTCCAAGGCCTTGCCCCTCCATCCAGGACTAGGAAGGTGAGCATCCAAACAGACTAGGCTCCCACAAAGTCATTACATGCAGTAGGATCAAAACTCAGTGCCATTGTCCTTGGCTTCTCAGTCAGCCCTCCTTGTCAGCCACGTTCAGGGAGTCCGGTTTGATCACATGCTCCATCATCCAGCTGGCTTTGGTGAGCTCCAATTAGATCAGCCCCACTGTCTCAGTGGGTGGGTGCACCCCTCGTGGTCCTAACTTCCTTGCTAATGTTCACCCTCCTGCTCCTCATTTGGACCTTGGGAGCTCAGCCCAGTGTTCCAATGTGGGTCTCTGTCTTCACTCTAATTTGGATTATATGAGGCACTATTTTGTTTAAATATTTAAAGCAAGCAACTTAACTCTTCAGAGGTGAGTCATGTGAATTTTTGTCTCTTTGCAACATGTTTGGAACATTTTTAGTTGTGTCTGCTTTG
The DNA here is from genome assembly GCF_037038515.1 of Microtus pennsylvanicus. NCBI lineage: Eukaryota > Metazoa > Chordata > Mammalia > Rodentia > Cricetidae > Microtus > Microtus pennsylvanicus. Next base: position 110,341,128 of record NC_134586.1, on the reverse strand, counting down.
TCTCTTCTCCCTGTCCTGTCCTCTCCTGGTACTAGAACCAATTCTACTACCATATCAGTATCCACTCCTGTCCCATAATTTGCCACTTCGATACATTTTGATTCAATCAAAAATGGTTTATGTGGAATAAGAGAGTCAAAGGATTGAAACAATGATAGCAGGGCCACATTTCTAGGTGAGGGGACACAGAATTTTGTTATTGTTACTGTCTATGTCTGGATTTAATTGGTTGGTAGACAGGTCAATGGCAGATTGTAAAGTCCCTGTAATCCTGCCTATGTGCTATTTGAGCTCTTTTGTTCTTATGTTTCCTTTTCTGTTTATGTGGCCAACCCTTGGCAGAGAGAGTTAAACACATAACACTATCAATGACATGTAAAAGGAGAAGTATTTGAGTTAAAGCCCTCTGATCAAAAAAGCCCGTAAGACAATATTCCATTTGAAGACAGACAGGTTCATGAGGCAGAAAATGATGGGGCATTTATAAAACCAAAACTGTGCACGTGAGCAGTTTTAAGGATAAATGCAAAGATCTGTGATAAACTGTGAATAGCTCACTTGACCTAGATTTAAGTAGCACAAGTGAGTCATGCTGACATAGACACTTGGTTACTTAACAAACGTTCCTGTGGCCTCAGGAACAAAACTTAGAGTTTTTCGTTTTTGCTACTGCATTGCATAAGAATCTCATTTCTACACTATACTTTTTAGAAAAAAAAACAGAACTACTTCAGATTAAGGAAATAAGTTATCCTCATAGCTGGTGACATGAACTGCCAGGGCTCACAGCCCTGTGCTCTCTGAATCTAGTTTCTTCTGCTGTAAAACAATTTTTTTTGAAGTATAAATCCCATAGCACTTTGCAGTTCCATCAAACAATGTGAAGGTCTGCTTTAACCAGTAGAGGGCAGAGTTACCTAGTCAAGCATGAAGCAAGCACGGAGACCAGATGGGTAGATGGAGAATTTAGAATGCAGAATGGGTGGCTACCTACTGCTCCTCAATCTTGAGTCACCAGACCACAAATGCTTCTCCATAAAATAGCAATCTTAAGTAAGCACAGAAAATGCCCCCCCTCCACTGCCACTGTTCCCAAAATGGTCACATTACTCATTTCTATTGGAATAGGAACAGGAATTTAAACTTCTACAATCTGTGTTGTTTTCTGAAATTTAAAGTTTGTTCTATGAATACATTCATTTATATAAAATACCGCAGCTTGTCTATACATATTTGAACATTTCAAAATTGCAGTTGAAAGTAGCAGATTTTTTTTCTCCTGCAAAAATATTTAAGAAGTATTTATAAAGTTTGATTATGTTTAATATCATGCTGAGAGATGAAAACTTAATTTTACATTTTAATATATGAATAACCAAAGTCATTGGCTGTCACAGATCATTTTGGAATTTCTACTTGTATGATGCTTAGTCATAATAATGGATAAAATCCATAACTTGTTCTGCCTGTAATGGTTGAATGCCACTCATTACAATGGTCTCCACGTGGATCACAGAGGCTGCTGGAGAAGTGGATTCTCAAATAGAAAAATACATCTCATGGCATAGGATTGTCTCACATTAATAAATAGTAGGATTAAATACAGTGTGTATAGAATATAAATTATTTGGTAGGAGATATGAAAACAGATGTTGAAAAATTGACAAAATATGTGATTTACAAAGCCTGTGTGAAATAGTTAATGGAGACGTCTTTCATTTAACAATGGAGAAAAGGAAGAAAAATTAAGCAACACATTCAAAAATCCATTCAAAGGTCGAAGGCACTATGCCCATGAATTGAGTTCCAATGATCATCTTTCAAACCCTAGTGTTCACAACCGCCTTACATCTGTGCCCTTGGTGACCTTAGCAAGGCAGTTTGGTAGAACTTTTTAACTTCTCTTTCGTCTTTGACCTTTATTAAAGACAGAAGTCCTACTTGTCTTTGAATGCTATTAATATAATTCTGAAGCCTAAAGTTAATGCAGGAATTATGTAATCACATGAATGCTAATACAGGAATGATGTAATCCCACTGGAGTCCAGAGGAGCACAGCTTAGACATCAGCAACCTGCCTTTGTGTGCCACGCACCACAGATGCTATTGTTGACTCTAAGAGATGGTTCCCTTTTATGGGGAGTTAAAAGTGTCTCAGATCAGGAGAAAGCCTGGCTACTGCAGAGAAAATAAAATCATGTTTCTTCCCGCCCTCCCATTCCTTTTCGCCTGTAGCAACTGTAAGTGCACTAATGTGATAGTGGGAACGAATTGCTATGGCAACAAAGTGTACTCTAATGATGAAGATGGTGTCTAACAAGCAGGAGCAGCCAGAACTTTAAGGGAGAGAGGGAAACTGAACCTTGAAGAAACATGAAGGAAGAAAAGTGTAAAAAGATTAATGTTTTTCGTTGTCTGGCCAACGCATATTGGCCCACTTAGAAGAGTTGATTTTGTGTATTAGCTCAAATCCTCCTAGATCAATCTCAACATTATAAGATTTTATAAGGTTTGGAGAGGAGGAAAAGCAGTGGTTCTGGGCAAGAGCTATCAACTCCATTAATCTAGAACCCTGAGACTTAAATCTAGATCCGTGAAATAATGTACTTAGAGACCTGCAAAGGTCAGAGTTCCTAGACCTTCTGCGTCAAGGCAGATTCCCAGAATTTGGTTTAGCTTTTCTTGACAGGGTAATTCTGTTCTTCAAGAACTGTTTTCAGACAAATGGCTGCCATGAGGAAGAAGCCTGGAAACAGTGCATATTTTGTCATGAGTACAGAGAACGTGGAAGCTGAGAGCCTAAGGGAAAAGGCAGGGGGATGATGAGAAACAGATGAGGGAGTGGACATAATTACCTATTAAGCAACAACTCTTTTTCTTCTGGGGTATCATTCAGAGTTAACTGGGTTATCCTCCAAAGTAACCAGTTACAACACTTCACTTGTCAAGAAACAAATGCTTACTTCTCTTTTGTGCTGTTAGTCACCCCTAGGCAAAACAGTTACCTTCATGCCATCTTAACTGAAGGATGACCCTAAACTTTAGCAGTGTTGGGGCACAGTGAAGAAGCAAATCTGAAAGTCTTGTGCCAATTATTGAACATATTGCTATGAAAGTGACAAGCATCACTGATGATGATTTCACCTATAACACCATGTATAGAGTTGGTGCTTTCTACTCTCAAGTGGGGTGATGAATGATAATCCTCACATATGTCTAGAAGAAGAAAAGTGGGCACATACGTACATGCTCATGCTGTTGCAGTAGAATAGGGACTGGGACTTTTTATATGACAGGCACACCAGTACTTTTTCTTAGGATGCATTTACATTCTCCAGCTCAGTGGTAGGCCACTGTGTCAACATACAAAGTATCTTCCTACTCTCTAAGAACGTGTATGTCTGAAGACAAGGGTGTGGCTGGAGCATCCTATAAAGGAAAGCACAGAGCAAGAATTGCTGTTTGGACTAAGATTTAGGGTAAAGTGTTCAAATTCCAACTGTTGACAAAATATCTGGGAGGGTGTGGCTGGAGGCCCAGTCATGCACCGAACAGTATAAAGATGAATCTGCAGAGGAGACTCCTGTGAACACAGACGTCACTATAAGTAAATAAACTCATTTATTCTCCCAGAGCTTTGTTAAAGGTGGTCCCCAAATTAAAATTAAAACAAGCTATAACAAACCTGTTTTCTTATTTTGCCCCTTACAACACTTTTATGACTGTGGAAATGCAAAGATTGTGGTTGGGAGGGGTAACTATGGTGCAGGGCCCTGGCCCCAATGCCATACTTTCTACTCGTTAAAGTCCTGTTGTACTTACAACTGGCGTGTGTTTCTTAAAACATTAAAAAATAATTAAAGTAAAAAGGTCCACTGTTGCAGGTAGGTGTTATCTTTCAGACTCACAGTTGGTCATTGTGAAGGACAGCTATAGAAGGTGCATCTTTGTTACCCACTCCAAGGTTCAGGGAACATCACAGAAGAGGAGACAAGAAAGTAAGAACAGAATGATAGTGAGGTATGTGATAAATAGAAATTTTCTGGAAACGTCATAATCATTGCTCGAGTGAACTCACTGTAGCTGTGGTTACCTATGTAAAACCTGCACAAGATTGGACTCATTAACATTTTGTGATGGATGGGAAGCAGCTCATTAAATCCCGCCTCTTTCTGAAAAACTAAGGTGACGAGGGCGGGGTTTTCATTTTCTTCAGCGGTGTAACCACTGAAAAGATGACCATGATCCATTTAATAACCCCTACACATGCAAATGTAAACAACCCTCATGAACTTGAATGTGTTCCCGTCCCTTACACTCACAATATGAAACTTTTAAAAATGCCTTTCCAAAGTCTTGTAGATCTTGTTTTCTCCCCATTCAGTATATTCCCTATGAGTTCCTTTAAGCTCCTTCCAGGGAGATGGATGTGGAAAGGGCATAGGAACTAGCTAGTGATGGGAAGGATGTAACAGAGAGAAATCAGAACCAAACTGGGGATCTGGAGCTTCAGTTTTGCTCCTGGCCGTGCTACTCACTGACTGTGTGAAGACAGGATCAAATGTCTAGATCTCTGAAAAGATCTTCAGATCATCTTTTTCTACCCTGGGGACATTGTGGAAACTGAATAAAACCAAGAAAGTAAAATGAATTGGAAACCTGTAAAATACTTTGCAGGCATAGCTGTAAAGTAGGGTCACCTGCCTTGGAGGAGTTTTTTGTTACAGGAGGGATTTCAGGAAGGGTAGAGGACAAAGGATAAACTCCTGAGAACCCATGTTCTGAACTCTGAAAGCATTGTGTCTAATCATCGCCAGGTCCTGTTGCTAATTGCAGGGGGTATCTCCCTGGGTATTCAGTGCGGTTTGTAAAGTGTTATATTTATAACTTTCTGAAGACCTCATCCCTCTCAGAATCACAGGAGTCAAGAGTGTGATCTGATTGTGACTGCAGATTGCAGTTGATACTGCCAGGCTGCTGGTGATTTCTAACAAAAGCAAAACAGCAGGCTCGCAGAGAGAAGGGCACTAAAGCTTTCTGTGCCTCTAAGAGGCTCTCCCTCCTCCTTTCCCTCCTCCCTCCCTCTCATCTAAATGGGAAAGGCCATGACTGGAGTGAGAATCAACCTGTTTGCCTGCAAAAGTGAGAGTGGCCCTCTGGTAGGGGTGTTGGCAGGAAAGGGAGTTAGCATGGGCAAGAAAGCATCACGTGGATTGAGAAGTCATAAGAGGTCTTCATGTGTAGACTCATGTGTAGAGAAAGTCAGTGTATGAGACAGCAGCACCTTGCCTAGCAAATCTCTCCTGCAGGGTACATGGTAGAACAAGTGGGATGTGGTGGGGGTGGCAGGCAGCAGACCTGGATTTGAGTTTCATGGCCAGCTTTTAGTTCTAAGTGTTGTTTCTTTGAGCATTAGTTTTTCTACCAGAAAACAAAACAAAGCAACCATAACAAAAATAAAACAGCAAACTAGAAACTGTAACTGAGGATACTTCAAGAGTCATGTCAGAATTAAATAATGATGTTACAAACAGAGCTTTCTTTTAATAGGGCTGGCTAGCAGATGCTCTGTGATGATGAAAAGGCATTGCTACATCACCCAGGGAATGAGGATTATGCATGCCTGTATTACAAAAGCCACCTGGAAAAAAAGAAAGAAGGCTGGCATTGTGAATTAGTGCAGCTTGACAGTGCAATGGGGAAAGTAGGTTCATAGTCCTGGGGCCGGAAAGATGGCTCAGAGGTTAAGAGCCTGCTCTGCTCTTCCACTGGACTTAAGTTCAGTTCCCCATATCAACATCTACCTGCCTGCAACTCCCACTACAGTAGATTTGACATCTCTCATCTCTGTGAGTACCTGTACACACATGCATAAACACACACACATGAACACACACACACATGCAGACACACACACAAACACATACATACATGTGATAAAAAGTAATTATTAAAAAAAGTGTGGGGTTTTATCCTAGAAATTCTGAGTTGCCAATTATACGTCAATGACTATTGGGTTCTTGTTTAAAATGTGTCCAGATGTTAGTTCCAGAAACTTATTTTGTTGGCACAGAGGATTCAGTGTTACAGATGTAATTAATTATTAATCTGATGATTTTAGAATGAATTGATTATCCTAGGCTATTGGGGTCACTCTATTGAGTGACTCCAATGTAATCACAAAAGTAACTTACATGAGATCAGAAAGAGGGAAACAAACGTTACAGCAGATATCCATACTGATCCGTGAAATGTGAGACAAACTTGGTCAGACATTGTTGAAGACAGAGAATGAGCTGAAGGATGCAGGCAGCCTCTGGGAACTGGGAATGGAAAAGTCACGCACAGTTGGCTCTCCCTATGGACTCAAGACTAGAAGGCAGATAGCTCATTCTACACCTTGATTTTAGCCCAATGAGACTCTGGCGGGAACTTGTTTATTGCTTAAACCAAGTGTGTAATTCAGCAATAGAAAAGAAACAGAGCATGGAAAACAAAGTTATAGCACTAAGACAGATCATATTGTTATTAATTTTAAGAGCTATTCACATCAAGTTTGGTGAAGTAATTGAATCTATACTATACAGGTTAGATATTAACTCTAAAGTGGTGTTAATGAGGTTGCCACTTATATATATTTTCCCCACAGTTTATAGAAACATTGAATGTCTGGGAGCCACTGCTTCCTCTTTTGACTGAGGCCTGAGCAGTCTTTCTGTATCATAAATCTAATCCTGTAAGCCTTTGCTTAAAATTCTTTGTTGATTTCACATTATCAAAATAGCACATCTACACTTTTACTTCGGAGATCTTGTTTCTTCTTATTCTTCTTTCTGGTGTCCTTTAACTATGCTATAAGCATGCTACAATCTAACCACGGTGACTGAATTTCTTTTTGTCATCTTGATGATGTACTTGGACTTCTGAACAGAGAGTCTGTTTGCTATGAAACATTTTTCTCTACCAGTTTGTAAAGTCTCACCCAGCTCTGCTCAAATGCCCCACTTTCAGGAACATTCTCCTTTTAGGTCTTCTCTCTGACATAGAGAATGCCTTAAAGCACATAAGCAGGCATTGTTGTTGGTTTGTTTTTTTTTTCTACTGGTCAGATGTGAATCTACCATTTACTATTAGTATCTTGTTCTCCCTTGAGGAGGAGTTCATTATTGTATGCAGTCTTTTGGAATCTGGGATTCCAAATTTCTATACTCCAGACCCCTACACCCCAAGCAGAAGTGTGTTATGAGAATTAACAAGGCATTCAGCTCTGAAGTTGCCAGCACTTGGGACTTCAAGTGAGTGGTACAAAGAAGTTGACAGATAAGGTTGATTGCAAGGTAGGTAAAAGCCAGGGGAGGAGGACCGCCTTGCCCTCAGCTTGCTTGGCCTCAGCAGGCCCCCAGCTTTGTCATGCCTGCTTGATTCCTATGCATTTTCAAGCCTGCTTCTCCCGACCCTCCATCTTTTCTTACCATTTGTTATAATCTGAGTGCTAAATTCCCTCTAAAGATTCACAGGTTGAGGCTTCATCACTAATATGAGGGTGCTAAAAGATGGTGGGCGGCTTTTTGACTTGGTTAGTTTGGGATGCCAAAGCCCTTATTGAAAAGGTCCCAGGGAGCCATTTTACTCTATTCACTGTAGAGAAGTTTTGCAAGAAGGAGCCACCTGTGGGAGAGGAAGGGAGCCCTCACCAGCTTGACTTGTGCATCTCTTGATCTTGAATCTTCCTTCACCCCCAGAACAGAGGGAAATAAATTGTGATTGCTTGTCAGATCCCTGATGTTAGGGTGCCTGCTTTCCAGAGCAGGAAGATGAAGGTGAATTCCTACTGTTCACTCCATCAATACCCTTCACTCCGCTCGCCCTTTCCAGAGAAGTTTCCCTCTGCTCACCCCCAGTGCTCCTCACCGGTAGACGGCTCCTCTGAACCTCCATTACTAACCACCCAGTCTGCAATAAATGCTATTTAAACCAGCTACAACTTACTTTGTTTATCCATAAACAAAATGTTTGAAATAGGTATGACTGCTTCATATTCAAACTGCTAATCTTAGATTCTAATCCAATAAATTTAGATTTTTGAATAAAGCATGTTTTTAGATTATTTAAAGTGATGTCAAAGGAAAAATTTGAAGCGAAACCCTCATTTACTAAAAAAATATGTGGTGTGAGGAAGCTTTTCAAGGAAGTATGACATGACTAGTGAGTCAATCAGGACACCAAACAGAACAACAGGGAGAAGGTAGATTGATGCTCAGAGTCCTGCCCTGGAAACTGACAATCGTACAATAGCAAAAGGAGCTTGAATGTTACCTGGGATGCCCAAGAAGATCATAGTAAGATACTAAGAGTCTCATTGCCTTGAGATAATTTATTGATGGCATCTTCAATATTCAAATTTTAAAGACTAAGCTGCAAAATGAAGGCAAGAAAAGTAAACACAAGTTTAAATATCTTTCTTTTCTTTATTTTGTCATTTTCAAGACAGGATTTCTCTGTGCCACATTGGTTGTCCTAGACCTCACTCTGTAGACCAGGCTGGATTCAAACTCATAGGAATTCATCCTCCTTTGCCTGACAAGTACTAGGATTAAAGGCATACATCACCTCCCCACTGCCCAGCTTAAATTTTCTTATTAGGAATTTTTTGAAGCTTAATGTAATTTTGAATGTATTTTTTTGAAGCTTAAAATATCTGTGTTTTGATTTTTTTTATATTTTGGCGCTTTTGAACTTTATTCTTTAATCACCAGTTTAGTCTGCCTATTATAATCCAGTATTACCTGTGTTTGGATATTCAGTGTTAATGTAACCTTTGGATTTGATGGTCTTCCACGGATATAAAGTATATAATGTGTACAATATATAGAGATACTCTTGCTATCTGGGTGACAGAAGATTAGATATATGGAGTTTTCTAGACTCTAAGCACAAATCACTCAGGTTCATTTTCTTACCCTGCAGACTGCTTAGAGCTTAAGTTTTAAGGAATTATGAATAAAGTTAATTTCCCATGCAATGGTTTCATAATGAGGACTTTGTATTTTAATGATATGAATTGCCATATTCCTTCCAAAGGAAAATATAGACAATTTTTTTTTATATTTTTGGTGAGAATATCTTGACCATGCAACTCTCACAGAAAATCATAACCAATCAAAACATGACACTATAGAGGCCAGTTCCTATGGTGACATCTACCAAATAACTACCACACCAAAGGGAACATTATGGAAAAGGAGGCAAACATATTCTAAGACCCAGAAAATCAGGGAATTTGCTGTTTGTGTCTCCTAGTCATTTCAGAAGCTACACCCGTAAAGTCTTACAAATATGACTACCTAAATATGAGTTGAACGATGATGCCACCAATAGACATGATAAACTGCACAAGAGAAAGCCCATATGACCTCAGTCTTACACAAAGACCTACAGGCAACTAAGGAACACTGAGGGTGGGAGAAATAGTCTTTTTCTAGGGAAGAGCACAACAATTGAGCTCTGACAAATGCACACAAGTAATATTATACAGACTGAGCAGGTTATATTTAGGAATATATATATATATATATATATATATATATGTGTGTGTGTGTGTGTGTGTGTGTGTGTTATATTTAGGGATATATGTATGTCTATGTATAATGTATATATGTGTGTGAATATACATAAATGAATTATATACATTCACATATATACAGATATTTTCATGCAAGAATAATTGATTTTTAAAGGCCATAAATTTGAAACAGAGCAAGCAGGATTTACATGAACATTTTGAGGGAGTAAAGGGAGGAGATGTTATAATTATGTTATAACATCAAAAAAGAAAAATACAAATAAAATGTTTGGGCTAAAAGTCGAGGTTTACTTGGACACCTGAGTAAGGATTGCCCAGTACGGTATCAAGACAGTGCCAAGTATTTTTGTAGCCTTCTCTTAAACATTTACAGGTTCTGATTCATTTACCCAAAGGGGTGTTTTTGTAGTAATAAGAGCGGCAGGGCTGCGGCAGGGCTGCGTCCCCGGCACCCGGCCGCCCGCATAGCTAGCTTTAGCTTATGCCCCGAAATAATTACTTGGAAACTGTATTCTTTTAAACACCGCTTGGCCCATTATAATAGCCTTTTCTTGGCTAACTCTCGCACCTGGACTAGCCCATTTCTTATAATCTGTGTAGCCCACGAGCTGGCTTACCAGGAATGATCTTAACCTGCATCTGCCTGGAGTGGAAGAATCATGGTGACTCCTTGATTCAGCTTCTTTCTCCCAGCATTCTGTTCTGTTTACTCCACCCACCAATGTTTTAACCTATGAGGGCCAAGGAGTTTCTTTATTTCTTAACCAATGAAATCAACAGATTGATATATGACACTCCCATATCATGTTTTATTTGCCATTCATTTTCCCACAACTTTTCAAAAAAAGAGATTGCTATTTAATAGAAATAAAAATTAGAAGCAAGAAAGATTTTAGACTTTATATCATCATTAAGCCTCATAAACTGCCCAACGTTGTCAACCTGTGTGCTTTACCAAGACAAGGAGTCGTATGACATAAAACTTGGCCAAAAATAATGTACCATGTCTTCTTTCCTCCCTACTTCTCAAAATACCATGGAGATATAAAACACTTCTAAGGTGGGTGTTTGTCTGTGTAGGAGGGTGTTTGTGGGATCAATGTTTATGCTTAAGAGCCATTCATTACATAAACTGTATTTGGGCACTTATGGGTGTGTTTAATAAATCTCTCCTTAAATTCAACCCAGTTATTAAAGGGGAAGCTAAACCAGGGATGCTCTTCTTGATCTCACTAACAATGTATCAATTTATGAGCTTTGTAGATTCCCAATGGACAACATTCATCTTAAATTACCAGTTTAAATGTACTAGCTGTTCACTTTGCCAGTCTTCACATATCACTTCCAGTATTGATTTTGTTGTTTTCTGCTTTATGTTTACTGGATTTTTTTTACAGCTACATTTCAATAACCCTTCCATCATACAGTGATTAAGCTCCTGTTGCTCAGTTAGTCTAAATTTATTTCCCTATAAGCTATGCCTGCAGTCATTTCTGCCCCATGAATACCAGGAACATTTGTTATTGAATGAAGCTCTTAGCAGTCATTAGATACTGTTAAGCCACAATTAGATCAGCTTTCTCCACATTGCAAAGCCACTGGAGTACAACTGATGTTCAGGGAAATTATTGTAACATCTCTTACATTTTTATTGTTTCTAAACAAAACCTGATCTTGTGTATGCAGGATCAATTTCCTGCAGTCTTATATATTACACTGTTAAGTTATATACTATGTTTATGACTTAGACAACATAGTTTAAAAATGACTCCAAGCTTACATAATTTGCTTACTTTCCAATTCACGTTTAGATTTAGCATACCCTTGCTAGCTATGCATATATAAAGTTTGTGTATATACAGTGCAACAATGAAGAATATGAAATTGAAATGGCTTATGTAAGTTCAAAGAACTCCTACCAAATGCTTGAGGTCTTAGAAATACAGAGTGTACTTCAGATTTTCTTTCATTCTTTAAACGCTATCAAAGATTTGAACAACATGTCTGCATCAGTTTTGAGTAAAGGTTAAGTGATAAAATTTGAGACCTTCCACCAAGAGCTTAACATCCTATTGTAGGTGTAGATTGCTCATTCATTTCCCAGCCTTCTGGATGTGAATAATCACACAGAAATCATATTAATTGCAACACTGTTTGGCTAATAGTTTATGTATATTTCTATCTAATTCTTACAAATTAAATTAACCCATTTCTATTAATCTGTGAATCATCACAAGGCTGTGGCCTACCAGTAAGGTTCTAACTGGCAGCTGGTATCTTTCTACTTTGTCAGCTACATAGTGTCTCCCTGTCTCTGCCTACTTTCTCCAATAATCTCTTGCAACCTGGCTATATTCTGCCAGGTTATAGGCAGAAGCATCTTCTTTATTAACCAATTGTAACAAACCATATTGATAACATACAGAGGGAATTCCCACATCATCCTATGTTCTTATATCTGTCAAGAATAAAAGGAGAGCCTGTGTTGTTGAGAAGAAATGATGAGGGGTGTTGAAATAATATTACCTCTTTATTTCTTCCTGTGAAATATATTGATTGATTGAAAACTCCTCTGAGAATTAACTAGATGATAGCAATACAGTAATTTTGCATCAGCATTAGACCAAAGTAATCCTGGTTAATCTGTCACTTCTGTGAAGGGGATATATTTCCCTTTTAGAAGTACTGTGGTCTAGATTGTAAACTAAATTAATCCTCCAAGATTCTGTGACAGTTAATAAAACATATTATCAAACTGATGGCCATAATTATTTCATGAGAGTAACATTTAACCACTCATCTCAATTATCTATTGAACCATGAAGATTTTGTGATGATGATCTGCTATTGCATATCTACTCTAGAAACATACTGAAAACTACAAAACTAAAAAACAACAATGTCATAGTTGTGTCTTTGAACACTTTATTGAACATAGCTAAGTGTATCCCTATATCTATAAAAGGGAAGATCTTTCTTAACAGAATTGGGCTGATTATTAAATGAATAAAAATCTTCAAAGTGTCTAGTCTGTGACTTGTCATGTGGTAAGGTTCAGAAAAGATTGGTCAAAAGCGTATAGACTAAAGAAGAAATATATGGAAGAATTAATAACTATACCAACTAAATTAATATGACTTTGGATGAATAAAGCCAAAGAGAAAAAGATAAAAATTTTATACTTGCTTTCTTCTATTGTTAGCCATGTGAATTTTCATCAGTTATTGTTATTATCTTGATTATATTATCTTGCTTTATCAGTGATTATTATCTTGATAATATTGTAATATTATTATCCTGAATGCCTCAGTTTCTTTACTCTATAACAAGTAAAATAATAGAGTAATTGCTTTGATGACATGACACATATAAAATACCCAGTCACAGTGATTGATTGTAAAATATATGCTATTGCCATTTATTTAGCAGTTATTATTATATAAATACTATTGCATGATAACGGATGGGAGGTGGACAGCTCTCCACTGAGAGAAATAGGGAGTTGACAGAGAAGGTTTTTGTTGTGACAGATATTTCAAAGAAACTGTTTGCAACTGTATGAATCCTAGGTCCCTCTTTAGCATTCACTGTTGCCCCCTCTCTCTCTCAGCAAGCATGTTTCACCATACAGTTATCCACCACCCACAAAACAACAGTGTATGAACAAACCCCTGGATGATGTGATGTAGTTAATTCAGACTCAGCTCCTGAACCATGGAGATAACTTGAGGCCCACTCCTCAGCCTTACGATTTGAAACTACTCATGAATGCAGTGCTTCAGTAATTGAGTCTTTTTTTATAATAGGAATGCAGGCCCCAAATGTGCCTTGAAAAGGAAATTGCTTCTGTTATTCCTGTTCAGCAGGTGATGAGATGGGGGAGGTGAGTTGTCTGGACTAAGGTCGCATATTAAGCCAATAGCAGACACAGACTCAAAATGAAAAGAAAAAGTAAATAGTTCCTTCCCTCAACTACAGTGGTACTTCAGTTCTAGGGCCATTGCCCTTCACAGCCTCAGCTGAAAGTTTAGGTACACTGAGCTGCTTTTGAGCACAGCAAGCTTTGCAGAGTTCCACCTACTTTGTCTAATGATATTAAAAAAATCACATTTATTTTCTTGTTCATGGTTAAACTTTAGTTACCCTCAGTGTATTTATTAAAGATTCACATTGTCAGTCTGATGACTCTGCCTCTTTTAATGTGGCAAGGGATTAAATAGAACTGAACATATTATCTCAGCAGCCCGCCCCACCCCCAACAGCTGTTTCTCTAATTGGCCAGTGGGGGGGGGGCTCTGAATTCTAGGTCTTTTACTATAGTCCTTTTGAGAAAACACCTTATTCAAGCAAATTATTTATTTTTAATTATACAAGTAATGAAAAGGAATCATGGAATTTTATCCAAACATCTCGTGTCACTGGAGAATTTATGAATTATGCAATGAAATAATCGGAGTCAGCATTATCAGCTGGCAGTCACATGGAGGAGCCAAAGCTAAAGGGCAGAGACCTAAGCTGGAATGCCTCAGGAAGGTTTTTCTAGTTGGACTTCATGAGGCTGAGTTTTGTTTTAGTTTGCTTTCTACCTGTTTTCTACCGTGGTGATGAACATTGATGGACAGGTTGCTTTTTCACATCTCGTATATATAAGAAGCCGTCACCTCCATTCCCATACCCAGGCATCCTGGAAGAATAGTTAAAAGGACAGAGATGCAAAGCAGACTGAGGTCCTTGGAGCTTTCAAAATGAGATGCAAAGATTATGCTTTAGCTTGGTGTGTAATTTGGGAGCTTTAACACTCAAGCCTCATGCAGAACTCAGGCTGATGTGAAGCAACCTTGACATCCCAGAGATGATAGAAAACTCCCAAGAAGACCACTATGGCCCTGCTCCTACAGCAGGGCTCCCTGGCTACTGCTCCAATGCATTTCTCTATTTCTTGCCACATTCACTGTGTAATGGGTAATCTGAATTCTTTGCATTTTTCTCTAGAGTCACAAAACATTCCTACCCCTATGAAATGATGTAAAATATTGCTTTCATTCAACGTGATCATGTTTCATTTCTCTATGTGGTACTTATCTCAGTACATGGAAATCTTACTTAATAACAATGGTAATTTATCAAGCTAAAAGTTAGTTAGCATCTATGAATCCGTTCATACATCCACCCATTGAATCAATTAACAAAACCCATGTGTCAGTGCATGGACTCTAGTTACCACAACCCATTACTTTCTCTGTTGCCTAGACTATTGCAGTGGCTTTTCCAGTCTCGGTGTGCTACTGGTCTATTCCTCCTACTGTCTGCAGCAGACAGTGATCTACTGCAATATCAACCATGCCAAGTCATAGCTCAGGTCATTGTCCACTCCTCTCCATGCCAGTCATTCTAAGCCTGCCATCCCAACAGTGACCCAGAGGAAGCTCTGATCTAGGCCAATCTTTTCCCTCCCTGTTTCTCATCTTGCTCCCTCTGTTTCCAGTCATTCCCACCTCTTCCTTGTACAAAGCAGCCACATTACCTCCTCAAGTCTTTATGCTCCCTCTGTATGTCATTCTTTCCTTCCAGTTTCATAAAGAATGTTTCTTAACTCTCTTCTGGTGAAATCAACTTTTATATCTTCATCTCTACAGTGCTGGTAATAATCGAACATTACATATTTTATTTTAATAATCTACTGTTTTCCTTTCATAAAAAATTTTGTGTAAGTACAATTAATAGAATTTCTATCTTTTGTTTATTGTCTAGTGCAAACTCCCTAGAAAAGCAGCAATATATAAGAATATATACATATATATGTGTATATATATATATATATATATATATATATATATGTCAAAAGATATTTTTATATTAGATAAGTGAAAAAAATCACCCTCTTACATTGCTGGAAGAGTTAATGAGCATCTCAAAAAATAATTGAGTCCTTTATCCCCTCAGAGGATCACAGTTTCTGGAAGGCCTGGAAGCATGTCTCCTGGGCTCCAGACAGCCGGATGAAATGTTTCAAAGAAATGTCACTATTACTATTAGTCCTGGTTATAATTTCACAAACTCCCTGTGGGTATAGTTAATCTGAAGCCCCTTTGAAAAAAAATGTCAATTACCTCTTGGCTTTTACTTTCTCTAGCACCACGATTAATTCTCACTTCTTTTCCTTTGCCTCAACTTCAGAGTCATACTCACTCTCCTCAAACCAATTACAAACGCACTCGTGATAGCCTGGCATAATTGTATGAATTCAGTTCTCTTGCCCGTTTTGAAGTAAATCCCCTCTGCTCTTCTCAGATTATCTGAGTATATTGGGTATGATGTTTTATTGGGTTTGTTGTTTTATTTCAGTGTGAACATTATAGTATATTCTAATGAGAGGTGAAATAAATTTGCTAATGACATGGATAATTATAAGTGTAAACAGTAGCTGAGTGTGTGTCTCCTGGGAGTATACCTCAATAAAGAAATAAACCCTGTGGAAGCCAACAAAGAGAGGAAGTGACAGCTGTAATCAAAGTCTCATTTCCCTCCTGGCAATTTATACTGCAGGCTGACGCCAAATGTTGGATCCTGGAGCAACCGGCTAGGAGGGAGGGAAGTGGATTAGGTTGTCAGTTTGCAATTATTGGAGATGATGTATGAAAAAGCATTGGAAGCTGAGTGACCATTGAGCACTCAATAATAAAACTTGAATTGTGAAACATATACAACTCTCCTCTGTGGTAGGCATTTGCAAAGACACCGATGAGGAAGCGGGGTTTTTATTCCAAATCCCTGGGGAGATGAGAAACCTGCAAATAACTATGCCAGAGATGCGGTCAGGTCAGGGCACGGAGGTGTGGGCACCAGACTCTGTCGGTCAGGATGAGGCACGGAGGTGCAGGCACCAGACTCTCTCTGTCAGGATGGGGCACAGAGGTGTGGGCATGAAACTCTGTCGGTCAGGATGAGGCAAGGATGTGCGGTCACAAAACTCAGGGTGAAAACTGAATATGTGCGAGATTTTAAGTTAAAGAAGGTCAAGAAGAGCATGCTCACGTCAGATGCAGCACTGAAAATTTCAGCTATAATTATCAGAGCAAGTACAAGAAAAGATGGCAGGTTGGGCTGAAAGTTAGGTATAATTAGTACTTAAGAACCATTTATGCTTGTTTCTGCGAAATGTGGAATAACTCAAGACTTAGGGGCATAAATGGGGACATAAGAGCTCCAAAATGCTAAGATTCTATCAAGAATTTTCAGGAGACATAGGAAAAACTACACTTTTTCTTCCATATTCTCTCTTGGCATCTGTGGCCCATTGCTTCCCAGAAAACACTTACAAATAACTAGGCTATTGTAAGTGATTTTAGATTGAAATAGTTATTTTATTATTTGCCCCACTTTTTGGCTGAAGAAACTGAGGCCAAGAGAAATGGAACTATCCTACTCAAAGTCACACAGCCGTAGAGATGAGAGAGAGAGAGAGAGAGAGAGAGAGAGAGAGAGAGAGAGAGAGAGAGAGAGAGAGAGCATTGTTAGGCTATTGCAGAAGTACACTAATAGACATTTGCTTAATATGCCATGGGCTTGAGTCAATTAATTTAAAGAACTACAAGTCTATTAAGGATTAATGAGTTGAATTAATAGTTAGCACTGTTAAATATATTGCCAAATATTTTGGTAGTTTTAATGAAATATTTCTTATTTGCTTTGTTTATAATAAATGAACAGAAATCAAAGAAGATTAAGCAGAAACAATTCATAAATTTCAGGTTTCTTGCCAAAGCATGGAGATTCTTAAAACATGAAGAGAGAGAGAAAACTCTCCTGTTGGTTGTAGACAGATCTTTTTCCGTAATACTAAAGTGAGAAGTAGGTAGCTTGCCTATTAAAGTGAGTACAGGCGTGGCCATCGGCCTTAAGGAAGCATTTTTGCTGATGGAGCTGAGGTGTTCAAGTCTGTTCCACTTAACAGCTATTCTGCTTTATTCTCACACAGTGTGTGTGAGGAAGTCAGTTACAAAAATGCTCTAAGCACTTTTATTTAGATTAGTTTAAAAAAATACTGTGTAATACCACTCCCTATCATCTCACTTACCTGTGTGGAGATAATTGCAGTTACAAAAGTCCTCAGAGAATTTAAAACAGAATATCATTCTGCAAAAAGCAACAATAATCCTTTTTCTTTCCACTCTCCAAAAGCAGCAAGTTGTGATTAGTATTTTTCTACTTATCTTCCTGACCAGTTATTTAGTCTAAGAATAAATATCCTTTCCATATTCTTCATATTCATCCTTTGGCTAGTCTCTTTTACAGGTTCTTGGAGTAAGAACCCAATCCACAATAGCATCACTGGAGACACTAATTGGGGCTAGACAGCAACATCAGGAACATGTTATTATTTGCCTGACTATGCTCACATGAGTATATTTTATTTCCACATATAAGCCATAAAGTTCTCTTAAGTTGAAAAACCAGAAGAAATAGGGGATTGTTGTGTTATTATAGCTTATATCTTATTTTTAAATGTAAAATTAGAGCAGCCTTCATACAAAACTATACTATTTAAAACACTGCTTGGCCCATTAGCTCTGGCTTCTTTTGGCTAACCCTTCATATTAATTTAACCCATTTTTAATAATCTGTGTATTGCTACATGACTATGACTTACTGGCTAAAGTTCTGACATCTGTCTCCAGCAGAGCTACATGACTTTTCCTAGACTCCACCTCCCTTCTTCCAGCATTCAATTTAGTTTTTCCCCACCTACCTAATTTCTTCCCTATCAATAGGCCAAAGCAGTTTCTTTATTCACCAATGGTATTCACAACATACAGAGGGGAATTCTACATCACGTACCTTCATTAGAAGTTTGACCAAGAACTTTCAATGTGTGAACTCTACTTTGTTTCAGAATTCATCTCCTAGGAATGAAATTTAGGTAGATTACCTTAGCTACATATTCAGAAGCAGTTTCTGATGAAAAAAAATTAAGAAAGTGCCCTATAGAACAAAGTGGATTTAGAAAGAGAAAGAACCCGAGCCTGAGAATCAAGTTCTGCAAAGCTTCACTGTGGTTATGTACACAGTGGTGCTGCAGTATAAAGTAAACCTTAGAATGTGCACAAACAGGAGGCACAGAGTGAGGCTTTCATAGTCCCAGATCTGCATACTCAGATCAGAGTTAGCTAGTGCCCCTTCTAGCTGTTGGTTTCTGCAGTCAAACAGCTTTAGGAGGCCAGGGAAGAGTACCCAGAATAATCAATTGCTGACAATAGAAGCAGAAGCCCACTGAAGTTAAGTAAAAGTCAACAAAACTTATTTAAGCAGAGAGCAATAGCATCCCTTATAGAGACCATTGCAAGTATGGACATGTTTATGGTTGAGACAGTTCATTGCAGTTACCTCTGAATGTGATAAGGGGTACACTTTTTTACTCACAGCATGGCCTACTGCACAGAAATTTTCAGATTTTCATTACTTAATCAAGAAATGTTCTTTGAAAGATAATATATTCTGATCTCTGGGAAACAGAGCAGACAATAATGCTGACATAGTCTGTAAATCTAGATCGGAACTGTTACAACCATAAACAAAAGAGGAGCAGTATACAGAAAACAGAGCAAAGCAGAGTTCAGCATCTCTGAGAAGAAAGGTTTTACTTTTGTAAAGGAGAGAAAGAGGCCTTCTAGTTGCAAAAGACAATTGAAAATGGTGAATTGAGCAAAGAGTTGGAAGCAATCAATATTAACAGTCATGTACAGATCTGAGAGGAACATTCTTTTCTGGAGGCAATAATGTGAAGGGCATATGTGGCAAGAACATGCCTACTATGTTTAGATAATACAAGTGAGGTGACCAGAAATAAAAGAAAAATAAGTAAGAAGTCAAAGAAATAGCAGAGGGACTTACAGCTTAGCCATGATCAACAATAATATGCTTGACTTGAGGTGATGAGAAACCATTGGGGGATTTTGAGCAGAAGTGTAATGTGATCTGGCTTACATTTCTTAAAAGAATGCTTCTGGTTTTGTGGTGAGATTATATCACAGGGAGGACAAGGGAGAAGCAAAATCAGTAGAAATCTATTGCAATACGTCAGACCACTGCCAGCTATGAAAAGGACCATGAGTGTCACAAGGACATTTATCTGTTTAACAAGTCAACTTCAATTGCATGAACACATGGTGATGAGCACGGAAGAGCATGCAGTGTGCAGTGCAGTTAGGAGAGCTCTCACCTAGAAAGCAAGGCATTTTGAATTAGACCCCAATACCATGTAAACCAGCATGGAGATGCACTAATAGGTAAACACAGGAGGATTCAAAGTTCCGAGTCCTCTAAGCTATCTAATGAGTTCGAGGCCAGCCTGGGATATATGAGCCTGTGTCTTCAAGGAAAAACAGTAAAATCACATGAAGCATAAGTAGGCAGTGTTTCCTATAGGTCACATAGACCTTGAATCCACTAAAGCAATCCTTTGCACTTTGTCATTTGCTTATATTGAACGTAAATAGCAGTCCAAATTCCGTGAACTTGGATGAACGGATGACTGTCACAGGAGGATTAATCTACTCTAATACCATAAAACAAAAGGAACCCAGTAACAGCTCCTCACCACATCAGTGAACTTTACCTCCACTTCTTGGTGAAGTTTCATTCCCAAACATGATTACATATGGAAGCAAAGTCAGCCTTCTGAAGTGGCTGTATAAAAGCATTGGTCAGGTCTTGACTTAGGGGTTTTACTCTTTGGATAAGCAGTCTATGATTCACAGGCTTTAAGAATCATAACCTTTATGACATCTTTGGACTTCTTTGATGTCAGTTTTGTTTTAGTTCATTTTTATCTCATGGGAAATGTATATGATATTATCCTTTAAATCCAAAAAGGAAGGCCATGTCAGTGTGCACAAGAATAGAATGCCTAGTACCTGTTACTAGAACCAACCTGTTCTTAAAATGTAGTTCCAGCCTGGTGTTCAAAAGCAGAACTCACTGTGAACTTGCATGTGGGTTTCCTCTCTGCCACTACCCTTTCTGCATTATGGCTCTATCTTTTCCAAAAACTGCTGTTTCAGGTAAGAAAAATTATCTGAAAGGATTAATAAAAGAGAGAGTCTCACAAGTAAACTTCTAAATCTAGTTAAACTTATTATCAACATAATTTTTGCCTGCAGCTCCAGTTCAAGGTGTTAAAATCTCTAATAGGCCTAATTTTATGTTCATGTTCACTAACTGTAAATTGCCGTTCATATCTGCAAAAATAAACCTAGAATGTTCATTTCTTAAAAATATTATTTTACATCTCTTCTTTAACCCTTAATTTCTTCTTACCCTTCTTTGTATGTTATTGTAATACAAACAAGGGATGAATAATATGTCTGTCAGCTTACTTCCAGGTATGATTTTTCCAACCTTTCTTCAGTTACAGCAGTTTTCTTATCTTCCATTAAGGTCAGTTCCTTTACATTTTTTTCTGAAGTCTAACACACACTTTTCTTCACAACAATCTTTTTATTCAGCCATAACCAGACTGAGTTGTTATTAATGTCTGTCTAATGGTTCATTCCCTTCAATATACAAAGCTATTCCTGCAATTCCCATGATGAAATGAAAATCCTCAAGCTTTTCCTTCTCTTGCTCTGTAGTCCTGCTGCCTTTCTTGATACAATTTAATTTTTAAAATTTAATTATTAATGAGCATAAAAATGTACAGTTCTATCTTTTTTGTTTTACACACCTTCCTTGTATTTGTTGGGTTTTCTCCTTTGTTCCTCTTGCCCATCTCTCCCCACCATACCATTCCGTCCCCAGTAGTTCCCTTTCCATCTTCATATCTCATTTAATCTAGTGCTCTTCCCATTACTGTGAAATCTCTTTTCCCCCTTTATGGTCCGTTTTCTAGTTTCATGGCCCATATCATAAATACTAAATGCTAGTGCCCATTCTGGTGAGGTTCATAAGTCAATTATGTTACTGAGACTGCTTTTACATAGTCTGTCAGCAACTCACATTTTACCAAATTTCTGTTCTTTTGTAATCTTTTAGCACAAATCAAATTTTAACATTCCTATTTTGAACCATTTTTATATCTTGTAAGATACAAGTCATGAGGTTTTTTCCTCTTTACACAAATGTTTTCAGCTTATTTCTCCTTTGTAGCCTAATTTCAAATGTGAGAACAACCAAGACCTGTCATCTTCCCCTTTGTTATATTCCACCCTGTACTTAGTTTTCTCTGAGGCAATTTTGAGTATAGACAGGTAGAATGAATATAGAAAATCTTCCCTGTAGGTCTCATCTACGGCTAATTACATTCCTCAAACTATTTCATTACATAGCTTTCATCACATATCATTTTATTCTCTATTCCAGGTTATTTGTACAGGTAAAATATACATGGCTGCACAGTATAATTATAAAAAGAAGACAACGTAGTGAAAAAGTCACTTCAAATAGTAGTAACAGTAATATTCCTGAGAGCTGAAAGAAACACAGATTTTCTTTAAAAGGAAGAAAGCAAAGAGGCAGGCAAGCATAGGGGATAATTTATAAGAATCCTTGGCTTGGGCCATACACCATCCCCCTCATAATATTTCAGTCATTCTCAGACACTTACTACCTACATACATAAAAGTGTACCTCATTAGCAACCTTGCACTCCGCCAAGGTGCATGCAGATCCCATTCTAAACAACGCAGCAAGTTTACCTTCCCCTAAATGAACATACTGAGACAGCTTCTGTGCAGTCATATTTTGTTTCTGTCCAGATAGAAGAACAGGAGAAACCAAATCAGCCATGATGGTTTTGGGGTTTGGGCATTGTAAGACAAAACTGTTTCTCCAAGTGAGCTATTATCTGTCATCTTATGCCTACATATACTTGGGCATGCAGTTGAGTCAGATGCATGGCAAGAAGGATATGTATAGTAGAGAAATAGCTATAGAATTTAATCTGTCAATCAAAATAGAGGACTATCCAAACCAAATACCCTTTCCTTTAGGTCCCCATAGAGAAGAACCCCACAATAACCTGGAGTTCCTCCAATATGTCCACTCACATGGCCCACTGACAATGTTGACTGTATTTCTGAGTGTGTCCTATTGCTTTGCTTTGTATATGCGATCCCTCTCCTGGCATTTGCATGCATATATCCCCGTAACATTTGGTTAACAAAGGGGATATGGCCCACTTTTGGCCCAAGGACTACAGATTAGGGACCTTTATTCTAATGGAAGTTGGGTTTGCCTCAGCAACCGATCAAACAAAGCTGTTTTAAAGGGAACTGTTTCTAAGGCTGGAAACTGCTTAAATTGGGTGAGGAAAACTAATTTCATCTAAAGGAGAGTTCAGATAAAAATCAAAGACGCCAAATCTGTTTTTGAGGGCAAGGATCATGTCTGCCATAGAAGGAAAGAACAAAGGACCAATAACTGAACGAATGCACAAAGGAAATGGGTGATGATGGAAGAATAGATGAGGCAGGAGAAAACTCTTCAGCTCATGATCAGTAATAAAAAGAACGGGGCCCAACTTTCCTAACAAGGACCAAAGTTCTCTTTCTATTTCCTCATATTAGGCTATAAAATCATTTAATATTTTCTTCTATCAAAAGAAGCTAGCAATGAAAAAGTGGTGGATCAAATATAAGACTTGCAGTTTCAAAGGAACGGGTAGGATCGATGTTTTAAATTGTTTTCTACATCAGTTCCACTTAGAGGTGTTTGCGATGCAATTCATAGTTATATAACACTTGATGTGCTAGTCATATCTCACTTTCTTAGCTCCTCAAAGATGCTCCTATCCTAATCTCATGTAACTATTGTCTTGTTGGGAAACTCCTTGTAATGGTTTAAATATGAAATGTGTCCCATAGGTTAGGTTCATGTGTTGAACAGTTAGTTGGTGCTATCAAGGAGAGTTCTGGAATCTTAAGAGCTGGGACATAGACAGAGCAGGCCACTGTGTGTGTGTTGGGGGGGTTGTCTTTGAACGTTGCACCTGTTACCTAATTCCTTCACTTCTCTCTTCTTCCTTTCTACCATGAGGAGAACATCTTTCCACACATGGATCTACTGCCATGGTGCTCTGCCTAAGTGAACGAAGCCAAACAAACACTGGATGAATCCCCTGAAAATGTAAGCTCAAATAAATCCTCCTTCTGTTGTTTCTCTCAGGTGTTTGGTCACAGTGATGCAGAGGTAGCTAATATCCACTTGTTCTCAAAGCAAGATGGCTGGATATACACATCATGGGGTATATGCCCACCTGTTCTGATGGTCAAACCAGTCTGGATGGTTGGGCATCCACATCACAGAGTGTGCCCACCTGTTTTGATGGTTCAATCAGGTAAAGGATATTTTATTATACTTTATTTTTCCAGTTTTATATCATTAGTGTTCCTGAAAAGGTTTTCTTTTTTGTTGTTGTTGTTTATTTTTTTTTTAGTTGTTGAAAAAATTTCCGCCTCCTCCCTGTTTCCCATTTCCCTCCCCCTCCTCCCACACATTGCCCCCTCCCCCACTCTCCTTCACCTCATCCCACTCTTCTCCCCTCCCCCCCACTCCATTCCCCCTCCCTCTCGAGACTGAAGAGCAGTCCAGATTCCCTGCCCTGCAGGAAGTTCAAGGTCCTCCCACTTCTATCCAGGTCCAGGAAGGTGACCATCCAAACAGGCTAGGCTCCCACAAAGCCAATTCATGTATTAGGATCGAAACCTGGTGCCATTGTCCTTGGCTTCTCATCAGCCTTCATTGTCCGCCACGATCAGAGAGTCTGGTCTCATCCCATGCTTATTCAGACCCAGTCCAGCTGGCCTTGGTGAGCTCCCAATAGATCAGTTCCACTGCCACAGTGGGTGGGTGCACCCCTCGTGGTCCTGACTTCCTTGCTCATGTTCTTCCTCCTTCTGCTACTCATTTGGACCTTAGGAGCTCAGGCAGGTGCTCCAATTTGGGTCTCTAGCTTCATCCATCGCCAGATGAAGGTTTTAAGGTGATATGCAAGATATTCATCAGTATGGCTATAGGATAGGGTCATTTCAGGTTCCCTCTCCTCAGTTGCCCAAGGTACTATCTGGGGACATCTTCTGGACATTTCCCCTGAAACACGCTCATGAGATTTAAGCAAAATGCTTTTAGCTACATGTTAATGACATAGGAAATGGCTACCCCCCCACACAAAATACTTAAGATCTCCATCTTTTAGCTTCAAGAAGCATTCATTTTGCTTCTGTACCTTCAGTCGGTATTGTATTTTAGAATTTGAGTCTTGATTCATAGCACTGAAAATTGGCTTCTCTCAATAAAATACATTTGAAAGCGTTAAGTCCTAGCAAGCACTTTTGGAGAAAATACTGGAGGTCAACAAGGTTGAGTAACTTGGACCTTGCTGGAGAACTTGCAAACCTGCTTGTCCACTCTGAAATGGTTGAAGAGGACATATGTCATGGCTGTTATTTTACCAAGCCCACACATCCCTCTCATTTATAGAGTAAGTAATCTGCCCCAGGTGAGTTACTCTTGAATACACATTTGAAGTGCAACAATTGGCATTTACTTAGAGGTTAGTACTTCTGCATAAATGCTGCTTGTTTTGCCTTAGTGGACATCTTTCTGGCATCCAAGTCATTCATGACAGGTATTCTCTACTTGATCTCATTTCAATTATGGAAGGTGATAAGAGAAATCACTTGAAATAGGAAAGAAAGAATATCTTAACATCCTCAAATCTCTCATTCTACCACTACTTTATGCATATAATCTCTTACTAAACTGAACTGATTCCTCCTTCCATATAAAAATAGCACACAGTTTTTGAATTGTGAACTAGTGAAGTTCTGCAAGCTCTTTGAATTGCAAGCTAGAAAATAACAAATCTTATTTAATTAACAAAAGAATGAGATAGAGATGAAAAACATGATGAAACAGTCAGAATTGATTGGAGTGGTGTTTTTAGCTGTAAATTTGTTGAGTATTCTTTGCCTGTAAGACAGGCAGCATTAATTACTCCATTCCCTTAGCACATTTCGTGTTTTCTAAAAAAAAAAAAATAATAAAAAAAAATTAAGCTACAAAGAAGTAGGAAAGCATCTGTGGGTGCATTCTTTTGTATCAATAAAATAATTTTATTGAACTCTATTCATATGCATACTTAGAATTTAAATCTAAAAGATCTTAAGGCCTGTTTTCATTAAATATTATGTACCATTTTATAACGGAATACTCATAAAAGAGGAATATGGAACACAATTAAAAGGAATAAATTCAACATGCCTTGGACTCTATAAATTCTCCTTTTCCCAATATGCCTTTCTTGACTCTTTCCACATAGGCACAGCCAATAAAGTGGTTTCCTTTCATTATCAAGATTCATTATATTTCAAAATCATAAAGATAGTCTAGTTCTTATATAAGCACAACAACCAAATTGGCATGATAAGTTTTTACACCTTAGAGTTTTGTTATGTGTTCCCATCACACTGGAAACCTGGTGTTAGTTGCTGAACAGGAGTCTTCTTGCTACTGTGTTGCTATCCCCATTCTGATTTGGCCTCCACCACTTATGTTCTCCTCAGCTGAAGTCTGACTCTGTATCACTTGTTTATTCCTCTTTGTGTGACTCACATCCCACTGTCAACCCATCTCTGGAGCCAGTTACCCTTAGCAACAATTTTCTGTAACCAATTTGTTTAGATTTTGTGTTTTCTTTTTTTCTGGCCTTGGTTCCTGATTTAAAGAGAATTTAAAACAGTCCCAAGTGATTCCAAACTTATATGGTCCTTTATTTTTTGTCAGATTTTCACTATTTAATGACCTTTTTCCTCAATGTACACATGAAGACTCTATATTAATTCCTCCCTTACATGACTGGCCACTGTTCTCTGTCACCATTCTTGTGTTTTCTTATTCTACAAAGTGAATGCAGTCTTTCCTTAAAGGTTGCTGCTTCAGATCTTTGCCAGTTCCTACTTGCATGCTCCTCCTTAATAGCTACAGCTATCCCCATGGTTACAAACATCCTCACCAGGCACTGACAGGCCAGCATCTGCTCCAGCTATCCCCATGGTTACGAACATCTGCACAAGGCAGTAACAAGCCAGCATCCACCAGGCAATGATGTTCCTTATTGTATGCAACTTGTCTACGAGGTTCTTATGGCTAATAAGTTCACAAATGCACTTGTCACTCTTTTCTCTAGATGCTCTCATTTTTCTTAACTGTACCATCATTTTCTCAGGCATCCAGGCTCAAAATTTGGCATCACCTTACAGTTTCTAGGCACATTAAATTACCAGCGTAGGGCTTTATTAATGTTTAACATCGTGTTTACCTTAAAATTCTATTTTCCCAACTCAAGTCATTCTGCATGCCACTATTCTATTACTCTTGCTAAAACATTCTAGTTAAATCATTACTACAACTCATTATTTATAGCTGTATTTACAAAAGAATAGCTCTTATAACATCATTAAAATGAAAAGGTAGCAGTTACATATCTAGTGATAAGGAACATAAGAGATTTATCACCTTAATCCATGATTTTATGGGTTTATGTGGGAGTCCCCTCTGTGTGCTGTGATTACCATAAATGAAAAAAGAAACTGCCTTGGCATGTTGATAGGGCAGAACTTAGGTAGGTAGAGAAAATAGGATGGAATGCTGGGAAGAAGAGGTGAAGGGAGAAGCATGGATCCTCTATCTGAGACAGATGCCGGTTACAATCTTTGACAGTAAGCCACTGCCACATGGTAATACAGAAATTAATGGCAATGGGTTAAATTAATATAAGAGTTAGCCAATAAGAAGCAATCAGTGTTTTAATTAATACAATTTTTGTGTCGTTATTTTGGTTCTGGGTGGCCAGGAAAAACCCTCTTACAATGGGTAGTAGTGCTTAGTATGGATATAAAATTTTATCTGTTTAATAAATAAATCTGAAGAAGTTTGAAGTAAAATATAATTCTGATTGTAAGGAATCATGGCTCAAAAATGGCTGATGTTTACTCTGAATTACATCTGCGTGATGTATTCTCCTTGGGTAGTCTCTCTCCCTTAGCTGTCCAATCTTACGTCTCATGACTACACCATTTCTCCAGCAAAAGACTTAGTTTAACATCCCTTGAGCATATCTGTGCTAGTTTATGATGCTGGTGAGGTAACACCTAGCCTTAGAGCAGGGAGAAAAAAGATAGCTTAAGGGGGAAGTTTTACAACATGGAATAGGGTGGTCAGGACTAAATCGGGCATCATACTAAAGATGGTGTGGTGGTTTGAAAGAGAGTGGCAACATTATGGGTGTGGCATTGTTAGAGTAGGTGTGGCCTTGTTGGAGAAAGTGTACCACTGGGGAGAAGGGCTTTGAAGTCTCATTTATGCTCCAGCCACATTCAGTGTCTAAGACTGCTCCTGTTGCCTGTGAGTCAAGATCTAAGAAATCTCAGCTCCTTCCTATTCCACGGCCATGTCTGCCTGCATGCTACCTTGTTTCCTGACATTATGATAATGGACTGAACCTCTGAACTGTACTTGAGCCACCACAATTAAATAGTTTTCTTTATAAGAGTTGCTTTGATCATAGTGTCTCTTCACAGCAATAGAAAGCTGAACTAAGACAAATGGGCACAAGAATTGATATGTAAAGTTTATAATCAAGAGAGATAAATTGCATGCCTTTAATCCCAGTACTCAGGAAGCAGAGGTAGCTAGATCTGTGTAAAATCAAGGCCATCCTTGTTTACAGAGTGTGTTCTAGAATAGCCAGGGCTACACACAGAGAAATACTGTCTCAAAAACCAAAAAGTTAAAATTTAAATAAGGTATCAACTATAAGGAAAGCCCAGATATTGATCTGAAATCTAAATCCATGTCTGCTTCTGATGCAGCACCAAGTAGCTCAACTTCTATTCAGACTCCAAATCATATTTGAATTTTCTTTATTGCTGACTCCATTTATGTTTCTATTTTTCCATCTTTAAGTATTTACTTTCTTAATCCTATTTGTGCTAAGTTTCCACATGTGCTGTTTTTTTTCTAGGGACTGTAGAATGACTAATTCACAAGAGCTGATGTCTCTCCCTTGTAATGTCTTAAAATTGCTCTCCTCCACAGATATCTGGCACCCATTTTAGCATATCAGCTGTATTGCACAATAATTTGCCTAAATGCATTATCTATGCTTTATTATGAGTTCTTTACAAAGAACAATAATTATTTATATATACAAATCCAATAGCATCTCATAAAAATTTTAAGAGCAAATCCTTGGCCGGAAGACTTCACTGGCTGTGTCAGGTAATCCTTGTGTTTATGCATGCTCAATGTTACTCAGTTAACTATCCAAAAGGAAGCTGAAAACATGCCTAACACTGTTTTTAAAGCGAAAATATTGACAGCTAACTGCAAAAGAACTGATTTGGGGTATGCAGAGATTTATGCTAAGGTTATTCATGCTACTAATAGGGAAGAAAAATCAGCAATATCGAAGTCTCCTTATTCCCCAAGGGAAGCAAGATAAGCATGTATGTGTATATGAAAGAGTAAGTTATTTTTAAGACCATTGCTTTGTGCTTAAATAGGTTTTCCATGTTTAATACAAACTGGCTTAATATTTTGTTCTCATGGAGATATAACAACTACGTTATTTTACATTTACTTGGGAGAGTGAGCCTGTACCACATGAGCGGTACACAGTAGAGCTGGCCCTGGTGGTGTGGGCACTGGAGAGCCAGCCCTGAGGGTGTGAGGCAGGACAGTTGCTATTACCCCTCACTTGGGCAGTGTGGAAGACGTGAAAGCTGGTAAGCTGGCCTCCTTCCCACCCGGGCAGTGTGGGAAAACTGGACCTGGAAGTGTGGATGCTGAGAGCTAGCCCCACCCTTTGCCGGAACAGTACGGGAAAGCTGGTACTGGCCCTCACCTGGGCAAAGTGGAAGAGCAGACACCAGTGGTACTGGCATAGGAGAATGGGAGGCCTCATAAACTTGGCTGCCACTCAGTTCCAGATCCATGACTGGCCCACCCCAACATATTCCCCATCTAAGAATGGCCGGAGCATGGGAAGGGGCCCAGCCCTGCGGAACCAAAGCTGCAGAAGTTCCATGACACAGCGCAGCAACGGGATAGCCAAGAAGAGGCCTGGTGAGGATCCAGTATTGAAAATGTAACAGAAGCCAGAGGCTGCGGAACAGACCAAGGACCCATTGCCACAAACATTTGTAAACAAAACTGTTTGGGCAAAAGGGTAGACTGGGCAACACACTGTAATGTAAAAACATTCACAAAAATAAAAAGTTTTAAAAAGTTATTTTTATATTCTTACTGAGCAATTCATATCCATTTGTAAAATACGGTTTATTAATAATATATTTTGTATTATTTCCAAAAACTACATATGAAATGCTTTCATGTCATGTCTTGTGATGATCTTTTTAAACCTTTCAAATAAGTAAATCATCCCTGTGGATTTTAACTCAAATGTGTTCTCTCATTTTTTTCGTCGTTTAACAGATAAAATACAAGCTACCACTGTCCTGGCCCTCCCTTCTAGGGATTCTCACTAACTGTGACCTCTCTCTTCTGCAATTTGTTAGTGACAAAAAGTAAGCTTCTGGTCACATTCTTGCACTATTGAAAAATTGCACACATGCTTCCCTGTTTATATAATAAGATAAAAAGTTGCTAGTTTGGTACCATTTTGCTGGGTTTATCTACTGCCCTCTAATCCTGGAACATGTCCTGTGGTTCTGAACTTTCTATTCATGATGTTCCTGTCTCGAAAATCTTTATTTTCTTTAATTTCACACTGTCATTTCACAATGTCTAAACCTTTACCTTATTCTCAAAAATGTATTTTTAAATGTTTTTCTTTCATACATTTTTCACTGACCCAGTGAATCTCAAATCAATTCTCTTTTCAAATGAAGCATTATGTGTTTATCTGTGTGTGTCTGTGTGTCTGTGTGTTTGTGTGTCTGTATCCTCTAGCATATCCCTAACTCTACAGAAAGGGGATGATTTAGGAAACCAAGGAAGACAAAGTTCTTTTCCTTCGTTTCAGAAGCCATGGCAGCACTCCCTGAGCGAAAGCATTGCAATCGCTGCACTGTCTTAGGCATCTTAGGCATTCTTTCTCTGAGGTTTAAGTTTTACATCATCATAGAGTATAATTTTCTCCTTAATTTCTGCAGTTTTTACTTTGATAATATCCTTATGAAGCTTTAGCAATTTCATCCTTTCATGTTAATAGCTGATGAGAATAAGTGTTACTAGTATCCACTCTTTATTAGAAATATTTATAGAACAGACATCAAATTAGCATTTGAATATGTTTTACTACAAAACGTAAGCATGTTATAAGTGCATGCGTACATAACATATACACTTACATCAGAAGGCATAATGATTAATAACACGAATTATGGTATATCCTCAATATATTCAAATAAATCTCACAATTGTCTAATGTAGTTACAGTTAGGATATTTACAATTCTATCATTCAAAAGAAACAGATTACCTGCTAGGTGATGTGTGTCTATATAAATTTTGGATAAAAGGGTTCCAAAAACCCTTAGTTTTTCTTATTGTTGCAATAAAACACTAAGTACAATTCCCCAACCCACAAGTCTAGAATTATCTATATCTCTTACAAAAAGACCCCAAAATAATCTCAATCAGAATCTGTCAAAATTTCAGTTCTGTAGAAAATGGAAAGTACATGGAGATTTCCCCTAAAAATTACTTAACATTTTTTTCTTGACTTTGCATTTGTGTCCTCACAAAATACATTGCTAACAGAACGATGTTCATAATATTGTTAGATTGTTTTTTTTTTGTACAGTCACTACTTACTCTTACTTTTGATCATGAAGTATACTACTTTTAACTCTTCTCTTGTCCTTTCTCTCTGTTCTGACCACTTCAACAACACTCAGATTTCTGTGATCAACTCTCAGTGCTATGTACTATGCATATCTGAACAAAAAATTAAAGACTAAGAGTTAATTCCTGAAGCTTGACTTATAGACAACGCCACTTTCAGGAGCTCATTTCCTCAGTTTCTCCATTTCCAAAGAAGGAATAAGGCAAGTAGTGAGAGCAATAGGTGAAAGCTCTCCAGAGACGGATTCGAAGGAGTTGCAGAGTTCGGGAAGCTGGATCCTCCAATTATCATAGTCTTTTCACGGTTCATAACAGAGTCCACTCCAGGGCAACAGTGATGGAAAAACAAATACAAAGACCATGGGATGGGAACTTCAGGAAACCCACAGACAATGGTATGAGAGAACTGGGGCAGGCTTTAGGGGTAAGGAGCAGAAACAGATACCATGTTGAAGACAATTAAAATAAAGGAAACAAAGACAATTCAGACAATGGTAAAGATTTTTCTTTGTAATTTTACAGTAAGTTTTGTCTTTCTAGTATTTGAGAAACAAAAGACGTAAATTATTTCATAATTAGCTTGGCAAAAAAGTCAACCTAAAATAATTCCTGATGGCAAGTGCTGAGGGGTTTGAGTCAAGAATGAGTAGTAATAAGGATAGACTTAACCCGTAGAGTAAAGACAATGTTCATGAGTCTATAGTGTAATAAACAAGAGAGCAGACAAATAAATAAATTGTGGTGCTTACCTTCAGCAATCATTGCTCTCTTTTAGAAGAGTCTCGGGGGATGCAGAAAATAAAATAATGCTATAATTTACATGTAAATATTTGAGTATAAGTAAAATATTTATAGGGCTGAGGAGATAACTCAGATATTAAAATGTTCATTAGGCAAGCTAGAAGCCTACCTGTGCTTCATCCTCAGAACACATGAAAAAAAAAGCTGCTGGTGGTTTTCCCCAATTATAATCCCAGCCCTGGGGAGGCAGTGACAGGCGGATCACTTGCCACTCATCAACTTTTCAATATAGTCAAATCATAGACCGCCAGGTTCTGTGAGAGATCTGATTTTAAAAACCAAGGTGTATAGCATGTGAGGAAATACACTTGAGTTTCATAACATCTGACCACACACAAACACACACACACATGCATGAATACACATGAGCATTCACATCCACATACACACAAAGAGAAAAGAAATTTCACATTAATAGATACCTATTCCTATTGATTTTCAAAAAGAACTGTTAACTTTATCAATGAGAAACCCAGCAGTCACTGTCTCAACCAAAGACTGTGACAGTTGCTTTTCTCATTGTTGTGGCAGAATATTTGACATAATCAATTTAAAGGAGGAAAGAAGTTTTTGTTCCATGATTCAGGAGAGAATTGTACATCATAGTAGAGGAGGAATGGTATAGGGGCAGTTTGTGGCTGTGACAGCATTGGCAGGAGATACCTGCTTATGTCACATCCTCTTGACACTCAGGAAGGGGCCAATTAGAATCTCAAAGCCCAGCTCAGCTAAGCCTTCCTATAGCTAATCCCCACATTCTAAAGGTTTCACAGCCTCCCCAAACAGTGCCAGCAGCTAGGGATCAAGTGTTCTCATATGAGGTCCATTTTAACTGCCTTAGGGTCATTATTAGCATCACCAAGAAAGGGCAACTTGACATCATGTACTTCCTCATAGGATGCACTGAGGAGGATCAATCAGTAATATATTCTTGCTAAAAATAAAAGTCCTCAAACTAACAATGCAAAAACATCAGAAATCTTTAGTTGAGAAATGTTCTAAAAAATAGTTAGCTGCCCAATTCTTTTAAAAAAATGTCCAAATTTATGAATAATATAAGACTATAGAATATTATGGGGTGGTAAAGACTAACCAGGCATCTCAACTGAATGGTTAAGCCACCCTTGACCAGAAGCCTCAGCTGAAAATAAATAAATAAATAAATGAACATGTGTAGGAAAATAGTGAGGAATAATGGAAGCTTGGTTTAATCAAGAGTATTATACCATAATAATCCTACTTCTTGCATTATGTAGACTTCAAAATCCTATCAAACAGGGCAAAATGAATTCTAGGATGGGTTGCCAAGTAAGAGAAAAAATGGAATGTGTGTTAATGTGACTGACTTGGTTGTAAGAGCAAGTGCCATGTGCTATGTACAGCTATGTAATTGTCAAGGTATAAATGGGCTTAAAACATTAAAGCTCATTTTTGCTGGAGCTGTTATTCCAAAGGTCCTCTCAATAAGGGGATCCAGAAACATTATTTAGTGATTGACGGACAGTGTGACAAAAAGGCAGCTGGTTCTATTAGTCTGGATGTTCCTCTAGTATAGACAGGAACAACATGAAAGTGGGAAAAGAACGGAATTGGCAAGTGCTGGGCAGGACTCTATTCTAAAGGTATGATGGAGGAAGGTCATTGGTTAAAAAATAAAGAAACTGCTTGGCCCTCATAGGTTAGAACATAGGTGGGTGGAGTAAACAGAACAGAATGCTGGGAGGAAGAGGAAGTGAGCTCAGACCCGATAGCTCTCCTCTCTGGGGCAGACGCGATGAAACTCTGACCCAGGATGGACATAGGCTAGAATCTTCCCGGTAAGCGCACCTTGGTGTGCTACACACATTATTAGAAATGGGCTAGTCCAGATGTGAGAGTT
This sequence comes from Microtus pennsylvanicus, assembly GCF_037038515.1. Taxonomy (NCBI): domain Eukaryota; kingdom Metazoa; phylum Chordata; class Mammalia; order Rodentia; family Cricetidae; genus Microtus; species Microtus pennsylvanicus. The sequence goes on along the minus strand of NC_134586.1, from coordinate 110,307,002 downwards.
AGCCGAGAAAAGGCTAGATATAATGGGCCAAGCAGTGTTTAAAAGAATATAGTTTGTGTGTTCTTATTTCTGGTGTAAAGCTAGCTGTGCAGGAGCCAGGCAGGACGAAAAGCAGGCCCGCAGCTCCCACAACAGAATGGCGCCCAAATATTTGCAATTTTAAAAGGCATTGATCTTGAAATTTAACCATCATTTTACTTTCACAGGTTCCCTCAGAAAGAACGTCACCCCCATGACAGCTGGAAGTAATTCTAGAGGACGATGTCCCCTCTCCCAGTAAAGTTTGCCCCTGGGTTTAGGGACATCATTTAGGGGTTGGGAGGTTGGGGGAGGAATTTTGGAAAAAAAAGAGGGATGATGGGATAATAGATTTGTAATTGTGAGTTACTCTTTTTAGACAAAAATATTGGTATTGATTCTTATATAGATACAAAGTTAAATTATATTGACTATTGTATGCATGCATGTTTCTACCTCTGTTTAAAACATTTTTATGTATTGACATATATTGTATTGATATATATATTGTATATATTTACCATATTGCAGTGTACATTTCTACGTCTGATTAAGATACTTATATATTGTTTGTGTGTTGATATATATTTACCATATTGCAATGTATATTTGTACATTTTTTATATTTGGAGGTCATTATCCTCATTTGTTACACAGTTGTTTATTGTCTTAGTCTTTAAGTTAGATAGGTATTGAGAATTATATAGATCAATAGTCATCTAAGTTTGTCATTTATAATTAGACTAATCAGGTTCTTTAGATACAAAGAGATTATATTCAGTATAGATAGAAAATCTTCAACCTCTTCAAAGAGCTGTAGAAAATGGCCTTTAATCTAACTCAGAGTTTTGTGAGACACAATTCTTTCTGGCAACACTGCTCTATTCCCGAGAGAATGTTGAGCACCAAAGACATTCCACCTGGAGCCTTTCTTTTTGGCAGAACTGGCCTTTGGGCAAAGAAATGCCCATACCTCAACCACTGACAGAGATACAAAGCATGCATCAATGGATAAAACAGGACTGTCATATCCTGCCAAGACAGGGTAAGATAGTTTTGAAAAGTTGCTTGCCTTTGAAAATGGTATGTCAGTTATGTTAGGCCTTAGCCAAAGTTGGTTGCTTCAATGCTGCAAACGTGACTTTGGGTGATTGCCCAGGTAGCCAGTTGTCTCTGTGATTTGTTGCATGTTTTGGAAGTTGTTTTACTGAACTTCCTAATAATCCAGGTAACATTATTTCCCTTCTCAGATATTCGATGGGGTTGAAATGTAGTTACTTTTCTCTCATGACTTGGCCAAGTTATTATACAAGACCTAAGCTAGTTAGAATAGGATATTTGTACTTATTGTATATAATTTCATAGTAGGGTTAGAACTCTCTTACTTAAACAAAAGGGGGAGGTGTTGCGGGAGCTCCTCCTGCTCCTTCAGCCAATAGCCACTGAGATACCAGCCCATTGGGGCGTGGTCTCTCTCCCTTTAAAAAAGCTGCCACTTCCCTATCCTTTCTCTCTTACTTCTTGCTCCTCTTCCGGCAACTAGACTCCCTTCCTGATTGTGCAGAGGGCTGTTGCCTGGGATGGTGACCTGTAAGTTTTTTCCCCTTTAAATAAATAACCATTCTATTAATCATAATTCCAAACTAGTGTGGGATTGTTGTGACTTACACCTTCACCTTCAAAGGTAGAGCTCTATGCCAAATGAATTAAGCACAAGCAGTAAGGGCCCTTCCAGTGTAAGGAAGAGGAAAACTGATTGCTTGCATGTGGTTGAGTCATCAGAATACTGTTTAGGATAGTGGAATGAATTCTCCACTGCTCTCAGATACAGAGTTTCAGTTGCAAGGTTGGATCTGACCTTTGAAAGTGTGGGGTAATTGAGACCTAGTATTTAGGCAATTCCACTAAAGTGAAGGATATATCAACCTGAGTGACAAGGGCACTTACACTCACAATGCACAACTCTTTCTGCTGGTTTGTTAGTGATCAGTAAAACATTCAACTTCAGTCCTAGATGTCACTTAAGCATTTTAAAATTATATAATATGAAAATGGTCATAAAGTAATACAAAAATACTTATGTAGTGTTTATGGGGTTGTTCTGTAAGGTAGACACTCTTTCAAAGGTTTCCTTATTCTCTTGAAGTGACCTAATTTTTCTCTTCCAATACCTAGCAATGTTTGAATACCAAAGATGAGACAAATGAACAGGAATTATTGAAATTAAAGGAAAAAGTTTATTTTTAAGATCTCAATAAATCATAAAACTAATTAAAAGAAAGTGGAGATTGTTTATAGCATATTATCAGTAGTGAATATTTTAGCTTAAATATTATGATTTATTGTTTAACTCTAGATAGACCATAAGCTTCTTAGTGATGAAAATAAAGTCTTCATGTCTACACAGGCAATGAAATATTTAACACAGAAACATAGTTGATGAAAGTATGAACTTGTCAGCTACTGACCCTGAAATGGAAGATCCAGAGGAAAAAATAATACTACTACTAAAAGAGGCCAAATTCTACACCCTCCTGCTATCTATTCACAATAACTATTTCTTGCACATCAAATTTTGGGTGCCAGAAAGTTGAATTTCTCTCTTATCAGTTCCCTAATTTATACTAAACGAGAACCATAAAGGTATGTGGATTTGCTTTAGACAAATGCACAGTTTGAAGCATGCAGCATAGAACCCACTGGAGCCTCCTGTGTGCATTTTCTCCTCCACTGTTCCTTCAAACTGTGATTGTGACATGTCACATTTCAGGCCTGAGAGACCATTTTCCTGTAGTCAAATAATAGATTCTGACAGGAGCTGGTTACCATAAAACTGCTGACAGCTACTGCTAGCACTACTGGTATATGTCATTAACAAAGCTGAACCAGTTATGAAAAAAAAATGCTAGATACAATCTATTCACCAAGCTCCAGCATAAGTCAAATGCATAGTGCTGTTTTCCAGTAAGCACAGGCCATCATCAAGGAAGTTCATGGATGGCAAAAGGAGACAGTGTTCTTCATGTTCACTGCTGAAACAAGAGCTGCCTGCAGTCCTACTGAATAATTCAACATCTGGCCTTGTGGATGTGACTAGCTTCTAATAGAAATACCCAGGAGAAAGCACTGGGAAGTCATGCTGTTGATTTCCTTAATATCTTTGTCAAGCATCATACACGATGGATATAATAATGCTTAAATTGTCTCTTCTGCCTGAGAGTTAGTCATTAGATAGATTATTCTCTTAGCTTTGTTACTTGCTCTTTTCCACATAAACACATCTTAGCACACAAAGCCACCTATGATTTCTTGCTACTTTCAGTAGGTGGAAAAATAACAATAGCACATTTTGCTAAATTTTTTCAAAGAAACATTTGAAAAATAATTGTTCTATATGTTGATGTAATGTAAAGGTTTGTTACACTGTGTTGTTATCTGCTGCAACTTGATTCAACTTAATATTCTGACAATTACTCCAACAACATGAAATTATATAATATAACGAGTCAACTTTGCTATGTAGTCACTTACTTTGAACAAATGATTCTTTGACATTTTAGAATAACTCAAAAAATAAGAAAGCTCTTATACATGTTCAGAAATTAATATTGTATCGCTAAACACAAGCCCAATAATATTCTACTCTCAGTTTTATAAGTTGTTTACTAAAGTTCAGTATCAACATTTGTTACAGTATTTGACTTGGATACACAAAGACTAATTTTAAAAGATTAATCATAAGCATGTTAATTAGATACCATTAGGATATTAAGTTAATTTTCACAACCCACTGTAGTGCTCTGTAGCAATTTGAGTAAGAATGGTCCAAAGAAGCTCATATGTTTGAATATGTGGTCACCAATTGGTGGAAATGTTTTGGGGAAGGATTAAGAGGTGCCACCATGTTGGAGTAAGTACAAACTGGGAGTGGTCTTTGAGATTTCAAAGCTTTATACCTTTCCAGTTAGCTCTTTCTCTGTGCCTTGTACATGTGGATCAGCAGAAAGCTACTGTTACAGTTCCATGTATGCTTGCCTGATGCCATGTTTCCCCACTTTTTGAACCCTCTCTCCTCCAATAAACTCTTATTTTCATAAGCTGCCTTTCTCATGGTATCTTTTCACAGCAATAGAAACTGACTACAGTAGGTACTATGCTGTACGTCTTTTCCCAGTTTCTACAAGTCTACGATTATATTTTTAAAGCTGGGCAACCATTAAATATTAAAAACCTTCCATATCCAAGTGAAAAATGCTAGTATTTATAAGTAAACACACAAAATGTCAATGGAGAACCCCTTTCGACTCCTTTTTGGAGCAAAATTAGATAAATACTAATAGGGTTCTTTTGGTCAATGTGTGACAATGTGGTGACTGGTTAAAAGCAGGTGCATCTGGATGCTGGATGCTGAAGAGACATACCTTGAATTCTATGCTGTCCTGTGAATCTCTCATCATGTCATAGTGCATGCTTTAAGCAAGAATTCCAACCTAGTTCTGGGCAGAATAGAATATTTCCAACATTTCAGATGAGATCCAAACCACTACCATATATGAGTAGTATAAGAGAAATGGACTAACAAATTCTAGGACATCATGGAAACACGAGAAGAACATGGACATTAGAGATAGAGAGAAACAGAAATGATGAACTAGAAAGTAGTTTGATTTTTTAGGTGCTGTCTTGATCAAGCCTTTCATCTTGAGGTGAGATTACCGTGTTCTCAGACCCTCAGTTTCCTTTAAAATAAATCACGACTGTCTGTTGATGTGAAAAAACTTCCATGAGCCTGAAATGAGATGAGATTTCAAACATCTCTGAGATTATACCACAATCTCAGAAAGCTGTACTTGCAGGTATGATTAAGTATCTCCAACTACATAGATACTGTTTATAGTCTTTAATGCTTTGCATAGCCATTTTGTTTTTCACTCTGACTTGATTTTGCTTCATAAATCTATTCTCTACTACCCCAACAGATGTGCTGCTTAATCAAACTAAACCTGTCTAATTCCACCTTATGTTATAAATCATATCTAACTTGTCTAAAATCCTTTAACACATAATGGCTTCCCATAAGCTTTTTAAATGAATAGATCCAAGACACTAATTGAAAATGAAAGTGTACAGCAGAGCCTGTCTGTGATGCTTCTGAGAAGGGAGGCTGCAGGTCTCCTCCAAGGGAAAGCTCTTTATTTAGTAATACACTGAGAACAGCAGCAATAAAGTGTATGAGGGGAGAGCAGAAGTGTGAGGGCCCATTCTTCTCAAGCCTGGATTCTAAACAATGCACCTGTATAACGGCTTAGAGGTCAGATGCCCACTCATGAGCCTGTTCACTGTATTAATGAGGACTGTTCATGCATGAGCTAACACATCATGACAAATTAACAAGGGCTACAATGAGTTCATCTTCTCATCCACATATTCTGAGGGCAAACGTTACTTTCAAATAGTAAGTGAAGTGCCATATATATTGAGACAAAGTTTTATCTGTTGAAAAAGAATTGGTTTTCCTTTCCTTCAATGTATCCCAAAGGCAGCTAAGAAAGACCTCAATATTTATGTATTTAGTGAAGGTCTCATCATATGAATGTTGTTTAATATTCCTCAGGCAGAAAACATATACCATGAATCAGCATATATATGTAGAGCCACAAATACAAAATTATGAATAATTCTTTTAGAAATTAATGTTTTCTGATGTATTATATTGAGCATTAAAACCATAGAGTTTAATATTTAAATACATTTTTAATTCCAAGAGGAAAAATTGAGCCAATGATTCAAAGTAATAGTTAGAGAGAATATTTTGGATTCTTGTTATCAATGTTATAGAAGAAATTTGCTCATTAGTCTGAATCATATTTACTAGTGTACATATGAAACATACTATCTCAAATACTGATAGAGAATTAAAAATAATGTGACTTTAAGTGCATTTGCCTATGAAATTTTGCTAAAATTCAGTCCTTTTGGCCTGAACACAAACCTTTTTTTTGTCAAATGAATTCATTTGAGCAATTCCTAATCTCATTATAGCCTCTGTCAAGAGAATGAGTTATCAGAATTACAAAGCACACTGCTCTATAGCTTGTGAAATACAGCCATCTAGACCAAGACAGTACCATTGGTGAACTCTCTTGATATATATTTTCATTAGCAGCAGGATATTCATTCTTTCCCTGCTACTCAGCAGAGCTATAAATAGAGAGGCCAGCCAACCAAATCACACAATATTTAAAAGGTCAAAGAAGTACAGAATATTACCATAATTTATAGAATATTGCTCATGAAGTCTTAAAACTGGGCATCTTATTTATGGACAGAGAAAATAATGAAAACACAAAGCAGAAGGAAATGCTCAGGTTAACATTGCTGCCATTGCAGTGAAAGGACTTGTGGACTGTCTCCTGGTATGGAAAGTCCTTCTGTATATGTTTTGTTTTCGTTAGTTAATAAATAAAGAAACTGTTTTCAGCCAATGGCTTAATAGAATATAGCCAGGCTGGAAAAGATATATAGAGAGAGTAGGAGGAATCAGGAGAAGCCATGGAGCCACCAGCAGAGGAAGATGCGAGTTTCCAGTTGCAACTTGCTGGTAGGCCACAAGCCTCATGCTAAAATATAAAATAACAGAAATGGGTTCAATTAAAATATAAGAGCTAGCTAGAAATACACTCAATTTTTGATCAGATAGTATTGCAAATCATATAATTTCTATGTGATTATTTTGGGTCTGAGAAGCACAGAACCAATGAATAGTCTCTGAGTACAGATTGGCATGCCAGAAAGCTAGAGAAGGAACTCTAGACACACACAAAAAAAACAGAGCTTACTGAAACTTCTTGATAATCACATTTTTTCCCCAAATGGTCTTGCGGCATCCCTGCTAGCCACGGCTCCATTAAGAAAGGTTCAGTAAAAACAGTGTGGCTTCTTAAAAAAAAAAAAAAAAAAAACAGCAGCTTTTTGGTTTGCTAGCTCTAAGGGCTATGACTCCTTCCAGAGGTCTGGAGGTTTTAAATGGGGATTGTGAGCAGAGTGCTACAACTTACTTAATGACAACATAGATCAGCTGTGTGCCTGAAAATGTGGCAATGTGCACGGAACTCAGAGGCAACAAACATGACTCTGCCATCTTGGACTGGGTGGAGCCAACAGGAAGTGCTGTAAAGTTGGTCCTAGTCACACCCAGTTATCATAAAAAAAGCACTCCTGATCAAAAAATAATTACAGATACACGGGTAATAAAGGCAAATCCAGATGAAAGAGATCTCTAAATGGGTCACAGTATTGGATAAATATATGTAGGCTTGGAAGAGAAAAGAAAAAGAAGACAGACAGTTATATGTTTATAAGAAAATAAAAGAGTCTTTAAAGACACAGAGTATAGACAGTCATAGATAAAAGGAGTAAATAAAAATAAGCCATGTTAAGATGGAATATATGCAGAGTCTGGATTATGTATATTATTGTGTTTTCTTTGAATTTTTTGAATGTGAAAGAGCAATGTAGAAAGAGTCTTTTCATTGTATGGACTGCTAAACTAAACCAACATATATGCTTTAAATGTATCTTGATTTTAAAATTTGGGTCTATCAATATGGTGCTTTGAAAAAGAGGTTCTACTTTTGTTTCCACAGAAGATGAGAACCTGTGGATTCCTTCTGGACTATCATGGTTTGATGGAGCAAGATCCCTTGAAAGGTCACTGTGAATACCTCCAAAAATTATGTTGCTCAACAAAAAGCAAGAAGCACACTGAAGAAAACTACACCCAAATCCCCAAATATTGTTTATGAATGTTTTGTTACATTTAAAGGGGGATAGGCTATAGAGATGAATACTTTGAATTGGTATGGATCTTGGTTTATTGATAAAAATTTAAAGTTAATTTTGTTATATGTATTTCTTCTCTTGATTAAGGTTTTTTGTTTATGCAACTCATTTAAAAATGTAATGTATAATTGACAAAAACAGGTTAATAGATAGTCATCTATAACAGTCAAGCTTATAGTCATGTTAGTTAAGTTTTCTAGATATATAAAGATATATTTTAGCTATATAGATAATCTTCAAACCTTCCAAAGACCAAGGGAATATGTCATTTAAAATGTTTTAAGAACTTAGGACTTTTCATGACAATGAGGCACATCAGCCCCTGGCAGCATCAATCTATTTCAAGAGGATGATGGACATGGAAGACGCTTCTCACGGAGTTGGTTAGGCCTTTGGGCAAGAAACTGTTCTTGCCTGGACTGTTTGATATTTGCTATATGAACTGGATGTGCAGGACACACAGAGAAATGATTGCTGAACTTGCCTAACGGTGAGATCATCCTTCAGGGTTCCTGCTTTATGAAAGAGTCTGCCAAACATTCTGCAGGACACAGAAGAAAGCAACTAATGGACTTTGCCATTACAAGGCAGAACAGATCTTCAAATTTCCTTCTTCATGAAAAAATCTGCCAGAAACTATGGATCTTTGGGCTGAAAATGGGTGCTCCAATATTACAGAATAACTTTGGGTCCAGGCAGCGAGATGTCTCTGTCAATTCTAGAGTTTTGGAAGTTGGTTACAATGTACTTCCTGTTTACTAAGGTAGTATTATATCCTTCTAGGGTCTTTGATGGATTTGAAGAATAGATAGTTATAGTTTTCCTTAGTTATGGTAAAAGATAAAGTAAATATAAATATTGTAACTGTAATTCTTGCTTCATAACTGTTTTGTTATATGTAATTTTACTATGTTAAAGTTAAAATCTTCCTTTTTATTTAAACAGAAAAGGGGTAATGATGTGGGAGGTCTTTTGTATATGTTTTGCTTTTACTGGTTAATGAATAAAGAAGCTGCTTTTGGCCAATGACTTAACAGAATATCACCAGGCTATAAAATATATATGGAGAGAGTAGGCAGAGTCAGTGAGAAGCCATGTAGCACCACAGGTGACAGACACTGGGCAGAACTTTAGCTGTTAAGCTACAGCCAGTAATAATACACAGATTAATAGAAATAGTTAATTTAAGATATAAGAGCTAGCTAGCAATACGCCTAAGTGACTTACCAAGTAGTGATTTAAATAATATAGCTTTTGTATGATTATTTCAGGAAGCTGGATGGATGGGAAACAAACAAGCTGTCTCCATCAACAGTTTCTTTTGCTGTTAAAGAGGACTAAGCCAGAAGGCTAGTCAATTTAGATAATCAATACAGAAACTAAAGCAGTACACTTCCATCTATAGAGTATATGGAATTCATAAATGGAGACAAGGCTGGGTCACATGTGGACATAGTGTACCTAGTTCCAGGAAAGAAAAAAAGAAACACTAGTGGGAAGTGGGGGAGGACAATAAAAATATCTGTACCAGATCACCATATTACTTATAGATGATTTAATTTTACCCGGTTATATCTATAACTCATGATAAGAGAGAGAGAGAGAGTGCTTAGGCTGGGTTTTTTGTGTTGTGCCCTGCATGATTTGTTCAGTCACTTCTATGTAATGATAAGATTAGAGCAGAAAACACCCCATTCCCTGCATATAAGCAGTAGTGTTTATTGTGAAACATATCACATGAACTATACTAGACCTCACAGCATCTTACTGTCTCATACCCTTGAGTGCTGGAGTCACAGATGTGACCCACATTACCCAGCAATTTACAGTGTTTCCTGGTCTGAGTATTGGTTTTCTCTGACTCTGTCTTCTGTCAGGCTCTACCTCCTGGTAGCACCAATTAGTTAATAGTACCTAAATCCATTGTGATAGAGACCCTGCAGAAAATCATCCACTAAAACTCTTCAAATCCTTCCATTCTTTCTTTCTTCCTTCCTTCCTTCCTTCCTTCCTTCCTTCCTTCCTTCCTTCCTTCTTTCCTTCCTTCCTCATCTTTTTTCCCTAACCCCCTCTATCTATCTTTGTTGTTGAGACAGGATCTATATGTTTGGATGTCCTGAAACTTGATATATAAATCAGGCTGACCTCAACCCCACAGAAATCCTTTCACCTCTGCCTCTCAAGTGATGGAATTAAATTCAGGTATCATGAAACCCAGGTCTCTCTTCTTAAAAATGCAAACTTTTTAATGAAGTACAATCTTTCTTCCAGTTAGCATTACTTGGTTTTTTTTTCTTTAAGCAGAAAAATAAAAAAAAAATAAAGATCATTATCTTTGTCTTGAGATTGGATATTTGTGTAAATGTTTTCATTAAATTTATTCTCATACTCTATCTCACTGATATGCCTACCTAATTAAAAAGGAGATAAGAAGAAATGAAATGCAGTTAAGGGAAAAGAGAGGAAAATAAATGAGAAAGAAAAGTAGAGAGGAAAAAGAAAGAAAAGAACAGAGAAGAAAATGGACATTGGAGCTGCATGAAGGGCTTACCCAGCAGGAGAGACCACTGGCTTGGCTCTGAGACATGAATTCTATTTTTGAACAGGGACCCTGAAACTTTTTAATCAAAAGCTAGAATTTCCATTCCTTAAGTTAGTTTCTTTGTTAGGGTTGCTATTGCTGGGATGAAACTCCATCACCCAAGGCGAGGTGAAGAGGAAAGAATTTATTTGTCTTCCACTTCTACTTTACTTCATCACTGTAGGGAGTCAGGACAGGAATTCAAGCAGGGCAGGAACATGGTGGCAGGAGGTGAACAGAGGCCATGAAGGGTGCTGCTTACTGGCTTGTTCCATTCATATCACTCTCTTTTTTACACACGTTCTCTTATCTCCCTTTCAACCCTAACCTGCACACACACACATGCACACACCATATACACCACATGTAAACATACCACATACATACACACAGAGACACACGTGCACATACACATCACATATGTAAACACAGAGAAATACACACACACCACATACACATACATGCACATCACATACATACACACAGAAAGATACACACACACAAAAACACACATACACACACACACTACACATAAACATACACATATACCATACATGTTGGGCCAAAATTATCTCAGGGCTCTTACCTCAATGCCTATAGGACAAAAAAATAGCCTGGCTCGAATTCAGGGTGTAGACTTTGGGGCATGTAGGACAGAGAAAAGCCTGGCTTGAGTTTGAGTGAGGATGAGACAGCAAAAACTAGATAGTTGCCCCTCCAGCCAAGGAGAAGGTTGGGCTGTATCTCGTTGGATGGAGGTACCCTTACATCACAGGATGGCAATCTTTGTAAGTGGATACTCACAGTAATAAACTGAGTTCCTGCTTTGACTCGACTATATCACCTCTGATTGTCCTGCACAGTAGGGCTGCGGGAATGGGCAGATAGTGCACTCACCTTTCCCTGGGGAATAAGGAGGCTCAAGAAAGCCTAGCACACGCGCACACACACACACACACACACACACACACACACACACACACACCACATACCACATACATACACTCACACAACACATACACACGCACCACACATAAATACCGCATAAATACACACACAACTACACACATACCACATATGTATATACACACACATGCAGATACACAACACATATATACATACACACGCACATACATACCACATGAACACACACATCACATAAATATATACACCTCACATACATAAATACACACACATATACAGAGACACACAAACATATACATATACACATGCACACACACATACACATCCTTAAAGCCATCACTGTCACTGAGAGATGGTTAGGAAGTATTGAGGCTGTGTTTTAAGATGTACTCACTCCAAAAGCAGCATATCAGTGTATAAATCTGAGAACTTTTTATCAACTTGGATACATCGCTGCATCTTTCTTTGCCATTTTTTTAACTTTCTTTGTATTTATTCTTTGTGTCTTTCACATCACACATCTTTATCTCATTCATTCCCCCATCCCTTGATATCTGCCCTCTGCCCTTGCAATCTCTCCCCTGCCCCAGGAAAATAAAATGAAATGTAAGAGAAAAAAAGGAAAGAAAGAAAAATCTCATCGTGAAAGTTTTAGTGTGAAACAGTGAGTCACACACTTTACCCTTTGATCAGAACATCTTTACTTGCAAGTGTTTATTGCAAAGAGTCATTGTTCTTTTTCGAGACCTCTGGTTTCTGCTATGCTTTCTATGCTTGGCCCTCACCGAGACTCCTCCTGGATATCCTGCTGTTGCCCTGTGTATTGGAGATATTGCAGCTTTGGATCTGCAGGACAAGACCCTTCACATGCTAAAGCAGATCATAGATGGCGTGGATGTTGGGGTGAACTAACTCATAATCATAATTCTGGACCTGGGTGGTTGTAGGGTTGGTCAGTCCACCAGCTCCCCTTCTCTCCATCATCACCAGGGTGAACTTTCCAACATTGCCCTGGCTAGTTCACCACTTACAGCCGATGAGCAAGGACCGGGGATAGTTCTGCTGCTTTCTTGCCCTCACGTTCTATTCTCCCACACTCATACCATCAGGGCCAGCTCTACTACTTTGCCCAGGTTAGGTGCAGGAACCACTCTCTTGAGTGATCCAGCTCAGGAGGGATCGTGACAGCTCTACAGCACTATGACATCTGGGCCAACTCTCTCATTTGCCACAGGCTGTGACGAGGGCAGGAAGTAGCCTGCTTTCATATAGAATTCAAGACCTCCACCTAGGGGTATTCCTACCCATAATGGGCTGGGACTTCCACATCAATAACTAATTGAGAAAATGCCTTATAATTGAATATTATGGAGGCATTTCCTTAATTGAGAATTCCTCCTCTCAGATGGACTTTAGCTTAAATGAAGCTGACATAAAACAACTCAGCATAGATAAGCAAGAGAGTTCTCAGAGATTATTTCATTATCTGCTTTAAAAAGTAGAAAGAATATGCTATTATCTGCCAGCAACATGGGTAAGGAATATGAATGCTATTAATTGGAGGACTTTAAATATTAACTTTTCAGGAAGAGTATAGAAAGTATAATTGTGTTCACTATGGGAGAAGTGACAGTAGACTGTTGTTGGTGTGTTTTACTATTTGAATGTCCTGCCTCAGCTTGGCTTGTTTTTAGACAGCATTTCATAACTTACAAATTATCCCTCGGCCCTTTGCCTCTGGGCTTTTATCTTTCGCCATTTCTGTGTAATTTCTTTCCTTCTTTATCCATATCTGGCTATGTAGATGAGTGGCTGGCTCCTTCTTTTCTTGCCCCTTCTTCCTCTTTGCTCATTTTCTCCTCCTATTTGTTTTCTCTGCCTGCCAGCCCTGTATATCCTTTTTCTGCACCTATCAGCCATTCAGCTCTTCATTAGACTATCAGGTGTTTTAGACAGGCAAAGTAACACAGGTTCATAGAGTTAGACAAATGTAACATAAAAGAATGCAACACATCTTTGCATCATTAAACAAATATTCCACAACATAGGCAAATGTAACTCATCTTTAATTAATATTCTACAGCAGTTGTTATTATTCAATTGTACCTTTATCTTGATAGCATAAAATTTGCAAGTCATTGTGATCAAAGGTAAAAATACAGAAACAATAGGTATGGAGGTGGAGTCTAAAAGTACTTAGGTCCTATGACATCCCAGGTCCTCGTACACTTTATGCACATTTTTCTTTCATTTTTTAAGGTAACACATGTATACACTGAAATTGCACAATCAATAATGCTAAATATCATTTCTTTTCATGGATAGACTATAATACTATACAGTATTATAATAGGATAATATTCATTCTACTATTACGAAGTGTTTATGGTAATTATTACTAAAATATATTTTAAAGAGAGCAATAAAGAAAATAGTAATATTGTTATTGTTTAGGTATTAATAAAAATGAACATTTCTTTTTCAAAATTGTGCATCTTGTTATAGTAGGATGTAGGAACCAATACAGTACATATAATAATGCATATATAGTTCTTTGGTCATTCTCTTTCATGTGATGGGTATTTAAATAGTACTTTTTCATTAAATAATGGAAACCACAACTCACTATAAAAATTTCTCCCTCTGTATTGTATATATTATTTGTCTCTATAAAAGCCCTTCTTTGTCTTTATTCATAACTAATATCTAATTTACCAATTAAATACAACTCCAAGGATTGCTACTTCTGCACATCCTTTCACTGGCATCGTGCCCTAACTTACACACCCTCTGTGCACATACAGGACATATACTTGTATTCAAAGAGCTAATTATGCTTATTTCTTTTTTCAATTTCTAAAATCTTCATTTTTCCAAACCACAACCAGTAATATCACAAGATTTATTCTTAACAGTTAGATAATGTGAATTATATGTTTCCTCAGCAAAGCCAGTATTCAGGCATTTAAAAAGGAAAAAGTTTAAGCAAGTTATTCTTATCCACTAATTATATATGCAGGCATCAGGAACTATTAGCCTCCTAGCTAGTGGCTCCCCTACAGACTCCATTATCTGTGATGGGGGCATGGCAGAGCCAGAACCTGCTCTAAAAGACTCTGAGTGCAGACTTCACTCAGGTGCTCAGTCATCTTTTTTTTTAGAATTCATTTACCTGACCCTTTCCCTAAACTCCAGTCTCACTTTTATTTTAGAAAATTATTTATTTTTTCTTTAAAATTTCTGGAAGTAAGCTTTTACTATTTCTCAATTTTGCTTATTTCCTTTGTCTTATTTCTCAAGAACTGTGCAATTTTCTCTTGAGGCACAGCCCTAGTATTTCCTGAATAGCCAAAACAGAAATCTGACCCATTCCTTCATTAACCTGGCATACTAAATCATTAATTTTATTTGTTTTCTAGTTAAAAAACAAATTCCTTATCCTTCTTTTTACCTTTTTTCTCTTCTTTTTTTTTCTTTTATTGAAAATGCACCTTTCCCCCACAATGTATCCTGATTATAGCGCTGCACATTTCTACTCTTCCCACTCCTCCTCAGCCCCACTGCCATTTGCATCTACCTCAATTCTGTCCCTCGCTAGAAAACAAACATCTCCAAGGGATAATAGTAAAATAAAATAAAATAAAATAAAATAAAATAAAAATGTACATATCTGAATAAGAAAAAACAAAAGAGGGTAGTTTCTCTGTCTCCATAGCCTGCCTGTAGCAAGAAGGGTGGGCCCTTTGCTTGCGACCTACCCAAGCAGTACGGAGTTTCGATCTGGGCACCTGGAGAGAAATCATTGTTGTGAGTGAGAGCTGCGGCAGCCGGAAACAGGGAACTCAGACTTTCCTCATCCATCCTACACTTCCTGGTCATCCTGAAGGGGCTATACTGCCTGATACCTCCTCTCTCTTCCTATCCCATCCAGCTTACATCCAGATCCCCCACCCCCTGTCTCCCTCCCTCCCTCCCCTCTTTGGCGGCAGAGCACCTCCCAATTCAGCCTGCTTGGGTGATGGGACCTAACCCAAATCGGGAGGGCAAAGGGGAGGGCAGTAGTTCCTTTGTCTCCATAGCCTGCCTGCAGCAAGCAGGGTGGGCCTTTGTTTGCAAGCTACCCAAGCAGCACAGAGATCTGATCTGGACACCAGGAGAAACATCACTGGAGAGTGACATCACTGGGAAGGTATATCAGTGGGCAAGAAGACCTGATCCTGTAAAAGAAGATCCATAGGAGAGTAATGGGAGGAAAAGATGGGCAGGCGCCAAGGAAAGAATTCACCCAACAATCTGAAAAACAACATGAAACCACCAGAACCCAGCGACCTCACAACAGGAGGACATGAACACCTTAATCAAGAAGAAGTAGAAAAAACTGACTTCATGAAAGTGATAGAGGCCCTTAAACAGCATATAAAAAATGCCCTTATAGAAATGGATGAGAAGCATAACAGAAAGTTTGAGGAATTGAGTAAATCAGTGAATGATGCCCTAGGAAACCAAGGAAAAACAATCAAGCAGATAATGGAAACAGTTCATGACTTGTAAACTGAAATGGAGGCAAAGAAGAAAACACAAACAGAGGGCCGGCTGGACATGGAAAATCTAGGTAAACGAAGAGACTACAGAAACAAGCATAACCAGCAGAATACAAGAGATAGAAGAAGGAATCTCAGATTCTGAAGATACCATAGAGAAAATAAATGCACTGATCAAAGAAAACAGCAAGTCCAACAAACTCTCATCACAAAACATTCAGGAAATATGGGACACAATAAAAAGACCAAACCTAAGAATAATTGGAGTAGAAGAAGGAGAAGAAGTGCAGCTCAACGGTCCAGAAAATATACTTAATAAAATTATAGAAGAAAACTTTCCCAAACTGAAGAAGGATGTACCTATGAAGGTTCAAGAAGCATACAGAACACCAAATAGGCTGGATCAAAAAAAAACATCCCCTCGCCATATAATAATCAAAACACAAAATATACAGAATAAAGAAAGAATATTAAGAGCCGCAAAGGAGAAAGGCCAAGTTACTTATAAAGGTAAACCTATCAGACTTACACCTGACTTCTCTATGGAAACCATGAAAGCCAGAAGGTCCTGGAAAGATGTACTTCAAAAACTAAGAGACCATGGATGCAAGCCCAGACTACTATATCCAGCCAAGCTTTCATTCACTATCAATGGAGAAAACAAAATTTTCCAGGATAAAAACAAATTTAAACAATAAGTAGGCACAAATCCAGCCTTACTGAAAATAATAGAAGGAAAATCACAAACCAAGGAGTCCAACAATGACCACAATAACTCAGACATCTTGAGACCCTTCACCAGCGCAACTCAAAGAAGGGAAACACACAAATCCTACTACTAAAAAAAGTGACTGGAGTTAACAACCACTGGTCATTAATATCACTTAATGTTAATGGGCTCAACTCACCTATAAAAAGGCACAAGCTAAGAGATTGGATACGAAAACAGGATCCAACATTCTGCTTTTTACAAGAAACACACCTCAACCACAAAGACAGCACCTACTCAGTGTAAAGGGCTGGGAAAAGGCTTATCAAGCGAATGGACCTAAGAAACAAGCAGGTGTGGCCATACTAATTTCTAACAAAGTTGACTTCAAACTTAAATCAATCAGAAGAGATGGAGAGGGACATTTTATACTCATAACAGGAACAATTCATCAAGAAGAAGTCTCAATCCTGAATATCTATGCCCCTAATATAAAAGCACCCACGTACGTAAAAGAAACATTGCTAAAATTCAAGGCAGCCATCAAACCGCACACACTAATAGTAGGAGACTTCAACACTCCTCTCTCACCAATGGACAGGTCAATCAGACAGAAACCTAACAGAGAAATTAGAGAATTAATGGAGGTAATGAAGCAAATGGACTTAAAAGACATCTATAGATTATTCCACCCAAAGAGGAAAGAATATACCTTTTTCTCTGCAGCTCATGGAACCTTCTCGAAAATTGCCCACATACTCGGTAACAAAGCTAACTTACACAGTTACAAAAAAAAAATCACTAACCACCTGTGTCTTATCAGATCACCATGGATTAAAGTTAGAATTCAACAACAATGCTACCCCCAGAAAGCATACAAACTCATGGAAACTGAACAATCAACTACTGAACCATACCTGGATTAAGGAAGAAATAAAGAAAGAAATTAAAGTTTTCCTTGAATTCAATGAAAATAAAGAAACAACATACTCGAACTTATGGGACGCTATGAATGCAGTCCTAAGAGGAAAGTTCATAGCACTAAGTGCCCACTTAAAGAAAACAGAGAAAGCACATATTGGAGACTTAACAGCCCACCTGAAAGCTCTAGAAAAAAAAGAAGCAGACTCACCTAGGAGGAGTAGAAGACTGGAAATAATCAAACTGAGGGCTGAAATCAACAAAATAGAAACACAGAAAACAATCCAAAGAATCAATGAATCAAAAAGCTGGTTCCTGGAGAAAATCAACAAGATTGACAAACCCCTATCCAAACTAGTCAAACGGCAGAGAGAAAATTTGCAAATTAATAAGATCAGAAATGAAAAGGGGGACATAACCACAAACACAGAGGAAACTCAGAGAGTCATTAGATCTTACTACAAAGCCTGTATGCCACAAAGCTGGAAAATGTAAAAGAAATGGACATTTTTTAGATAAATACCATTTACCAAAATTAAACCAGGACCAGGTGAACAATCTAAACTGACCTGTCAGTCGCGAAGAATTAGAAGCTCTTATCAAAAACCTCCCTACCAAAAAAAGCCTAGGACCAGATGGTTTCAATGTGGAATTCTACCAGAACTTCCAAGAAGACCTAATACCTATACTCCTTACTGTATTCCACAATATAGAAACAGAAGGGTCATTACCAAATTTCTTTTATGAAGCTACAGTTACTCTGATACCAAAACCACACAAAGACTCAACCAGGAAAGAGAATTACAGGCCAATCTCACTCATGAACATCGACGCAAAAATCCTCAACAAAATACTGGCAAACCGAATCCAAGAACACATCCGAAAAATTATCCATTATGATCAAGTAGGCTTCATTCCAGAGATGCAGGGCTGGTTCAACATACGAAAATCTATCAATGTAATCCAGCATATAAATAAAAAGGAAGAAAAAACCATATGATCATTTCATTAGATGCTGAAAAAGCATTTGACAAAATTCAACATCCATTTATGATAAAAGTATTGGAGAGATTAGGGATACAAGGGTCATACCTAAATATAATAAAAGCTATATACAGCAAGTCGACAGCTAACATCAAATTAAACAGAGAGAAACTCAAAGCCATATCGCTTAACTCAGGAACACAACAAGGCTGTCCACTCTCGCCATACCTCTTCAATATAGTGCTTGAAGTTCTAGCAATAGCAATAAGACAACATAATGGGATCAAGGGGATTTGAATTGGAAAGGAAGAAGTTAAACTTTTGATATTTGCAGATGATATGATAGTGTACATAAGCGACCCCCAAAACTCCACCAAAGAACTCTTACAGCTGATAAACATCTTTAGTAATGTGGCAGGATACAAGATCAACTCCAAAAAATCAGTCGCCCTCTTAGACACAAAGGATATGTAAGCAGAGAGGAAAATCAGAGAAGCGTCAGCATTCACGATAGCCACAAACAGCATAAAATATCTTGGGGTAAATCTAACCAAGGAAGTGAAAGATCTATTTGACAAGAACTTTAAGGCATTGAAGAAAGAAATTGAAGAGGATACCAGAAAATGGATGGACCTCCCCTGCTCTTGGATTGGGAGGATCAACATAGTAAAAATGGCAATTCTACCAAAGACAATTTATAGATTCAATGCTATCCCCATCAAGATCCCATCAAAATTCTTCACAGATCTGGGGAGGACAATAATCAGCTTTATATGGAAAAACAAAAAACCCATGATAGCCAAAACAATCCTATACAATAAAGGATCTTCTGGAGGCATTACCATCCCTGACTTCAAACTCTATTACAGAGCTACAGTAATGAAAACAGCTTGGTATTGGCATAACAACAGAGAAGTCGACCAATGGAATCGTATAGAAGACCCGGATTTTAACTCACAAACCTTTGAATACCTCATTTTCGATAAAGGAGCTAAAAGTATACAATGGAAGAAAGAAAACCTCTTCAACAAGTGGTGCTGGCACAACTGGATGTCAACCTGTAAAAGAATGAAAATAGACCCATATCTATCACCATGCACAAAACTCAAGTCCAAATGGATTAAAGACCTCAATATCAGCCCGAACACACCTAACCTGATAGAAGATAAAGTGGGAAGTACCCTACAACATATGGTCACAGGAGATCGCTTCCTAGGTATAACCCCAGCAGCACAGACATTAAGGGCAACATTGAATAAATGGGACCTACTAAAACTGAGAAGCTTCTGTAAAGCAAAGGA
The DNA here is from genome assembly GCF_037038515.1 of Microtus pennsylvanicus. Lineage (NCBI taxonomy): Eukaryota > Metazoa > Chordata > Mammalia > Rodentia > Cricetidae > Microtus > Microtus pennsylvanicus. The sequence goes on along the minus strand of NC_134586.1, from coordinate 110,287,181 downwards.
CACTGTCACTAAGACAAAAAGGCAACCTACTGACTGGGAGAAGATCTTCACAAACCCTGCAACAGACAAAGGTCTGATCTCCAAAATATATAGAGAACTCAAGAAACTAGACTTTAAAATGCTAATTAACCCAATTAAAAAATGGGGCACTGAACTGAACAGAGAATTCTCAACAGAAGAAGTTCAAATGGCTAAAAGACACTTAAGTTCACGCTCAACCTCCTTAGCAATCAGGAAAATGCAAATCAAAACAACTTTGAGATATCATCTTACACCTCTCAGAATGGCTAAAGTCAAAAACACCCATGATAGCCTTTGCTGGAGAGGCTGTGGAGGAAGGGGTACCCTTATCCATTGTTGGTGGGAATGGAATCTTGTGCAACCACTGTGGAAATCAGTGTTTCGGTTTCTCAGGAAATTCGGGATCAACCTACCCCTGGACCCAGCAATACCACTCTTGGGAATATACCCAAGAGATGCCCTATCATATGACAAAAGCATTTGTTCCACTATGTTCATAGCAGTATTATTTGTAATAGCCAGAACCTGCAAACAACCTAGATGCCCTTCAATGGAAGAATAGATGAAGAAAGTGTGGAATATCTACACATTAGAGTACTACGCTGTGGTAAAAAAAAACAATGACTTCTCGAACTTTGCATGCAAATGGATGGAAATAAAAAACACTATCGTGAGTGAGGTATCCCAGACCCCAAAAGATGAACATGTGATGTACTCAGTCATAATTGGTTTCTAGCCATAAATAAGGGTCACAGAGACTACAATTGGTGAACTAAAGAAGCTAAATAAGAAGGTGAACCCAAGAAAAAACATATAGTTATCCTCTTGGCTATGGGAAGTAGACAAAATTGCCAGGGAGAAAATTGGGATTTTGGGGGTGGGGTGGGATGGGGGTAAGGGGAGATAGGGAGAGAAAAGTTAGAAGGGAAGGAGGGGGGGACTTGGGGAAACAGGATGATTGGGATAAAGGAAGGTTGGACAGGGGAGCACGGAAGCACAGTTCTTAGTTAAGGGAGCTACTTTAGGGTTGGCAAGAGACTTGACCCTAGAGTAGCTCCCAGGAACCCATGGTGATGATCCCAGTTAGTCTCTTGGGCAACTGAGGATAGGCAACCTGACATGACCCTATCCTATATCAATCCTGATGAATATCTTGTATACCACCATAGAACCTTCATCTGGTTATGGATGGAGATAGAGACAGAGACCCACACTGGAGCACTGGTCTGAGCTCCCGAGGTCCCAATGAGGAGCAGAAGGAAGGAGAAGATGAGCAAGGAAGTCAGGACCACGAGGGGTGTACCCACTGAGACAAGGGGGCTGATCTATTGGGAGCTCACCAAGGCCAGCTGGACTGTGACTGAAAAAGCATTGGATAAAACCGGACTCTCTGAACATGGTGAACAATGAGGGCTGATGAGAAGCCAAGGACATTGGCCCGGGGTTTTGACCCTACTTCATGTTCTGGCTTTGTGGGAGCCTAGCCAGTTTGGTTGTTCACCTTCCTAGACATGTACGGAGGGGGGTGGACCTTGGACTTTCCACAGGGCAGGGAACCCTGACTGCTCTATGGACTGGAGAGGGAGGGTGAGAGGAACTTGGGGGAAGGGGAAAAGGGTGGGAGGAGGGGGAGGGAAATGGGAGGCTGGGAGGAAGCAGATACTTTTTTTTCTTTTCTCAATAAAAATAAATAAATAAATAAAATAAAATTATGAACTGTAAAAAAAAAGAAAGAAAAAACAAAAGATCAGAAGGAAAAGAGCTAAGGAAAAAAAACATAAATAGACAAAGAGACCCACTCTTCAAACACTCAGGAAGCTCATAAAAATCAGAAGTCATAATATATATGCAAAGGACTTTTTTGGTAAAACCAGAAAATGTAAATAAAATAAAATAAAAATAAAAAATGTAGTAGAATTAAAAAAAAAAAGAAGAAGCCCTGCCTTGACATCATGAGACAGGAGCCTCCACAGATGCCATGGAGTCACCTTCATGCTACTGCTGATTGGCCAAGTTCTAAGCCGTGCTTCAATGACTCTTCATGGTTGGGCCGTCGTATTTTGGATTTTCTGATCTCTGTGCCATCTGTGGTCTCAGATGGTCCCACCACAACTTTGACTATTGTCTTCATGGTCATTGGAATACATGTTTTCTTTAGCTTCTTGCTTACTTTACCCAGTAGTCTTGATTGGACAACATCTGTGTTAGTTCTGGTTCCATCGTTTTCAGTGCTCTTGCTCATTGACAGATTCCAGCTATCTGGGATGGTCTGGACCTCATTTTCAGCAGTAAAGAGTTTTCGAAGAATATATCCTTATCTTCTATTGGAAATCACATTGTCATTTTTTCCCTCTCTCCCACATGATAAACATAATCCTTAGCATGTAGTAGAGGTCCAAAAGGTTTATTTAATTTAACCCAGAATATGACAATGTGGCTTTTTCCCCCTTAGGAGACAATGTCTTTCTAGAAATAATTAATTTACAGGAAAACGTTTAGAGAGAACAGTGATTTAACATGTCCAATGTCCTTATAAAAGTAAGGAACCTGATCACACACTTAGAGGGAAGAGGGCTTTACATAGCTATGGAAAAACACCTAGACCATATCCTTCCCATACGGCCATCACTCTGATTTCTGATTCTAAGCTTCAAATCTGTGATGCAAAACTCTCAGTTAATTAAATCACCCAGCCTATGGCACATTTTTATGGAAGCTCTATCAAAGTAACAAAATGTGTATTTTCTCATATGTGTAACAGAAGCAGCCATACACCCTCATAGAGTTTGAGCATTAAAATCAGAGAGTGCATGTAAAATCCTTAGCAGGATTCTGACCAAACTCAGTGATTTTGGAGACCACTGTCACTGTCATCATCTGAGGCTTCCTTGAGTCAAGAATGGATGCCTTGCTAGCAATTGCTGAGCTCTCATTTCTTAATCTTCTTATTGAGGTGTTCTTTTAAACTAGTGTTTCATTGTTAAAAGATTATCTTTCCTTTTACATTTAAAAAATACGTTCTCATATGATTAGGTTCTGAACTTTTATGCCTAAGATGAAGTCTATAATCCTAATTATACATAGAACACACTCCAGGAAATGTCAGGTAAGAGGCATTTTAATAATTTCAGTGCATCAGTTACCAAATGATATGCTCTTAATTGTTTTATACTCCTGTTTTTTAAAAAAATCTCTCCAAATAAGTACTTTTGAAGAGAGTGGGCCCCATTTATTACTGAAAATCATTTAGTCTGATGAAAAAGAACTGGTTCAGGTACATTGAAGATGTGCTATCAAAGATTCCTCTAATATTACTTTATCATTATAGATGAAGATTAAAGTATATTTAAAGGAGTGCAATAAAGAAATGGGCAATATCCTGTTTCAGATCTTAATAAAGTGACCTATTTTTCTAAAATTGAAATAAAAGTGTATTTTAGGTATAAAGCCATGCAAGTGTTCTAAGAAAAATTTATCTATCATTTCCATCATCTAGAAGGCCAAAAATATTCTTCTACCAAAATTATAACTTTAGAGGGAAGCTATAATGGTGACATTAAGAATTTTCCCCAAAGGTTATGGTTCTGATGGAAAAAATTCAGTTGGTCATCTATAGACAATCCCTTTCACATGGCCAAGGTTTGCAAAAGTTTTGCTTTTAGGCTAACATCATTTACTCATCTTATGCAATCATAGACCAGGTTTACAATACAGTGTTTGTTGAGTCATGGCCCAGCTGTTGGACGTGAAGAAGTTCATTCTGGGCATGAAATGTAGAACTGTATTGGAGGCTTGTCTTATCCAAAGGCATAAGTTACTGTTGCTGTTATCATTTGCATGTTTCAATAAGCATCATGAATACCTATGAGCTATTTTCCCTGCTGTGGACATGGAAATTATGCTTACCCTGTTCTTACTAGGCTTGCTCTAAGTAATGAACAGGAGAACATATGTAACACACATGAAACAGTCATGTAATCACTAGTAAGTACACATTTTCAAAGAACAATCTATGTTTGGCCTTGTTATGCTCAATGCCAACCTAAGTCTCTGGTTGCTATCATTGTGAGAATGAGAAAATATTACAGCAAGAGATTTTTTTTGGAGGGGGGAGGTTTACATGAAGCCACATTAGAAGTTGATATGCCAGAAAGCCTAATTTCATGGGTTTTGGTTATCTCATAAAATAATTATTATTTTCATTGAAGATGAACTGTTTTGTCACTATCAGAACTGTTGGGACCGTTTGGAGTCCTGGCCTCCAGCTGCTCTTTCCCTCTAGTGACCTTTTCTTGCCCTTTTGATTTGAGCTTTTGAGAGCTGTGTCAAAGTTGTTTACCAACCTTGCTTCCTGAGCACACATTGCCCTGGTCTTGATGGAGGATCAGGTGATGAGGTCTTCTCCTGTTGACCCACCTGGCTGGGTTAGGTATAACCATCTGTTTGTACACCTGGATGCATTAGGTATAAAACGTCTGTGGTGCTCTTTAATAAAGGGCTTCTTCTACCGTCAGCAAGAGAGGTGTATGCGTGTTCAATCCTGATGTCCATCGCTCAGTTTCGGTTCCAGGCGGTGCAGGCAGGCGCGACACAGAAGCGTTGAGTGCACTGCATAGTTTATATATGTATTTTATACTGAAATAAAAATTGATCACTATACATATTATAATCCATGAAGACCTTATTTTCATTAATTCTGTTTCCTTCTAACCATTATGAACCTTATTTCTGTGTTTGGACTCTAGTGATTTGGAACAGCGGAAGTCAAAATGGCTGAAAATGAAGGACAGAAAACTAAAATAAAATTCTTAATTTGTGAAATGGGTTAAAATGAAAATAAAATGACTTCCATTATGTCTCACTTCCTTTATTTGTTACAATAGGGTATCGGTATTTACTTCTCTCACTGGGTGGCACACATATTAACTTGATAATGATTATAACATGCTGTGAAATTTAAAGGCCTTTTATAGATTGCTTTTGAATACAGCTCTGGAGTCGTGCATAGGTGGTCCATTTTAGAGATCACCAACACAAGACTCCATGTACATTCCATATTAAGATGCCCCAGGTTATAAGATCCAGTTTAATGGCTTTAAATTCTAAAAAAAAAAAAAATAAAATGTTACCCTTTTACAAGATATCAAGAACTAAGAATATTTATTAAATTATCCAATGTGTGTATATATGTGTATATGTGTGTGTGCATGCATGTGGATGTGACTGTGTCTGTGCATGCGTATATATGTGTGTGCATGCATGTGTGCACGTATATGAATGCACTTGTGTGCATTCACATGTGTTTGTGTGTGCATCAACATGTATGTTTGTGTATATGTGAATGCCCACGTATCTACATATGTGTGAATGTGCATGTATGTGCACATGTGTGAATGCCTATATATGTGTGTTCATGCATGGATGTGTGAACATGTATGTGTGTGTGTGCATATATGCATGGATATGTGCCTATGGGTGGTGTGGGACAATTCTTTATTCTGTCAATTATGTTTTAAATAAACTCTGATTGGCCAGTAGCCAGGCAGGGAGTGTAGGCGGGACAACGAGACAAGAAGTAGAGGTGGGGCAATGAGAACAGGAAAATTCTGGGAAGGAGGAAGCCCATTCCTCCACCATCCTGCCCAGACACGGAAGAAGGAAGATGTGATCTGCCATGCTGTAAAAGGTACCGAGCCATGTGGCTAACATATACTAGAATAATGGGCTAATGTAAGTTGCAAGAGTTAACAAGAAGCCTGAGCTAAGGCCAATCAGTTTATAATTTATGGAGATCTCTGTGTGATTTTCTTTGGGATTTACTGGCTGTGGGAACTGGGCAGGACAGAAACCCCAACAAGCAGGCCCTCATGTTACATACGGGTGTTTATATGCATGAGTGTGCTTGTGTGTTCATGAGTGTGTGTATGTGCACATGAATGTACATGAGTATGTCTATGTCTGTGTGCATGTGTTCCCACGTTCAAGATAAGGTCCTATAAAAACACAAAGAACCAGAAGATAAAAAGGAAGGAGCATGGCAGAAGCTACTGAGAAGGGAGAGAGACATAGTATCATGTCTTCCCTCACATGACTGAGAAGGGAGAGAGACATAGTATCATGTCTTCCCTCACATGACTGAGAAGGGAGAGAGATATAGTATCATGTCTTCCCTCACATGACTGAGAAGGGAAAGAGATATAGTATCATGTCTTCCCTCATATGACTGAGAAGGGAAAGAGATATAGTATCATGTCTTCCCTCATATGACTGAGAAGGGAAAGAGATATAGTATCATGTCTTCCCTCATATGACTGAGAAGGGAGAGAGATATAGTATCATGTCTTCCCTCATATGACTGAGAAGGGAGAGAGATATAGTATCATGTCTTCCCTCATATGACTGAGAAGGGAGAGAGATATAGTATCATGTCTTTCCTCATATGACTGAGAAGATTCAAGATTTAGGTAAATATTTGCAAATGTATGCATTTATATACAACATGAAAGCTAATGAGAAACTATTTGGGGGTCAAAGAAGTAAAGGACAGTTGGGGGAGAGTATTATCAAAGCATTATAGGATGCATGTTTGAAAATGTCATCATGAACTTCATCATTTTGTTTGCTAAATAAAATACAATAGTAAAATTATAGCTAGTGAGCTTCTTGGTGGATGACCATGTTGTGAGGCTGGGAACACAGTGTGTCTTACGAATGCTCCTCAGCCTCTTTTGCACTCACACCTCACCCAATGGTGACCATTCACCAGGCAACTCCTTTGCCCCTTTGGAATAAACTCATCGCACAGTGCTTTGCCAAACTACATTAGGCAAACCTTAGGGGAGACATGTTGTAGTTCATGTCAGAAGCTTGGAATATATCCTTCTACCAAAGAGATCCAGAATTCCAAATGCTGTTACAAAGTGCTACATTGTGGATGTTTTATCTCTCCAAAGTCATGCTGAATTTAAACGCTAAAGAAGCAGTATTGGGAGATTAAGACTGATTGGTGGTTAGGTCCTGAGCATGCTCACTCCTTAGGAAAGAGGCTTTTCAGGCACATAAGGAACAGAGAGCGAGCTCTCACCAGACATTGGATCTTGACCTATGACCTCCTCACTTCAAGGACTCAGTACAAATGAATTTCTGTCCTAGGAGAGTCTGTCACAGTTATGCAAGTTGATGAGAAAACCCAGGAAAGCATTTACGGTGCAAAACAACTTTGTCTCCTCCAATTTCCATGTCTTCCCAGATGTCAGATGAACCAGTTCTCAGCAGAGAGCAGGCACATCTGGAATTTGCTGAACACATGTGATGGTCAAGGATAATAAGCACCGCAGCCAGTGTGCTTTGAGAATGATGCACATGCCCATAAAGTGAGATATATATTATATTTGGAACTCTAGCAAAAAATGATATTGTCATTCAAAAATAGTACTGTCTCTGTTACAGCTTACAATATTATTAAAATACTTCCCATTACCATCTTCCTACAGGGCAGAAATAAATAGACAAGGAAATAAGTTCTCTCAGGAATTTTCTTTTCTCATTTCCATGGAAAATTCACAGTTATTATGTGAAATGTGTTTGTTTTCTGTTCAAGCTGGTATGTTTCTTACCCCAATTCACTGACAACCTTTCTATGGACTTCATGCCTAACTGCATATCCTAAGGCCACAATAATTTACATATCCACTACCTACAACAGCGGTTGAAAGTCAAATTGTGCTTGTTCAAAGAAAATAACAAAAGGGTATGCCACTGCCATACTAATTCTATGGTCATGATCTACACCTGGCTATTCTCTTCATACATCATATTTGTCCTTCCAGAAAGATCAAAGCATTCCCAAGAGTACCCTATGAGAGATGATGATAATGTGACCACTATTAAGAAAATAGAGGGCAAGAGTGTGTCTGTATATCCTGCCTATACCTTCCTACCCATTTCTAAATGTCTGATACATGTCTATGTATAAAAATTGCTTAAAACCTCCAAGTGAATGTCTTCATAAAAGAAATGAAAATTATCTGATATTTGAGGGGTAAGACACTACATTGAATTCATATTCTTCCTCTGCTTACTTTAAACTCATTTTCTATTTGTCACAAAATTGCATCAAGCCGTTTATTTATTTATGCATTCATTTGTCTGTTATTCTCGGTAGCAAAATCATTTTGTTGATAGTCAAGTCCTTATTACATAGGACAAGTTGGCCTGGAAGTCACTAGGTATTAGGGCTCACCTTAAACTTGGGGTCCTCCTTTCTTGTCCTCTCAACTTCTGGAATTATAAGTATGTGCCTTTGAAAAATCTATGGCTTAAATTTCATTATTTTTAAAGTCCTTTTTAATGCTTTCAACTATGCTATCTGCCATAATATGAATACTTTGAACCAAAAGCTTTGTCTTATTTATCTTTGCAACAACAATACTTAGGAGATTACCTGACATTTTAGGTTGACATTTGAGCTGTTGAGTGAGTGAAAAAAATCAAAGAAAGAGAAAGTGAATGACTGAACCTGTCTCACAGGCACAGTGGGTATTGTGTCACTATAACAAGCTGGCCTTATATTTGATTCCAGTCACCTAGACAGCTGAGAATCAGTGTTGCCTATGAGAAGATGGATGGAGGTAGGTGGTCCTTGGACTTCCCACACATCAGGTAACCCTGATTTCTCTTTGAGCTGATGAGGGAGGGGGACTTGATCGGGGGAGGGGGAGGGAAATGGGAGGCAGTGGCAGGGAGGATGCAGAAACCTTTAATAAATAAATAAATAAAGCAAAAAAAAAGAAATTCAAGCTCATTCTTGGCTACGTAGTGAGTTCAGCTCTATCTCAAAGAAACAAAACAAGGCTGGGGAATCTCTATTGAGTTGGAAGCCAGCCTGGTCTATATAGTGAGTTCCAGGACAGCCAGGGCTTCAAGGTGAGATCCTGTGTCAAAATACAAACAAACCAATAAATAAATAGAAATAAATTATGAAACCAAACAAAAAAAACAGCCTACGTTCAGGAAGTAATAATAATAATAAATGCATTTCTATGCATGTTTTCATAAAGAGAGGAATATTGCACAGCAGATTGCTGAGGGCTGTATAAACTCTCTGTAGTTATTTTCTGTAATAAGTATATTAATTTTAAAATTAGAAAAATAAAAAATTATCTCTAAATTTAAATTTAAAAAAAAGAGAGAAGATGGAATACATTAAGTTCATTGATTGGAAACTGAAACAAAAGGAGGAAAAAAATTCCAGAAAGAAAAAAACACATAAACTAAGCAAATTTATGGGGAAAAGATATCAAATCAAAGACATAGAAACTTGCCGAGAAGAAAGGTCAAATATTGTAGTAATAAAAGCTTTTTGTCCTGAAGAAAATGGAATTAAGACAATAAGTGGAAAGTGTGGTCACAGACTAATAAATGGACATACATCACACACACACACATGCATGCACACACATATAGCAGATTAGAAAGAACATCTTGGGAGTGGCTTCTATTACTTAATCTGGTACTGTGTAATTTACTATCAGTAACCACTCAGGTTATGTACCTAGGCATGGGACAACTTGGTCTTCTGCTCCCAGTCTTCGTAGCTACTGTCAATGTGTAAGCCACACTGGGGTTCATTATGGTAGTGCCATGCAGCTCAACTATCCCTTAGACAAGCTAGTCCCCTTCAAGGCTCCCTGGGTGTCCTGCTTTATCATTTTTCAGAGCATTCCAACTGTGCCTCTGTGTCTTCCATGAGATAACCTGACATTGGTTTTGTTTCCCTGGAGGCCTGAGCTGGTGAGCTCATGATGCTGCTGCTAATCTCCATTTTGACCACAATAAAGATAACAAAATTCCTGAGTCAAGTCGCCAGTCTCATCCGAGAGTGATGACTATAGATAGCTCTAGATGTACCACAGTAAAAGGGAGAAGACAGTGTGGAAAATGTGCTGCAGGAGGTGGGCACCTTTTCAATCAGGTCTACATTCTACCTATGTCATGAAGTAAATAATTAATACTACAGGAAAGAAAAAAGCAAGTGTATGAGAAAAAAATGAGTAATGTTTAAAAATTAGAGAGAGAACAAATGATTGTCAAAGTTTCCATAAAGGAAATATTAAGTTGAGGTGGGAGGAGGTGAACAAAAGCCATCTCTGAAGGATGATAGCAGAGACAGAAACTTTATAATTATCTGAAAGATGATTGCACCTTGTCAAGAAAGAATTAAAAGAAAAAAGTCAAGTGTTTACCTGGTAATCATGTTGGGAGAAGTGTGATTATAAAATTACTAGAGATAACTCTGAAAGACATGTTGGCAATCATTCAGCTTTGAAAGATTAAATAGAAGTTTTGGAGGTGGGATAATGGAAGATGATTTGAAAGAAATATAGTTCACCTGGGAAAAAGAGGATCCAAATTGATGGTTTTATTTAACAGAATTAAAGTAATAAAAATGATATGAACCCCATGCATAAAGGAAAGGACTCCTGGAAAAGGCATGGATAAAGTCATGAAGAAGGGACCTTGCGAAGTAGGACTGAAAGCATGCTGACAGAGCTCGAGTGTTATGTAAGGCAAGGCCTGGGCAATTGCCTGCTGCGTTTCCCTAGCCACATGTGAACATCTGCTGGGTCATCCCTAACTGGAAGAGTACACAGGCTGTAAAGTGGCCAGACATAGGCCCCATGGAGGGAAACAAAATGCACAGATGCCGAAAAATATCTCTGGCCAAATAAATGACAAGCAGAGAGAAGCACACTCAGTCAACCTGCTCAGTTACATCATCTTTGAAGATTAAAAAGGGAAAGAAGATCATATAGTTGCTGCGATTAAGGAGGGGAAAATCTATTTTCCCCAGGGGACACAGTTCTACAGAAAAGCTGGTTACTCTATCAGTTGAAGACTGCTGTTTAATCAGATCCAGGGTTTGACACTGATAGCAGTATATAGGCTAAGGCAAAAGCCAAGGAACTCTAGAGCTCTGTGCATTATGGAATGGTGTGTACCTCACTCACATGCAATGTTTTGTAGCTTAGAGGCTAATATTATGGAAAACACAAAATACTCAGAAGCTCGAAAAAATGTAATGCAGAAGAAAAAGGAGAGAGGTCACTGGAGACACATGTCCAGTTGAATGTCATGAGTAACATGCCTTTTGCAAGTGGAACAGCCAAAAACTGTCAAAGATGCAAAATAACTACTATTAATGGACATTTTCAACAGGATAAGAGCATTTAAACAGAAATGCTAACTCTCAGAAAGAGAACATTCCAGCAAGGAGCAGCTCTTGCCCAGGGAGGTCTTGTTCTTACTGAAGCACCATTTCAGCTGCTTGAACCACTGAACCCAGTGACCTCATAGACCTGACTCCTAAAGCCTCTTTTCCAAACTTGCTTTTTTTAGCCAATACTGAAAATAAACTGAGAGGCCTCTATTTTATCAGAACTCTTTTTAAATTGGGTTTTCTTTTCCCTGTTGTTGAAAGGCCTTAGTGTGCTAATTCACATGATGCTGTCTAATAAAACTCAATGGGATTTCCCCCTCAGGAAACTGCACACTATGCTAGGAGAAAGGCTTTTGCTAAGGTGGGATTTTCAGCAAATCAGCAAGTGGCTGGTCTGAGAGCTTGGGCCTTGCCATTGTATTAAGATCAAACCACACACATATCTACAGAGTGTCCTGTAAGTGTACCTGTGAGGCTTTCTGAACAGAAAGCTCAGGTATAACCCTAGCTTGGACCCTATGTGTTGTTAAACATAGTCATAAAACAAAATCAAAGCCGGTGATACAGTTTATTTCCCTGTCTTTGTTTGAAAAGTCGATTTTAACATTTACTGGGCGATTGACTACGTGTGTCCAATAGCACGTTACTCTTAATCTTATTCTGTATTAGAGTTGTAAGGCAACTCAATCATTTTTTGTGCCATGTGTAGCTCACAGTTTTGCACTTCAGCATGGAAGACAGGTCTATAGACCAGTACGTATTTAATTAATTCTGGTTTTTGTTGATTTGTTTATAATTCTAGACAAGCACTCTACCACTGAGCAATTGTCTAGCCCACATTTTGTTAATTTCAAAGCATATATTTTCTTTATATTTAGTTACCTCTAACACCAAGACATCCATGGTGATACATGCCCATAATCCCAACACTTGGCAATCTGTTAGGGTAAAGCAGCTTGTTCTCTGCAGAGCTATAGGGGAACAGAGCTAGGGAGGGAAACTAAATGAAATGCTGGGAAGAAGAGGAAGAGAGAGATGCTATGGAGCAACCACCAGAGTCAGACATGCCGAAACTTTGCTGGTAGGCTATGACCTCATGGTGATATATAGATTAATAAAAACGGGTTAAATTAAGATGTAAGGGTTAGCCATTAAGAAGCTACGACTAATGGGCCAAGCAGTGATTTAATTAATATAGTTTCTGTGTGATTATTTCAGTTCTCGGTGGCCCCCGGGACAAACAAGTGGCTCTCCCCCAACAGACTGGCACCCACATGCCCAACTAAATCCATGTAAAATCTGAAAGAGCTTGAAAATAAATTCTAGAAATAAATAAATAAATAAATAAATAAATACAGAGTTTAACACAGCTGCTTACCGTTTGTTGACAGCATGCTGCAGCTCCTTTAAGAGAAATTTTCCAGATTCGGCCTTAGCAAGAGAAAAACCTCACTGTTTGAAATGCTGGCTTTCTGGGTTGTGCTGCCAATCCAACCTCTAGCTCTTTCATGCCAGAGGTTCAGACACATAACATATGAATGGGGTTTGTGTGCTGCATGCTTTAACTTGCTTGATGGAAACGTGGACCTGCTTTGGGACTGGAACTGGGGTGGTGTGTGCGGCTCAGTGGTGCAGGCAGCGCCACTAAACTGGACTTGCTGAGCTAGCAGGCAGTACCATATATATCATAGTAATAGCACAGCTTAAGTTTTAGACTGCAGAGCAAGCAGACAATAGCATATATATTATAGTAATGGCACAGCTTAAATTTTAAGAAGCACTTAGCATTTTAAAAAGTGCTCCCGGACAGTAAATAATTACAGATATGCAATAAAGACAAATCCAAATAAAAGATACCTATAAATGGGTCACAGTGTTGGATAAATGTATGTAGGCTTAAAAGAGAGAAAAAAATATAGAGTTAAAAAAGTAAGTTGTTTTAAAAAATATCTTTAAAGAGACAGAATACAGACAGTCATAGATTAAAAGGAGTAAAAAACATAAGCCACGTAAAGATGGAATATACACAAAGAGTCTGGATTATGTATATTATTGTGTTATCGTTAACTTTTTTGACTGTGAATGAGATAAGTACAGAGAGTCATTTTATTATATTGGCTGCTAAGCTAAACCAGTATGTATATTATATTTGGCTCTAAGAATACATTGGAAAAAAGGTTTTTTTTTTCTTTTCACGAAAGATGAGAACCTGTGAATTGCTTCCAGACCAATGTGGATTGGTAGACTACATCCCTCTGAAAGGTCTCCATGAGCATCCTCAAAAAATTACTTCACCAAACTGCTGATAAACCTAGCACACTGGATACACCATAAAGACCTAATTGATAGTGCCCCCAAATAGCAGAAAGCAGTATGGACAGAACTATTCCCATATTCCCAAATATTATTTATTATTGTTTACATTTAAAGGGGGATATACTATAGAGATGGATAATATGTATTGGTATGGATTAGGGTTTATTGATACAACTTTAAGGTCAATTTTGTCATACTGTGTATATGTATTTCTGTTCTTGATTAAGGTATTGTGTGAAGTTCATTTAGAAATGTAATATAAAATTAAAAATATAAGTTAATAGATACTCATCTATAATAGTCAAGCTTGTTGTCATGTTAGTTAGATTTTCTAGATGTATAGAAATATATTTCAGTTGGATAGGAATTCTTCAAATCTTTCAGAGTCCTTCATAATATGACATTTAAAATGTTTTAATAACTTAGGACTTTTCTTGACAATGAGACATGTCTGTTCTTGGCAGCACCAATTACTTTGAAAGGAAGATGGGTACGGAAGAGGCTCCTTAGCCATTTCGGCAAGAAACTGCTCTTGCCTGGACTGCTTAACTGGAATTGCAGAACCCACAGAAAAATAACTGCAGAAAATGCCTAAATCTGAGATAGTCGTTTGGGGATTCTTCTTCATGAAAGAGTCTGCAAGACATTCTGCAGGACATAGAAGAAAGTAACTGACAAACTGCCAATATAGGCAGAACTATCTTTGAAATTTCCTGGTTCATGGAAAAGTCTGCTGGACATTATGGGCCTGTAGGCTAAAGACGGATGTCTCAACAGTACAGAAGAACTTTGGGTGACTGTCCAGGTAGTGAGAAGTCTTTGTCAATTCTAGAGTTTTGGAAATTGCTTTCAATGTACTTCCTATTTACTTAGGAAATATTATATCCTTCTGGAGTCTTTGATGAAGTTAAAGAATTTATAGTTATAGTTTTCTTAGTTATGATAAAAGATAGATATAAATATTGTAACTGTAGTTTTTGCTTAACACCTATTTTGTTATATGTAGTTTTGCTATGTTAAAGTTAAAGTCTTCCTTTTTTTAAACAAAAAGGGGGAAATGGTATAGAAGGTCCTTCTGTCTATATGTTGCTTTCATTGGTTAATAAAAGAACTGCCCCAGGCCTATAGCAGAGTTGTAGGGGAACAGAGCTAGGCAAAGAGAAATAAACTAAATGTCATGCTGGGAGAAAGGAGGCAGAGTCAGTTTAAATGCCATAGAGCTGTCAGATACAGACATTATAAAACTTTATCTGGTAAGCCATTGTCACATGGTGGTACACAGATTACTAGAAATGGGTTAAATTAATATAAAAGTTAGCCAATAAGAAGCTAAAGTGCCAAGCAGTGATTTAATTAATACAGTTTCTGTGTGGTTATTTTGAGGCTAAGCTAGCCAGGAGGCCAGGATGAACAAGCGGGCCCTCCTCCAACAGCAATCTGATGGTCTCAAATCAAATTTGACACCGGTGTGGGCAACAGTGAGACTATCTCAAAGAAATGAGTTAGTAATAAGGAAACAAATAATATTGGCTTGGTGGTTGAAATAACTGGATGTTCTCACAGAGGTCCTATGTTCAATTCTTAGCACCCACATGGTAGCTCACAACCATCCTATCTGTAACTGTAGTTCCAGGGGTTCTGACACCCTTTTATGGCCTCTATTGACACTGCACTCACATGCATTCAGACACATACTTAAAAATAAATAAAATTAAAAACAAAAGAAAATACCCATTCCAAAAGGCCAGCCCTGAAAACTATATGCAATAAAAGTATATGGATTGAACAGAATATATTTAGGAATATACATACAAACACATACATATGCATACGCATTTGTGTACACATATATTATATACATATACATACGATATATGTAGATATATTTCTACTGTAATAATTAGTGAAAAACAAGCTTATGAATTTGAAGGAGAATGGTGAGGGGTATATGGGAATATTTAGAAGAGGAAAAGCAAAGAGAAATATTTTGATTAAATTATAATCTTAATATTAAGATAATAAAAAAGAAATACGCACTGCATGGATCTTGTTTCAAAAAACAAAGAAGTGGAAGAAAACAGAGCTCAGCTTCACGTAACAGCTGCTTGATGAAGGTTCAAACAAATATCACCAAGAAAGAGGCTGAAAGGGAAAGAGTTGCCTCTAGACACGAGAAACCACACAGACATGAAACTTAAAATGATTTTGTAATCCAATGTGGTCATTTATAGCAGACTTTGGGAAATGGTATAAAATGAGCCTGGAAAGCTAAGGTGGATTGATTTGTTCAGTTTCTTCCCGCAGTTTTCTAAGCATCCTTGGGCTACCAATTGCCTGATACCTTGAAGTCTGTTACATTTCCTTTGGGTCTCAGTGACAGTAGGGCTGTATTTATCTTTCTGAGTACCTGCAGTTTTAACTAGCTTATGGGGCTTGTGGAAGCATTAGCAGTACTTAAAGTTAAGTTGTCTTGCAAGACAGTTATTGATTTACTTCTTGGATGGGTGACTTCTGACTCTTGTGAGTAAAAGAAATACACAAAGATAGAAAATCACAGTGATTTTACAAAGTGATTCTAGCAAAAATGTCATGCTTTGCTTTTCTTTTGTCAATTATCGTCACATTAGCTGATTTTGTTGGTGTCATGTTTTAATTCTTTTCCTTTTTACAGGTGTGTATCTCCTTCTCAACCCTATAAAAGAATGACTATCTAATATGGTGGAAGGCGTAACCACTGAGTAGGCAAAGTCTACTCACACAGGCACTCCAGGTAGCATTGACAAATATTCATTTTATAACCCATCTGGTTTTCACCAAATATCCCCAAAGACTGTATGATAGCTATTAGACTACTATCTTTCATTTTGAAACAAATCTAAAACAGAAACAAACGAAAAAACACAAAAAACAAAAAACAAAACAAAACAAAACAAAAAAAAGCAAACAGAGAAAACCTCCCCTAATGGTTTGGGACTCCAAAGAACATGTTTTTTTGTTTTGCTTTTTGGGGTTTTTTCTTCTTCTTCTTCTTTTTTTTTTGTATCACAGCCAAAAGTGGGTTATAGAGAAAGCCTTCAAGGATGAGAGAGGGAAAAGAGGGGTCCTTCCTGCCCACTTCCAGCCTGTCTGTCAATCTGTCTCGTCACTGTGACGCCAGTAGTGCTCCTTTATCCCAACTGTCATCAGATCCTCCAGTGCACTAAGTACACATCAGGAGATCTAGGCTCCAGTACTGTGCGTTCCCTTCTCTAATTTTCTAAGTTAGGTATCACTCCCCAACTTTTTCCCTAATGATGAAGCCTTGCTGGCTGATCACTAATAACTTACACATTTTTTGCTTATTTTAGATTGTTATTTCTCTCATAGGTTACCTACTGAATAATTCTGTACATAGTTAATTATCTTTTGTACATAGTTAATTATCTTTTGTAATTATATATTGAAATTCTCTCTTGAACATGTTGTTGTAATTTCTGGGACTTGTTTGGTCTCTTATTATGCCCAGATGGCAGTCTTCCAAAAACAAACAAGGATACTGAGTCCCATATGTAAAAGCAAAGAGTCTTTATTCTTATTCAAGTTCATGCTCAGACTCTCTGTGTGTCAAATGCTTTGGCACTATCAGAGAGCCTCAAGCTCAGTTGGGGTGGATTATTTATAATAGCAGAGGGTGAGATGAGGGATTTCTAAGGTGCAGGACTCCTGATTGGCTGACATCTGTCTCAGGGTGCCCTGGTGAAAAGGGGATGGATGTGTACTGGTCTAAGGGACATCAGGTAATCCTATCTATAATGGTTGGAATGTTGTGTATTTCCTTTGCATGCTGATTGGTTTGTTTCTGGATGGTGCCTGGGTGGTCCCTTTTTGTGGTCTTCTCTGTTGCCTTAGAGTAAACTGAGAGTCAGACCTACTTTCTGCTTGGTCTCTATAAAGCCTGTCTGAATCATGATTAATAAAAACTCAGAGAAATTGGGGTTCAACCAAAAGATCAGAAAAGCAAAATAGCCAGCTACTGGCTCTTAACTCTACCTCAATCCAAAATGGTGATCCTGCCTTCAGAAAACCTCAGAGTGAGACTGATTCTGAGAACTGTCTTCTCCCATATTATATTCCTTTCTAGGCCTAGGATAAAAGACATGCACCAGTGAAGTTAAAGGCATATACCACCTGGTTTCTATGACAGTGTGGCTACAGATTCTAAAAATGTGTGTTATCCCTGCCTGGTATATAAGGCTTTAAGGCCTGGTATGTCTGTTTTACTCTCAGACCTTTAGAAAAGCTTTATTTTTAAAATACAAATGAAATGCCACTACATCTGTCTTGCCAGGTTTGTACCAAACTGCCTGGGTCCTACATTCTGATGCCTTTGTTATTCCCTGATCCACAAAGTCCCCTAAAACCAACAAGAAGACCAAGTCTCATATGTGAAAGCTAAGAGCCTTTATTCTACACAAGTTTGCAAAGTCAGACTCCCTGTGTATTGGAATGATCAGAGAGTATTGGAGGAACCAGAGAGCACCGAGCTCAGTTGGGGTTGGTGTTATGGTTTAAGTAAAAATGTTGCAGTTCCCTGAGTGGCAGCAGTGGGCAATGGGTCCTAAGAGCAGCCAGTCCCAGGCAGGGATGGTGCAGTTCCCCAGGTGGCTGTAGTAGGCCACAAAGGGCAGCGGGTCCCAGGCAGGGAGCCATGTCGTGGGTGAGAGACCTCAAGGGGGCAACCAGTCCCACAAGGAGAGACAGATGGATGGGTATACCACGTGACTATGAGAATGAGACCATGCTGCAAGTCTCCAAAGGCAGTGGTCCAGGGCAGGGAGCCAGTGGTAGGCAAGAGATAGAGACATGGATAGGCATACCATGAAGAGTGAGGTAGATTTTATTTAGTGGGTTATGGAGGGGAAGAGGAGAAGAGAGAAGAGCTGAGAGAGAGAAGAGAGAGAGAGAGAGAGAGAGAGAGAGAGAGAGAGAGAGAGAGAGACAGACAGACAGACAGACAGACAGACAGACACAGAGACAGGGAGGGGGAAAGGGGGAAGTGGGGAGAAGAAAGAAATAGAAGCAGAGAGGGGGGTAGAAGAAAGACTCAGGCTGGAAGCTGAAGATCAGCTTGCCTTGGAGGACAGGAAAGGGAGTGGGTGTGGCTAGTCTCTTAAAGGGACAGAGCAGACCATTACAGTTGGGTTTTGTAGTAGCAAAAGTGGGGGAAACAGATTTCTAAGGTTCAGGACCCCTGAATGGTGATATTTGTCTAGGAATGTATTTGTGAAAAGCAATTGGTGTGTGCTAGCAGCTGATCCTATCTACAATGGTTGGAATTCCCTTTGGATACTCTGTTCCTGGGTGGTATCTGGGTAGTCTCAGTTTGTGGTATTTCTTGGAACCAGGGTAGACTACTGAGACTCAGGACTCTATTGTATTTGTCATGGCTGGGGCCTATGCCTTTACACCGAGAGACCAACACTGATGGAGCCTATGACTCATTTACAGTTAAGGCTGGACCTTGACTTCTATAAAAAGTATAATTAAGCAGGTTGGTGGAGCTAACCAGGGAAACAGGTAGCCTGACTGCAGATCACCCTCCTCCCTTCCAAATATATTTCTGAGTCTCATCCTCAGTTTTGTAGGAGACCATCAGCTATAGCTTCCTCATCCTTCTTCAGCCCCCATCTCTAAAGGACCATACAGAGCTTCCTCTCTAGACTTCTCTTCTCACACTCATATTGCTTTATTACAGGTCCCAACTCCAGCAAGCATTCCCTGGTAACCTGCACGCCCCTCTAGCCAGAGAAGCCTAACTTCAGATCTTTACCTTTTCCTAATTACTTCTAAACATTAATACTGTATGCTACCCACAACTCTGCAGTAGACCACATACTGGGATTCCCCTTCCTATCTGCCCTCCATCTCTAGTGGATCATGCAAACCTTGTCCTCCAACCTTCCTCCCTGTTCATTCTGTGATCTAAGCCCCTAGCTCCAACAGGCATTTCCTGAGAACCTGCCAGCCACACCTGCAAAAGAAGCAAGTAGGCCAGCTTCAAAATCTTGTTCCTCTCCTCCAAATCCAATCCCTCAGTCTCATCCCCATCTCTGTAACAGACTACCTGTTCTGGCCTCTTCTCACTCTCTGCCCCCATTCCCAGGTGATTAAGCAGATCCTGGTGGAACATCCTCCTTTTCTCTGACCTGTGAATCCCTCAGATCCTGTTCCTAGCCTATCCCCATTCCTAAATGTCAGTTCCCAATACCTAGAAATATATATATATATATATATATATATATATATATATATATATATATATGAAACTCAAGTAGCCACACCTATCAGAATCCTAGAAGAATTTTTTACCAATCAATATATAGCTAGCACACCATCATAGAAAGCAGAGAATGCAATAGAAACCAAGAAACAAAACACCCACCCTCTAAAGACAAGATATCAGCATTAGAATCTTCCCAAACTTAGATGCTTAGATGCCAGGGTAATGTCAATTAGTAACAGCCAAATGAATATGTCTCCAGTTGAGCCTAGCAACCCTACCACAGCAGACTCTGAGTATTGCAAAATAGTTGAAGCATAAGACAAAGATTTTAATATGCCCTTTATGAATATGGTAGAGATCTTTACAGAAGAAACAAATTTCTTAAATAAATCTGTGAAAACAAAAACAGTGGAAGAAAACTAATAAAACAATTCAAGTTCTCAAAGTGGAAATAGAATTAATAAGGAAAACCTAAACTGAGGGAAATGTAGAAATGAAAAATTTAGGAACTAGAATAGGAAATTTGGAAGCAAGTATCACCAAGAAAATACAAGAGATGAAAGACAAAATCTCAGTCCTTTAAGACAAGATAGAAGAAATGAATACATCCATCAAAGAAAACTGGACATCTAAAAGGACTCCTGTCACAAAACATCCAGGAGGTCTAGGAAACTATGAAAAGAAAGATAAAGAACCTCAAGTCAAAGGCACAGGAAATATTTTTAACAAACTCATAGAAGAAAATTCTTTTAACCTGAAGCAGATACAAGAAACATACTGAATTCCAAATAAACTGGACCAGAAAAAAAAAGCCACTTTAGTACATACTAATCAATACCCTAAGTTTATAGAACAGCAACAACAGCAAAAGATGGTTGAAAGATACAAAGAGAAAAGAGCACATAGCACATAAAAGCCTATTAGAAAAACACCTGCCATCTCAATAGAGA
Source organism: Microtus pennsylvanicus (assembly GCF_037038515.1). Lineage (NCBI taxonomy): Eukaryota > Metazoa > Chordata > Mammalia > Rodentia > Cricetidae > Microtus > Microtus pennsylvanicus. Next base: position 110,266,414 of record NC_134586.1, on the reverse strand, counting down.
TGATAAAATCCAGAAGGGCTTCAATGGATATTCTACAAACTCTAAGAGACCACAGATGCCAGTCCAAACTACTATACCTATCAAAACACAATAGATGGAGGAGATAACATATTCCATAATAAAACTAAATTTAAGTAATATCTATTTTCAATTCTAACCCTACTGAGGGTACTGCAAAGAAGACTCCAATGTAAAGAGACATCATATCCAAGAAAACACAAAAAATACTATCAGAACAACAAAGCAAAAGAAGAGAAATACACACACATGCACACACTCAAATACACATACACAGAAAAAGAGAGAGAGAGAGAGAGAGAGAGAGAGAGAGAGAGAGAGAGAGAGAGAGAACAATAGCAAAATAACAGGAATAAATAAACATTGCTCACTGATCTTGCTCAATAGGTTTCCCAACATAAAAGTACATGGAATAACAGAATGGATGTAAAAACAGGATTCTTCTGCTGTATTCAATGAACAAACCTTAACACCAAGGATAGATACCACCTTTGGGTCAAAAGATGAAAAAAGATTTTCTAGGCAAATGGACATAAGACTCAAGCTGGGGTAGCCGTTTTAATAACTGACAAAATAGACTTCAAGCCAAAACTAACCAGAAGAGATCAGGACTGACACTACATACTCATCAAAGGTAAGATCCACCAAGAAGATGTTGCAATTCATAGCATCTATGCACCAAACACAAGAGCACTCAAGATCATAAAAGAAACATTACAACAGCTTACATCACTATTGACCTTCACACACTGTTAGTAGGAGACCTCATTACCTCACTCTTGCCAATAGTCAGGTCATCCAAACAAAACAAAACAGAGAAATTCCAGAATTAACAGACATTATAAACCAAATGGACCTAACAGATATTTACAGGAAAATTCACCCAAAGACAAAGGAATATGCTTTCCTCTCAGCACATTATGGATCTTTCTCCAAGACCGACCACATACTTGGACACAAAGCAAGTTTCAACAGACACAAGAAAACTGAGGTAAACAGAATCCATCTTATCTGATCACCATGGATTAATGTTAAATATCAACAACAACAAAACAATAAGAAGTTTACAAACTCATAGAAACTGAAGAACTCTTCTGATGAAAAATGGGTCAAGACATAACTTAAGAAATTAGTGTCTTACAAAACTAAATTAAAATGAATATGCAATATATCCAAACTCATGGAACACAATGAAGATGACTCTTGAGATGCAAAGGCAAGTTCATAACATAAGTGCCTTCATTAAAAAACATTTTGGAGATAACTTACATTAGCAATTTAACAGCATGAATAAGTGCTCTAGAACAAAAAGAATAAACCAAAAAGTACACAACAAGAAATAATTGAATCTGGGACTGAAATAAAGAAAAAAGAAACAAAAATACAAAAAAGACTGTTTTTTAGAAAAATCAAAACATTGACAAACCCTCCAGCAAATTAAAGGTATTGAGGAAGGATCCAAATTAACAGATCCAGAAATTAAAAGGAGTTGGGCAGTGGTGGTGCATGTCTTTAATCTCAGCACTTGGGAGGCAAAGGCAGGTGGATCTCTGTGAGCTCAAGGCTAGCCTGGTCTACAAGAGCTAGTTCCAGGACAGGCTCTAAAGCTACAGAGAAACCCCTTCTTGAAAAAAAAAACAGAAAAAAATAAAAAAGAAATAAATAAAAGGGTGATATGGGGACATAACAACAGACAACAAAGAAATTTAGAGAATCATAAGGATATTTTAAAGACATACAATCCACTAAATTGGAAAACCAAATGCAAGTGGATAATTTTCTTGATATATACCACTTATTAACATTAAATCAAAATAAGAGGGGGATACAACATACATTTAACCCCAGTAACATAGACATAGTAATTAAAAATCTACCAATCAAAATAAGCTCATGGTCAGATGGTTTTAGCGCAGAATTCTACAAGATTTCCAAAGTTAGCATCAATAGTCTTCAAATTTTTTGACAAAAGAAAAACAGAGGAAGCATTGTCCAATTTTTTTACCTTACTATGGTTTTCCTGATGCCCAAAGCACAGACACAGCAAATAAAGAAACTCACAGACCAATTTCCCTTATGAACATAGAAACAAAAATTGTCAATAAAATACTTGCAAATCAAATCCAAAACAGACCAAAAAGATCATACACCATGATCAAGCAGGCTTTATTCCAGAGATGCAGGTGTGGTTCAACATATGTAAATTAAGAAATTTAATCCACCATATAACCTGAAAGATAAAAACCACAACATCATTTCATTGGATGCTGAAAAGTTTTTTTCTGCAAAACCCAACACTCATTCATGATAAAGGTTCTGCAGACATTGGGGATACTAAGGACATGTCTCAACATAATAAATTCATTTTACAAAAAAACAACACATGGAGAACTTCAACTTAAATGAAGAGAAACTCAAAACAATTCCTTCTAAAATCAGGAATAAGGCAGTGTTGTCTACTCTTTCCAACTTTATTCAATATACTTGAAGACTTAGCTAGAGGAATAAAACAACTGAAGCACATCTATGCCATACAAATTGGAAAGGAAGAGGTCAAAATATCTTTATTTGGTAATGATATTATAGTATATATAAGTGACCTCAGAAATTCCACTGAGAACATCCTACAGATAATAAACCCTTTAATCATAAAGTAGCTAGGTACAGAATTAACTAACCAAAATCAGTAGCCTTCCTACAAGCAGATGACAAATGTACTGAGAAGTCATAGAAACAACTTTCACAATAGCCTCAAATAATAATAATAATAAAATCTTGGGAAAACTCTAACCTAGGGGCAGGAGAGATGGCTCAGAGCTTAAGAGCATTGCCTGCTCTTCCAAAGGTACTGAGTTCAATTACCAGCAACCACATGGTGGCTCACAACCATCTGTAAAGGGGTCTGGTGCCCTCTTCTGGCCTGCGGGCAAACACACAGACAGAATATTGTATACATAATAAATAAATATTTAAAAAACTCTAACCAAGCATGTGAAAACTTACATGATAAAACCTTTAGAACATCAAAGAAAGAAATTGAAGGAGGTATGAGAATATGGAACGCTCTCTCATGATCATTGATTTGTAGGATTAACATCGTAAGAATGGCCAGTCAAACAAAAACAATTTACAGAGGCATTGCACCCCCTATAAAATTCCCAGCATAATTCTTCACAGAACTTGGGAGGAAAATTTTGGCTTCACGTAGAAATACAAAAATGAAAGATAGCTAAAAACAATCCTGAACAATTAAAGAACAATAGTATCAAATTGAAAATGCAGACATAAACACACACCTATGAAAATTCAATTTTGACAAAGAAGCCAGAAATACAAACTGGGAAAAGACAACATCTTCAACAAATGGTGTTGATCACACCAGTGCTTCTCAAACTGGATTTCTGCAAGTAGAAGAATGCAAACAGTTAGATACCACCCTGCACAAACTCAACACCAGATGGACCCAAGACCTCAGCATAAAACCACATACACTGCATCTGACAGAAGAGAGAGAGTTGAGTCTGTGAACTCATTGGTATGGTAAAAGACTTTCTCTAAGGAGCACTCTTAGTACACGTACTAAGATCAAAAATTAATAAATGGGACCACATGAAACTAAAAAGTTTCTGTAAGGCAAAGAATATTGTCAATAGGACAAAATGACAGCATGCTAAATGGGAAAGATTTTTGCAACTCCACATGATGGAGGGCTAATATTCAAAATACGTAAAGATCTCAAAAAATAGGAGTCATGAAAAGAAATATCTTGATTTAAAAGTGGGGTACATTTCTAGGATATATGATGTCTTTCTGTACACATGTTACTTTTATTGGCTAAAGAATAAAGCTTTTTTTTGGCAAATGGCTTAGCAGAGTAAAACCAGGCAGGAAATCTGAACAGAGATAAATAAAGAGATAGGAAGAGTCAAAGGGATGCCTTGTAGCTGCCAAAGGAGAGAGACAACGACACCTTACTTGTAGGACACAGCCTCCTGGTAATACACAGATTAGTAGAAATGGGTTGATTTAAGATGTAAGTGGTAGCTAGGAATATGTGTAAGCTATTATCCAAACAGTGATGTAATTAATATAGTTTCTGTGTGATTATTCAGGTTTGGGCAGCCAGGAACAAAAGTACAGTCACTGTTTACAAAATGGTGAACACTGTCTGAGGTATGGATCCATATAAGACCAAAAAAATTCTTAAGAAAACAAAAAGGAGGATTCTAGACCCACAAAAATCAGGACCCAAGCACAGCTTCTTGGTAGCTGCATTTTTTTTCAAATAGGCTCTGTTCACTGGCAGTGAGCAGAGCCACAACTACTTTAAGAGAAGGCTTTCTGACTCAGCATTAGCAGCAAAAACTATGCAATTGTTTGAGAGAGGGTTTCCTGGTTAGTGCTGGTATCACATATAGCTCTGACTCTTTTGGGAGGTCCTGTACTTAAATGGAGTTTATGAGTAGAATTCTACTAGATGCTGCATTCCTGAATCTGGGTGGTAAGCATGGCTTGCAGAGGCTGCAAATATACTTCTGCCATGTTGGACAGGGAGAAGTCAACAGGCAGGGCTGTGGAGCTGATCTTAGCCATGGCCACTTAGCATTTAGAAAAGAAAAAGGCACTCCTGATAAAACTTTGATTACAGATATGCAATAAAAAAGGCAAAATAAATCTCTAAACAGGTCACAGTGTTTTCAAAAAGTATACTTGGGCTTGGGAGAGAGAGGAAAATGAGTATAGATAAGAATACAGTCACAAATTAAAGGAATAAAGATAATAAAATAAATATTAGAAAGTAATAGAGTTTAAAAAAATAAGCCATATAAAGATGGAATATACATAGAGAGTCTGGGTTATACATATTTTGAGTTTTCTTTAAAGTTTTTGACTGTGGAGAGACTTTTTTCTGGGGGCTGCTAAGATAAAACAACACATATATTTTAAAGGTATCTAGACTGCAAAATTTGATTCTAAGGATATGCTACTTTGGAAAAGAGGTTCTGATTTTGTTTCTACAGAAGATGAGAACCTTAGGTTTCTTTCAGGCTAATGTGTTTTAATGGATCAAGATCCCTTGAAAGGTCTCTATCAACCCTAAAAATATTTCACCCAAAAAACAGCAGGAAGCAATTTGGAGAAAACCATTCCCAAATTCCTAAAGTTACTATTTATAAATGTTTTTTTTTTCATTTAAATGGGGATATAATATAGAAATGAATATTTTGCATTGGTATAGATTTTGGTTTATTGATACAAATTTAAGGTCAATTTTATTATATGTATATCTTGTTTAAGGTATTATGTTTATACAGCACATTTAAAAATATAATGTATAGTTAAAAATGCAGATTAATAGTCCTCTATCTATAATAACTAAACTTTTAATTACATTTTTTATATTTTCTGGATATACAGAGATATATTTCAGTTAGAAAGATAATCTTCATCACCCCAAAGATCTACAGAATATGGCATTTAAAATGTTTTAAGAACTTAGACTTTTCTTGACAGTGAGACATGTCTGCTTGTTATGAAATTTGCTTTTATTGTGACAAGACTAACCATTTGGGTAAGAAACTGATCTTGTCTGGACTGATTGATGCTATGCTATATACCCTGGACATTCAGGACCCCCCCAAAAAAAAATAACTGCTAAACTTGCCTAAAGAAGGTGAGACAGTCATTCAGGGTTCCTGTTTTATGAAAGAGTCTTTAAGATATTCTCCAGGACACAGAAGAAAGAGACTGACAAACTTCTAATATAGGCCAAACAGTCTTTCAAGTTTCCTGCTTCATGGAAAAGTCTGCTGAATACTATGGGCCTGTAGGCTGAAGATGGATGCCCCACCATTACAGAAGAACTTTGGGTGATTGCCTAGGCAGTGGGATGTCTTTGTCAATTCTAGAGTTTTGGAAGTTGCTTACAGCTTCCAGTTTACTTAGGTTAATTTTATATCCTTCTGGAGTCTTTGAATTGAAGACTGATGGTTAGCTTTCCTTATAGTTATAATAAAAGATAAATTAGATATAAAATTTTAGATTCACAATGATAGGATATTATTTTCTTTAATTTGCCAAATGTAAATGAACTCAATATTGCAACTATAATTTTTGCTTGATAACTGTTTTGTATATGTAATTTTACTATGTTAAGCTTAAAACCTTCATTTTCACTTAGATAGAAAAGGGGAGATGGTGTGTGATGTTTTCCTGTATATGTTGCTTTTATTGACTAAAGCTTTTATTGAATAAAGCTGTTTCAGCCAACGGTATAGCAGGAAATCTGAACAGAGATACATAGAGTGAGTAGGCAGAGTCAAGGAGATATCATGTAGCTACCAAAGGAGACAGAGCCTGGAACCTTACTGGTAAATCACAGCCTAGTGGTGACACACAGATTAAAAGAAATGGGTTAATTTAAGATGTATGAGCTAACTAGGAATATGCCTAAACTATTGGCCAAACAGTGTTGTAATTAATATAGTTTCTGTGTGATTATTCTGGTCTGCGTAGCTGAAAACAAAATTATAGTTTCTGTTTACATTTCTAAATAGAGATGTCTCAAAAGAGGAAATTCTAATTGCTGAGAAACACTTAAAGAAATCTTCAACATGCTTAGACACCAAGTAAATGTAAATCAAAGTTACTTTGAGATTTTAACATACACTTATCAGAATGGCTACTGCTTGCAGGAATATGAAATAAAGGGGACACTTGGTGGGAGTGTAAACTTGCACAGACACTATGAAAATTAATTTAGTAGTTCCTCAGAAAGTTGGGAATCTATTTCAAGATCCAGCTATACCACCCATGGACCCAAAGGAAGCTTCACCCTACAACAAGGATATTTGCTCAACCACATTCATTGCTACTCTATTAATAATAGCCAGAAATAGAAATAGGAAACAACCAAGATGTTCTTCAACAGAATAATAGATAAAGAAAATGTGACACATTTACACAATGAAATAAGACTCAGTTGTTAAAAATGAAATCATAAAATTTACAGGTAAATAGATAAAACTATAAAAAATATTATGAGTGAGGTATCCTAAACCCAGAAAGAAAAATATTGTATATTCTCATTTATATGCTGATACTCACTGTTAAGTTACAATTGACAGAGGTTAGATACAAAGTAAGGGACTGGTGGTGGCAGATGAATCTCATTAGTAAAGGGATATAGAATAGAGAGCTATGGATGGATTGGGGGACTAGAACTTGGCAACCAAGTGGGGAGGCCAGGGAATAGGAGGATGAAGGAGTAATATAGTAAAATAGTCAGCTAAACTTAAGGGCCACTTGAATGCTAGTATGAAAACCTAATACAGTAGAAGCTTCATAAATATATAGATATATGAAGGCAATCTACAAAAAAATCACCAAATGAGGGAGACAGATCCTCAACTGGATATCTCTCATCACAAAATGAAGCATCCAATATTGGAAATTAGGTCATATCTAATTGAGTTATTGGTCCAAATTGTACCATTGGGAATTCCTGAAGAATGCAGACTATTGTGAAGACCACAGATTGCTCTTCACAACCTGATGGCAATACCTCATTGCTGAAGACAGCAGCTGCAAAACTCATGGAACATGGATAAATCAAGCTGGGCCTACATAGAGCCTCCATAACCCATTTACTAGTGTATTTGATGCAGGAAGGCATTCTGAATGATATCAAAAGAGAATCATAAACACAATGCCATCTCAAACCCTCTGATCTACAATGGTGTACTGTCTGCAAGATATTGGCACTGGTGGCATAAAACTTGTGGGGATAAGCAACAAATATATGATTTGACTTAAGGTCCACTCCTTGAGATGGAACCCATACCCAATACTGCTTGAGTAACCAAGGACCTGAGGTTAGATACCCCAGGGACCTAGGGTAAAATCTAATATAATTCTCTCAAATAGAGTAAGTAAGGAAATAAATAGAAGCAAATAGGTAAGTAACTAAATAAATAAGCAATGAAATAAATTCTAATGATATTCTGATATATTCATGGTTTGATCCCTTGCTCAGCGATCACCAGATCTTCTACTGAAGATGGGAACAAATAGAGATCCACAGCCAGACATTCTGCTAGAGTGAGAGACCTTGGAACACTCAGCCCTAAATGAGATATTGCAAAGAAGTCCCTGCCCTCAGGGATCAAAAGACCCCAGAGAGGGGAAATAGATAGAGTATAAGAAACAAAGGGAGCCCCTTTGTTTGCGAGCTAACCAAGCAGCACGGAGTTTCGATCTGGGCACCTAGTGAAACAGCATTGTGGTGAGCGAGTGCTGCGGCACCCCGGAACAGCCCGCCTACACTTCCTGGTCATTCTACAGGGGCTATACTGCCCGATACCTCCTCTCTCTTCCTATCCCATCCAGCTTTCATCCAGATCCCCCCACCCCCCCCCCCCGTCTCCCTCCCTCCCTCCCTTCTTTGGCGACATAGCACCTCCCAGCTCAGCCTGCTTGGGCTCTGGGACCGAACCCTAAGCATAGGGCAAAGGGGAGAGCAGTAGCTCCTTTGTCTCCATAGCCTGCCTGCAGCAAGCAGGGTGGGCCCTTTGTTTGCGAGCTAACCAAGCAGCAAGGAGATCCGATCTGGATACCAGGATAAACATCACTGGGGAGTGACATCACTGGGAAGGTACATCAGTGGGCAAGAAGACCTGATCCTGTAAAAGAAGATCCATAGGAGAGTAATGGGAGGAAGAGATGGGGAGACGCCAATGCAAGAATTCACCCAACAATCTGAAAAACAACACGAAACCACCAGAACCCAGCGACCTCACAACAGGAGGACATGAACACCTTAATCAAGAAGAAGTAGAAAAAACTGACTTCATGAAAGTGATTGACACCCTTAAACAGCATATAAAAAATGCCCTTATAGAAATGGATGAGAAGTATAACAGAAAGTTCAAGGAATTGAGTAAATCAGTGAATGATACCCTAAGAAACCAAGGAAAAGCAATCAAGCAGATAATGGAAACAGTTCATGACTTGAAAACTGAAATGGAGGCAAAGAAGAAAACACAAACAGAGGGTCGGCTGGACATGGATAATCTAGGTAAATGAATAGAGACTACAGAAACAAGCATAACCAGCAGAATACAAGAGATAGAAGAAAGAATCTCAGATTCTGAGGATAACATAGAGAAAATAAATGCACTGATCAAAGAAAACAGCAAGTCCAACATCACAAAAGTCATCAGAAAACATTCAGGAAATATGGGACACAATAAAAAGACCAAACCTAAGAATAATTGGAGTAGAAGAAGGAGAAGAAGTGCAGCTCAACGGTCCAGAAAATATACTTAATAAAATTATAGAAGAAAACTTTCCCAAACTGAAGAAGGATGTACCTATGAAGGTTCAAGAAGCATACAGAACACCAAATAGGCTGGATCAAAAAAAAAACATCCCCTCGCCATATAATAATCAAAACACAAAATATACAGAATAAAGAAAGAATATTAAGAGCCGCAAAGGAGAAAGGCCAAGTTACTTATAAAGGTAAACCTATCAGACTTACACCTGACTTCTCTATGGAAACCATGAGAGCCAGAAGGTCCTGGAAAGATGTACTTCAAAAACTAAGAGACCATGGATGCAAGCCCAGACTACTATATCCAGCCAAGCTATCGTTCACTATCAATGGAGAAAACAAAATTTTCCAGGATAAAAACAAATTTAAACAATAAGTAGGCACAAATCCAGCCTTACAGAAAATAATAGAAGGAAAATCACAAACCAAGGAGTCCAACAATGACCACAATAACTCAGACATCTAGAGACCCTTCACCAGCGCAACTCAAAGAAGGGAAACACACAAACCCTACTACTAAAAAAGTAACCGGAGTTAACAATCACTGGTCATTAATATCACTTAATGTTAATGGGCTCAACTCACCTATAAAAAGGCACAAGCTAAGAGATTGGATACGAAAACAGGATCCAACATTCTGCTGTCTACAAGAAACACACCTCAACCTAATCAGAGTAAAGGGCTGGGAAAAGGCTTATCAAGCGAATGGACCTAAGAAACAAGCAGGTGTGGCCATACTAATTTCTAACAAAGTTGACTTCAAACTTAAATCAATCAGAAGAGATGGAGAGGGACATTTTATACTCATAACAGGAACAATTCATCAGGAAGAAGTCTCAATCCTGAATATCTATGCCCCTAATATAAAAGCACCCACGTACGTAAAAGAAACATTGCTAAAATTCAAGGCAGCCATCAAACCGCACACACTAATAGTAGGAGACTTCAACACTCCTCTCTCACCAATGGACAGGTCAATCAGACAGAAACCTAACAGAGAAATTAGAGAATTAATGGAGGTAATGAAGCAAATGGACTTAAAAGACATCTATAGATTATTCCACCCAAAGAGGAAAGAATATACCTTTTTCTCTGCAGCTCATGGAACCTTCTCGAAAATTGCCCACATACTCGGTAACAAAGCTAACTTACACAGTTACAAAAAAAAAATCACTAACCACCTGTGTCTTATCAGATCACCATGGATTAAAGTTAGAATTCAACAACAATGCTACCCCCAGAAAGCATACAAACTCATGGAAACTGAACAATCAACTACTGAACCATACCTGGATTAAGGAAGAAATAAAGAAAGAAATTAAAGTTTTCCTTGAATTCAATGAAAATAAAGAAACAACATACTCGAACTTATGGGACGCTATGAATGCAGTCCTAAGAGGAAAGTTCATAGCACTAAGTGCCCACTTAAAGAAAACAGAGAAAGCACATATTGGAGACTTAACAGCCCACCTGAAAGCTCTAGAAAAAAAAGAAGCAGACTCACCTAGGAGGAGTAGAAGACTGGAAATAATCAAACTGAGGGCTGAAATCAACAAAATAGAAACACAGAAAACAATCCAAAGAATCAATGAATCAAAAAGCTGGTTCCTGGAGAAAATCAACAAGATTGACAAACCCCTATCCAAACTAGTCAAACGGCAGAGAGAAAATTTGCAAATTAATAAGATCAGAAATGAAAAGGGGGACATAACCACAAACACAGAGGAAACTCAGAGAGTCATTAGATCTTACTACAAAAGCCTGTATGCCACAAAGCTGGAAAATGTAAAAGAAATGGACATTTTTTAGATAAATACCATTTACCAAAATTAAACCAGGACCAGGTGAACAATCTAAACTGACCTGTCAGTCACGAAGAATTAGAAGCTGTTTTCAAAAACCTCCCTACCAAAAAAAGCCCAGGACCAGATGGTTTCAATGCGGAATTCTACCAGAACTTCCAAGAAGACCTAATACCTATACTCCTTACTGTATTCCACAATATAGAAACAGAAGGGTCATTACCAAATTTCTTTTATGAAGCTACAGTTACTCTGATACCAAAACCACACAAAGACTCAACCAGGAAAGAGAATTACAGGCCAATCTCACTCATGAACATCGACGCAAAAATCCTCAACAAAATACTGGCAAACCGAATCCAAGAACACATCCGAAAAATTATCCATTATGATCAAGTAGGCTTCATTCCAGAGATGCAGGGCTGGTTCAACATACGAAAATCTATCAATGTAATCCAGCATATAAATAAAAAGGAAGAAAAAAACCATATGATCATTTCATTAGATGCTGAAAAAGCATTTGACAAAATTCAACATCCATTTATGATAAAAGTATTGGAGAGATTAGGGATACAAGGGTCATACCTAAATATAATAAAAGCTATATACAGCAAGCCGACAGCTAACATCAAATTAAACGGAGAGAAACTCAAAGCCATATCGCTTAACTCAGGAACACAACAAGGCTGTCCACTCTCTCCATACCTCTTCAATATAGTGCTTGAAGTTCTAGCAATAGCAATAAGACAACATAATGGGATCAGGGGGATTCGAATTGGGAAGGAAGAAGTTAAACTTTCGTTATTTGCGGATGATATGATAGTGTACATAAGCGACCCCCAAAACTCCACCAAAGAACTCTTACAGCTGATAAACATCTTTAGTAATGTGGCAGGATACAAGATCAACTCCAAAAAAACAGTCGCCCTCTTATACACAAAGGATATGGAAGCAGAGCGGAAAATCAGAGAAGCTTCTCCATTCACGATAGCCACAAACAGCATAAAATATCTTGGGGTAAATCTAACCAAGGAAGTGAAAGATCTATTTGACAAGAACTTTAAGGCATTGAAGAAAGAAATTGAAGAGGATACCAAAAAATGGATGGACATCCCTTGCTCTTGGATTGGGAGGATCAACATAGTAAAAATGGCAATTCTACCAAAGGCAATTTATAGATTCAATGCAATCCCCATCAAGATCCCATCAAAATTCTTCACAGATCTGGAGAGGACAATAATCAACTTTATATGGAAAAACAAAAAACCCAGGATAGCCAAAACAATCCTACACAATAAAGAATCCTCTGGAGGCATTACCATCCCTGACTTCAAACTCTATTACAGAGCTACAGTAATGAAAACAGGGTGGTACTGGCATAAAAACAGAGAAGTCGACCAATGGAATCGTATAGAAGACCCGGATTTTATCCCACAAACCTATGAACACCTCATTTTCGATAAAGGAGCTAAAAGTATACAATGGAAGAAAGAAAGCATCTTCAACAATTGGTGCTGGCACAACTGGATGTCAACCTGTAGAAGAATGAAAATAGACCCATTTCTATCACCGTGCACAAAACTCAAGTCCAAATGGATTAAATACCTCAATATCAGCCCGAAAACACTGAACCTGATAGAAGATAAAGTGGGAAATACCCTACAACAGATGGGCACAGGTGAGTGCTTCTTAGGTATAACACCAGAAGCACAGACATTAAGGGCAACATTGAATAAATGGGACCTCCTTAAACTGAGAAGCTTCTGTAAAGCAAAGGACACTGTCACTAAGACAAAAAGGCAACCTACTGACTGGGAGAAGATCTTCACCAACCCCGCAACAGACAAAGGTCTGATCTCCAATATATAGAGAGAACTCAAGAAACTAGACTTTAAAATGCTAATTAACCCAATTAAAAAATGGGGCACTGAACTGAACAGAAAATTCTCAACAGAAGAAGTTCAAATGGCCAAAAGACACTTAAGGTTGTGCTCAACTTCCTTAGCAATCAGGGAAATACAAATCAAAACAACTTTGAGATATCATCTTACACCTCTCAGAATGGCTAAAGTCAAAAACACCAAGGATAGCCTTTGCTGGAGAGCCTGTGGAGGACGGGGTACCCTCATCCATTGCTGGTGGGAATGCAATCTTGTGCAACCACTGTGGAAGTCAGTGTTTCGGTTTCTCAGGAAATTCGGGATCAACCTACCCCTGGACCCAGCAATACCACTCTTGGGAATATACCCAAGAGATGCTCTATCATATGACAAAATCATTTGTTCAACTATGTTCATAGCAGTATTATTTGTAATAGCCAGAACCTGGAAACAACCTAGATGCCCTTCAATAGAAGAATGGATGAAGAAAGTATGGAATATATACACACTAGTGTACTACGCTGCGGTAAAAAACAATGACTTCTCGAATTTTGCATGCAAATGGATGGAAATAGAAAACACTATCCTGAGTGAGGTATCCCAGACCCAAAAAGATGAACATGGGATTTACTCACTCATAATTGGTATCTAGCCATAAATAGGTCTCACGGAGTCTACAATAGGTGAACCTAAAGAAGCTAAGTAAGAAGGTGAACTCAAGGAAAAACATATAGTTATCCTCTTGGCTAAGGAAAGTATACAAAATTGCTGGGGAGAAAATTGGGATTTTGGGGGTGGGGTGGGATGGCGCTAAGGGGAGATGGGAGGAGAAAAGGTAGAAGGGAAAGAGGGGGGGACTTGGGGAAACAGGAGGATTAGGATAAAGGAAGGTTGGATAGGGGAGCTCGGAACCACAATTCTTAGTTAAGGGAGCCACTTTAGGGTGGGCAAGAGACTTAACCCTAGAGGGGCTCCCAGGTGCCCAAGCTGAGGTCCCCAGGTAGTTCCTTGGGCAGCTGAGGATGGGAACCTGAAATGACCCTATCCTAGAGCAATACTGACGAATATCTTGCATATCATCATAGAACCTTCATCTGGTGATGGATGGAGATAGAGACAGAGACCCACACTGGAACAATGGACTGAGATCCCAAGGTCCCAATGATGAGCAGAAGGAGGGAGAACATGAGCAAAGAAGTCGGGACCACGAGGGGTGCACCCACCCACTGAGACAGTGGAGCTGATCTATTGGGAGCTCACCAAGGCCAGCTGGACTATGACTGAAAAAGCATGGGATAAAACTGGACTCTCTGAACATGGCAAACAATGAGGGCTGATGAGACGCCAAGGACAATGGCATGGGGTTTTGATCCTACCTAATGTGCTGGCTTGGTGGGAGCCTAGCCAGTTTGGATGTTCACCTTCCTTGATATGGATGGAGGGGGGAGGACCTAGAACTTACCACTGGGCAGGGAACCCTGACTGCTCTTTGGACTGAAGAGGGAGGGGGAGAGGAGTGGGGGGAGGGGGAGAAGGGTGGGAGGATGGGGAGAAGAGTGGGAGTAGGGGGAGGGAAATGGGAGGCTCGGAGGAGGTGGAATTTTTTTTATTCTCCTTTTATCAATAAAAATAAAAGAAACAAAAGGAATTTAGAACACTAAGAATACAAGGCCCTGTAAATCAAGGGAGTCAAAGCAAATCTTAACTCACAGAGACTGCACAGGCCTACACCAGATGGGCTCCTAGAGCCAAAAGCAGACATGAAAACATGCCCCTATTCCTAAGCCAAAAGCCATTTCCAATTGATAATCACTTGCAACTAAAAAATATATTTTTCTAAGGGAATCTCACTGGGGAAACAAATGACTCTTACAGGGAGACTGAATGCCCAGCTGTAGATGTTCCATGGTATGAAGGCTTTTCTTATTTTCTTATTTTTTTAATTTTATTGTACTTATATTTATTTATTTATTTTTAGTTTTTTTGTACTTATATTTATTTTTCTCTCTTTTATCCTGCAGGTTCTTTGCTTATATATTATGACTTCCAGTTTAGCATTTCTGTGGAATTCCTCAGTGTGGAAAATAGTGAGTCTCTGCTTCTACAACTGTTTCAAATACCTTTTCTTGGACTTTTTCCTTCCATTTGTTTCTTTAGTTCTATTCTGATGTATTTGTTTTATTTTATAGTATTGTATTATATTTGATTTTGTTTAATTTTCTTATCCCTTACAAGTCTTTCTGTTGTTGTTTTCTAGTAAGAGACATAAATGGACAGAAACTGGGAGCAGTAGAAGGAGGGGAAACCATCATTAAGATATATTATTTGAGAAAAAGATACCATTTTCAATAAAATAACAGAAAAAGGTTGGTGAAAAATTTCAAGCAAGGCTCCTTCCTACTACAATGTCAATACAGGCATTAGCGTCAGCTGTCTTTTGTCTGTATAGTTTCCTATTTACTGTTTTTTCCTGTAGGGGAAAGAGTTTGGGGATTCTTACATTGCTTATGCTAATGATTTCTGAGCCCAAAATAAGACTGCATTAATGTCCTAATATATTGAAGGGAAGGTATTCTAGTTTATTATTTTATTTCTATTCGAGCTCACTAAATTTAATATACTTGTCAACAGTTAATAGATGGCAGAAGATGTTAAACATGAAAATTATAGCTAATCTGAAAAAGCACTATTAACAAATACTGTTAGGTATAACAAATATACACTTTCCTGCAAAATATTTCTTCCAAAGATCTATTTTTAAACAGAAGTAAAAGTAATATAGGATATCGAAATGTATTCTGAATTTTCATTCATCTGTGTATTTCTGTTGAATACATGTACTAAGGGTCTGCTGTGTTTTAGGTATTGTCCTGAATTCTGGAAATGATTTTTCTTCACATCTGTTTCTTCATTTATTCAATTATTTGCAGCCTTAAGACAACTTTAAGGGAGTTCTTCTTTTTCTCCTAAACAGGAATCATTCAATTCAAACCAACTTAACTAAGGAAATGTGTTTGAGCAAGGGGAAATAGCAAAACTTCCAAGAACAAAGGAAGTGTCAGGATGGTGTGTCTGATAGACACTAGGCTTTGTTGAGAGGATGCTTTCTTCACAGATATCTATGAACAATCACATTAAAACAGAAAAAAAGAAGATAAATGAATAAGAAGAACACAACTCCATGAGCCTCCCAGCTAAAACACCTTCTGGGACATTGTTTTTAGTTTGTGAGATAAATGCCTAATGGACGTGTGAGATCCATTAAATACAGTTTATTGAAATAAGGGCGACAGGAGCTGGAGAGTCCAGGATCAGAGGACAGACAGGAGTCAAAAGGAGTCTTCAGAAAGAGATGAGAAAAGGCACATTGGAAGATTCAGCATGTGAAAGATCTGAAGAATTAGGATCTTTAAAGTAGACTGGAATTGGCGAGTCCTTGTGGTGGAGCTAAGCTTAAACAAGACCCAGAGGAGCTTCTTGCAGTCTTACTGAACAGTTTCCTCTGAGACGATGAGGGCCCATAGAAGATCTCCAGGCTGCGTTCTTCATGGGTTTGCATCACAGTCATGCTCTGAAGACTGTATGAGTGAGAAAAACTGAGACCAATTAGGGCATTGTCTTATTTAGTTCTCTGAAAGTCAGTTCCTATCTCACTAATATTATGAAATTTTCCACTCTTATTGTCTTCATTTACAATTTTTAAAGTAAGAGAGATGTATACTTTTGTACTACTAAGTGCAGGGGCTGAGACTGGACATTGTTGAATGCCTACTACCTAATTCCATGGTTGATTTTCAATCAACATAAATATTGATAAATGAATAAATAAGTGAAGACAGTGCAGTAATGGAGTGGACTTGTGGACTATTTAGCAATTACCAGAAACACTACTTGGCCCTGAGATGAGTTTTATCATAGCATTTCTGGGCCAACTGGGCAATTGGGCAACTGATGATGCTATAGAGATAAGGAAAAAGGGGATACTCCAGAGGTTTTGTAGGAAGTATTCTCAACTTCACAATTAAGCCTCATTTTCCATCTCAGTCATGCATAAAGCCTTGGCGACACGGAGTGGCAGCTATCTGCTATTAAAGGTGTGAATGTCACTGCCTGCTTTGTTGTAGACATAAGGGCAAGTTTTCCTGGGGGAATTCCTTTTACCTCAACTAACTTTGCAAATAAAACATTGGTGTCTTAATATTTATTAATCAGGCTGTCACTGGACTCCTGATACAATAATATGTGTCATGTCATTTACCTGCTTCATCTTCTCTGTAATTATTTGAGATACCTGGCATCTCTGCTAGGATTTCAACCAACCTACTTTATCAAAATTCTTCATCTCAATTTTCTAATGAACATTCGTGCTCTCACAGTTTACTTAAGGAGAAATTCTTGACCTTCTGTTCACAAGTCTACTGCAGCATAATTTTTTGTACTGTGAATTGTCTACTGCTTCAGACGAGACAACAAATATAAACTCCTTTAGTTAGCCAAAGAACAGAAAGCAAAGGACAAGACACATTGCATCACTCACATAAGATTTAGAGGCAATACAAATTTGAAGTTCAGATATTTTATTCTAAAAGTAAAAGTATTTATTAACATAGAAACACTAGTAAAATAACTGTTTTTTACTGAGAGCTACAAACTGGAATCAACTTGACAAAAGTTTATTGCATAAACTTAAATGTCATTCTTGCAAACCCACAAAAAACAGTTGCTTAATGAGTAATCTGGACAAGAAAATCCAGATAATAATTATGCTTAGCACTCAGCTTTGTATTTTTAAAATAATTTCAACATTAGTAGTCACCAGCTCAAATTATCTGCTGCAAGCATAGCAATGCTCTCTGAAATCATGTGATAAACATAATCACTAGTGTGCTCTCTTACCCAAAGACATCTCCTGCTTAATCCTCGTAGGTTTGCCCTTCTGATAGCCAGATCAAAATATCCATTTGGGATGTTACTTTTCTCTTTTTACTTAGTTTTGAAAGATTTATTTCACTTTCAATTATGTGTGTGTGTGTGTGTGTGTGTGTATGTGTGTGTGTGTGTGTGTGTGTGTGAGAGAGAGAGAGAGAGAGAGAGAGAGAGAGAGAGAGAGAGAGAGAGAGAGAGAGAGAGAGAGAGAGAGAGTTGTAAGTACACGTCACAGGGAAGTCAAAGTTGTTAGATCTTCTGGACTTAAAGTTACAGAAGGTTCTAAGCTAATCCATTTGAGTGCTAG
The DNA here is from genome assembly GCF_037038515.1 of Microtus pennsylvanicus. Taxonomy (NCBI): domain Eukaryota; kingdom Metazoa; phylum Chordata; class Mammalia; order Rodentia; family Cricetidae; genus Microtus; species Microtus pennsylvanicus. The sequence goes on along the minus strand of NC_134586.1, from coordinate 110,248,147 downwards.
GAAACATCTAGGGTCCTCTAGAAAAGTAGAAAGCTCCTAACTGCTGAGCCAAGCATCCCTCCAGCCCTTTGCTCATTTTATGATCTTCCATCACTTGACTTTAAAAAAGCACTATTTTATGTCTTTTCTGGCTGCAACCAGTCTCAGAGATGACTCATCCTATTATAATGGCTCATTTTGAAAGAGCAAACTTACTTAAAATTCATCCCACTCATTTTACCATTCCTTTAGACATTAGAAAGGGTTTATAAATAAAAATACAATTACACAGTTAATAAAAACTGATGGCCCAAATGACACTCTGCACATTGAAAAGCTCTTCCAGTTTGCATTGTATATCCAGCTAAAAACTGTAGTAGAGAGAGAGAGAGATGACTGTGTCAGAAATGTCAGGTTAAGTAGCAATTCCAAATCTTAGTTTTCAAAAACCATTGCGGGTTGGGAAAACAAGGCTGACAGTTGTGCAGAACGTAAACACATTTCCCAAGACTCCTTTTGACCATGGTGGTGGTCCTGTCTTTGATATCTGAATATAGATACTTTCATTGAGCCCCAGGCTTTAGAAGACCTAAAATTATAAACGTCTTTACAGAAACACGTGAGGGCATTTACAATCGAAACTGGTGTTCTTGCTACCAGAGTACAATCTATCATCCCAAACATGAATTCCTGCAAGCAGCATCATTCAGGGCAGAAAAGGAATCTCTGTCCAAATGTCATGAGGGTTGATTGGCTTCAGTGCTGTACCTTGAAGCATAAAAGTATTTACCTTAAGGAAAGGAAATTAATTAACCTGTCAAATGTGTCCTCTCAGACCACACAAATGTAATAGATTCCGGATAAATAAAATATTACTTTCCTGAAGTACCCAATGTCATTTTTTCTGCCTGTGCTAAGGCATCACAATTGCTGGTGCTAGACACTCAGGCATTGGAATGTTATTTGCAGTACTTGCATGGGAGGGTGAGAACTAATTTTCAGTATTTAGTAAGCCATTCGTACTCTTTGTAAAATTCCCCAATATCAGATAGAAGAAGCTTTTGAATATCTTCTGGTCCCAAACTAATCTTTCTTGTGTTTGTTCCACCCATTTGATCAATGACTATTTGACAGCTGGCCACCATCACTCCCAAAAGAAACTTGCCTCTTTCAAACTTTTGTGTACGACATTTGATTATGAGGTAAACCCTCCCAATGGGGAGCAAACAGCCCAGTCCTTTAGGCTTCACATCATAACTGCTCCCTTTATTTTCCTGTAGCTCTTTGGCTCTCCAGGACACTAATTTTTTTCTTGGTCCTCAATTCTCTGACATTTTATACAATTTTCTTTCACAGCATTTCTGTCCAGTGTTTAACTGTTTATGGATTTCCCTTCCCAGCTAGCCAGAGGGATCCTGGAGGACAGATACAGACACTTCTTGATTCATTTTTATGTGCCCAGCAACTGGGGGAGCTCCCCCCAACACATGTAGCCTCAATAAATGTTTGTGAAATTGAATCAACTCTTGTAGAGGGCATATTGGCTTAAAATTACACCAAGGGAGAAATTACTAATACCAGTCTTTCCTGGGGCCTGAATGTTATTAATTTTTATTTTAGAGGGAGCATAGGAAGTACTTGAGGGTACTAAAGGTAAAAGAAACACTCAAGATAATTTATGCCATTTTGTCTCAATAGACATTTTCAGTTTTAGAGCTTAATTATACAATACAAGGGTAAACAACTTTTCTTCTTTTTAATTTCACCATTGATGTAGCACTTAACCAGAAGAGAGAGAAAATTTAATACCAAGCATAAGCAGAGAGGTTTAGCTCTCTCTGTAATGTGATTTCTTTACTTTTAAACTATAGGTCAGAATATGTATGACTTGATCCAAGATTACAGAGTTATCAAAATTATCTCTCCTGGCCCCCTAAATTTTGAAGTCATAGTCTTATTTTTATTTAAGTTGAGTAATACTCTAATATGTATATATTCCATACTTTCTTCATCCATCCTTCCGTTGAAGGGCATCTAGGTTGTTTCCAGGTTCTGGCTATTACAAACAATGCTGCCATGAACATAGTTGAGCATATACTTTTGTTGTATGATAGGGCCTCTCTTGGGTATATTCCCAAGAGTGGTATTGCTGGATCCAGGGGTAGGTTGATCCCGAATTTCCTGCGAAACCGAGTGGTTTCCAGAGTGGTTGCAACTCAGCAGTGTATTTAATGTGAGAATCAGTAAGCTCTCATTTGAAATTAATGAGAAATTATCCCTTTCAGAGAGAGCTTCAATTTCCAGACACTCACTCTTTATTTTTTTAATTTTATTTTATTGATTTTATTGAGCCATGCATTTTTCTTTGCTCCCTGGTCACCCACTCTTTTTCTTGTTGAACACCAATGCAATGAACTGGGATATGTAGGCTCTGGGTGTTTGGTTGCATGAGTTTGAGGGCTCTTAGCCAAAATTTGACAGTGCAAAATAGAATTGCTTTTCCCCTATAAAGCAGAATGTACCTGTAAGATTGAAGGTGTGGGTAAGTAGATAAAGTATGCTTTTTCCTGGTGTATTGGGTATTAGTATTAAATATTTTATGCATACATGTATGTATGGTTCTCTAATGTGATAAATTAATACTATTTATCTTATTAAGACTAAATACATGAATACATAACATACAAAATTAATACAAATAAAACACATGAGATGAGGCTGATGGCTCACATCTGAACTTGAATTTTTATAACAGAAATAAGAGATTTCATCAATGCATGTCAAATAAAATTAGAACATTGTAACTAATTGTTAAATGTTTTTCCACGTACTGCAAATTTCTTTAATGAAAACAACTATGAGGAAATATGTGCAGCAGTTATAGATTATAATAAATGTACCGTACTCTCGCTATTTTAGGTCTTCTATTGCTTGTTATTTTGCTACTTTGAAAACAAGTTCTCTCTATGTAGCACAGGCTGGATTCAAACTTGGGAACCTCATGCCTCTGCAGTGAAGAAATCATAAGGATGTCCCACAAAACCTGGCTGTTTCTTTCATTCTTAAACCATTCCTATTCTTTTAGACCACGTCTTACTTTAGACTTACCCTCCTCAAAACATTTCCCACACTATATCAGTAAAAATATTAAAATATTTTAATAATTTCTGAAATTTTGGTGCCTTTAAATATTTCAGTTGTAGATTTAATTCAATTATAAGAAAAATACCAAGAAATAACAAAATAATGCTCAATTTCTCCCCATAGTAGTAGCTTGTAAGACTACAGTGTGATATGACAACCAGCATATCAGCCTTGACAAAGCAGGTATGTTCATGCACATGGGTTTTCATGATCTTTCCTACAACAGACAATTCTCACTATCTTTCTGCAACCCTAATCTTATCTCCTTATCCATAATTTTGTTCTTCAAATTTTATTGCATTTATTTATTTTGTGTGAGAAGAATGTATTGCTTTGAGGGAGTACAGAAGAGTCATGGTACAAATAGGGAGGTCACAGAACAACCTGAGGGAGCTGATTTTCTCCTCCTAATTAGTGGGTCTAGGGGGTTATACTCAGGTCCTCAGGCTTGTTGGTTATTCCCTCATCCAGTTAATTGGCCCAAGAGTTCTATGTAAACTAACTAATCCCCTATGTAAGCTTTAAGTGTTGTGTCTTTTTCATAGTCAACTGGATTCACAGGTGATTGGAAGAATTAAAAGTATGTTTCTCTTGTTGCCCAAAATGTTTCTTTAGTTTATTTTCTAAGTAATTAATGAAATGAATTTGCTTTGTTTGTACTAATTGGTCATTGTGATTCAGCATCTATAATAATTACATAAAGGTTTCTGCATGGTTATTTTTATTTCTGTGGAATAAATGCTTAGAAATACAAGTGCTGCACCATATGGTTGATATTCATTTAGTTTTAGAGATGATGCCACACATTTCTAGAATAGCTGGACCACTTATATTACTATAGCAATGAGTGGTCCAATTTCTCTGCATCTTTACTGGAATTTTGTGTTATTACTTTTTATTTTATCCATATTAATATATGTTCCATGTTCTCATCATGGTTTTAATCTATACCTTACTAATGACTGATGATGGTGAACATCTTTCTGTGTGTTCATCCACCATCTGAAAATATTTATTCCATCAAATGTCTTCTCATTCACTTTTCCCCCAATGGTTTCAATAGTTTTTTTTTTGTTATTGATTACATACAGTTTATTACCCATTCTACAGGCTAATTGGGTTGGTTATGAGGGTTGAAATGTTTTTCTCTGTAGCTTATGCTTTCATTTTTAAATAAGATCTTTCACAAACAATATTTAAGAATTTTATATCATATCAAACCTATTGTTTTCCTTATATGGAATGTGTTTTCAGTGGGAACATCAATAAATTTTCTAAAATATCCTAATGATTTTTTATTATATGATTTTAATGATTTAAAATTCTATATAAATATAAAAGTAGCTGTATGTTTTGATTCAAGTACCTGATCTATTTTGATGTTTTGATGCAATTTTTGAGTAAAGTATGAGTATAATTTGAGTTTCTCCTCCTCCTCCCCTACCCCACTTCTTCCTGCTATCATCTTCCTCCTCATCCCTCTTATTCTCTCCTCCTCTAATCTTTCTATGGTAGGATTCCAATTAACACAATTTTTGAAAGCGTAATTTTTCTGCTTTTGAATTGTACATACAATTCAGAAAAACAGTGCCTGAGGCTGTAGCTCAGACTCCCTACAATGATGAGATCCTGGCTTCAGGCCCTAGCACCATAAACAAGGCAGCAAACGTATAACTATGCTATGCCTCTGCGGGTTTATTTCTGGAATATTTCTTATGTTGGCTTCTGTATATTTATTGTTTAGCTAGTTTTATAGCCTTGGTCACTCTAATTATGTAGTGAATTTTACTAAAAAAAAAAGATGGGCCTTGAAAGAAATAGAAGAATAACATGAAATTAGTAGACCAATTTGGAAAAGTTTTGGGCTGAAAAGCATAGAGACTAAATAATATTGTAAGCAGTAGAGATTGAAGGAAATGGTAATTGCTGTTGGAGGAATGTATAAAAGATGGCATCTCCGCATCATGGTTAGCTGGCAGGAATTCTCCCCCAAACACTGCCATGCAACATCTCCTTCATGAGCCATTCCATGTGTGGAAAACCACATCATACACACACATACACACACAAACATGCATGCTTCCTATGCCATGGCTAACAACTTTGTATAAAAAACCTTTCTAGTAAAACCAGAGTTAACTAAAATGCCTACATTTTTGCCTTCTTTCTTTTCCTAAAATAAAGTTTGAAATCTTCAATCAAATCAAAATGCAAAGCTTTCAATTACGAATTCAAAGGCAAATGCAAGGTTGAAAACAAACAAAAAAATAGACGTCTGATTGCCAAGAAAATTAAAAGAATTAGTTAAGCCTTGTAACTGATAATGTAAATTTAAACTGGCTGAGTAAGAGTTGGGAATTATCATCAAAAATGTGATCCCATTTCCCATTTCCTTGTCTCAAGAACAAAATTAATATAATATTACTTAAGTTATATATTCCCCAACTATCTTCACACTGCTTTTGCATCTCATTGTTATTGCTACATTGTCTTCACCAAAACTTGGCTTTTCTTGTTTTCAATAGCTTTTTGTTGTTGTTATCTATTTATCTATCTATCTATCTATCTATCTATCTATCTATCTATCTATCTATCTCACTATCATTTATATCTATCTATTTATCTACATTGCTATCTATCATTTATATTTATCTATCTATTGCCTATATATCTATGTCATTATCTATCAATGTCACTACTATCTATCTACTATTGATCTATGTCATTATCTATCTATCTATCATCTATCTATGATGCTATCTATCTATCCATCTATCTATCCATGTCGCTATCTATCAATATCATTATCTATATATCATCTATCTATCTCTCTATCTATCTATCTATCTATCTATCTATCTATCTATCTATCTGTCTGTCTGTCTACCTACTTATTTATTGAGACAGGGTCATTAGTGTCATTGAGCCCATTATGTCACACAGGCTAGCCTCACAGTCAAGGAAATCCTCTTACTTTGGTCTTCTTTGTGCTGGAATGAAGAAAACTATACATAATTAAATTTTCTTACATTTACAAAGAGTAACTTTTATCAAATCTGTAAAAGAGATCTCAAGAAGCCTCTCTATATGTTTAATTGTTCAGATTGAAAATTTCCAAGGCTATGACACAAATTCATCTTCAATAACAGTGAATATTTTTATCCATAAAGAATCATATGTATATATATATATCCATACATATATATCATATATAAAAATGTATATGATATGAGGTGATCTACCATTTCTACATGACTGGATAACTAGTTGATGACAGATTACATATGGGGAATATGTGTGTGTGATTCCATATTGTGTATAATTATATATAATATATATTTAATTTTGTATATATATAATATATACAGTACATGAGTTGTACTAGTAAATTTTCTTGCAATGTGGAAAATATTTAATTACAATATATTTTTCATTATCCTGGAAAAATTGTAAGAGAAAGATATCCCTAGGTGAATTAATCTTGGAAAGGTGATTAGAAGTTTGTATATCTGTATTTATACAGTGTACTCTAATGGCTGAGTGCACATATAATCATATTGATGTCACTTGTAATTGATTTTGACCATGACTTGTACTTCTTTTTTTAATTGATTTTTATTGAGCTCTAAAATTTTCTTTGTTCCCCTCCCTTATTCCCACTTCCCCTTTCAACCCTCCCCCAAGGTCTCTAAGCTCCCAATTTACTAGGAGATCTTGTCCTTTTCTACTTCACGTGTAGTTTAGATCTATGTAAATCTCTCTTAATGTCCTCATTGTTGTCTAACTTCTCTGGGATTGCAGTTTGTAGTCTGGTTTTCTTTGCTTTATGTTTAAAGACCACCTCTGAGTGAGTACATGCGATAATTATTTTTCTATGTCTGGGTTACCTCATTCAAAATAATGTTTCCTAGCTCCATCCATTTTCCTGCAAAATTCAAAATGTTATTTTTATCTGCTGTGTAATACTCCATTGTGTAAATGTACCACATTTTCCTTATCCATTATTTGGTAAAGGAGCATTTAGGTTGTTTCCAGGTTCTGGGTATGACAAACAATGCTGCTATGAACGTAGTTGGGCACATGTCTTTGTGGCATGATTGAGCATCCTTTGGATATATACCCAAAAGTGGTATTACTGCATCTTGAGGAAGGTTGTTTCCCAATTTTCTGAGAAATCTCCACACTGACATCTAAAGGGGCTGTACCAACTTATATTCCCACCAGCAATGCGGAAGTGTTCCCTTTTCCCCACAACCTCTCCAGCATAAGTTGTCATCAGTGTTTTTGCTCTTACAGGTGTAAGATGGAATCTTAGAGTTGTTTTGATTTGCATTTCTCTGATGACTAAGGATGTTGGACATTTCTTTAAGTGTCTTTCAGGCATTTTAGATTCCTCTTTTGAGAGTTCTCTGTTTAGGTCTGTACTCCATTTTTTTTTTACTGGATTATTTGTTTTTTGATGACTAATTTCTTGAGTTCTTTGTACATTTTGGAGATCAGACCTCTGTCTGATGTGGGGTTAGTGAAGATCTTTTCCCATTCTATAAGACACCAAAAGGAGATCAAGAGGATACAAATCAGAAAAGAAGAAGTTAAACTCTCACTGTTTGCTGATGATATGATAGTTTACATAAGCTATTCCAAAAATTCTACCAAGGAACTTCTGCGACTCATAAACACTTTCAGTAATGTAGCAGGATACAAGATTAACTCAAAAAAATCAGTAGCATTCCTGTACACAGATGATAAAAGGGTTGGGAAAGAAATCAAAGAAACAACACCCTTCACAATTCTTATTCCTAAAATTTTTCTAAGATGTTTGTGGCACAGCTGCTAGCCCCGAAGAGATGGTTGTCAGTCCCCGCAAGATCCCTAGGGCCGGCTGGCAGAGCCCGCCATGCGACAAGCAGCTACAGTTTCCCACCAGCGGGAGGGCACACACCGTGCAGGCGGTGGTGGCGGGTAACAGACACATAGACACAAAAGATAGGCATAAAGGTAAAATATTTATTACAGGAGAAAGGTGGAGAGAGAGACAGAGAGAGAGAGAGAGAGAGAGAGAGAGAGAGAGAGAGAGAGAGAGAGGAGGAGAGAGAGGAGGCAAAGCCGTGTGTACACCGGGAGAGAACAAAAGAGAGAGGGGGGAGGGAGGAGGAGAAATAAAAGGAGAGAAAAGAGATAAAAGGAGAGAGAGACAGAGAGGAATGTGCGTATGTCAAGGAAGCAGAAAAGGAAAGGGCAAGGTGGCCGCGGGCAGGTCAGAGGTAATGGGAGTGGTCGTGGCTTGTCCCTTAAAGTGGCAGGAAAGCCCAACATCAGTAGCTACAAATAGCATAAAATATCTTGGAGTATCTCTAACCAAACAAGTGGAAATCTTGTATGACAAGAACTTTAAATCTTTGAAGAAAGAAATTGAAGAAGACACCAGAAAGTGGAAAGATCTCCCATGCTCTTGGGTAGGCAGAATTAACATAGTAAAAATGGCAATCTTATCAAAAGAAGTCTGCAGATTCAATGCAATGCCCATCAAATTCCCAGCAAAATTCTTCACAGACCTCAACAGAACAATACTCAACTTCATACGGAAAAGAAAGAAAAAAAACAGGATAGCCAAAACAATCCTGTACAATAAAAGAACTTCTGGAGGCATCACAATCCCTGACTCCAAACTCTACTACTGAACTACAGTACTGAAAACAGCCTGATGTTGGCATAAGAACAGACAGGAGGACCAATGGAACTGAATAGAAGACCTGGATATTAATCCACACACCTTTGAACACCTGATATTTGACAAAGAAGCAAAAATATCAAATGGAAAAAAGAAAGCAGAGCCGGACTGCAGAGGGGCTACACCTGGCCTTATGGGCTGAGAAGAAAGCCAAGGTGATTGCAGTGATGAATGCTGTAGAAGAAAACCAGGCCTCTGGGGAGCCGCAGAAGGTGGAGGAGGCCAGCCCTCCTGCTGTGCAGCAGCCCACTGACCCTGCGTCCCCTACTGTGGCCACCACCCCTGAGCCAGTGGGGGCTGATGCTGGGGACAAGAATGCTACCAAGGCAGCTGAAGATGACCTTGAGTATGAGGGTGGCCGGGGTTTTGACATTGGAGAGCTGGTGTGGGGGAAACTTCGGGGCTTCTCCTGGTGGCCAGGCCGGATTGTGTCTTGGTGGATGACAGGCTGGAGCAGAGCCGCTGAAGGCACTTGCTGTGTCATGTGGTTTGGAGATGGCAAGTTCTCAGTGGTGTGAGTGGAGAAGCTCATGCCACTGAGCTCCTTCTGCAGTGCGTTCCACCAGGCCACCTACATTAAGCAGCCCATGTACCACAAAGCCATCTAAGAAGTCCTCCATGTGGCCAGCAGCTGTGCTGGGAAGCTGTTTCCAGCTTGCCATGACAGTGAAGAAAATGACTCTGGCGAAACTGTGGAGGTGCAGAACAAGCAGATGATTGAGTGGGCCCTTAGGGGCTTCCAGCCCTCTGGTCCCAAGGGCCTAGAGCCGCCAGAAGAGGAGAAGAATCCATACAAGGAAGTTTACACAGACGTGTGGTTTGAGCCTGAGGCAGCTGCATATGCACCACTCCCACCAGCCAAGAAGCCCTGAAAGAGCACAACAGAGAAGCCTAAGGTCAAGATCATTGATGAATGCACAAGAGAGCGGCTAATGTATGAGGTGCGAGAGAAGTGCAGATACATTGAGAACATTTGTATCTCATGCGGAAGCCTCAATGTCACACTGGAGCACCCACTTTTCATTGGTGGCATGTGCCAGAACTGTAAAAACTGCTTCTTGGAGTGCGCATACCAGTACAAGGTCGACGGGTACCAGTCCTATTGCACTATCTGCTGTGGGGGGCGCGAGGTGCTCGTGTGCAGGAACAACAACTGCTGCAGGTGCTTTTGTGTCGAGTGCGTGGATCTCTTGGTGACCCCTCTGTGAGCACAAGGGCACCTATGGCCTGCTGCAGAGACAGGAAGACTGGCCATCAAGGCTCCAGATGTTCTTTGCCAATAACCATGACCAGGAATTTGACCCTCCGAAGGTTTACCCACTTGTCTCAGCTGAGAAGAGGAAGCCCATCCGGGTGCTATCGGTGTTTGATGGAATTGCTATAGGGCTCCTGGTGCTAAAAGGCCGGGGCATCCAAGTGGACTACTACATTGCCTCAGAGGTGTATGAGGACTCCATCACAGTGGGCATGGTGCGGCACCAGGGAAAGATCATGTACGCCGGGGACGTCCACAGCGTCACATAGAAGCAAATCCAGGAGTGGAGCCCATTTGATCTTGTGATTGGGGGAAGTCGATGCAATGACCTCTCCATCGTCAACCCTGCCGGAAGGGACTTTATGAGGGTACTGGCCAGCTCTTCTTTGAGATCTACCGCCTCCCGTATGATGCGCGGCCCAAGGAGGGAGATGACCGCCCCTTCTTCTGGCTCTTTGAGAATGTGGTGGCCATGGGCTTAGTGACAAGAGGGACATTTCACGATTTCTCGAATCCAACCTTGTGATGATTGACGCCAAAGAAGTGTCTGCTGCACACAGAGCCTATTACTTCTGGGGTAACCTTCCTGGTATGAACAAGCCATTGGCATCCACTGTGAATGATAAGCTGGAACCGCAGGAGTGTGGAACACCGCATAATAGCCAAGTTCAGCAAAGTGAGGGCCATTACCACCAGGTCAAACTCCATAAAGCAGGGCAAAGACCAGCATTTCCCCATCTTCATGAATGAGAAGGAAGACATCCTCTGGTACACTGAGATGGAAAGGGTGTTTGGCTTCCCTGTCCATTACACAGATGTCTCCATCATGAGCTGCTTGGCGAGGCAGAGACTGCTGGGCCAATCGTGGAGCGTGCCGGTCATCTGCCACCTCTTCGCTCCGCTAAAGGAATATTTTGCTTGTGTGTAAGGGGCGTGGGGGCAAACTGCAGTAGTGATGATAACAAAGTTAAAAAAACAAACAAAAAACAAAACACAATAAAACACCAAGAACAAGAGGACAGAGAGAAGTATCAGCACCCAGAAGAGAAAAAAAAAATTAAAACAAACCGCAGAGGAGGAAATGACAGAGGGCTTGGCTTTGTGAAAGGGTTGGACATCATCTCCTGAGTTTTCAATGTTAATCTTCAGTCCTATTTAAAAATCAAAATAGGCCCTCCCCTTCTTCCCCTCCTTTTCCTAGGAGGTAAACCTTTTGTTTTCTACTCTTTTTCAGAGGGGTTTTCTGTTTGTTTGGGTTTTTGTTTCTTGCTGTGACTGAAACGAGGGTTATTGCAGCAAAATCAGTAACAACAGAAAGTAGTAATACCTTGGACAGGAAAGGAAGAGGGGAAAAATTCTATAAAAATTATATCTTTAAAAAAATACAAAAAAAACAAAACAAAAACGAAAGCATATTTAACAAATGTTACTGACATAACTGGATATCAACATGTAGAAGAATGAAAATAGACCCATATCTATCACCATGCGCAAAATTCAAGTCCATATGGATCAAAGACCTCAACATAAAGCCAGCCACACTGAACCTTATAGAAGAGAAATTGGGGAATACACTTGAATGCACTGACACAGGAGACCACTTCCTAAATATAACCCCAGCAGCACAGACACTGAGAGAAACAATTAATAAATGGGACCTCCTGAAACTGAAAAGCTTCTGTAAAGCAAAGGACACAGTCAACAAGACAAAATTACTTGTATTTCTTTAATACAGCATGCATTTTCTTCCTGAATTCTCTTCTAAATAGTGTGGTTGAGTGGTGGGAGGCAGGGAGAAAAGTATCAATATAATATTATAAGGCCAAGATAAAGTAGCAATTGACTATTCTGGATAGCATTAGTGTAGGGCCCTGGTCTCCCCTATTCCTGTGGTGCATTTGTGGGGACAGTTTATGATCAACTTACTAAGCTTCCTGTGTGTTTCTGTGCTATGCCTGCCCCGCCTGGTGGTTAGCTGCAGGGCATTCATTCCATTGATAATATGGTAATTTCCCACCTGCCTGGGTGGAGATCCTTGTGCTGCAGTCAGGTAGATAAAAACTCCCCCAACGCTGAATAAAGTGGCATTCGGCTGATCTCCTTCCGAATGACCCTGGTCTCTCTGTGTCTTCTTTTCAAATCTCCAGGCCCTTGCCCGACTCGCGTTCGGTACAGTGGCACGCGAACTGTACCGAGGGTGTAGCACCAAATCGGGTGTTACAATTGGAGGCACCGCTGGGATGATCATCGGCAACTAGACCCATCTGCGAGATCGGGAAGTAGGGATCCCTGAGAGGTCGCCCTCGGGAAGGCTGGCCAGCAGGTAAGAAATTGTGCGGCGAGGGTGAATTGGTTATGGGTGCAAGTTATTCTGTTCCTGTGTTAAAGGGCCGGTTAACAGGCCAGTTGTTAGGTCTTTTGGAAAATAAAGGCACCGGTATTAAAGTTGAGACAGCACAAGAGATCATTAAGACAGTTTTAGAGTTTAGTCCCTGGTTCCTACATGCAGGGGGTTTTAATAATACTGATTGGGAGCAGGTAAAGGCTGATCTTCAAAATGCACTGAAAGAGCGAGGGCCACAAGAATTCCCCGTGGCGATATTTTCACTATGGCGCTTGGTCAGAGATGCTCTTCTCAGTGATGATGTTAAAGTGAGAGAGCAATTAGAGAGTTTAAACAAAACCCTTGAGGAGATTCAGGAAGTAGAATCTGTGAGTTCTATTAAGAGTTTTGAGGAACAGGAAGTTACAGGAACAGGAAGTATTAGAAAGGATATAGAAGAAGAAGAAGAAATTTTAGAAAAGGAGATCGCACTGATAAAAAAGAAGTTAGAAAAAGAGGAAAGGAAGGAAGCAAACGGAGATGTCTCCATGAGACCGCCTCCGCATAATCCTTGCACTACTGCTTCTGCCCCTATGGACTTAGAGGCAGAAATCCGAGAGATCCGGGACAGGTTAAATTATCTAAGTGGAGAGAAGCAGATTTATCCTGTTGTGGAAAAGATTGATCAACAGGGACAGAGGACCAGGCAACATAACCCTCTGGCTTTTAAGGATATTAAGCAGTTGAAAGAAGCAGTTGTAGACTATGGAGCTCATGCTCCTTTCACTGTAGCTTTATTGGAATCCTTTGCAGACCTCAACCTCATACCAAATGACTGGATGCAGCTTTGCAGGGCTTGTCTTTCAGGGGGAGATTATTTGTTATGGAGAGGTGAAATGCAGGAAAATTGCAAAAAGACTGCAGGCAAAAATGCTGAAGCAGGTTTCCCCCAGAATAACCTTGACATGTTAACTGGGGAAGGACAATATGCTAGCTTAGAAGCACAGATTGCTTATGATCCTGTAATTTATGCTCAGATAGCTGCAGCAGCCGTTAAAGCTTGGAAAACTTTACCTAACAAAGGATCACGAGAACAGCTTTCAAAGATCCTTCAAGGATCTTCAGAACCTTATTCTGAGTTCATTGACCACCTTCTACAGGTGGGAAGCCGCATTTTTGGGGATGTGGATTCAGCTATGCCAGTCGTTAAACATTTGGCCTTCGAAAATGCAAACAAGTTCTGTCAGCAAGTCTTACGCCCCCATAGAGATGGAGATTTGAATGACTTTATCCGATTATGCAGAGACATTGATGGCACCCACGTGATGGGCCAGGTCATTGTTTCTGCCCTCAAGGAAGGTCAGGGTGGAGCTAGGCCTAGGAATTGTTTTCAATGGGGAAGATCAGGAAACATTAAAAGGAACTGCCCTACAGGTAAAGGGATGGTTAATCAGCCCAAAAAATAAGCCAGGTGTGCCGGTACGAGCCTTTAATCCCAGCTCTTGGGAAACTCTTGAGTTCAAGGCCAGCTTGGTCTACTGAGTGAGTTCCAGGAACAGCTAGAAGCAGGACACATAGTGCCATCCACTTCTCCCTGGAATACCCCTATCTTTGTTATTAAGAAAAAGTCTGGTAAATGGAGGTTATTGCAAGATCTTAGAGCAGTAAATGATTGCATGGAAATTATGGGGGCAACTCAACCTGGGTTGCCTCAGCCTGTGGGTATTCCTGCAGGATATTATCTTTTAGTTATTGACCTGAAGGATTGTTTTTTCACCATTCCCTTGCACCCAAGAGACTCTGATAAATTTGCTTTCAGTGTACCTTCTATAAATTTCAAAGAACCTTACAAGCGCTACCAATGGGTAACATTGCCCCAGGGTATGGCCAATAGTTCTGTAATTTGCCAAATGTTTGTGGCACGGGTTATTGCCCCTATTAGGTATAAATATTCTCAACTGTATATAAGTCATTATTTGGATGACATCCTATTAGCTGGACAGGACCCAAAAGTAGTCCTTGAGGCTTTTGCTGACTTGCGAGAATGCCTAGCACGCGCTGGGTTAGTTATTGCTTCTGAAAAGGTACAACAACAGTTTCCATATCAATACTTGGGGCATCAGCTGTTGCAGACAGGAGTGAAACCACAAAAGGTTACTCTTCGCCTAGATAAACTACAAACTTTGAATGATTTTCAAAAGTTGCTTGGAGACCTAAATTGGGTCCGGCCCAGTCTGGGAATTCCTACTGGAGACTTAAAACCACTTTTTGACATTCTGCAGGGGAATCCAGACCCAACCTCCTTTCGTGAGTTAACACCTCAAGCAAGGCAATGTATTACTCTAATTGAAGAAAAGCTTGCCTCTGCTCATATTAATTATATTGACTATAGTCAGCCACTGCTGTTGATAATTTTCCCCTCCAAGCATAGTCCTACTGGAGTTTTTTGGCAGCAAGGACCCATCCTGTGGGTACATGAACATGTGTCACCTGTAAAAATTGTTATCTCTTATCCATCAGCTGTGCTACGTGTTATACAGAAAGGATATAAGCTTAGTTTGCAAACTTTTGGAATGTTACCTGATAAGGTTATTACACCTTATACCCAGGCAGAAATAACTTGGTTACAAAATTTTGCTGAAGATTGGACTTTATTTTTATGCACTAATCCCTGCAAGTTAGACAATCATTATCCTTCTGATAAATTAGTCACCTTCTTTAAAAATCATCCGGTATGTTTCCCTAAAGTTATCTCTTTGCAGCCTCTGGCAGGGGCACGAAATGTGTTTACTGATGGATCTTCCACCGGGAGAGCTGTAGTAGCCTCCCCTCCTGATTTTGATATTCAGTCTGTTAATACTAACTCTGCTCAGGTGGCTGAATTGGTTGCTGTCCAGATGGCCCTAGAGAAATATGCTGATATTCCATTTAACCTTTTTACTGACAGTCAGTATATAAGCAAAATTCTTGCACCGTTGGAAACTGCAGCTTATATTGCCTCTGTATCTCGAGTCCAGATGCAGTTATTGGCTATTCAAACTTTGCTTTGGGCCCGATCTGTACCCATTTACGTAGGGCATTTGCGGGCTCATACTGACCTCCCTGGTCCTTTGAGTGAGGGAAACGCTTTGGCTGATCAGCTTACTCGTCAGATTTATGTAGTTAGTCAGGAATCTTATGAAGCTGCAGAAAAAGCTCATAATCGTTTTCATCTCAATGCTGGATCTTTAAGATTTCATTTTAAGATATCTCGAGAGCAAGCCACTAATATTGTTAAAAAGTGCTCTCTGTGTACAGAACTTTTAACTGTTCCCCATTTGGGAGTTAATCCTCGTGGGCTTGCCCCTAATCATTTATGGCAAATGGATATCACTCATGTTCCTTCTTTGGGCGCATGCAATATGTTCACGTAACAGTGGATACATATTCTCATCTCATTTTTGCCTCAGCTCACACAGGAGAAAGATTACGAGATGTAAAAAGTCATTGTCTCCAGGCTTTTGCCTACATGGGAGTTCCTAAAACTGTAAAAACTGATAATGGACCAGCCTATACTAGCACTGGCTTTGCTAAATTTTGTTCTGAGTTTTCAATTTCTCACAAAACGGGTATACCTTATAATCCTCAAGGACAAGCTATAGTGGAGCGAGCACATTGTACGCTCAAAGCCTATTTGCATAAAACTAAAAAGGGGGAATATGGTTCCACCCCCAGAGATCATTTATCTTTTATTTTATACATTTTAAATTTTTTGACTGTTGATGCTCAATCTCATACTGCCGCTGACAGGCATTGGCGGCCAGATTCTTCCGGGATGCCTCATGTCAAATGGAAGAATCTATCAGATGGCACCTGGCATGGTCCAGATCCTGTACTGGTGTGGGGAAGAGGGGCTGTTTGTGTTTTCCCGCAGGATGCTGACAATCCAATATGGGTACCTGAGCGGCTGGTGCGTGCTGTGGATTTTCCTGTCCAGAAGCCTGAAGACAGGACAGAGCCGAGAGATCAAAGAGATTCTGGCTTGTCAACTGAAGAGTTGCGGGTTTCCTGAGGAGCTGGCTGCGGTGGTCCGAGTGCCAAGGATTGTTCCTCGCCCTTCTACCTATCTATATCGGCAGCCACAGCTGTTGCTGCCACAGCAGCTAAAGCTGCTGGATTTTTCATTAGTCAGTCAGTTGCTTCCTGCTAGCACAAAGGATACCTTCTCAGGGCAGGTTGCAAATGCCGTAGCCATTCAAATTGAGCTAAATTTACAAATGAATATTGCAGTTAATTTTGCTCTTGGTTGTGGTTAAAGACCACTGCTAGATGTTACAGTAATAAGCTTATTGCTGTTGTTTACGGACCCTGAGGTGTACAATTTACTAATTGGTTCTTAAAATTATTCTAGTTAGCTATACCAGGGTTATTTTCACCAGCGCTGAGACCTTACTTAAAGGGCTCCAATTTGGGCAGAATTATTAAGGATTGAGCAAGCACAGTCTCCTTAAGGGATGCTTACATATGCTGGAGCATCATCTTCATGGTTATGATGCCAGAGCCAAAGGCAAGCTCAGGTCAATGTTGCCATGTGGCAAGTCCTCTTAGCTATTGCCCCAGAGAATCTTTCAGCACAAATCTGGCTGAACTCGGTGATGGATGACTAGTGAGCCAAAGACGGGAAAGGCTTTTGGGGGGCTGCCTCAACCTAAGACAGGAAATGTGTTTTGACCTGGATGCTTTCCCATGACGGGTAAGGGGTATTGCCTGACGTCCAATGCCACCCAAGACAGGCCTAGTCATAAATTATACAAAAGGGGGACCTGTAGGGCCCTGGTCTCCCCTATTCCTGTGGTGCATTTGTGGGGACAGTTTATGATCAACTTACTAAGCTTCCTGTGTGTTTCTGTGCTATGCCTGCCCCGCCTGGTGGTTAGCTGCAGGGCATTCATTCCATTGATAATATGGTAATTTCCCACCTGCCTGGGTGGAGATCCTTGTGCTGCAGTCAGGTAGATAAAAACTCCCCCAACGCTGAATAAAGTGGCATTCGGCTGATCTCCTTCCGAATGACCCTGGTCTCTCTGTGTCTTCTTTTCAAATCTCCAGGCCCTTGCCCGACTCGCGTTCGGTACAGTGGCGCGCGAACTGTACCGAGGGTGTAGCACCAAGTCGGGTGTTACACATTAGGACCATTAAAAGAACTAAAAGAAAAGTAGAATGTAGAGATATATGTTAAGTTCACATGGATGGTAGCTATTGAAGCTGAGGATGAGGGTATGTCTCAGATTTTATAATGTTTTGTAGGATATGATAAAGAATTTAGTCATTGTTTGGAGGACAAGAGTAATTGATCAGCTGTAAAGATAGATAATTTCATTAATTAATGAGCTGATGATAACCTGGGCATTTCCAAATCATTCATCAAATGATCAAATACTCATATTTTTTTCTTCACAGGAATAGAGGTAGAGATAGATAGGTAAAGAAAGAGAGAGAGACAGAAAGACAGACAAATAGGTAGGTAGAAAAATATATAGAACATAGATAGATGTATGATAGATGATATGTAGATAATATATAGAAAGATGATGGATGATAACCTTCAAAATACAATGGCAGCCAACTATAATATTTCATTATTGTTTTATTATATGTTATTTTTGAGCTATTGTTTATCTATTTTAAGTTATGAAAATGTCTTAATTCCACATTATAAGTGATTTGCATTTTGTAATAGTATGCGTTTATGAACACCCAATAGGATAAACATAGAGGTGACATTAAGATAATTAGTTCATTTTGTTTAGTTTTCATATTCTTGAACTCTATTAATTCCTTTGGGGCTAACGGGGAGGATATTTTTATGTTACTCTGTGACATTGTCTGATGGACCAATGAAATTTTGTTGAAATCATCTTGGTAAGAAGCTAAGTTGAGCCAGGTATGGTGGCTCATGCCTTTAATCCTAGCACTTGGGGTTCAGAGGCAGGTGGATCTCTGAGTTTGAGGCCAGCCTGGTCTACAAAGTCAATACTAGGACAATCAGAAATACACAGAGAAACCCTGTCTCAAAAACCCAATGTGTTAAAAAACGATAATTTTTAAAACCTGTTTTGGTCATCACTATACTACTACACTTCATATCCCCTGTTCCATGCTTATGACATCCATAAATCCTCAGGAACAAAATGATAAATCAGTGTATGTTCTAAAATATAATATTCTGAAACAGTATTATTGGAGCTGGAAAGATTGTTCAGTGGTTCAGAGCACTAGCTGCTCTTGTAGAGGACTTGTGATCAGTTTCTAGCATCCACATTGTAGCTAACAACTGCTTCTAATGATTCCATTACCCTTCTCTGACCTCTGTGACTACTGCACATGTGGTCCAAATTGAGGTATGCATACACACAGACAAAACACTCATATACGTAAAATAAATAAATCTTGAAGTATTTTTAATTTAAATGTTTTAGGCACATCTGTGCCACTGATAAGCACTCTTCAGTGGCCTAGCATGGTCTCTGCACTGTTGTAAAGCTGAAAAAGGATTAGTCCTACTTCAGCTATATGCAGGCGGAGCTTTCATAAATGACTAGTGATACTTTGAAAGATAATAATCAAGTAACCATCACATCAAAAATTGCTATTCACACTGCAAGAAAGAAAAATAACCCAGAATTTGACTCTACATGGTCAGAGTCTCTAAAGGAATGTCCTTTAAACCTCTTCATTGTTCATTTCTCTACCCCCCAGTGACATTAATGCTTTTTATAACATGCTGCTTCATCCTAGCTTATATTTGAGTGGACTAGAATCAGCATAAAGAAATAACAGAGGGGGGAGTATCTCATCTCTTCTCTTTCCCTTGTGTAACACAAAGCTACTATTTAGTCCTTTATCCAGCCTGAGAAAATATGGATCTTAGATATCAAAGGTTGAAATGGAATGGATGAGAGATAAATTTGGTAGCTTCCTTGACTAGATAGGAGATCTCATAAATTTGTGGCTTTGTTGAAGGGGCTTAGAAGTGTAGAGTAAACCCTGCCCATAATTTCTGTTCATACCTTTTTATTTTTTTAAGGAGCGTTTACTTCCCTGTTTTATGATAGATATGTCTTTTCCACTGTGATCACCAAAAGGTCTACATAGCCTAAGCAATTCCTAGAAAAATTGAAAAAAATCAAAAAGAGAGAAGTCAGAAATGTGTAGAGAAAGCACACTTCAGGCTACAGTCTTGGTACTTACAATGTTCAGCAATATCTGGGTAAGTGTTCGATGCTGTAGCTGAATATGCATTTCCTGACATGCATGTGATAGTCTGTCTTCTACTGCAGCACTTTACACACAAAATTTTTAAGGTTCACACATTCAAACAAAGCTAAATCCTGAAAACATTTTGTGAGAACTTAAAATTCTCCAAGAATCTGTGGTTAAGTTCGAAATTCACTAAATGCCTACATAAAGAATCTGAGAAATCCTACACTAGCAAATTAACAGAATGCCAGAAAGCTCTAGAACAAAAAGAAGCAAACTCACCTAGGAGGAGTAGATTCCATGAATTAATCAAATTGAGGTCTGACATCAATAAAACAGAAACAAAGAGAACAACGCAAAGAATCAATGATCAAGTCTAGAATTGACATTCAAATTTGCTTACGGATGTGCCTTGAGTGATAACATAGTGCCTCTGGAATCGTGTGCAAGCAGATCAGAAGGAAGGTTTTAAAATCCACAATGAAACTGTGATTATGGGGGAAATCATGGCATGAAATTTGAGAAACCACAAGCCACGGTGGCATTCATAATCCTCAGGGCCACAACTTTACCAGGTTCTCTCCCTGGTTCTGACAAGGGCAGGTGCTGAATGGCTCAGGTGGTGAGAATTTGGGATCTTCTTAAGGAAACATATCTGAAGCTTAAATTCTGGCTGTAGCTGGGCTCTTCATTTGTTCTCTACAATGAAATCATTAGAGATTAAACAATCTAAAACCTTCCTTATTCACTTGACCTGGGTAAAAAAAAAAAATTCTAAAGTTTCCTCTTTCACTTGTGGAATACTGAGATGAGCTGACAAAACAAT
Source organism: Microtus pennsylvanicus (assembly GCF_037038515.1). Lineage (NCBI taxonomy): Eukaryota > Metazoa > Chordata > Mammalia > Rodentia > Cricetidae > Microtus > Microtus pennsylvanicus. The sequence continues at coordinate 110,227,650 of NC_134586.1, read as the reverse complement.
CAGATCTAGTCCCACATAGTTAATTAATTTTCCTATCTTATTCTTGTAGTCCCCCCAACTAGCTACCATTGTATTTCTTCCATGTCATAGGCTCAGAGCAGCTTCCTCAGAGCAAGCCACTCCCCTTTCTTTAACAGTCATCTCATGGGGTAGAGCAGCAGCAGTATTTCTATAAAGCATCAGGACATTCCTTCACTGTACTGTATTTGTGAAACAAGTCTGTTGGAGGGAGTTGCTTGTTTGGTTCCCAGCTGGCAGGCTAGCTTAGACCCAAAATAATCACACAGAAATTGTATTAATTAAATCACTTCTTGGCCTACTAGCGCTAACTTTTTATTGGCTAACTCTTACATCTTAATTTAATCTATCTCCATTAATCTGTATATCACTACGAAGTCGTGGCCTACCAGCAAAGTTTCAGCACATCTATCTCCAGTGGTGAATCCATGGTGTCTCTCTGACTCTGCTCTCTTTCTCTCAGCATACAGCCTAGCTTTCCCTGCTTAGTTCCCTGCCATAGGCTCAAAGCAGTTCTTTATTCATTAACCAAAACAATGCAACACATAGACAGAAGGCCCTCCAACACCATGCCAGCATAGATTTTAGAGGAAGGGAAATTAGACTTAACAATGTTGAGAATTAAGTGAGTCTTTGCTACTACCAGAAAATTGTCTATTTAACAAAAAGGCCTTCACCATGAGGAGGGATATGTTTTAGTTCTGTCCCTTTCATGCACTTTGCTTGATAAAGTTCCTCTAACTCTTTCTCCTCTTTAATATTTTCTAATGGAAAATTAGAAAATAAAAGGGTTTCCTTTCTTTTCTCATATCAGAAATCATAAGAAGATAGAGATAAAAAAGTTTGACATTGTGTTAAACTATTTAAGGAAATATATTTTGCATCAGGAAATGCAAGCATTAGAGTTAATACACCTGGCTTCAGAGCAGCCTTAATTTATATTGTAGTTAGCACACTAAACACAATTCTCATCACATAACATGCATAATAATTATTTGCCCTTCTATGATAACTTCTTTCTATAAAGTGTGAAGTCATGAAAATGAGCATCAGATGAGGATTCCAAGGACAATGGACTGTATACAGGAAATGCCGGGTTCTGTTCAAACCTGAGGATTCCAAGAACAATGGACTATGATTCTACATTTTCAAACATTGTCCACAAGTTAATTTAACTTGAGCTGTGTATAAACTATTTAAAAAGTCTGCTATCAATATATTCAGACTGAGATCAATGGACTAGAGAATAGCTGGCTAGTTCATTCAGACCAGCAAGATCCTTGTGGGGAGACAGGCTGGTGGAACCCCATAGCCAGGGTGACTGTTTTGGATTTTGCTTATTTACTGAAAGAAAAAAAAATTCTTAGGTTTGTATTTTTATTTGCCCCTGAATGGGTCATGAGAGAAAGTGTCCTAGGTTCAAAATCACTAAACTACCAAATAAGAATGTCTGTATCTATTTTCAAAATTTTATATCTAAAGATGGCACATCACATTTTCCTTACCTTCTATCCACTGGTATAGGCTGGGCATTTTTCTTCAGAAACTGTTTCAACATTATTAAACCCATACATGAACAAAATCTGGAACAAATTGTGTGTGTGTGTGTGTGTGTGTGTGTGTGTACAGAGTTTTCTGTCCTGCCAGGTTGCACAGCCTTTTAGTCCCAAAGAAACACACAGAGGCCTACATAATTATAAATTAGTTGACTTCTTAGCTCAGGCTTTTTATTAACTAACTCTTACATCTTACATTTAATGCGTGAAACAATCCCACACCAGTTTGGATTCAAAGGGGTATTTATTTTAGGGGAAACTTACAGAACACCAACAGCCAGGAAAGGAGTCTAATCGCTGGAGCAAGAGCCGGAACCAAGAGAGTGAGCAGAGGACTGCCGCTCTTTATAAAACAGAAATAGACCACACCCCAGTGGGCTGGTATTTCAGTGGCTATTGGCTAAAGGAGCAGAAGGTGCTCCCACAGCATACATTAACCCATAATTCTTGTCTATGTTAGCCACGTGCCTTAGTACCTTTTATTAGTGAGGCATTCTCATCTTGCTTCCTCTGTGTCCGGGTGATGACTGCATACTGATCCTTACCTCTTCCCAGAATTCTCCTTTTCTGGTTGCCTTGAATATACTTCCTGCCTGGCAACTGGACAGGTAGTATTTTATTAAACCAATACAAGTTACAAATCTTTGCAGGGTACAAGGTATGTATATTATTCTATTTTCTTTGAATTTTTTGACTGTGATTGAGCTAAGTATAAGGAGACATTTCATTGTACAGGCTACTAAACTAAACCAAACTATATATTTTAAAGGTACTGGCACTTCAAAATTTGGATCTAAGGATATGTTGCTTTGGAAAAGAAATTCTGCTTTTGTTTCCACAGAAGATGGGAACCTGTGGATTCTTTTTAGGCTAATATGGTTTGATGAAACAAGAACCCCCCCCCAAAGTTCTCCATGAACAAACATTTCACAATCAAAAAGCAGGAAGTAGTTTGGAGAAAACTACATCTAAATTCCCAAAATGATTATTTATAAATGTTTGTTTACATTTGAAGGTAGATATGATATAGAGATGAATACTTTGCATTTGTATGGCTCTTGGTCTATTGATACAAAATTTTTGTATACTATGCTTTATTTTTGTGTTTTAGATGTTAGTTTTAATTGAGCTATACATTTTTATCTGCTTCTTTCCTTTCCTCTTTAACTCTCTCCCATTGTACCCATGTTCACAATTAACTCAGGAGATCTTGTCTTTTCCTACATCCCATGTAGTTTAGATCCATATATGTTTCTCTTGGTGTCCTCATTGTTGTCTAGGTCCTCTAGGATTATGAACTGTAGGCTTATTTTTCTTTGCTTTATATCTAAAAGCCACTACTGAATGAGTACATATGGTATTTTGCTTTTTGGTTCTGGGTTACCTCACTCATATTGATACAAATTTGAGGTCAATTTTGCTGTAAGTATATTTCTGATTTTGGTTAAGGTATTGTGTTTGTACAGTTCATTTAAAATATAATGTAAAATTATCAAGTAAAGGTTAATAGATAATCATCTATAATAGTCAAGTTTGTAGTCATGTTAGTTAGGTTTTCTAGATGTACAGAGATATATTTCAGATGGATAAGTCATCTTCAAACCTTTCAAAGACTTACAAAATATGGTATTTTAAATGTTTCAAGAACTTAGGACTCTTCATGACAGTGAGACACACCTGCTCCTGGCAGCACCAGTCTACTTCAAGAGGATTATGGGCCTCAAAAAGGCTCTTTATGGAGTTGGTTTGACATTTACGCATGAAACTACTCTTTCCTGGACTGCTTGATGCTATGCTGTATGAACTGGACATGCAGGACCTACATAAAAATGACTTTTGAACTTGCCTAAAGGTGAGAACTTGCCTTCAGTGTTTCTGCTTCATGAGAGCACCTGCCAAACATTCTGCAAGACACAGAAGAAAGTGACTGACAAACTGCCAATATAAATGGAACTGTCTTTGGAATTTTCTGCTTCATGGAAAAGTCTGCCAGATACTATGGGCCTGTAGGCTAAAGATTAATGACCCAATGTTACAAAAGAAGTTCCGATGACTGTCCAGATAACAAGATGTTTCTGTCAATTCTTGAGTTTTGGAAGTTGCTTACAATGCACTTCCTGTTTACTTAGGTAATTTTATATCCTTCTGGAGTCTTTGATGGAGTTGAAAAACAGATAGTTATAATTATGGTTTTCCTTAGTTATGATTAAAGATAAAATAGATATACTATTGTTACCTGTTTTGTTATATGTAAAATTACTATGTTAAAGTTAATGCTCCTTCTTATTTAGACAGAAAAGGGTAGGTGATATGGGATTCCCCTCTGTATGCTGTGAATACTATTGGTTAATAACGAAGCTGTTTTGAGCCTATTGCAACACAGAATAGGGCAAGTTAGGAATTCCAAGCAGATAGAGGAAGAAAGAGTAGGTGAAGTCAGGGAGATACCATGTAGCCAACACAGGAGACAGATGTTAGATGCCAAGTAAAACCTTACCCTTAGGCCATAACCACATGACAATGCACAGATTAATAGAGATAGGTTGATTTAAGATATAAGAGCTATCTAGAAATAAGCATAAGATAATAGGCCAAGGAGTATTTTAACTAATACAGTTTCTGTGTGTTTATTTCAGGTCTGGACAGCTGGGAAACAAACATGTAGCCATTGCCTACGTGTGTGTGTATGTGTGTGTGTGTGTGTGTGTGTGTGTGTGTGTGTGTGTGTGTGTGAAAATACATACACATGTATACTAAAACACATATAGCTACCTCTTTTCCCCACATTCTACATGCTTGTAGGTTTATTTCATTTTTTTCTTATCTTTTTTTTTTTTTTTTTTGGATTTTCGAGACAGGGTTTCTCCATAGCTCTTTGGCTCCTTTCCTGGAACTAGCTCTTGTAGACCAGGCTGGCCTTGAACTCACAGAGATCCACCTGCCTCTGCCTCCCAAGTGCCATTTTTTTCTTTTCTTCAATGAAAAATTTCTTTAAAAATGACCCACACAGTCATTCTAGACTATGAGTTGTTACCTCTAATACTGTCAGTGGAAGTCAAAAGAAGGTAAAATAAAGAGGGCAGAAGAATCCCCTACATTTTTATCTGACTCAGTTTGCAGAAATTGTGCATATTTTTACATCCATGTTATTTAATCCTAGTCAAAAATCCTAAAAAAATTATAAATTTCCTCCTGATCAAGTAGTTCACTAGACCTTCCAAGTTTCATGAAAAGTGAATAATCTTGAGTAACATTTTAGTTTCAAAAACAAACCCTAATTTATTTCCTGAGTATTTCATGTCAATTTATTTGTTTCATGCACACTTTGTGTTCAATAAAGTAAAAATAAAAGACAATGGATTTTAAGTGATCCTTGACACATATTTTATAATAAGTAAATTATGTCTATGGAAACACATACATGTACACTCACACTCTTATACACTCATACATACACACATGTACGCACACATGTGCACTTACACATATACACACATACTTTCTTAGCTTTTAACTAACAACAAAGGTGTTTGTCAGTGTAAATTACAGATTAGGCCCAATAAGCTAACACAGAAACATCTTTAAGAAACTATCCAGTTGCAAGCAGAAGCTCAGAGAATCCTGTGGGAATGTTTTAAATCTGCTCTGTTTATTCATTTACTTTTTGGAAAATAGAAGCAATTTTTATACTTTTACATTTTCCATTAAGAGTGGCATATAGAAAAGATAACTACCTAGAATAGAATGAAATCTCCATATATGGTTGTTGAGTGCCTATTCAATTGCAAACTAAGAATTTTACCTCTGAGAACATGGGTTCCAGTTTACCTCTCTATTGCTGCAGTAAAATACTGACCAAAAACAACTTAGAGGAGGAGAGGATTTATTTGACTGGGTTATGATCCATCATTGAGAGAAATAAGCCAGGGAATTGAGGCAGGATGATCATAGATGCAAAAACTGAAGCAGAGGCAATGGAGGAACACTGCTTATTGCCTTGCTTCTTCTAGATTGCATAGCTTTATTTCTTATCCAGTTCACCCACCTGCCCAGGGGTGGTGTTCGTTCCAGTGGTCTGGGATTCCCATATCAATTAGTACTTGAAAAAAATGGCCACAGAAATGCCCATAGGCCATCAGACAAAGAAAATTCCTAAACTGAAATTTTCTCTTCTCAGGCATTAAAAATTATAATTCAATAATAGTTGTGAAACCCCCATTTTTTTGATCCTAACAGACCATGTAAGAAGTTTGACTATCACATGCATTAAGAACTTTCCAAAATAACTATCAGCAGATAAACTTAAGAAAATCATTATAATATGTGTCAAAACTTACTTTTAACTTGGTATTTCTTATGTGCTTGTCCTTTTAGTTTACCAAAAGTAGACTGGCAGATAATTAATTATCAAAAAATGATAAATCCTAAATTAAGTTCACAATCTTGACTTCAGCAAAGTATGAATAGGTAAGTGGCAATGAGGTGTCAACCCTAAATAAAACAGCAATAATGAATCACATACTCTTATGCCCAAGGCTTAGGTAGCAAGAAAGAAGGATCTAAAAGATTATAAGACCATAGGATGGGGAGAACTGTTGCAAACTCACATCTTTTCAAATTCGCATGAATGTTGTACCATTGAACTCACAACAGCTACTGCTACCTGTACAAATCCTGCACAGGGCCACACCAGTCAACTTCCCCACAGAGAAGGAGGGTGGGCTACAAGGACTCACTGATAGTTGAGTACTTATAGTCAGTTGATGAGCAAGTGTGAAACAATAATTACAGAAGAGGGCTGTAGTTTGAGAAGACAGTGTAATGTTGACCTGGAAGAGCTGAAAGGCAAGGAAAATGTGGATATGATCAAAATAAATGTCTAGGATTTATGTATGAATTTCTCAGAAAATTTTGAAATAGAGTGTGTTTTTCTGGATTATCAAAAGATGCCTTTTATAGGCTACATTTTATATTTTATTCTTGTCGAATAATATTATCTAAAATGTCTACTTCATTATAGGTCAAATTGCACCAGTAGCAGTGCAATTCTGAGTTGCCATTTCTGAGAATAAACGTAAAAAAATAAGTAGAAACGTCTCGTTTTTAGACAAAACTCTGAGATCTATTAATCTTCACTGTTACTATGTTGCATATTTTGAGGGTTTCTGGTTTATGAAAATCTACATGGCTATTAGCTTCACAAAATGATTCCCTTAAAATTTCTCTGCATGATGCATAGTTCAGGTGCATTTACTATTGTATTATTTGTACAAAAGTTATAAAATAATAATTTGCAACTACATTTAGGTTCTTTATTTCTTACTATTTTACTTTTGTAATCACTTTCAGTTTAATGTGTTTCAAAGTGATTATTTCATTTTAAGAATTTGATATTCAGAGAAACACCTTCAAAGAGGCCGCGACAGCCACTACTTGCCATCATTTTTTTAGAGAAGATTGGGCATTCAGAACCATGGTTTTCCACATTATCAGCCAGTCAGTGTCATAGCGGCCATGCTCGTCAGCTTCCAGAGTTAGAGTTGTGCTGTTTGTTTGTCTTTCAGCACATTTTATCATAAGTCAAATTTTAAAATATCTGAAGTTCCTCTATTGTCGATATTTTTTATAAATTAATACACCATACTTCTAGATGCTTTACAAGTGTTTCTTCTCATTCAGGGACTGCCTAATTCTACATGGGAGCCATTGTAAAATACAGGAGTCAGTTCTTTATTTTTATTAGCATATTTGTGCGCATCAGCTATATGAGTTTTTCGTATTTTGATATTTACTTTTACTATATTTTATTTTTAGAATCTTAACATCTTTTCAAAACTGAATCATTAAATATGACTGCATACATTTTCAACTTTTGAAATGGCACCCAATATAGAAAAATTCTCAGTACTTTTGAAACTGAAAGGCTTTGTATAACTATCTCCAGTAAAATCAATGTTTTCTATTTTCATTTTTAATTACTGTTTCCCATTTATATCAGTTTCTTGCTTGAAGATGATACTATGTTCTTTCAAGTTACATTGTTTTAAAATAGCTCCTTCGGTATTAAATATTACTTGTGTGTCATCTTTCAAGATGATACATTTTGCAATTTCATGCATGTTTACAGTGTATTTAGATCATATTCACCATTATCACCAGTTCCAACTCCAACTTACTTGCTATTCCCCTCATTACTTCATATCTCTTTCTTTAAAAAAATTATAACCTATTGAGTCTTACTAGTTTTGCTCTTACATTTGTGAATATAGGACCCTACACAGCAGCTTGGTAAACCAATTCTCTCTCTATTAGCTCTCATCAGCTGCCAACAAATTCTCAGCTATGAGTGGGGCCTGCCCCATAGATATAAAGATATTTTTAAAACATTAATGCACTTTGATATTTAAAGGAATCTTATGGAAAATTGTTTTATAAAGCTAATAAAGTCTACCATATTTTTAAAATCTACCATATTTTTTAAAGAATAGGCAATGTCTTATACTATAACTATAAAGCAACATAAATCAATAAGAAAAATTCCCTCAAAAGCAGAGCCTTTTGAAGATTATGTCATATATGTTATATGATACTTGAACACTCAAAGGATTGATCAACCATTATGGGGCTAGCATGAAACCTGGTACTAGAGAAATTCCCAGGAATCCAGAAGGATGACCCCAGCTAAGACCCTAAGAAACAGAGGAGAAGGGGCCTGAAGTGGCCTTGCCCTCTAGTCAGATTAATATTTTAGATGTTACCATAGAACTTTCACCCAGCAACTGATGGGAACAGAGGCAGAGACCCACAGAAGGGCACTGATCTGACTTCCAAAAGTCCAGCTAAAGACTGGGAGGAGTGAGAATATGAGCAAATGAGTCAAGACCATGATGGGCTCACCTGTTGTAGGAGGTCCTTCTGCTCCTCCAGCCAATAGCTGCTGAGACACCAGCCCATTGGAGCATGGTCTCTCTCTTTAAAAAAGCTGCCACTTCCCTCCTCGCTCTCTCTTTGCTTCCTGCTCCACTTCCGGTGACTAGACTCCTTCCTGATTGCACAGAGGTCTTTTGTCTGGGTCGGTGATCTGTAAGTTTCTTCCCCTTTAAATAAATACCACTCTATTAATTATAATTCCAAACTGGTGTGGGATTGTTTGTGATTTACACCTTCATCAGGCTCACCCATTGAAAGAGATTACCTGAGCTAATGGGAGCTCATCAATTCTAGGTGGACAGGGAAAGAACCAAAGTAGGTCCAAAATAGGCCCTCTGAATGTGGGTGACAGTTGTATGGCTGGTGCAAACTGCTGGGCCACTGGCATTGGCACAGGGTTAATCCCTACTGCTTGATTAGCTTTGTGGGAACCCACTCTCTTTGCATGGATACTTTGCTCAGCCTAGATTTAGTAAGGGGAGGGACTTGGACCTTTCCCAAAGCAATGTGCCTTGCCCTCTCTGAGGTATGTATTGGGGGTGGAGTGAGGGGAAATATGGAGGGAATGGGAGCAGGGGACATAGTAAGAACTGGGATTGGTATGTAAAATGAAAAAATATATAGTTTGTTTTCTTTTTGAAAGAATAGAATTTAAAAAAAAATTGATTGTTCATGATTCCTTTTTAAAAGTCCATCTCAATGACCAGCATGGTACAGTAACCCTACGGGTGCAGTAATAGCACACACACACACCTTGGCAGTAACCAAATGCTATCTAATTACACTGAGGACATACTCAGTAATAGGGAGACTATACCTAGTACTGGAAACCTAGCTACTTACTCAGTATTACTGATATCATGGTTATTGGAGAGGAATAATGACCACTAATTTATTAGACCACCACAATTCCTAACAAAGAATCTATAAAAAATACACAGGTGAGTGTAGCCCTCACCCCTCTGCAAAGAAACTTCTATTGCATCAGACAGAGACTATTATAGAAAACCAAAACAAATCAAAATGCAGATGTATGGAACCTGGTACCAACAAATATATCCACAAAACACTTACATAGTTAGGGACAAGAAAACTTTGTTGAAGGGGGAACAGACAGATTATAAGAATTCTAGGAACAGGAAGTTGGCTGTGACATTGTATCTCCTAGTAATATCAGAAGCTACACCCATAGTGTATCATCAACATAACTGCCCAGATGGGAATTGAACAAGAAAGACATCAAAGAATACACCAAGTAATATGGAGAAAAACCCATCATGCCTTAACGGTACACAAAAAACTATAGACAACTGAGCAAATCCAGGAATTGGAGGGATGGCTTTCTAAAGGGAAGAGCACACCAACTGGTTGGCCAACACCAGTCAACCTAAAAGTACACATACAGGTAATATCATTCAGACTTAACAGGTTATACTTGAGAATATATATGCATATGGGTATACATATATGCATACAATATCTATTTAATATCTATTTTTAAAAGAGGCTATGAATTTGAAAGAAAGATGGGAAAAGCATATGGGAGGGTTTTCAGGAATGGTATAGAAGGGTGAAATGTTTTAATTAAATTATGATCTCAAAACTAAAACAAAGAACAATACATTTCATAAGTATTAGGTATTAAATATTTCTTTTTATACTCAGAATGGTTCCATAGTTTCTCTTCTCTGGTACTTCAACCTTCCAACTTTCCAACACAATCTATTTCACAAAAGTGGGACATATAATTAGAGCAATGCAGTATGAGTCCTGAACCATATTACTGAATGAGATATTTAAATCACCCTGTCTTAGACCTGAAGCAATGTGTAGCAGCTGGTGTTGTTTGAGACATGATTTCACTATGTAACCTCTAACAGAGATTTACTTGTCTTTGATTTCCTGATTTAAAGAATGTGCCACCACACCCAGCCTTAATATAGAGCTTTGAATAGTGATAAATCATCACAATTCTAAAAGCCAAGAATTTTTCTTTGTTATTCTTCATACATCTAAGGGAATGGATATGTACTGAAATAGTACTACCACTGATTTGAAGTCATGTTATTACTGGGAATTCAGGTAACTCCTGGTCTATGGTTCTAGTACTTTCCTCCACTCAATTCTGCTTTACCTTTCTAGTGTTTTATTTACTGGGAGAATAGGGTGCCAAAGAGTCAGAGCTTCTGTATTGTACAGAATAATCTGTACACTAGGAGCTCGCTAAGCACTTTACTCTCAGTTGCAGCAGCATTGTGAAGGAAGACACTTAAGATATTACCTAGAGGCTCCAGATGGCGTACTCCCCACAGGGTTCACATTCAACCCTTCTTTTCAACTTTTCTTCTTCTCTATAACAGCTTTCATTGTGAGTCCTGCCTCTCATACTGCAATTAAACTATCCCTTAACGTGTCCATATAGTATTTTGTCCATGCCAGGAATGCTGAGGTGCAAATATCATCAAATGAGATTGGCCAAGTTTTGAGGATTGTAGTGTTTTCTGGCTTCTCTTTGTGGTCTGTCTGTAGAAAACACATTTTCCACTTGGGTGACAGACAGACATTGTTTTCTAACTAGTTCTCTATACTTCCATCACAGAACATTAAGTCAAACTACATCATTTAGCCATCATCTTGACTGTGGGTACTTCAGATATTTCTACACATGGGCCTTCGAGTTCTTTTTCCACTTCTTCCATGTGGATGACTGAGATTAATCTCCATTGAGCTAAGATACATAGCTAGCACTTGTGCATTTTAACATTACAAGAGAGAAAACGTTCTCTGAGTTACTTTTAGAGAAAGGGCTTTGTACTTTTAAAAAGATTACAAATGCATTATGCTATTTGATCCTCACAAAAATCCTCTGAGATAGGTTGGACATTTTAAAGACAAAGACATTGGCTCAAAGAGATTTTCTAACAAAGCTGGTTAGTGAGTTAGAAATTGGCCCTCGTTAAGCTGACTCTGCACACTTTCTACTGTACTGAGATTCAGTTGGAAGTGCTGAGTGCAAATTTTTGTAAAGTATTCAGTTCAAAAGTCATTTCAAAAATAAAAAAGTATTTATTCTTATTTGAAAACATTCATTTCACTTTAACTATGCTGTGAGACCTTGAAAATATTCATAGGAAGCGGAAAACTTTGATACCTTCCACACACGGGATGACATCACATGAAGATTATAGCTCAATGTCTTGCTATGTCATCTTCTAATTATAATAAGGATATCCTTGAATGTCTTTTAATATTTTCAATAACTTTAGAAGCATCTATAATTCCTGGATATAATATCATAACTTTTATGTTCTTGGTATTACCAGATAATTGTGGCCCATTAGTCATTCACAGCAATACTGGCAATTAATCATATCAATTTTGTACTGAAGCCTAAGAATTTCTAGCCATTGAATGGAAATTTCTTAAAAACTATTGCTATGTCTATTTAAACTCCACTAGTGATATGGAAAATGCCTAGCATTTTATTTAGCATTCAACATTTTAACCAACATGACAGTTTCTTTTCATTTACACTTCTTTAGATTTAGTGCTTTTAGTTTACATTTTGGGAAGTCTTCAGACTGATTTTTTTTCTTAGCTCCCAGTGTTCCTTTACCTTTTGTGTTCTTTTGGAGCTAAGAAAATTCCTCATATGGTTCTGAATCCTGACTGTCCACATGGTTCTTCCGTGCTTTTTTCATGCATACATAATAAGTTTTCACGTAATCTCAAGATGAAATAACATTATCTAAATCCCAGGTGTCGAGGAGGATGAGATCTCACTAAGAAAGTTTGATAAGACAAGAAAAAACTTTATAAGATAAAAGTTGCTTCAGTTCTACATCTCTTTTTCCATGTAATTTTAGGAAAGCCCTTTATTTCTGGCTAAATTGCTTGGGAAAAACAAAAATTATCTAATATAACAGATAATGCTATCTCACTTGCATTGAAAAAATGTAAGACCCACCATATTTTAAATTTTCTTCTGGAACTTATTCTTAAAATTACCAATGTGCAGATTTGCTATGTGGAAGCATTCATCCAAATTATAGCATTCTGCTGTATAAAAACATGTTATTAAATTTTCTTAATATAAACTTGGGGCTTGTTTTCAGTTATTTGCTATTAACTCCAATAATATGGGTATTTTTGTACATGTTTCCTGATAGAGGATTACCAAATGTTTTTCCAAGAGTAAATTTGTCTTTGTAGCTTATTATTTTGGGGAAATCCATAAGACAAATTTAAAAATAAACATATTTCCACTTATACAGTATAGTGGTATAAATTATTTGGAGAACTATGTTTTAGATAAAAGATAATATATTCAAAAGACTTGTTTAAATAGAGAGAGGAACAACATTAAATACGTAACAAAGCCATCCTCACTTTTAAACTAGTTCAATTTTTGTTTTTGTACCAAATTTTATGTTTTGTTATCAGAGTTGTCTTATAATGCATGCATTCTAGAAAATGGCATTAAAACAAACTCCAGCACAGCAGAAGAAGGAACAGTCAAGGAGAAACAGTCTCTGCTACAACCAGTCTATGCACCCTTGGAAGCAGAAAGAACTGTAAGAACCCAACACTGCTTATAAATATTTATTAACTATTGTCATGGCATCAAAAGTTAGATTTGGTAAGCAATCCATGAATAAAATTGTGATGCTCATGCCTGCAAACCCAAGCCTATTCATCAGGAAGTGCAATAACTTATGTCTGGTTTTGTAGTGGAGAGGAGAGAGAGCTGTAGGAGTGTAAAGACAGGGAGGGGTGAGCCCTACAGGAGAACATGGAGAATGACCATTAGAAATCCTAGAAATAGTTTTCATAAGTACCACTATTAGGGGAAAGGCACCCATCTAAGGGTCTTTTAAAAATCCTACTGCATTTTCTTGAAAGGAAAACATTGACAATTTTCCTTGGCAAAAAAAAGAAAGAAAAAAGAAAAGAAGAAAGGAAGGAAGGAAGGGATAAATAAATAAATAAATAAATAAATAAATAAATAAATAAATAAATAAATCAGGTACTAGAGGCTTATAGGGACCACAGTTTCAGAGGAAGAAATAAGTCTAATTGTTTACAAAACCATAGAATATTTTCTTTCTGTGTGTGAGAGACAACAAAAACTGATTTAAGACACAAGTTTAGAAAAGGAAGAGATATAACCGATGAGCAGTACACTCGTGTCCATAGATCCTGTAACGGTTCGGCAAAAACAGAGAAATCGTAGAATGGGGTACAAGTAAGTTTCTCAAATTCAATCTTCTGAAAGGATGAGCTTCAAATGGGTAGATGTGGGTGTGATCAAGACAATGTACAAATATGTGTGAGCTAAGAATGGAGACAGAGGCAAGTAACAAAGTACCAAGGTCATTAAAGTCACCAGGGAAATGTATCTTCTAGTCATTCCCCAAGCCTGAGCTCTCCAGCTACTCTTGCTGAGCAGAATCTATTTCTTCCTCATGGCAAGTGATCGAAAGGCTATCTAGTATTAAAAACCAGAACTAAGTTCCCTATATTAGCTACTTTTCTTTTTGCTATGACAAACCGAGTTAAGGATGGGAGGGTTTCTTTAGGCTTGGGGCAGGGAAGCTGGTGAGAAGAGCCTGTGGTAGCCAGCCAAACTGGCTTCATAGTAGAGAGAGAGATCAAGGCTAGCACTCAGCTCACATTCTCCACTGGCTGCAGCCCCAAATGCCATCCCAGGAAATGGTGCAGCTCACACTAACCAATTCTAGGTAAATTCCTAAGAGAGGCACAAAAGCTTGTCTTTTTTTATTCTAAATGCTATCAAATAGTCAATAATATTAACCATCAATTCCCTTTCTGCTTAGAAAATATTACTGTGTTCCTTTCTTCTCAAAGAGATCCAGTCTTTCTTTGCTCTCTCCAACATCAGCAGTTGCTTAGAGCTGATTAAAAATGTTCACACTATAGTCATGTGAGCACCAACTATATAGTCTAGCCAGGTAACTCAAGAGCTAACATATAATATCTTATAATGTGGACAAGTATAATTGCTTCCATTTATATGCAAAAACAACTATTTGGAGATGAGAAGTCAAATGGCCAAAATACATTCTAGTAATAATCAGATACAAGGAAACATATTATGTATGTGTGTCCCCTCAATCTGTGTTTATATCATTATCATTCATTCAGTATTCTTTAAAGGATAAGGTAAACCAAATCTACCTGGAGTTGCTTAGTAAAAATAAAAATTTCTAGTCACATGCAACTGGAGAAAGGTTCTGGGACCCTTATCTTCAATAATTTCCCCAGGCGATTCTCATAGATGATGTAATTTGCAAAATAGTACCTCCATAGTTCATAGAACCTCTCTTTTATTACCTCTATTATTGTATGTATTAAATTCAGTTGTGGACTAGTTTCTCCAGGGCAAAAATTATGTCTTATTTTCAAGTGTATCTGCTATAGTTCATAGCACTGTGACTTACATGCCACATATACTCAATATATTTACTAGAATTATTGCCAATTTCTGTGTTTCATCAGGATGAGAATTATTATGAGACTATTAAGAGCCAGTAATGTATTTTTTTAATATGGAATGCTAAGGGAAATATATCTAGACATACACATACTCATAGACTCACACATATTAACTATAAAACATTTAGAAGAATTTAGAAAAATAAGAATGTAAAAGATGACCCAAAGGCAATGTCTTTTGTCATTTTCTTTATGAATTCCTTCTATGTATATATTAGATTCACATATCTAAATATTATGCTCATATAGATATGAACATATACAGTTAAATTATATTTATTTATAAATATGTAAAACACATTTTGTCAGTTTTTATTTGATACCAATATCTACCACTGTTATTGTTTAAGTACAAATTATCTGTATGTTAAACTTTTCTTGAAAACCTGTGTGCATATTTTCATAAAGTTTTCCGTAGCTTCCTCTTTTTTTAAGAAGTGTAGACATGCAGAACTGAAGCTGGCTCAATAGGTTAAGTGAGATTAAAGGTTAAGGTTCTTATCAGTTTGCCATTTCCTTATTTGCTGATTACAGATAGTTTTCTGTGACTAACAACTGTAGGGAATTTCTCATTAAAAAAAAAAAACAAAAAAAAACGGCACGGATGAACTAAGCAAGACTCCGTGATGGTTTCAGAAGAGAAGCAGAATCTAAGCCCAGTACAGAACTGCACCTCGAGGATCAAGGCTCCTAGCTGATGCACAGTTCTAAGAGGTAGGAAATTAGAATCATCTGTGAAACAATGACTCTAGAATTGAAAGTCATTTCCTTCCTTATTCTTTCCACACATCTCAGTAAAACTATACTTTTATACAGAATTTTACTACATACTAATGGTGAAGAAGATGCATTTTCTTAGTGACTGCATATGGGGGTATTAAAGAAAAAGATGAAAGATGGCATAATTGAAATATTCCTTAATCCTTTTCCAAAAATCTCCTATTAGCCCAAAAAAAATGGTTAAGACACAGATTAAAAAGAAGAAAATAATAGAAAAGGACGTTGTACATAAGCTTTATGAAGAAAGGGTAGAGTCAGGGAGAAGCCATGTAACTCCACTGGAGACAAATGCTGGGAACTTTACACAGTAAGCCACAGCCACAGGGCAATACACAGATGAATCGAAATGGGTTAAATTAAGATGTAAGAGTTAGCCAATAAAAAGCTAGAGCTAATGGGTCAAGCAGTGTTTGAAATAATATAGCTTCTGTGTGATTATTTCGGGTCTGAGCTACCCAGTCTCCGGGCACACACTAGCGGCCTCCATACAACACGTTGGGAAGGAAAATGAATGATAATCTCTTAGCAGATACAAATAGTCAAGTCCCAGGCTGTGGAAAAATTAAGATGCAGCACAAACAGTACTGGAAGAAGCCAAATGTTCAAAGAATGGTTATTTCAAGTTCTTCTGGAAGTAAGAAAAAATAAAATATAGAAAACAAATGGGTTGATTGAAGTCTACAAACATAGAACTTCAAAGATCCTCAACCACACAATAGGAAACACTCTTTTCCAATATCTACATAAGAAAGGAAAAGAAGCATCAAAAATTGCTGCCTCTTGCCATCCGTATGTAGAAATTAACTCAAAGTAGATAGTAATGTAAATAAAAATGCCAAAGCCACACAAGTCCTAAAAGGGACATAGGTTCATGACCTTGACTTGACTATGAATATTAGATTATCACCACAAACAAAAACAATAAGGAAAAAAATACCTAGCTGGATTTCATTAAAATTTAAAATGCTCATGCATCAAAAATTTTCATTTTAAAAGTGAAAATATAGACTACTCAATATGAAAAATACTTTTGAAATATTTATTTGTTAATGGTTTCACAGCTAGAAAATAAAAGGTGCATTTATTATTTCAGAAACAAAAAGACAATTGAGCTTTCAAGTGAACAAATATGAATAAGTATTTCCCCTAAGAAAATATAACAGTTCCCAACTATCAGGCCTATTGCTCAATGCCATTAGTTACCACACATGTTAGTAAGGGGGCTGGGAAGTAAGAAACCTGAGGCATTCCCACTGAGAACTGAAAATGGTTCATCTGCTATAGAAGACAGTTGCTCAAAGTATTCATTATAAAATTGCCTTGACACAACCAGGCCACTGCTAGCTATATATCAAAGTAACTTTAAAGCTAGCACACACAACAACATCTCAGGGCATCACCACTCACCACTGTTGAAGAGAATGTGTCCACTAAACGTTCACTGATAAATAAATAGATGAATAAAATGCAACCCGATGTATTGGAGGGCTATTCAGCAAGAAAAAGGAACGAACTTCTATTGTAATGTGCAACATAGATGACTCCCTAAAATATGAAAGAAGTTAAACATAAGAAGTCACATAAGTATTTCTATAAAATATCTAGAGTACTTAAATTAAAAGAGATGGAAATCTGAATTTTGGTGCTACTTTCTAGAGGGAAAGGGAAGGTGAGGGGAGAAGATTTGATGTGTGAAGGGTTTAGTGTGCAGATAATGTTAATATTTGGGGATATATAGAAATGATGATTAAGCAATTGCGAATTCACTAAATGACATTGACCTGTCTTTTAAAGATGATAACTTCTGAATAAACTGAGCTAAAAATAACTTGCAGGATCCCTAGAGAAGAAGGCACCAGGCACAATTACAGCATCCTAGACTACGTTTGAAGTAGAGAAACTGGGTTAAAACAAATTTACATAATAAATATTGTGATGCACGGTTCTTTTTCTCCAACTGGATCTATAATTCTGGTAACAATGTTTTCAAAATCCCAAAATCTAACTCTAAATGTAAAGGCATAAATATGCACCATGCCCAGGCTGAATTATATGAACAGGTCATCAACAAAATTCTCAGCTGACCCAGTCATCAAGCAAGTAGCAAGTAGAAACTTGCATTTCTCCTTACCATACACCAACAACAGTGAAGAAGGCTTTTTAACATGTAAAAGAGAAACAAACATATGAATGACAACCTGGAGACATGCAGAGCAGTAGAGAAGATGAAAAGCTACCACCAGCATCTTCTGGAAAACATGAATGAGAACACATAAAAAACAGTGGCATTGAGAGAGCTGGAGAAAATGCAGCTACATGTGTTGAGAGGTATCCACACAAGAAGACTTACTAAGGCTCGAGTTTGAGTTTAAGCCAATAGAAAGTCTTTATTAGCAGGCAGGATCACTGTGTGGCCCAGAGCCTTTATCAGGGTAAGCATCTAAGCATTCAAACCACATCCTGGGTTGACAAACTTTAGTTAATAATAACAGTTAGCCTGCAGACAAACTACAGAAGCCAAAAAGCAAGGTTAGTATATTTAGAGACTTTCCCAGAACTATAGACTTTGATGGATTAGTCCTTTGTATTTGCTTTGGCAGGTGGTTCTGTCTACGGGCTGAGTTTGATAGCCTGATAGGGACTTCCATCATGAAGTCAGTTGTGCTAGGGTCTGGGCCTGCTACATCCCCCAATGTTTTTATGGGCATGAGTAAAATCATGGACTCATCTGGGGACAATGGGTTATACCGCCTTTTTAGCATTAGTAGTATAACAGAATTTAACTCTCTTTTCCATGGATAAGTAGGCAGTTGAGTAAGCAGAGTTCTGAAGAGAAAGTTAAAAATAAAAGGATGACTAGCCCAGCCATGGCAGTAAAAAGAATTGTTAATGGATGAAGAGAACTAGTGTTGATACCAGTTGTTAGATTTTGGATGGCTCAGCCCTGTTTTTGGAAGGTTGTTTTTGACCATGGCTAAACATTTTTTTTTTAATCCCTGATTGGCTAGAATAGAAGCTACAAGATTCTACCAATGACATACAGAGACCTCCTTTTCTCATAAAGAGTAGGTCCAATTCTCTTCGATTCTCAGGGAGAACCTTGCCTAAGTTGTTTAACTGGGCTTCCAAACAGGAAACAGAAGTTTCTAGATGGCCCAGGTCTATGTCTACTAGAGCACTCACTAAGGGATTTTTTTTCTTTTTGAAAAAGTTTTTATTTCCCATAACTAGGGCTGAAGTTCCAACAGAAGTGGGACCCACAATACCTTCTCCCACTAACAATGTAGTGATAATGAGCACAGCTCTTCAGGCACAGGGAAGCTCAGAGTCTAGACTTGGGTGGTCTCTGCCCTCTTTTGTATTACAAATGAACACCTGTGGTATAACATGCATGAGGAGCAAAAGGAGTGGCTTCTCCTCCAATGTAAAGAGTTCAGAGATGCACAATTGGTTAAGCCATTAGAGCAAGCAAGCCAGGCAGTCTCTGGGTCCTGGAAATACACTCAGCCACCATTTCTGGGTATGGTGAAAGGAATCTGCATAGGGGAGCAAGGGTGATGTTAAACAGGCATGCCACACCTGGAGGTCCCCCTGGGTAAGCTGTTAGGGTTGGAAGTGGAATTTACTGTTTGATTTGTTTAATTCCAACATAATGTGGGGACATGGGGTCCAGACATAAGCACCAGTCATGACCTATGCCCAGTTGAGACTAGCTAAGGAACTGATAAACTCTGCCTAACGCCCCAAACACTGAGGGGCTGGCTTCTGCTGTCTCCTCAACCTTTATTTCAGTTATCATAGGAATTCCTGGGGAAACTGGAGTTTTGGAATTGCATTGCCTGCGGCTACAGACTAATGACCATGCTTTCAATGTGCTCTCAGGAGTTTCATAACTCCACTGGGTACAATAGAATTCACTTGGCTGGGGAAAAGGGTCAGGCAGGCCGGATAGTACTTGACAGATCAGAGCCCCTTCTCTGTACTGGTGGTGCAAAGGCCTTGGGGTCTGCTGTTTTCCAGGAGAGAAGACATCCACTAGCTGCCTTGGATGGAATATTTTACAGAAACCTACCTGGATAGACTGACTACAAGCTCACCGTTTTTGGTCTTTTTACATTCTAATGCCAGAGATCCAAAACAAAAAAAACAAACAAACAAAAAAAAGTAGTACAATCGAAATTATAGGGCCCTTTGCTTTTGGTTGTCCGAGGACCTGGTGGCAACTCATCTGTTGTTATCTTCCCTTCTTTGGCCTAGTGTGGTGTATCCATGGTATAACCTCATGACCTTCTTGTTATTTTGGGTTGGGATTCTCTTTTAGCAATGTGACATTGCAGTCTGGAACTTGTGAACAGACTGAGACAGGTAAGGATGCACCCTCTCAAAACATCTGATGAATAGTCCCCTGGGTCTGTTCAGGACCTGTTAAGACTTGAGAAGAAAGTGCTTAGTAATTTTTGTCTTACAAACTTATCTATATGGGAAGCATCTAGATATAGGAGGTTGGCCCAATTTTCTCCAGTCTCAACAATGAATTTTTAAGTTCTTTTTTTTTTTTGTCCTCACCACTTCCCCCCCCACCACCACCACTTTATCTGTCCTGAGCTTTGTGATCTATACAATATAATGCAATTTTTAATCACTATTTAGGACCTTTGTCAGATTTAAGGAACCTTTGACTGTGAAAGACAGGACATTGTTAGATCTTAGGTAGAGGGCAGCCCAAATTTAGGAATAAGAATCTGAGTTTGAGAAACTGAGCACTTTTAGTTTCCCTAGATGGGTAGCCTGGTGAAGTTTGGGAACCACCTGTCTTCCTATAACAACAGGGAGTAAGGGTCTCTCCTCTGGCAGGAACTACCCGTTTGGCATCTTTCTTTTTGGTCCATTTGGTTTTTGTGTGGGTTGGGCTATGGAGCAATTCAGGTTCATGTAGGATAATTGAGATCTGGAGAAGTCTGGCCAGTCTAGGGCCACATTACATGTGGCCAAGTCTGCTGTCCTGTTCCATTGGGCCTTTAAAGTTTCATTTAAAAAATCCTTTTCAGTCAAGGCAAGGGGACCCCACTCTATATATAAAGGGTCCCGGACATAAGAGGTGGCAAATGCATACCTACTCTCTGTGTATGCCATAATGGCCTTGTCTCCCCCACCTGAGAAGCCTCTGGGTTAATGCTCCAAACTCATCCCTTTGTGTTTAAGTTCCTTTGCCCACATAGTCCTGTCCAAGTTGAGAACTGCAGCCCCAGAATCCCTGATTTCTTCTTGAACAATATTTCTCACACCAGTGTTCAGTAGTACCTCTTCCACTTTTCACATCAGTCATTTTCAAGGGAAGCAGAGATCAAAACATAGGAAAGGCCAAGAGACTTCAGTCCTGCCAGGGGAGGTGCTCCACTCTATTTGGCTCCAGCCAACAGAAGCTTGAAGGTCAGCTCATCCAGGCAGCTTAGAGTCAATTGACCTGAGGTCCCTGGCTGGGAAAGGATGACCAAGAACAAGTCAAGGCAGATGCTTGTATCTCTAACACAGAGGCTGACTTTTGTTTTCTTTCACTGTCTTGTTTTACTTGAACTCTTGGCAGATAGGGTGATGCCTGTCTATACTGCCAAAGGAGAGTTTGACTCAATTTGGTGGTACAAGACCCCTGGACACATAAAGCCAGATATAACATTTTATCTATTACTGGTATTCCTTACTCCTGTCAAATGTACACAAAAAATAAAAAATTGCACCTACAACATATTGATACACAAACACACATCTTCATTCTGTCAGATAAAACGTACTAGAACTAACAACATCCATAGCAATGAGCAAATTTAGCTCCAAGACCTTGGTTTCTAATAGTGAAAGGCACCAAGACTCTTTGGATGAGTCACAGATTACAATCCTGAGACAAAGAATACAAGAGCTCATTGTAGAACACATTATAGTGACAAAAGTTACTAAGCGATTGAAAAATCAGAAGAAAAAAAAGCAATGACTATATGTCAATGTGATGAAAAAATCATTTTAAATGGTATTTGGTAAGCTGGAACAGTCTGAAAAAAGATATAGCACTATGGAGTCATAAACCCTGTGTAAAAAATCTAATACATGTGAGTATGGAATATTAAACCTGTATGATTTAATAAGCAGAAAAAAGGCAGAGCTTACTCCTAGATGAATACCCATATTGATGCATTGATGGCAAGGACCATGTTTTCACCATAGATTCATTCTGATCACAATCATGTTTTCAAGCTTTTTATTCCAATAAAACTACCTTTAAATAACATTTTAAGTACCTGAAGCCTGTGTTGAAAATCCACTACATCTTCACAGGTCCAAACTAATACACAGTCAGCTTCAGAAATCAAGATCTATCAATTGTTGTCTCCCTTTTCGGGAGGAATGCTGCTTTTATTTAAAGCTTTATATTTTCTGTAAAAAAATATATTTTGATGATTCAAGACCTTCAGATCTTTCAATATAAGTTCTGCTAAGTAGCTGGAAAAGCTACTGGCCATTACTATTCTTTGTTGAGAGTGCAAAAGGGTTAACACCTGTCTGTGCTCTCATGTGGTCCTGGACAACCAGAATTCAGATGCTCCGGTAGGTAAGCTTTTATAAGATGGTAAAAGATAAAATGCGTTCGATCTTGGTCATTCTTACAGGTGTAAGATGGAATCTCAGAGTTGTTTTGATTTGCATTTCTCTGATAGCTAAAGATGTTAAGAATGTCCGTAGGGTCTTTTAGCCATGTTAGATTTCTCTGTTGAAAGTTCTCTGTCTAGGTCTGTACCCCATTTTTTATTGGATTATTTGTTCTTTTTATGACCAATTTCTTGAGTTCTTTATATATTTTGGAGACCAGACTTCTGTCTGGTGTGGGGCTAGTGAAGATCTTTTCCCACTCCGCAGGCTGCCATTTTGTCTTGTGGAACTCGTCCTATGCTTTACAGAAGCTTTTCAGTTTCAGGAGATCCCATTTATTATTTGTTTCTTTTAGTGTCTGTGCTACTGGGGTTATATATAGGAAGTAGTCTCCTGTGCCAAAACACTGATGACAACTTATCCTGGAGAGGATGTGGGATACAGGGAACACTCCTGCATTGCTAGTGGGAGTAAAATCTGGTACAGCTCCGTTGGATATCTGTTACAGGGGGGTTGGGCCTTTTGTTTATCTCTGCCGCCTGGCTTGTTAGCCCTGAAATAACCACACAAAACTGTATTTATTAAAAGACTGCTTGGCCAATTAGCTCTACTTTCTTATTTGCTAATTTTTACATTTTAATTTAACCCATTTTTATTAATCTGTGTATTGCCACGTGACTATGGCTTACCAACAAGACTCTAACTAGTGTCCATCTCAGGCAAAAGATCCAGGGCATCTCACTTTCTTCCCAGTATTCAGTTCTGTCTTCTCCACCTACCTAAGTTCTGCTCTATCAGCTAGGCCAAGGCAGTTTCTTTAGTCATTAACTAATCAAAGCAACACATAAAGAGAAGGAACTCCTACACCATTTCCTTTTTTCTATTTAAACAAAAAGGAAGGCTTTAACTTTAACATAGTAAAATTACATATAACAAATCAGTTATCAAGCAAGAATTACAGTTGCAATATTTATACCTACTTTATTTTTATCATAACTAAGGAAAACTATAACTATAAATTCTTCAACTCCATCAAAGACCTCAGAAGGATATACTATTACCTCAGTAAACAGGAACTGTATTGTAAGCAACTTCCAAAACTCTAGAACTGATAGAGACATCTTGCTGCCTGGACAGTCACCCAAAGTTCTTCTGTACTTTTGGGGCATCCATATTCAGCCTACAGGCCCATAGTATTCAGCAGACTTTTCCATTAAGCTGGAAATTTTAAAGACAGGATAGTCACTTTTTTCTGTGTCCTGCAGATTGTCTCGCAGACTCTTTCATGAAGCAGGAACTCCGATGGACCATCTCACCTTTAGGCAAGTTTAGCAGTCATTTCTCTGTGGGTCCTGCATGTCTAGTGAAGCCGTCCAGGCAAGAGCAGTTTTATGCCCAAATGGCTAACCAACTCCATAGGAGCCTATTTGATGCCCATTTTCCTCAGAAAGTAGCTTGGTGCTGCCAGGAGCAGACATATTTCATTGTCATGAAAAGCCCTAAGTTATTAAAACATTTTAAATGCCATATTCTGTAGTTTTTGAAAGATATGAAGAATGCCTATCTATCTGAAATATATGTATGCACATCTAGGAAATCTAACTTACATGACTATAAACTTGACTATTATAGATGTTTATCTATTAACCTATATTTTAAATTATACATTACACTTTTAAATGAACCATACAATCACAATACCTTAATCATGAGCAGAAATGTACATATAACAAAACTGACCTTAAATTTGTATCAATAAAGCAAGATCCATACCAATGCAAATTATTCATATTTATGTCATATCCCCTCTTTAAATGTAAACAAACATTTATAGACAATATTTGGGAATATGGGCATAGTTATTTCTCTCCAAATTTCTTTCTTCTGTTAATCAGGTCTTTCGTGGTGTATCCTGTATGCTAGGTTTATCTCAGTCAGCAGTTGAGTGAAGTAATTTTTTGAGAGTGTTCAAGGTGTGATCTATAAAATCATATTTGCCTGGAGGCAATCCATAGGTTCTCATCTTCTGTTAAAACAACAATAGAACCTCTTTTCCAAAGCAACATATCCTTAAACCCAAATTTGGAAGTCATGATACCTTTAGAACATATATGTTGGTTTAGCTTAGCAGCCCATACAATGAAATGTATCTCTGCATATAGTTCCTTCACAGTCAAAAAATTTAAAGAATATAATAATATACAGAATCCAGACTCTCTGGGAATTTTTTATTCTTATGTGGCTTATTTTTCTTTACTCTTTTTAAACTATCACTATCTATACTCTGTCTCTTTAAAGACTTTATCCTTTTTTTAGAGCATTAACTTTATTTTATGACTCTCTATATTCTTTATTTTTTTTCTTCCAAGACTATATATATTTATCTAACCCATTTAGAGTTCATTTATGTCTGAATCTGTCCTATTGTGAATCTTTAATTCTTTACTGTCCAGAAACATTTTTGCTTTGAGCTTTTAAAATGCTAAGAGCTTAAGAAACTAAGCTGTGACATTCCTAGGTCAAATACAGGTACTGTGGCTTGCCCCTCCCAGTCCAAGATGGCGGAGCCACTCACGCCTCTAAGAGCCAAGCACAATTGCCCTACTTCCAGGCACAAAGCTGGTCCATGTTGCCATCAAGCAAGCTGCAGTAATCTGCTCACAAATCCCATCCAAGTGCTCTATCTCCCACATGAGACAGAGGTCGTCCTAGCAGCATAGCCCCAAAAGCCAGCATTTTAAAATTGTCACTTTTTTTTTCTACTGCATATGCTGAGTCAGGAAATTCTGCGGCACACTGCCAGGAAAAAAAAAAAAAGCTGTGTTAAGCTCTCTAACTCTCTTAGGTTTTACATGGAATTAGTTGACCACGTTGGAGGACACACTTTGTTACAGGGGGGTTGGGTCTCTAGTTTATCCCTGCCACCCAGCTTGTTAGCCCTGAAATAACCACACAAAAACTGTATTTATTAAAACACTGCTTGGCTCCATTAGCTCTAGTTTCTTATTCGCTATTTTTTATACCTTAATTTAACCCATTTTTATTAATCCGTTTATGGCCATGTGACTGTGGCTTACTGACAAGATTCTAACCAATGTTCATCTCAGGTAGAAGATCCATAGCATCTACTCTGCCCTTCTTCCCAGCATTCAATTCTATCTTCTCCACCTACCTAACTTCTGCCCTATCAGCTAGGCCAAGGCAGTTTCTTTATTCATTAACCAATGAAATCAACACACAAACAAAAGAAACTCCTACACCAAATATCAGTATGGCAATTTCACATAAAATTAGGAAACAACCTTCCTCAAGACCCAGCAATACCACTTTTGTGTATATACCCAAAGGATGCTCAATTGTGCCACAAGGACATGTGTTCAATTATGTTCATAGCAGCATTGCTTGTCATAGCCAGAACCTAGAAACAACCTGAATGCCCCTTGATCAAAGAATTAATAAAAAAATGTGGTACCTTTACACAATGGAGTACTACACAGCAGAAAAAAATGACATCTTGAAATTTGCAGGCAAATGGATAGAGCTAGAAAACATTATATTGAGTCAGGTAACCCAGACCCCGAAAGAAAAATATATTTTTTCACTCATATGTGGCTTTTAGAAATAAGCAAAGAAAACCAGCCTACAAATCACAACCCAAGAGAACCTAGATAACAATCAGGACCCTAGGGAGACATACATGGATCTAATCTACATGAGAAATAGAAAAAGACAAGAGTAAATTGGGAGCATGTGGTCCATTGTAATGGCATAAATGAAGGCAGACAGATTGTAAATATATATATATACAGCTTTAATGGCGAAATAGACTTACAGAACCACCGTTCCCGTGGAGACCAGGAAAGCAGAAGGGATGGCTGGGAGCACGCTCGCCAAATTTATAGGCAGACATTAGCCTGAGGTGAACACGCCCCCCAAGGGGCGGGACTTATCCCTACATCTCCCCTTTTTGTCTAAATAAGACAGAACCAAACCAAATACAACTATATACAATAACAACAAATAATAAATATAACAAACAATATTGAGAAGAAAAGCTTTGCTAAACATTCTATCTCAAGAAGTCCAAATAATGTAGAGAGTAACTACAATTATATAATCTTCAACTCCGTCAAAGATCTGAGAAGGGAATAAACACTACTCAACAAATGAGATATATCCAAAATGTACAACAATTGACAGAGACAACTGACTACCTGAGCAATCACCCAAAGCCACGTTTGCAATGTTGAGTCAACCAATTTTGGCTAAGGTCTAACATAACTGACATACCATTATTAAATGCAAGGAGCTTTTCAAAACTATCTTACTCTATTTTGGCAGGATATGACAGTCCTGTTTAATCCATTGATCCACGCTGTGTATCTCTGTCAGTGGTTGTGGTATGGGCATTTCTTTGCCCAAAGGCCAGTTCTGCCAAACAGAAAGGTTCCAGGTGGAGTGTCTTTGGTGCTCAACATTCTCTCAGGAATAGAGCGGTGTTGCCAGGAGCAATTGTGTCTCACTATCACGAAACTCTGAATTAGATTAAAGGTCATTTCTACAGCTCTTTGAAGGGTTGAAGATTATCTATACTGAGTATAATCTCTATATAGCTAGAGAACATGATTAGTCTAATTATAAATGAAAAATCTATATAATTCTCAATATCTATCTAACCTAAAGACTAAGACAATAAACAACTATGTAACAAATGAGGATATGACCTCCAAATATAAACACTGTACAAATATACATTGCAATATTGTAAATATATATCAATACACAAACATTATATAAGTATCTTTTTTTTTGGTTTTTTAAGACAGGGTCTTAATCAGAGGTAGAAATGTACACTGCAATATGGTAAATATATACAATATATATTTGTCAATACAATATAGGCCAATACATAAAAAATGTTTTAAACAGAGATAGAAACATGCATGCATACAATAGTCAATATAATTTAACTTTGTATCAATATACAAGAATGGATACCAATATATTTGTCTAAAAGCAGTAACTCACAATTATAAATCTATTATCCCATCATCCCTCTTTTTTTTTCAAAATGATCCCTGAGCTTATAAAATTCCTCCCCCAACCTCCTAACCCCTAAATGATGTCCCTAAACCCAGGGGTAAACTTTACTGGAAGAGGGGACGTCGTCCTCTAGAATCACTTCCAGCTGTCATGGGGGCGACGTTCTTTCTCAAGGATCCTGTGAAAGTAAAATGATGGTTAAATTTCAAGATCAATGTCTTTTAAAATTGCAAATAGTCTCTCAGTATTTTGTGGATGTCTGGCCAGAATGTTGTACAAGATGTGCACCATTTCAGCTAACCAAGTTGGGATCGTCTTGTGTAGCTGGTACCCAAAGCAGGTCTTGTAGTAGTGCTATCAGTATCATGACGT
Organism: Microtus pennsylvanicus; assembly: GCF_037038515.1. Lineage (NCBI taxonomy): Eukaryota > Metazoa > Chordata > Mammalia > Rodentia > Cricetidae > Microtus > Microtus pennsylvanicus. The sequence goes on along the minus strand of NC_134586.1, from coordinate 110,199,796 downwards.
CATATCAACCAGGTAGAGTTGTTGTTGTGGGGTCCCATCTTCTTCCTGGAAACTTCAAATGTCACTTCAGGAAAAACTCATTGTTCATTGTGAAAAACTTAAACATTAATGATATAGACATTATATATATATATATATATATATATATATATATATATATATATTCAATGAAAGGCATGATAGATATATTCAATGAAAAGTATGATAGATATGAAGGAAAGCAAAGATGTTTTCTAAACTCATATTTCTTTCTGTCCCATATCATGGCTCTTGACATGAGACAAAAACTCCAGAAACTCTGGGTTTTTCTCTTACTAACAGGCTTGGAATTGGAGCGGGACTGACCCAGAGTCCAACTTCAAAACCAGCTCTACATATTTATAAAGAAATGTTTAATAAGACATATATATTAATATATTATATATATTAGTACTTACAAAATGTGTCCATCCATCAGTAATTAAATATTCAGGGTCCTTTAATTTCTTTGAAGATGAGTATTTTCCTGTGGAGATAAGAAAAGAACCCTGCCTCCAACCTATCTGTATTTCTTACAATCAGTATGCTCGATATCCTTATGAAAGAATTGTTATTTATCTTTTCCAAGTGGCTTCTCTTCTTCAAACCGAACCTTTATTAATTTGGATGGTATCCACAATTTTTCTTCACCTGTGGAGATAAAAGGAAAACCCCTTCCCCAACGTAGCACATCTCCTGGCTTCCATTGTGAGGTCAGCACATCCTAGAAATAAACTGGTTGATGTAGTTCAGTAGACTTTTCCATTATCCAATGTCTTTCTGCAGCTGTTGTTCCCTTCTCATTAGCATTGAGAAAATTCAAGGTTAACAAAGCATTATGTAACCTATTTGTGGAGGTGTTTTCCACCCCTTTCTGTTTGTTCAACATATCCTTTATAGTTCGATTTGATCTTTCTATGACTGCTTGACCTGTAGGATTGTATGGTATACCTGTAACATGCTTGACATTGTAATAATTAAAAAAAAAACATTTCATTTTCCTAGAAACATAAGCAGGACTATTATCCGTCTTTATTTGTGTAGGTATACCCATGATAGCCATGAGTGATTACTGAATCAGCTTTTTCTGAACTTAAAGCAGTTGCCCACTGAAAGCCTGAATAAGTGTCAATGGTATAATGAACATATTTTAATTTGCCAAATTCTGCAAAGTGGAACACATCCACCTGCCAGATTTCATTCCTTTGGGTGCCCTTTGGATTAGTCCCTGCAGGCAGTGGCGTTTGGTTATAGAAAGAGCAGGTAGGGCATTTCTTTACAATCTCCTTAGCTTGTTGTCATGTAAGTGAAAACTCTTTCTTCAAACCTTTGCTATTAACATGATGATTTTTATGAAATTCAGAGGCTTGTAACACACTACGAATCAATAATTGATCAATTTCTGCATTACCTTGTGCTAGAGGACCTGGCAGACCCATATGGGAACGGATGTGTGTTATGTACATAGGGCAAAGCCTGTTCCTGATCAAATCTTGAACCTGGAGAAACAATGAGTTTAGTTCTGTATCATCAGGTATAAATTCAGCAGTTTCAATATGTAAAATAACTCTTTCTGCATATTGTGAATCTGTAACTATATTAATAGGTTCTTTAAAATCCCTTAGCACCATAAGAATGGCATATAATTCCACTTTCTGGACAGAATTATACAGACTTTGTTCCACCTTACCCAAGTCTTCTGATTTGTAACCTGCCTTCCATGATTTATTGGCATCAGTATAGAATGTACGGGCTCCAGTTATTGGAGCATCATGGACGATTGGAGGAAGAATCCAAGAAGTTCTCTTTATGAAGTTAAGTCTCTTGCTTTTTGGATAGTTGTTATTAATGTCTCCCAAAAAATTAGCACAAGCTCTTTGCCATGGTTCATTATCTTCCCATAATTTCTTTAGTTCATCAGCAGTGAAATGCTCTATACTTTCTGCTGGGTCTATGCCTGCTAGTTGACGAAGTCTCAGCTTGCCTTTTATAATTAACTCAGAGACTTTTTTCACATAAGTTTTCAATTTCTTACTTGGTTTATGTGGTAAAAAAGATCCATTCCAAAATAATATCATTTCTCTGCATTAAAATTCCTGTCGGAGAAATTTTTGATGGTAGTATGACGAGAATACAATCGAGCTCTGGATTCACCCTGTCCACATGTGCCTGTTGTAATTTTTCCTCAATCATTGTCAGTTCCTTTTCTGCTTCAGCTGCTAATTCTCTGGGACTGTTTAAATCTTTATCACCATCCAAGGTTTTGTTCAAATGAATTATTAGATCAGGTGTTATTCCAATAGCTGATCGTAGACTGGAAATGTCTCCTAACAGTCTTTGAAAGTCATTAAGAGTCCGTAGGCGATCTCTCCTAATTTGTGCTTTTTGTGTCTTAATTTTTTGCAAACCTATTTTATAACCTAAATAATTAACAGAATCTCCCTTCTGAATCTTTTCAGGAGCGATTTACAATGCCCATTTAGGTAAAAGTATCTTTATTTCTTCAAACAGTCTGTTCAAGGTATCCATGTTGGAATTGGATAACAAAATGTTGTCCATGTAATGGTATACTATAGATTTGGGGAATTCTTGTGTATTATTTGCAATGGTTGGTTCACAAAATATTGGCACAGGGAGGGGCTATTTAACATACCCTGGGGGAGAACGGTCCAGTGGTACCTCCTCGAAGGTTGAGAATTGTTATAAGTAGGCACTGTGAAGGCAAATTTTTCTCTATCTTCTTTTTGCAAATGTATAGTGAAAAAATAATCCTTTGAATCAATAACTATGAGAGGCCATCCTTTTGGTAATAAAGAGGGCAAAGGAATTCCAGATTGCAGAGGGCCCATAGGTTGAATAACCTTGTTGATGGCCCTGAGATCTGTCACCATTCTCCATTTACCTGATTTTTTTCTTAACCACAAATACAGGAGAATTCCAAGGGCTGGTAGATTCTTCTATATGTCCAGCATCTAATTGTTCTTGTACCAGCTGTTCTAAAGCCTGTAAATTTTCCTCAGCTAAAGAACATTGCTTTGTCCATATTGGTTTCTCAGTCAACCATTTTAGAGGCAAGGCTGTTGGTATCTCTGAAGGGACATCAATTGCTTGTTCTTGTACAGCCTGAATGGCCAGTTTTCTCCATTTGTAATATCTTTTAATATTATTCTCAGAAATATATGCTCTAGAAGTAGCACGAATGTTAATTTTGGTATTCAATTGTTGTAATAGGTCACGACCCCATAAATTCATTGTGATACTGGCTACATATGGCCTTAATTTTCCTATTTGTCCCTCTGGCCCTATACATTCAACCCATCTCGTGCTCTGCCTTACTCGAGATAGGGTTCCAATTCCCAGGAGCTGAACATTTACATTCTGAAGAGGCCAACACGGATGCCAAGATTCTGGGGTAATGATACTTACATCAGCAACTGTGTCCAGCAGGCCAGTAATAAAAATGCCATTTACACACACTCTCAGTTTAGGTCTTTGATCATTTATAGAAGTTTGCCAAAACACACGTAACTTATCTTTCTGATCATTATTGCTTGTAACAGTAGGCATGGGGCTTCCTAATTGTACTGACGAGGCACGTTCTCTGCAGAAACTGGAAATGACTGAACCATGTTTGCCATGGGGACCTGTGAGGCCCCCCTCTCACGTTTCCCATCTGTATTAGGTTGCCTTGTCTATCTCTTGTAGACCTGCATTCATTCGTCTAATGTCTGCCTTTTCCACATCTTCTACATAAACCTGAAGGCTGTTATTTCTAGAAGATGCATTATTATTATTATTATTTCTGAAAGATGCATTATTATTATTATTTCTGAAAATCCATTGTCAACAATTCCTTTTCATGTGACCCATTTTGCCACAATTAAAACATTTGGTATTCTGGTGTCTCCTTTTACCATTTGAAATTGCTTCTTCTACCTATGCTTCAGTGCCATAATCAAATGTATCAACATTGAGTGTATGCAAGACCCTTTCTTCCAAGGGTGCTGATCTGAGCATTAAAGGGCCCAAAATCCTTTTGCATTCCACATTTGCATTTTCATAAGCCAAAGACTCAATCATTATACATCTTGCTTCTGGGTCAGATATCCCTATTTGTACAGCCTTAGTTAATCCTTGTAAAAAGTTACTAAAGGGTTCTCTCTGACCCTGTTCAACTCTGACAAATGATTCCATTCTCTGTCCTGGGTCTTGCACCCTGTTCCAAGCCCTTAAGGCTGCTGTAGTACACATGGAGAGTGTGTTTTCATCCAAATTAGCTTGTTCCTGAGGGTCAGAAAAGAGCCCTTCACATAGAATTTTATCTAGGGAAATGTCAATTCTCTTCGCCTTTTCCTGCTGTTCTAAGAGTCTATCCACTTGCCTGAATAAGCATTTCCATTTAAATTGTGGTCCACTCTCAAGTACCGCAGAGCACAGCTGGAGCCAGTCCGAGGGGATTGCTCTGCTTGTTGTGGCCCAAGTTCTTAGCATCTCTTTAACAAAAGAGGCTTGCATCCCAAAAGTCATGACAGCCTGTTTTATTTCCTTGAGATAATTCATACAGACAGGCTCCCATGTATCCTCTTTGATGACCCTAGTGTTTTTGGAACCAATCACCTTCTCTGTTGTTATTACTGGAAAGGCAGGTAGAGCTGTAGGTAGAGCTTTGTCGAAATTGTCCCTGAGAAATTTACCCACAGATGTAGTTAAAATATGCCTTTCTCCCCTTTGCTCTTCTTCATCAGAATTTAGAAATTCCTCAATCTTTTCAATTTCTATTCACCATTGCCTTCTGCAATGTCTGAATCTCCTGTCCAGAATTATGTTCTAAATCCTTCATTGAGGATTCTAAAGTATGAAGTTTGTCCGTTAGAGATAACATCTCATCTTTGGACATAATTTTTATGGCATAAACCGTGCCTTCTTGTATTGACAATCTTTCTGTCAATCTGTCATAACTTTAGACAAAATCCGATTGTCACATTCAGCAGTTTTGATTCTCTCAGTTAATGTTTCATTTCCTACAGAAAGGGACTGAAGCTTACGATCCAAATCAGCTGTTCCCTCTTCCATAGTAATGAATTTCTCCTTAACATCAGCCTGGAGAACTTCAAACTGATTCTTGAGAAGATTGTTGTCATTCTCAATTGTTATTAAGCGTTCAATCTCCGCCTTAAGAATCCTGGATTCATCTTGTAAAGACTTTATCATATTTATATTATCAAACCATTTAGTGCCAATGAAAACTACGAATCCCAGAAGGATCCATAGATGTGAGGTGATAGACACCTCTTGTAAAATCTCCCACATGGTACAATTAAAAAAAAAACTGTTAAATTCTTGAATACTAATGTGTTCATACATTTTATTTATAAAAGAAAAAAATTTTTACCTGCAATGATTGGTTCCTGCCAGTGGTGGACTCTGTGTTTTTGGAGCCTGTCCTAGAACTAGCTCTTGTAGACCAGGCTGGCCTCGAACTCACAGAGATCTGCCTGTCTCTGCCTCCCAAGTGCTGGGATTAAAGGCATGCGCTACCACCACCTGGCCGGCCTCAAACTCACAGAGATCCGCCTGCCTCTGCTTCCCAAGTGCTGGGATTAAAGGCGTGTGCTACCACCGCCTGACCAAGTCACTTTTTATCAGACCAAATCTGCCACTGTGGTGGCTTTTATTGCAAAACCACAGGTACTTGAGCTTCTGCTAATTCAGGCAGTGGGGTTCCACTGCAAACTTAGCCAAGGCAGGCAGAATGGGCCTGTGTGGCTGAGTGTGTCTCGGACTCGTCACTGGGGCCCGAGTCACAAACTAAAAAACAGCACCCAGGATGGTGCTGTGTTAGCTAGCGCGCTACCATCTTGAGTTGGGGGCAACATAGCCCACGTTGGACGCCAAAATGTAATGGTGTAAACGAATGCAGACAGATTGTAAAAATATATATACAGCTTTAATGGCAAAATAGACTTACAGATCCACTGTTCCTGCGGAGAACAGGAAAGCAGAAGGGACGGCTGGGAGCATGCTCACCAAATTTATAGGCAAACATTAGCACGAGGTGAACACGCCCCCCAAGGGGCGGGACTTATCCCTACAGTCCATGGGAGAGGGTAGAAGGGAAGTGAAGAGGAAGGGATGGGAGCAAAAAAAATGTATAGCTCAATACAATCAATAAAAAATTTTAAAAGAAAAATGTTTTGAGATGGAGGAAGAAACTATTCTGATATTAAATTTATGGAATCTTGAGTGTAGCAAAGATAAAAAATTGCCTAGATGAGAGTATAGATTTAATTAATGTTCACTGTCTTCATACCCCACACCACTCTGAAGCTTCTCATATTCTTCTAGGACAGAAAAGAGGACTGTGCCTTCTAGACACTACCCTGCCTATAAAACTATGTATTGGAACTACTTACATTCATCATCTTCCAGTTCTTATTCTTCTTTTGTATTGATAAATGCCCATACTGCTGGTCATTTAGTTCATTTTTCTATATCTACTGTAGTAATAATAATCATGAAAATCAACACATTTAGCTGCATGTTTTTGAAGAGAAGCATTCCCTTTATTTTTATGAGATATTTTGATGCCCATACTGCAGGGCCTGTAAAAACTATGTCTTCATGCATATTCTGATTGTATCACATTTATTTTCTCATTTGTTGTGTGTTTTCTTCCTAATTTCTCTACTGCTTCATTTACTACCATCTACAGATTTGAACCACTTACCCTTCCTTCCAAAAAATATTGGGGGGAAATGCTTTAGAAGCAAGTGTTTAATCTCAGCATGCTGGAGCATGCCTATAATCCTAACATTCAGGAGGTTGAGGCATGAGAAAGTTTAGTCTGAACTGACCCTAAGCAAGATCCTGTCTCAAATCACCAAGAAGAACACAACAAAAGTGTTTTTATATGTTTAGATTCTGAAGCATAGTTTTCCAAAGCAAGTCTTAGTAATATATTCATACCACTGATAAAATAGTGTCTTAAGCATTGACAATCTTTGGGAAGTTTTATCAATATTTTAACTTTAGATCTATTTTAAGTACGTTACATCTCTTTCCAGCTTTCTAATTAACATTTTCTGTGCAGGAGCCATTTTTACTTTTTTCAATTGTATCTGAACCACGCCTTCTTGTTTCCTCCTATTAAGAATATCTAAAGCAACCTCTTTGTGACTAAGTCACGTGAAACACTCTCCTCATCACATATTCAGGGACTTGGGGTCTTCAGTCTCCACCCACATTGTCACTTTCTCCCTCTGGTTTAATTGCATCTATCAGTGAACAAGCATGCTACTGTTTCTCCCAAAGAAAGAAAATCCTGCTTGTGATTCTCCCTTTCTTACCTACTAATGAATGATCCATGTTCTATGCCAGCAAAACATTCCATTAAAACTTTCTCGTTTTTTCCAATTTCTCTCTTTCAACTTGATTCCAATTAGGCCATGGGAGCAGATATTTCCAAAACTCACCCATCTTCCCTGCTCCCATATCCACTCCTCCTCCATCCCAACTGTCCCATTCCCTCAAGCTCTCCCCATCCTCCCCTTCTCACTTTTCTCTCCCCATCTCCCTTGACCTCCATCCCACACCCACCCCCAAGCTCTCATTTTTTGCCTGGAAAACTTGTATACTTCCAATATCCAGGAGGATAACTACATGTTTTTATTTTTTGGGTACACCTTCCTATTTAGCTTCTCTAGGATCATGAATTATAGGCTACATGTCCTTTATACTGATCTGAACAGAGAATTCTCAACTGAAGAAGTTCAAATGGCTAAAAGACACTTAAGGTCATGCTCAACCTCCTTAGCAATCAGGGAAATGCAAATCAAAACAACTTTGAGATATCATCTTACACCTGTCAGAATGGCTAAAATCAAAAATGCCAATGATAGCCTTTGCTGAAGAAGGTGTGGAGTAAGGGGAACACTCATCCATTGATGGTGAGAATGCAAACTTGTGCAACCACTTTGGAAATCAGTGTGGCGGTTTCTTAGGAAATTCGGAATCAACCTACCCCAGGATCCAGCAATACCACTCTTGGGAATATACCCAAGAGATGCCCTATCATATGACAAAAGCATTTGTTCAACTATGTTCATAACAGCATTATTTGTAATAACCAGAACCTGGAAACAACCTAGATGCCCCTCAATGGAAGAATGGATAAAGAAAGTGTGGAATATACACACATTAGAATACTACTCAGCAGTAAAAAAACAATGACATTTTGAATTTTGCATGCAAATTGATGGAAATCGAAAACACTATCCTGAGTGAGGTAACCCAGACCCAAAAAGATGAATATGGTATGTACTCACTCATTAATGGATTCTAGCCATAAATAAAGTATAACAAGTCACTTTTAAATCCTCTATTTAGCCACTGTTATTATGAATTTGACTGCAGTTGAAAACACTCTTGCAGTCTTCTATTTTGTTTTTGTTTCAGTTTTTATTTGTTTGTTTGTGTGTTAGCATCTGGATTTTCAGACAACATCATTCCCTAACTTCTTTATGTCTTTCTTCATTTGATTCTTGCTTGTGTGAACAGGAAGACTCTCATGTTCTAGGAGAGTCTTCTCTTATAGTCTTCTGAGACTGCTGGTTTCCTCTCTTAGCAGTGGTCTACTTGCAAGATTTTCTTCATTTCTCTCAAAATGAAAACTAGAGCATGGGTATAAGATGGAAGAATCTGAGGCAAGAAAAGTGTTAGAAATGGGAAGACTGACTGTGACATCGGATGCTTTTCTACCTCTTTCTAGCATTGTAGGCATGGGCTGATTGTTTAGTTGTGCCATTATTCAGTTTCTCATTCGTAAAGGAGCAAAAGAACTTATATTGGCCTCGATGAGTTTTAAAGATTAAACATGGCAAAAACAAGAAAACAGAAAATTAAAAGAATTAGAATTTCACCTAGTACATCCAGAGTGATGTGGTAGAGAGTAAGCCCTGGATCATTATCATCACCACTACCAATACCACCACTTGAACTCTGTCTTAATTAACCTTTGTTAAATGTTGTATGCTGGCTATTCATCTCCTGGTAAAGGACTCACTGTTCTACAGGGAAATATACCTCAATTTCTGATAATGTATAATGCTGAAGATCAACCAAACTTGACAGTTGAACACAGGTTCTATTCAATACCAACCCTTATGGGGGAAAGAACACAATGTGAGTTGAAAACAGATTCCTGAAGGAAAGGTCTAATGATACTTTAAATTACATTGGGAGCATTAAGAGGAGTTAGTCCACATGACCATTTTATGTGCACTTCATGTGTTCAACCGGCAATTCTTATCTTCATGACAGATAGTAGTAAGACAATCTAAAGCAAGACTGTTGAAAAGGTTCTGTCCTCTAACAGGACTGGGAGCAAAGGTAAGAGATATGCCCCTGGGGGTCTGAGTTTAGATAATCCTTGAATCCCTGGAGATATACTTCTGTTTTATAGATACATAATTCTTGAGGAATGAGGATTTGTAATTCTAACCTTTCTAAACATTATTATGATAAGAGGAGGGTAACGGGACATCTTTATTGCCACTAGGTTTTCGCTGGCACATTCAATTCTCCAGGACCTCAGCAAGATATTTTGAGGGACCTAGATGCTGTGGTTTCTTCAGATCTCTTCAGATGTTCAGCTGTACCCAGCAGGCACAGACTTCTGTAATTGTTACATCCACCTATGTTGGCTGGCTCCTGAAAGCATTGGCCACTCCTTGCATCTGTAACTTCTTGCACACTTACACAAGCATTTGGTACGTTGGTCTGGGGCCATTGTTTCTCCATTCCTATCATTTAGCAAAGTCTAGGAGGTAGTCGTTTGCATGTATAATAGACTAGATAATTTTTCCACAATACTTCAGTGGTGCTACTTGCAAAATACCTGTTTTAGGCATGGTCTTTGCCTGTGGGTCACTTTGCTTCTGTTTTTGCCTAATATGCCCAGGCCATGAAATTTGCTTGATCATTTTAGGCTAATGTTATCTCTATACCAACAAATGTCAGTATATATCATTTTCTTCTACTTCTATGAATTAATCTATCTTCTACATTTTTATTTTCCTCTCAATACAGATACCATTTATTTATTTTATGTAATCCTGATGGATTTTAAGAGTAGACAACTTAGTACTTGATTATACAAACTTCATCAAGCCAGTTTTTCTACACTTAATACAATGATGAATTTGTAGGAAAAAGTCACCAAATTTCTCATCAGTTTTATTACCACTGTAGAGACTTTGGGATGATTGTATTTGTAAACTATTTACTTAATCGGCAATGAAATTCTTTTAGCAACTCATGAAGCAAATTCTTACCGATTTTCAGACCTTACAATTATAATCCTAATAGTCACCATTAATGGTGGAATAAATTTTGTAATTATTTCATAAACTAGGTGTGGATATTGAATTAATTTTAAGCATTGTGACTTATCTCTACTTCAGTAACATTTTGAAAAACACACTAAAGGACTACAGTGTGTATTTCTCTCATTTCTTCTCTCTTTCCATCTCATGATAATAAATCTCACTTGGACATCCAGGACTTGAAAGCCATAGAGGTCACAGGCAGTTTGTGAACAGCCACATATCCTAATCCCTATCTAGTGTATGGTTGCTGTCAATACTGCACAGATTCTCTCTGAGGCAAGGTACATTTGTTTGACAGCTGCTGCACCTAAAACAGAGTAATAAATAGCACCACAAAATAATGATATCAAAATTCTCATTTCAAATGTTAATATTTAACACGTTTTACCACTGTCATACATACCAAAATTAGTTGTCTCTAATATATAGTTTTATATTTGGTCAGGAAGGAATTTTACTCCCTTAACAGAAATTCTACAGAGAAACTCCAATGATCCAAGAATAATTGGCTTAAGTTTAAAGGAACATTTGCAGTGGGGTAATTTTAAGTTGAATTTTCTCTTCACTCTGTTTTTCTTTGTTTCCTGACCTGTAAAACAGAAACTCTTTTTCCTTACCTATTAAGCTGCCAGCTTTGACACTATTATAGAACTGGCTGTGGGATGTTGTGTTGTCATTATTTCTCCGCTGATTTTTTAACTTTTAAATGAATTCTTCTATTAAAAATTCCTACTTATGGAAACTTAATAAAGGCCATCTACTTTAAAATCAAATGCAGAAAATTATGAATGTTACTGTTCACCTATTCTGATAAATATGGGGACAATTAAGGTACCATACCCAACTGTACCATTTTCTACCTTCTCCCATTTGAATCACTATGAAAAGAAGCTGCAGGGGACAGGTGAATTAGAAGTGCGGTTTGCCATACCTGTGCAGGCTACATCATAACATCATAAGTAAGAGGAAACAATGGAGAGGAACAGAAAAGTCAATGTATTGAATCCTGACAGGGGCATTTCCAACACACTTCTGCATCTAAGGCTCAGGGACCTTTGCAGAAGAGGGGGTAGAAAGACTGTAAGAGTCAGAGAAACAGAAGTTTACTTTGAGATAGTGTCTCCTAGAAATGTCTGAGAAGATACACCCATAAAGTTTCACCAATATGGCTGCCTAAACAGGATAGTATCAAGGATGACATTGATACACAAACTAACATAAAAGGGGGACTAGCTTACCAGGCCTCGACTCTAGATGAAGAACAAGTCCTTAATTAATGCTGAAGGGGAGAAATATTCTTCCTCTTATAAGAGCACATTAATTGCTTGTCCAATAGCAATGGTCATACCTAAAAACATGTGTGTGAAAGTAACATTACACAGATGAAATAGATTTATATATTTAGAATAGGTTTATATATAGATTATATATTTAAAATTATTGTATATTGTATTTTATTATTATATTATAATATTAAATATTATATATTTAAAATAGATTTATATATTTAGAAATATGTTTATGTATGACTATTTCTGTAACAACAGCTAAAATAAAAGAGGCTGTGAATTTGATGACAGGAAGAAGGAGATATAAGGGAAGGATTAGTCAGAGGAAAAAGAAGAGGAAAAAGTATGAAATTATATTAGCAGAAAATAAAAATAATAATTTAAAAACAATGGTGGTCTGTCTGTGCCCTAGGCAAGTATGGAACTAGAAGAAAAGTATATAATTTATATACTAAGTATATGCTTAAATTTTGTAACTTTGGTAACTATTTCAAAATCTGAGTTCCAGTTCTGTTCCTGTATGAAGACATTGTGATTTGCTTTAAAGATTAGAGCATTGTCCTCTCCTCAAAAAATCAATCCAGATGGTCCAGGAAATGCCTCTTGGGAAAGATGATACTTCCCTTTTTCTCTCTTTTAATATCCTTCCCAGTGTCTCTTCCTTTTCTCTCTCTCTCCCTCCCCCCTCCCTCTCCCTCTTTTTCTCTCTCACACCCCTCTCTCTCCCTCTCTCTCTTTCTCTCTTCCCCCTCTCTCTTTCTCTCTCTCAGCTCTTCTGCATTCTCTCCTTCACTTTCATAACCCACTAAATAAATATCTAACTTCACTCTGCATGATGTGCCTATACATCTCCATCTCTCACCCATCACATGCCTTCCTGCCCGGGGCCCGGCTGCCTTTGTGACATGCGTGATCTAGGGACCCACTGCCCACTGCCTGCCACTGCTTGGGGACCTGCAGCCTGGTCTCATGGCCCACTGCCCACTGCTGCCACTGGGGGATCTGCGGTGTTTCTGCCAGTGCACCCCTTGGGGAACCTGCCACATTTTACTTAAACCATTACAGCTATAAATACCATGCTTGAGAAATTCATTATCAACCTTAAAATATATTAGGAGTTACAGATATGATGTAGTAGGTACAGTGGGGATATAATGTATTCTAGACTTCCCTTCCATTTCTTCAAATCTATAGCAAGTCTTGAAAATAACATTTTCATTTTTGAAATATTTAGAAGATGATTTAACAACACACACATACACACCTACACACAAGCACCAAGTATTTATTGTAGAAAGGTTAATAGAAAGCTTTCTTAGTTGTCAATTTTTTAAGCTCATCAAAACTCAACAAAGTAAGTGCTACATAACCCTCAGGAAAATATATAAAGATTAAAAATAAGTACAAAAGAGAAATTATTGATGACTTAAGTTGAGTCCAGCTTTATATGTTTATATTTAGGTAAATAGTAATTATTGACATAATACCACATCCACCTATTAATTAATAATTTTTCTTTTGGTTTTGGCCACATAGGAAATTTTACAAACCATGCAAACAGAACTCTCAAGTCTGCACTTACAGTGCAGCTCATATCCATATTAAAATAAGTCTTTTATTGCCATCCACTTCCTCTAAGCAAGCATCCTGCTGGGCCTTTTTCAGTCTTGCTTCCCCTATGAGTATGATACTTATAAAACATAGTTAGTAAGGTCCCCAGAGACCCTCCATAATTTCTCTAAAATCTATCATTGGTCCATGTGCATTTCAAATGGTTTCCACTCTAAATCTATGCAAGTGCTTGTCACATCAATAAGTTAAGTTCCTGAGCCTAAAGAATGTCTATGAATATGCATTACATTATGTGATATTATTTCATCACATTTTCTGAGTCATGACATCAAAAAAGTGAGGATAGGTTTCCCTGAAGTTGAGTAACATCTAGCTGGAATAATGATGCAATTAATTGGTTCACATCATAGCATGCAAACAGAGCTTTTTTTCAGGTTTATTGATTTGGTAAGAAGTATCCAAGCTTGTGTTATTAGGTTTTTCTGCCAACCACTCAGCATTTTCAATGTAAGATTATCTCCCCAAACAGTTGTAAAGTAGCAATGAGGAGGAGGAATATTTGCACATTTTCTTCATATCCATAAGGGTACAAAACTGTTTTAAGGGGATTCCTTAATAGAAGTAACTCTTGATAGTTATGGCAACATGTTCTAGAATCTTATGGGTCACAATTGTACCACAGAGTCATTTCTGAATTATTCTAAGCAAAAGAATAAAATATTTCTCCTTTACTTTATATCTTTTAAATCCACATAAGGTAATAATTTTTTAAAGTATTTATTTTCATCTGCAATTTTTATTTCTTTTAGGTTCAGTTTGAATATGTACATCATGTATCACTGTTTTAAAATTAATGCAATCTCAAATATGATATTCTCCAAGTTACCTGATAACTAGCAAAAAAAACTGACTTACAGAGTTGCTTTACGAAAAAAGTAAATAAAAACAATATTGATAAAATTAAGGATCATAAACTTGCAGAAATTTAAGTGTGTGCTTACAAAAATTGCTGGTGCCTTAAACTTTATTGAGTAATGAAAATGAATATGGCAAGTGTATTGTCATGGATAATAAAGGTTTGATACTGGAAAATTTAACAATACAGGTAGTCAGGTGTTCTACTTGATTTATGACAAATTAACTAAAGACAAATTACAGGTGTTTTAGAGTTTTGACCGAAAAATTAAAAAATGTACTAAGTGTCTAAAATGCTATGGTAATTGTGCTGGCTAGTTTTATGTCAGCTTGACATAAGGTTTGGTAATCAAAGAGGAGAAAATGAGAAAATGCCTGCCTAAAATCCAGTTGTAGGTCATTTTCTTATTAGTGATTGATGGTGGAGGGCCCAACCCACTTTGTACAGTGGCACTCCTGGCCTGATGGTCCTGGGTTCTATAAGAAAGCAGGCTGAGAAAACCACAAAGAGCAAGCCAGTAAGCAGCAATACTCCCTGGCTTCTGAATCAGCTCCTGCCTCCAGGATCCTACCCTGTTTGTGTTCTTGCCCTGATATCCCTTTGTTACCTGGACGTGTAAGCTGAAACAAACCCTTTCTTCCACAAGTTGCTTTTTTGGTGGTATTCCATCACAGCAATAGTGAGCTGACTAACACAATGATATACTAAAAATGTCAAAGGTCATCAAGCACAGGTCACCGTCACTATGAAGACACTTCCATATTCAAAGTGAAAATCTGAAGCATGTAAAAAGTTAAAGAGAGTAAAATAATCAAAGATTGAATTCAGCCACTATAGATGCCTTGCAATTAAATATATTATAAGTTAGTGGTTGAATTATATACCAATGATAATTTCTTTCAAAGGTACTTGGGAAAATCAGTAAATGATAGTAATTAAAAGGTCACTACAAATCAAAGCATAAGGTATTTTTTTCATTTGCAATACCAGAGAACAAATATCTATAAACTTATAGATATTAAAGAATGAGATAGATATTATGTAATGAAGTTTGTACATCCTTGATAAAAAAAATGGACTTTTTCATGTCTATAGTTCATGAAACAGCATGCAGACTAGAACACAGGTGCAAATATCTTAAAATATAAGCAAATCTGAACATGCTTCTTAAAAATATAACATAGTAAGTGTGCTTATTCCAGGGTATACAGCTGTCTCATCATTTAAAAATCCATCAAGGTGAGCTTACTACCTTGAAATAATAACATAAAAATGACAGCAGATACAGGAAACTCCTTGTGTTTGTGTGGGTGTGTTGCTTTTTTGAGATGGTGTTTCTCTGTGTAGCCCTAGCTGTCCTGAAACTGCCTCTGAAGACCAGACTGACTTCAAACTCATGAAGATCATCCTGTTTTTGCCCAGAGTACTGGGATGAGAGATGTGTGCTACCACTGCCCAAAAAATCTTTTGCTAAAAATTGGGCACATCTGATTCGGAGATACACTTAGTGGTAGAGCACTTACCAAAGCAAGGATGCACATGTACACACACACAAATTCATACACACAGACACATAAATTCATGTGTATTAATGTGTTAGTATCACTAACCTGGAAAATGAAGTATTTATGAGAACTCCAAAACTAGTGTTTCACTTAAACAGTGTAAATCTCTATCACTTCTTCATTAAATTAGAAGACAAGAATGTATGCTTCCAGATTTTAGTCAACCTTAGAATGCTGGTTTTAGGAGGAATACTAAAGCAAGAAGTAAAAACAAAAAGACTTTAGGCAATAAATAAACATATGTGACTTTGTTAAGAAACACTATGATTAAACAATCAAAACATGCTTTTGTGTATAAAATGCTCTACTTGAGTTTCTTTGTTCTATGACCTCTAAGAGAAATGGTTGGCAGATGAGATCAGTTCACAAACCCTAATGTATTTAATTCTATGAAATATGTTGTAGCTGTCTCCAACTACTATTCACTGAAGTAGAAATTTCCAAGAAATCCATCTGGAAACTTACAGAATTTACAACTGAACTAAGAAATATCACAGGATACAAGGTCAATATATCAAGATCCATTGCATTGTTTTTCCTGGCAGCAACTAGTTAGAAAATAAAATTCATAATTTCTGTTAGTTCCCAAACCCAGAATCCTTAGACATAAATTTCACATCAAAGGCTCAAGTTTATTTCTCTAAAAACGACTCTGAGAAATTTTTCTAGTACCCAGAGTACTTTAGAAATATGCGATATTCAGTAATTTGAAATTTTTAATAAGGTTAATATTCATTTCTTCTTGATTTAGTAATTTAATATAATCCAATCAATATCTCAGCTATCAGTTTTGTAAAACATTGATGTGCTGAATATAATCCAATCAATATCTCAGCTATCAGTTTTGTAAAACATTGATGTCCCATGGAATTGTCCAAGTATCTTGAACATGATGAATGAATTTTAAGGTCTTCAAATGCATGACCTGCAACAACACTACATTAACCAAGGCAATGTGGGTCAGTGCCACAATGGACATAGACATAGGTGGAACAACCCAAAAAGTCCAGAAATACGTTCCAAAGGAGATAGTGGATTGTCTTTCACATCAGGGCACAACTATGGGAAAAGAAATTTATTTCCACAAAAAGCCCCAGCTGAAAGTGTGGAGGAAGAAAGTGAGCCAAAGCTCAAGGCACACACTGTATAGTGTTATGGAAATGGGATGATTCACATGCCCTTGTGGAAATACAACAACAACTACTGGAGAGAATTTTTAAAAAGTGACTTCAAGTTCTGATAGGATGAAAAATAATCTGGGCACAAAAGTCAAAAGAAAAAATGGAAAGAGAAAGAAATAAGAGAGGGAGGGAGAAGAAAGAGGAATTAAGGATACAAGAACTTATTGAATTTTAGTTTTATCAAAGTTGAAATTTATTAATAAGTTTAAATGACAGAATTGGAGAAACCATTTCTAAAACACAAATTTTATGACAGATTTAATGCAAACTCTTGCAAAAATGTATGACAGGCTCTCTGAATCAATAATACAAGGAAGAGTAACCAAATTTTTAATATTGCTTTAAAAATAAATATTTTAAAAATAAGAATATATACCTACCATGGACTTTGTATAGGGTGGCAAAAATTATATTTTATCCTCTCCAAAAAAAACCTTCCAGAAAATGAAAAAAATAAAACATTTTTCAATAAAACCTTGATTAGTTTTTTCATAAAGAAAACAAGAGTCAAACAGATAACTCAGTGGATAGAAACAGTTGATATCAAGTCTAATAGTGTCCAGAGTTTGATTCCTAGGAACAGTATGGTGGAAGCCAGAATCAGCTCCTATCACTTGTCTTCTGGCTACCACA
The DNA here is from genome assembly GCF_037038515.1 of Microtus pennsylvanicus. Taxonomy (NCBI): domain Eukaryota; kingdom Metazoa; phylum Chordata; class Mammalia; order Rodentia; family Cricetidae; genus Microtus; species Microtus pennsylvanicus. The sequence continues at coordinate 110,182,237 of NC_134586.1, read as the reverse complement.
AACATGCAATGCTACGTGTCTATGCATGTACACACACACACACACACACACAATAGATCCAATGACTTTTTTCAAATAATAAAAATGCCTAATACATCACTCCCATGAGCCACAGGAAAAGTGGTTTAACATCTATCAAAATGTCTCAAATTAAAAACTGGTAATGCTATGAAATTATTAAAACACCCGACACCCTATAAACTGCTGGTAGGAATACTGACTGAAAACTCAGTTCACAAAACTTTTTGAAAATATCTTATTAAGTTAAAAGCTATTTCTATTACTCAGCAGTTCTGTTGGTTACTTCCAGGAGAGGTGGGGCGGCAGGCAGGACCAAGAAAACATGGTAAATCTATATAATGATGATGTGGCTGCTTATTATGGGATGTTTACATACTGTGTGAAGATGTATTGCTGTGACTGTTGTGATAAAAACTGAATTGCCAACAGCTAGACTGGAGGTACAGGCAGGACATTTGGACAGAGAGAAAGAACAGAGGGAGAAGGACAAGGTCACCAGATAGACTTGGAGGAGGCAGGGTGGACAGTATAGAGGTGAAGTAATACCATGTGGAAGAACATAGATTAATAAACATGGCTTAATTTAAGTTATAAGAGTTAGTTTTAGACAAGCTTGAGCTAAACACTAAGCTTTCATAATTGATAATAAGTCTTCATGTCATACTTGTGTTAATGCAGATACATGTTATCTTTGAAAGTTTATCTGTTTTCAGAACAGAAGGACACAATACCAATGAAGATAATTAGTCTTGGTCTCTCAGAATGCTTCTGTTGCAATTTCCTCAAAATTCTACATCTATAACAACTGAAAAAAATGCTAGTTGAGATGATACAGCCTAACAGACAATTTCAGCCTGAACTTCAGATAAGCTCTACATTTTCCCATCACACAGAGCCTAAACAAAAAAATAATACAGCTATCTTGCTGAAGGACTTGATCATTATCCAATTTTTTCAGGGTCCCTTAAATATGCCATCATTGCAGTTAACAGAAAGCAGTCTAGAGAACATGATGTCCACGTTCCCAAGAGGTAGGATGGGTGGTTTCTGATCATTCAGCGATTTTTTTCATTGTTTATGAGGAATTAGTTGTAAGTTGTTACTGGTCACGGTCTGAAAGTGTAAGTCAGAAAACAATCCCACACCAGTTTGGAAATATGATTAATAAAAGGGTTATTTATTAAAGGGAAAAATGTACAGATCACTGTCCTAGACAACAGCCCTCTAAGCAAACATGAACAGAGTCTAGCAGCTGGAAGTGGGAGCCAGAAGTAAGAGAGTGATAACAGGGCTCTCACTGCTTTATATAACAAAAGAGACCACACACAAGTGGTCTGGTATTTTAAAGGCTATTGGCTGAAGGAGAAGAAGGAGCTCCCACAACACCAGTCAAAAGAAAAAGTAAACAAATGAGGTTGGATTCAATAATCTCTTTTTGGAAAAAAAAGTGTGTAATATAGAAGTGATAGAATAAAATGGTAGGTTATTGAATCTACTTTCAAAGTAAAGCAACTATTAATCTCAAATATTTTACATTAGTTTGGATTTTTATATATTAATACAAATTTAAGGTTATTTTTGTTATACTGTATATATGTTTCTATTCTTATTTAAGCCACAGTACCTATGTGATGTGGGATTTTCCTTTGAATGCTGTGATTACCATTACTAAATAAAGAGCAGGCACCAAAGCTTCAGATAAACCTTGTCTTTAAAAACAAAACAAACAAACACCTGAACAAACAAAATAGAAACTTCTTTGGCCCTATAGCAGGGCAGAACTTAGCTAGGCAAAAAAACTAAGTTGAATGCTGGGAGGAAGAAGGCAGAGTTAGGGAGAGGCTATGGAGCCACTGCCAGTGTCAAACATGCCAAAACATTTTTGGTAAGCTATTGCCATGTGGCAATAAACAGATTAATGGAGATGAATGAGCTAAATTAAAATGTAAGAGCTAGCTGATAAGAAGTTAGATCTAATAGACCAAGCAGTGTTTAAAACAATATAGTTTCTGTATGATTATTTTGGGTATAAGCTAACCAGGCAGCCGTGAACCAACAAGCAGCTTCATACTACACCTATACAGATTACTTAATACTGTAATGTAAATTCCCAGTCCTTGAAAGCTATTTTCATGAACTATTTAGCATAATTAAAAAATACAGGTTAGTAGTCATCTAACAATCAAATTTACAGCCATGTTAGGCCATGTTTTTAATGTCAAACACAAATATTTTAGATAGACAGATGGTCTTCAAATACTTCAGAGACATACAGAATATGACATTTAAGATGTTTTAAAGCATAAAGCTTTTCATGACAGTGAGACATGTCTGCTCTAGACAGCACTTGAAAACAGATGATGGACATCAAAAAATCTTCATATGGAGTTTACTTTCTTTGTGGCAAAGTTAGCCACTTGACAACAAAACTTCCCTTGCCTCAACTGCTGACAGCATACAATTCAAATTGGATGAGCAGGACCCAAAAGAAGGCAACAGCCAAACTTTGTCAAGGAAAGATAGGATGGTTCTTAAAACTCCTGCTTTACAGAAAAGTCTGTGAGATAGTCTGAGTCTCTAGGCTGAGGTTGAATGGGACAACATTGCACCTGGGGTGACTGTCCAGGCAGCCAGCTGTTCCTGTCATTTCTACAGTTTTGAAAGTTGTTTGTTCTGTACTTCCTGTTTACTCAGGTAATATATGCTACTTGAGTCTTTGATTGTGTTGGAAACTAGGTAGTTATTGTCACAGTTATCCTTGTTACCTATTGTAGAAAAGAAACTTATATAAGAGATAAAATGTTTGTATGGTTGAGAAATATAAAACCTTAACTTATTTATTTAGGAAGATGTTTTAAGTTCTAAAAAGATATTTTTAGGATGGTAATACAAATTAGGATTTTGGTATAAATCTTTGGGTTGATCAAAATAAAATAAATAATTTCTTCAAATTTTCGAAACACAAATGAACTGGGCATTACAAATATAATTGTTACTAGACAAAAGGGGGAATGTTGTGGGATGTTTGAACACTGAGTGAAGATGTAATGCTGAGATTGGTATAATAAGAAGCTGAACAGTTACACAATAAGCATAAGCAGGATTTTCAGACAGAGAGAGAGACATCTCTGAGAAGAAGAAAGATGGAATGACTAGCCAGACTTGGAGGAAGTATGATGGGAAATAGAGAGATGAGGTAACATCACATGGCAGAATATATATTAGTACAATTGGGTTAGTTTAAGTTATAACAGCTTGTTGAGACAAGCCCACACTAAGGCCAAGCAGTCATAATTAATAATAAGTCTCCACTATTTGTGAGTTGGCAGTTCCAATGAGAAAGTACTGCTATAGATGTTGGGTAGCTATGTGCAAAAGTTTCCAAACTATACACTTTATAACAGTGAATTTCATTATTTGTTAATTGTACCTTGATTTCTGAAAAACAAAATGTACTTTGTGTATATGAAACCTACCAAATAAAAAAAATGTCATAGGTCACAAAACCCAAATTTCGAGCAGAACATGACCCTTGCCAATCACAGCCTAGACCTATATTAATAGTGAACACACCCAGTTGTGCATGTAGGTTCCAATATTTGTCATGTCCCAAGAAAGCAGCCAAGTGTCCTGCCCTATTAAAAGCTTTCATTGTTTTCATCTGCAAAATTAACATCATCAGACACAGTAGGGTTTGTGCTTACAAGTAAGTTTATCTATAAATTCAAAACGTAGAAAGCATTAAGTGTTGTCCTAGTTGAAGAGTTGAAATATTTCAGGTTCACAACAAAATCCACTTGAGCCTTACTGTCTATACTGAAATGATCCTCCCAGCAGCCATGAGATTCTCAGAAAAAAAATCAAAGTTCTGGATATGCAAGATTAGTAATAATAATAATAATAATAATAATAATAATAATAATAATAATAAGTCTGTGATTCTCATATCATGTATCTTTCTTATTGATGTGTTACTCTTAGGTTGATATATCTGGATTCTTTCCCAGATGTCATGATATTAAATTGAATTTTCCAGAGTGACAAAGGTAAAATGAATTGACTTACTCGTCCAAGAACTTTTAGTTATCTCTGTGGGATTTTCTGTGGGGAAGCAGGAAAAGAACAGGAAAGAACACTTTTGAGCTGATTATCTTTTCCTATTTTTTTTTGAGCTTCAAAAATATTGGGGCATTTTCAGAAGGTTGTATGGGTCCCCAAATTCCACTTGAATGTGTAACAATCGATTCTGTAACAAAAATAAGCTACATAAACAAATAGTTAAGCATTGTTACCTGTAATTAGAAACACTTCAATAAAACCTCAACAACAGCCACTGCATTATGGAAACAGGTCTAAGGTCAAACAGGAGCTAAAGCATTGTGAATAACAGATATTTATTGTTTTTTTAAAAGTTGGGATAAATAACAAGTGAATTCTTTCTTTTCTCTTTCCTACAAAGAAAATAGATTACACACACACACACACACACACACACACACACACACACACATATATATATCTCAAACAGACTTGACACATCTTTATGGGTTTTCCCATTTCCAGAAAATAGCAGCACATTGTGAGTTTGTACACAGGCAGTGTGGCTGCACATGTTATGAGAGAGCTCTACCTGAGTTAACTTATCCCTTAGTACTGTGTGTGAGAGTAATCCTCACAGTAAACAACATGTACTCCACAGCAAATACACTTATCTCCAAGTTAAATGATGGAGTTAGCTCAATAAATAAAAGCCCTGGCCGTAATACCTTCATTTTGCAATTAAAAACTAATTATTGGTTGAAAATAAACAGCATGCCAATTTTACTCATTATGTGTGGCATGCAAAGGTCTATGGATCTCATGTATTGGTCAATTTGCTTTGGTTCTAGAAAATCAATTTATTATTTGTGTATGCTATATACATTTTAGTGCCTCTAAAGACCCTTTTAAAAACACCATTGCAGAATTGGAGATTCTATTAGGAATCTTATTACATGGATATTTTTAGTAGAAAATACAGTTGACTAAAATGAGTACCCTAAAAGTCCATCCTCTGACCAATAAGGGCTCTTGAGACTTCTGGAACCCAATAGTAAATAAAAATGAGATATCTATTGCTGAGGCATTTAGGGGAAATAGGAGCTTCAATGGCTTTCACTAAACAAAAGTAAAAGATACCAGTGAATTATAGTTAGAAAATGTTGTACTAATGACTAATGCTTACCAATAAGTCAGTATACACCAAGATGTATTGTTATTGGTTGAAAAATGTCATTCAATGTTACTGTACTTGCTCATCATAGCACAGTTAAAACCCACGTCAAATCAAAACAACAAACATGATGTTATATATGTGTGTGTTCCATTTTCTTTTTTTCATGTCCAATGCTTTATTTACCTTTTCTATTTATAATTGAGGTGGTAAATGACATAGTGAATAAGACAATAAACTAACCAATAACAAGGCACCAGCACCAGCTTTAAAACAGACTCAGAGTAATGGAAAAAGAAAAAGCCTAGAAATAATAGTCCATACCAACACCCGGCTGATTTTGGAAAAACGTATGAACAGACTAACTTTTTAATAAATGTTGATGGGAAACAGAGTATCTACATACAGAAAAATGCTATACACCTGTCTCTCGCCTGTTTCAAAAATAAGTTTAAGGCTGAACTCTAGAACCTGAAATTATAGAATCTCTAGAACCAAACAGGAGGGGAAATTTTCAGGCACTGAAATCAGAAATCATTTTCTTTTGGAAAGACTCCAAGAGCACAATATACTAAAACAAATAAAAAAGAGTCAAATGAGGTTATATCAAACTAAAAATCTTTTATAAAGCTTGAGAAATAATCAGCAGAGGAAGAAACAGCATATAGAATACAAAAAAATTAAAACCTTTGTATTCAACAAAAAGTCAGATAAATATATACACATAACAATAATATATTCTCAAGAGGTGTTATGTACATAATCAGTAATATATTTAACAGCACTAATTATGTGAGAAATGCAAACAAAACCATAACTAGGTATTACATTAGAGAATTATGTTTGCCTGTAACTAAAACAGAAGGATGAGAATAAATGAGAATCCTTGCACACTTTGTGAAAATAGAAATGAGTGTGTACATTGTGGATTATAGTTTAAAGGGCTACCCAAAGTTTAAAAAAAAAAAGCTTGTGATACAGCTATCTCACTGCTTGATATTTATCCAAAGGAAATAAAATTCATATGTCAAAAAGAGACATCTACATCCCTCAGTTTACAAAAGCACAAAAGTCAAGAAGTAGTCAAACCATTTTATCCAGCTACTGTAGTATGAGCTGCAGGCAGGCCTGCTTTTTGTCCCACCCAGCTCCCGCATGGTAAGCTTTACACCCGAAATAACAACACACAAATTGTATTCATTTAAACACTGCCTGGCACATTATATCTATCCCTTTCTTGGCTAACTCTCATATCTTGCTTAACCCATTTCTAATAATGTGTGTAACACCACGAGGTGGTGTCTTACCAGGAAAGCTTCTGCATGTCTGACCTGCCAGCTGACTCCATCGCGTCGGCCCAACTATGCTTTCTTTCTCCCAGCATTCTGTTCTGTCTACTCCACCTATCTAAATCCTGCCCTATCAAAAAGCCAAGGCAGTTTCTTTATTAACCAATGAGAGTAACACAGAGACAGATCATCATTTCCTCCATCAAGCTACTGATAAACAAATGGAAATTGTGAGAAAATACACAATAGAATATTGTTTAGTCATAAAAAGAAAGCAATCTTGACAATGTGTTTGAACATGTGAATCATTGTACTACACGAAATAGCTCACCAAAAAAAGAGACAAGACCTGCATGGTCCTTCTCATAGGTATAATTCAAAATGTTGGTCTGGGTACAAGGGTTGTTATCCTAACTGAGTAGCACATGTGAGGTGGATGAGGAAATGAGTCCCGAGGAGTGACTAGTTGGACATTCTTCTGTGCTATTTTGGAGCAGAGTGACCATGGTTCTCTCAACAATCTTATGAAACAGGATTGGGTCATTTAGGTATGCCAGGTACCATTGTTAGACATTTTAACCATGAACCACTCAAGGCTGGATAGATACTCTTCAATAAGATCAGTGCCTACAGTATGTACCAAAAGTTCAAGAAAATCTGTAGTGATATTTTGTTTGTATTTTATTAAATAAATCTTGACTGAAAATCAAAGAGTAAAACAGTCATCCTGGTCAGCCTTAGAGACCAGACAGTGGTGACACACACCTTTAATCTTAGTAGCCACACTGTTTTAACCTCTGATCTTCAGACAAGCTTTATTTATTACAATATAAATAAAATGCCACTGCACTCAAACACATTCTCATTCTGAGATTCCTAGAAGCAGGATCACCATTTCAGACTGGGGTAGAGAAAACAGCAGTTGGCTGACTGTTTTGCTTTTCTGAACTTCAGGTTGAAGCCCAATTTCCATCTCTGAGTTTTTATTAATCATGTTACAAATATTCATGTAATTTATGTAATAATTCACTACAGGAACACAGTCTGATAAATTATCTCCAAGCAACTTTCACATGCTACAGGGGAGGAAGGAAAAAGGTAACAAAATTGAGATGAAGTAAAAAACTCAGTCAGAGAAACTCATGGTAAATTAATAACACAAAGAAGTGCTCTGTGAACTAGCTATAGTGGATTCAAGGCTGATTTCAACAGATTACACCTATGGTCCAAAATATAAAGCACCAATAGGCACAGTAGAAGTACCTAATATTATGGAATGAGAAATGTCTTTCCCAGAGGGTCTCATAAATTTCACTTTAGGATGAGCAAGAAATGATCTTCTACAGTGTGTTTAAATCTCATACTTCATTTCAAATTCAAAATCCTGATCAATACAATAGATCCAGGAATCAATTCTACCAGGGAAATGAGCCATGATAAAGATGCATATCTCTCTGATGGTCCTGTTTGAATCACAAGCAAACTTAAAAAATATAAGGGAATGAATAAATAAGTGTGTAGTGGTCTTAAAAAGTGTTGAGAAGAAAGCATAGCATCTCCAGAGCTGTCAAAGAAAGAATGGAAGTTTCACAGTCACGGTAGTCTATCTGGGTCTGTTGTTCAACTCTTCTCCTGTACTCCCACAAGTGGTCATTCCTGGTCAGGTTTACATCAGGCTTTCTTAAAATTTTAATAGAGGAGCTACTAGAAAGGAAGAATAATTTTATCAGAGTATTAATTATAGCAATGAAAAAGGTGTGTCACAAAATTATAAAAAAATATAGCATTCCTAGCTAATAGTGCAATTTTACTGCTACAAACCTAGTTCTAAAAGAAATAATGTACCTAAATCATGACAATTGGGCCACAGCTTCAACTAAGATGATAACCAAGGAAAACAAAATAAAAGTCATTATCAAGATTGTCAACTGGACCTAGTATGTTTCTACCATTACAGGTGATAAAAATACATAAAAGATACTTAAACTATGTATGATGTGGTCATATAGACACATGGGAGTAGACACATGAGTATGAAATTATGACTGCATTTGTAAATCTTTCCTTTGTGACTATGAATATAACTTGCAAAAGATAAGTAATTTTGACTACAAAAGGTTTGTAATTAAGACACCACATGATTTGAAAATCTTGCTACAGAATCAATTTTAAAATGATTGATATCCTTATTTTTAGAATTAATTATTAAGAGCTAGGAAAAACAAAGAATATAAATTTTATGATTCTGCTAGTTTGACATTCAGCCAGATTAAAGCAATAGTATCAGATATTATTCTAGTTACAGTGTTCAAAGATTGTGTTTCCAAGCTATTTCGGAAGATACACTCATAAAACCTCACCATCATGCCTGCCTAACAGGAACTAAATAAAGACAACCAAAGACATGCAAAAGTGAATGAGTGGAAAGAACATGAGGCCTCCATCCTCCACACACAAAAAAAAACTATGATTGAAGGGCAGAGGCAGGAAGGAGAGCAGAGAAAAATGTAGAGCTCAATAAAAATCTATTAAAAACAACAACAACAAAACTCCAATTGACTAAAGAATGATGAGAGCAAAAGAATTAGTCTTTTACAGGCAAGAGCTCACTGATTGGATACCCAAAACCAAACGGTAGCTCAGAAAACACGTATACACAGTAACATTTTACAGAATAAACATGTTATATTTATGCAGCTAGGAATGCACACATACAAATACTCTAACCCTAACATGCATGAAACAGCAATCAATGAAAAGAGAGCCATAAACTTGAAAGAGAACAAAGAGGGGTTTATGGGAGGGTATGGAGGGAGGAGAGTGAAGGGAAAAAGTTGTGATTATATTATAACCTTGAAAAATAAGAGAAATAAAAAAGAATCTTTTAGTAGTATTTTGTTTATAAGCCCAATGAATCCCCATAATAATCTCTGACAAGAATCTACCGTTTGTGGAAATGAGAACTTGACTAGGAACAGAGTCAACACTACTGCTTCAGGATCTGATCCCCAGCATCCAGCTACAGAGCCCATGCTTTGAAGCCAAGTACCACTTCCTCTCTAACATCTCCTTTGCTCTATTTTACTCTATAGTATTAGGCCATGAAAGAGTTATGCTGTCTTTTCCCAGATCTGGCAATTCTAGAATAGTGGGTGGAGACCAAAAGACAGTATTGGATGCCCTGGAACTGATGCTACAGTTGGAAGTGAGGTGGCATGGGTAGTGGGGAGTTAAGCCATGTCCTCTGTAAGTACAGTGAGCTCTAAACTGAGTCATTTCTCCGGGCCATACTGTAAGATTCTCTAAATATTATCCTATATAATATCTGATCATCAAATTTATGTGCATGTCCTCTCTCTTTGACTTTAATATTTTGTCATACTCCTATCTGCCTCACATTTAATTTTCATAGACTTACCTTGGGTATACTCATTTGACATGGTGTGTGTGTGTTTCATAGAAATTGATTATTGATATTTTAAAAGCATCTTGAATTCCCGGGTCACTAAATCTCATAAAAGGACACAGTCCTTTATTGGTACTTACCATATTTTTTCTGTTAAACATTGTTTGTAGTTGGATTAAGAGAAAAATTAGAAACATATTGCTTGTAGTGAATCATTCAAAGAAACAAAGATTTACAAAGATAGTAATCAGTAGACATTCAACTAAAAATCAGACCTTCTGAGACATAGTACAAAAAATATGAATATGATCAGTGACAGCATTAATGAGAAAAAGACTTTAGCATTAGCTCTAATGTACATAATAAAGCTATAAAAGCTTAAATTGTAGTTTTAGCTATTATTTTTTTTTTTTTTTGCTGAGAAAAATGCACATATGTAAGTCCCAATCTGCAGCCAGAAATTCAGTCTTCTATGTAGAGCTGCAAAATGCTCCTGGACAATGAAGATTACATCTGAGAGGAACAGAGGAAGTATTTAAAGAACCTTTGTGTCCAGGTAACTCTTTAGAGTTTCTTGTAAATAAAAAACAAATATCGTGACATGTGTACATGTTTGTCGGTGTATGCATTTAACATTGACAGTCTCTTTTAGAGTTGACACCTAGGTAATTAAATAGCTAGAAAGTGGCATATCAGAACATTTAAAATTCAATACTGTTTCTACCTAGCAAGAATCACAGTCAAATAATATCAACTTGAATATTTGACTTAATAATAACTAACATGGTTTTCTTTAAAACTGACTGAAATTCACAGAACAAAGGAAATTTTGATCAGAAGATATACAAAATATGGGGGGCAGGCAATCCACTTAACTAAAGATGTGTAAGTTATTAATTGTCAACATACTTTCTTAAAACTCCAGTCAATCTTTAATTTTACAGATACTGAAGCTTTCATATCAGAACTTTATATGAAATGTAATTTCTACCTCTTTTGAGATTAAATTTAGTAAACTAATCCTAACTTCTCATATGACAGAAAACATTACCGAAGGGATTGGAAAGCAAGTGTTTTGTCTTTCTTGCCAACTGAAAAAAAAAATACTTGTTCAAAACATATTTTTGTCATAGGGAGTTAGAAGATGGCTCGGTGGTGAAAAGTTCTCACTGCTCTATGGTGAGGATGAAATTTGAATCCTAAAACCACACCAGATGGCTCATAAACATCTGTACTTTAGCTCCCAAAGAGCAAATACCCTTCTGCCCTCCAGGGTCACACACACACGCACATTAAATAATAAAATAAAACTTTAAGAAATGAAATTAAGAAAAAGGAGACATTTAAAAGGATACACAAGAAGAGCGATGTTCAATATGACCACCCAGCATCTGTAAGTTCTGTTAAAGTCATGCTCATATGCACTGCATGCACTCCCGCTGCCGTGCTCACCAGCACTCCATGCTGAGATGATAAACTGTTAAAGTCATGCTCATATGCACTGCATGCACTCCTGCTGCCGTGCTCACCAGCACTCCATGCTGAGATGAACAACTTTCAAAGGGCTGGCTATGTTCAAGGCCCTGAGTCTGACCCCAAGCATTGCCAAAACAAATGATTTACATTGACTTGTTCAATGCAAGAAACCAAGCCTTTAGGCATGGTCTCAAGTTGACCATCCTATATTTTGCAGAAAATAGATTAAGCCATAAAATATTAGTGTGATTTCCCCCAAATCATGTAAATATTAATGGGGAGACAGGCCTTAAACTCAAATATTTATTTTGTCTTAGATTGGTGATCCATGCCATGAGTTCATAGTAATAAACCTTTTTCCCTTCCCCATCAAGGAAATATATAGTCCACAGAGTATAGACTTTTATGTTAAATATATAAGAGCTGTTCTCATGGCACAGCCTGGAAACATCTACATTTCAATTCAATATGAACATTGTCTACCAACTAATTCAGTCAGAAGGAAAAAATAAATGTAAATTTCACTATAAACCAAAGAAAAATTGGTTCAGTATTTCCTAAAAATTAACTCAGTAGAAAACACAATGGTCCTATTATGGTTGGATTTCATATTAAATTCCCTCACTTCAATATTTTCCTTCTCAAAGTACTTCGAGATAATCTCATGATTGATAATGACTGAAATTAGAGTTTAACAAAACTGGACTTTTATGTAAAATATTATGCACACTCTCATATATCTTGTGATAAAAGCCAGTGGTGACCGAAGTATAAAATTAACAGGATCATTTTAAATCACATCCATAAAAATTGCTCCAGACAGAGCCCTGGCTTCAGTTTCCTTTGTTCCTCAATAGAGCTACCAATGCACCTTTCTTTTTCATTGTAAATATTCCAGCACAGCTCTTACTATCAAATGATTCAAGTAAAAGAGACTACATGTAAATACACACCAAAATCAAGAGTGCAATTTAATAGTACTTGTTTTCTACATTGGAAGACAGCAAGCAACAGAAATTGTTCTATAGCTGTTTGAGGGATTTACAAATAAGTTATTCCATAAAGCCATAAACAAACACATTTTAAAATCTCTGATTCAAGTAATATATGACCACATACTGTATCTATTCATGTGTTTCTAAGTCTGTTAGTCAATACGGGGCAAACAACTAGCAATGTTCAGACATGGTTTCTATGATTTTACAGGAAGAGGTTGTGTTGGCTTCCTATCACTGTGACAGAATACACATGAAAATAACAGCTTGTGTGTTGGGGGGAGATTTACTTTATCTCATGATTTCAGCGGTTGCATGTTTGGCCCCTAGATGACACTGTTTGTCATGGAGTCAAGCTGCTCCCCTTAAGATATCTGGAAAGCAAAGTGAGAGAAAGGAAGGGCTTGAGGTCCCAAGTGTCCCTTCAAACAAGTGCTACAGTGACCTAATGCCTTTCCATGAAGGCCCATCTCTAAGTGTCCTTCCACCCTCTAATGCTGTAGGCAAAGGTTGGTAACCAAGCCCATTTAACACTCAGGTGTTTGGGGAACATTTCAATAATAAACTAAAAAAATGCAATTTTCTGGTAATTTGACTAGAAACAAATGTGTACCAATATATTTCTGTAAGATGATAAAGTCCTGCAGGCAGTGTGGTTTATAATCAATGATGGGCTGCAACACATAATTGTGATCCCAGGAGACTATGGTGGATCTCGTGTCTCACAGTAGCAAAGTGAAGAAACCAGTCTAACTGCACAAGTTTAGAGGGACAGATAAAACATGGCACATCTGGACAATGGAATTTTTCCGACGCTGATAACTGGGATATGGTGCTGGCAAGGAAACAGTTCCAACCAGAACCAATCACATTAAAGGAATTCTGCAAGTCTCAGGAAAAAATTTCGCATGTTTTCCCTGATTTGTGGTTACCAGGTTTTGTACAACACATAAAATCATGTATGTGATACGAAAGTGGAGGTGAAACTGTATAAAGGAACAAAAGAGACTAATGAGTAGGGAGGAGTGAAAGGGGAGGGGTGGGGAAGGGGTGGGCAATATGCTCAGTGTACAATGTGCACTTGTATGAAACTGTCTTCATACAACACAATATCACAAACAATGACTTTATACAATGAAATTTAAAATAAAACATTTTTTAATGGAATTGAAAATTTCTTATTGTGTCCTGATGTCATAGCTATGCTGAGATGGTAAAATTAATCCCTTAATCCTATTTCACATGTTTCAAAGTGTTGCTGGTAGGATCAAACCCATCACTATCAATCATAGAGAGATGTAGCAGTGAATTTATATGTGGTACAAAGCAGCAATAATAATAGACAATAACTATGTTCCTGGTTCAGCTATTTACTGCACTAAAATTTCATCATTATCTTAGACTGTACATCTACCTGTGTTTTTAAAATTGTTCATGTGAAGAGTACATTGTGTTACACCAGGATCTGCTTCAGGTATCTCATGTTTACTATTTCTCATTTGTATGTAATTCTCACAGTTTTTGAAATTAAAACATAATAATGCAATTTTTCTTTCCCTTTACTCTCTCAGTTCTTCCCATTTATACCTCCTTTGTTTTTGAATTCATGACTACTTTTTATTTAATTTTTGCTACGTATATTTTTTAACTATATGAATACAGCCTGTTCAGTTGATTTAATGTTACTGCTATGTGCATAATTTCAGGAATGATCACTTGGTGTTGGATAACCAACTGGACGTTTTACAGTGTTTTTTGATTATGTCAAGAAACTACCCTAAGTGACTAGCCTGCGTCAGTTATTTTTGTGTACTATACACTGTAGTGGCCACAGAATAACAAAATACCTTAAAGGTATATTCCTGAGAGGATATTCTCACCTTCAATAAGCCAGGATGAACTTAGTCTAAAAATTAGACAGTAATATAATCCCTAAGATTATATGTATTATTTTATTCTTGTCAAAAAAAATGGACAGAATTAATAAATAAAAATCTCACAGTCGGAAAAAAAAACTCATTCCTACCTTGCTTCTAAGAAATCTAATCTTATAAGACTCTTAATGACCATATAACAAATAGTTAAATATTTAATATATTTAAAGTTTTGTAACCTACTGAGATTAGTTGTACCACCACCTCCTTCTTCCTCTCTCTCTCTCTCTCTCTCTCTCTCTCTCTCTCTCTCTCTCTCTCTCTCTCATACACACACACACACACACACACACACACACACACACACACAAAATAATCCTCCATGCACAATACCCAGACATTTTATGAATAGAACAAAAGAAGTTAACTAGAGTGGTCATATTATAAAGAAGAAAATGAAAGCTGCAGATTGAAGAAGAATGAAAGCAGAACTAGCTACATACATTGGTTCCTGTTGGCCTACATATTAGAGCCAGAAGATAATGGTTGTAGCCACAAAAAGAATATGTCCTTAAGATCATGAAAAAGCTGGCATTGAGCTTTGTAAATAAAAGTAATATATCAAATAGCCACAACGTTTGGGAAATGTGACTAAATCATGTCTGTCTTATAGCTACTTGGTGACATGGGTGTGAAAATGAGTTACACTTAGAAAGTGAATACTTAAGCTTCCACCATCTATTGATGATCAGCCCTAGGAAATGCTGTTTCCTAAGTTCACAATTGACCTAAATATCCATCTAGGACTATTCTAACTTTTGTGTGACCACAGAAGCAAATGGAAAGCTGGTCCAGAAAGGTTATCCAGGGACAACCTGGAAAGGAATAAAAACATATTATCATAAATTCATATTACATAAATTTACTATAAGAAGAGAGATAACAATGCCTAAATCATGCTTTTTTAATCTTTGGACCTGCCTGGGTGGCTTCCTGGCTCTCATTTGCTAAATGTCTTTGTATGATGTTGGGTACATGAGGCCTCATTCATTACAGCATCTGACAAAATTTGAGATGATTTACTGACCATCTGTGGTCCATTCATAATATGTTCTAAGATGCCTTTACAAATATCAGATCTCCACCACCCAGCCATATCCCTTGAACATGGCACAGTGGCATTAGGATAGGAAGCATACTTTGTGAATTCAGAGAATCTTGTTCTTGCTACTGATACAAAGAATTCATAATAAAATACACGGAAGACTTAGAACTTTACACCAATATACAAAATTGTGTGGGTACAATAGAGTAGTGGATTTTTTCATTCCTTGAAACACAGCCTTGCTATGTAACCCAGGCTGGAGTGAAATTTACAAATCCTCCTGCCTTGTTTCCCTGAATGCTAGAGTAAATAACCCTTTAAGAAGCTTTATAACTTCATATTCATATTGTGTGTGCACGTGTGCATGAGTGTGGGGCGGAAAGAAAAGGGAGGAGAGAGAGACACGTAAACAGGGCTACCAAGACAAAGATGTGTGTATGTTATACACCAGGATGGTGGGTGTACTGCTATTAGTGCCTCTGGGGGCCAGAGGAAGACAGAGTACCCTGTTCTCCTATTATATGCGAGACAAAGTCTCTCACAAAGATCAAGAAATCTTTCTGTCTCTGCCTAGTCCAACACTGTTTGAGACACAGGTTTGTGTACTATGCCTGACTTTTTATGTCGGTGCTGGGATCTGAACTCAGGTCCTCATACTTACTTGGCAAGCACTCTTACACACCAAACCATCTTCTCAGCCTTCCACATAGTTAAAAAATATGCAAATTTAAATAGATTTTTGAATGTCTACACTTTACAACAAAGTGGGAAAACCTGTTACAGTTCATTGTTACTTTCTGGTGGCATCATTAGCTTTGGGTTGGTGGAAGCAGGTTTCTGTTCATACATTCCAAAGGTCTTATGCTGAATTCCTTCAGATAGTAGTAGCCTTTAAGATACCACCCCACTTGTGCATGGCCTCTTACACTATAAATGCCAACATAAAGCATGCTTTCACTCACTCTCCCAGCTTCTGGATTTGGTTCTTGTTCCCCATTTGTGCACAGTTGTTTAAAGGTTGTTTAATATTCTAATATAAAGTCTTAGTCTTTAAGTTATACAGGTATTAAGTACATTAGGCCAATAGTCATTCATGCTTATCATGTTTATAGTTAGACTACTCAGGTTCTTTATATAAATATAGATTGTATTCTGTATAGATATGTATTCTTCAACCACTTCAAAGAACTTTGGAACATGGCATTTGAATAACTTAGGCTTCTATTGATGTGAGACAAAATTGCTCCTGGCAGCACTGATCTATTCCTGAGAGAATATTGAGCACCAAAGACACTCCAATTGGAGCTTTTTTTCTTCTTGGCAAAACTGGCATGTGAGCAAGGAACTGCCCATGCCTCAACCACTGACAAAATGCATGATGTCTGCACTTGACAGGCATGATACAAGAAAAAAAATGACTACCAAACCTAGCCAAGACAGGGTAAGTTGTTTCTGAAAATTTTCCTGCCTATGAAAATGGTCTGTCAGTTACTCCAGGCCTTAGCCAATGTTGGTTGCTTCAACATTACAAATGAGATTTTGGGTGATTGGCCAGGTAGCCAGTTGTCTTTGTCATTTGTTGCACATTTTGGAAACTGCTTGATTGCACTTACTGTCTACTTAAGTAATATTATCTCCTTCTCAGACCTTTGATGAGGTTGAAGATCAGATAGTCATAATTACTTTCCTCTTATGATTTAGCCTTGTCATTTCTAATACAAGACTTAGATTCCTCAGGATAAGATAATTACGGAAACATATAGCATGTGTTCCTTGCTTAATTTTGTTTATGCTGGTTGTAATTCTAACTTTTATACTTGATATTTGTTCTTTTATATATAGATTTTTATTATGCTTAGAACCATTTCATTTAAACAAAAGCAGAGGTGCTCTAGGAATGCCTTCAGCCTATAGCCTAATTTAAGATACAAGCTTATTTGGACGTGGCCTCTTATACTATAAATGCTGATGTAAAGCACATGTTTGTTCTCTCTCTCAGGACTTCTGGATTCTCTTTCTGTTCCCTGTTTGTGTAGAGGACTGTGATCTGTGAGTCTGCCCCTAAATAAATAACCCTTTACTATATGCAATTCTGAGCTGGTGTGGGATTATTTTCTAACTTCCATCTTCAGCTTTACATGTTACAGAACATTTGGTCACACAAATGACTATGAAAAAGAGAGAAATATTCCAAGATAATTTCGTTCTAAATCTGCAACATTCAATTTCTCCAAATCTCTCAAGTTTTACTCAGTCAGTCAGCCTCTGTGGCATTCCCTGTGTTGATGCTGTAAAACAATCCCACAACAGTTCAGAATTAGGATAATAAAAGGGTTGTTTATTTAAGGAGGAAACTTACAGATCACTGTCCTAAACAATAGTCCTCTGAGTGCAAACAGGAACAGAGTCCAGCAGCCATAAGGGGAAGCAGAAGTAAGAGAGTGGGCTCATGGTTCCCATTGCTTTTTAAACTATAAGAGACCATGCTCAAGTCAGAATTTGCTCCCACAGTACTGTGTAAATGCTGCTTCTTTCTGGAAACTTTAGTTAACAGTTTTATTTGCTATTTTTCTCGTTGTTGAGGCAAAATATGTGAGAAGGAATCCAAGGAGGAATGGTTGAATCTAGCATACAATTTCAGAAGGCACATTTGAGCACATTATTGTGGGTGAGATGGTATAGCAGGAGACTAGCTGATCACATTTCTTCCAAGTCAAGAACTATGAATGAAGTGAATGGACAGGAAGTGAAGCCAAACAATAAAATCTCAAGGCCTGCCATCAGTGATCAACATTGTTCAGACTCTCCACAGCCTTCCCAAACATAAATGTCCTCAACCTTCCTAAGCAATGTGTGGCAGTCTGAATATTTGATCCCCTGAAACCCACAGGGAGTGACACTATTAGGTGTGGCCTTGTTGGAAGAAGTATAGTTTTGTTGAAGGCTGCTGGATGACACCAAACTTTCATCCAGACCTTAAGGCTGAAGATTACATCTTTAATCTAAACCACACCTTCTGTTTCAAGTCTGTCACCATCAGGGAGGGCTTTGAGGCTTTTTTCTCAAATTTCACTCAATGTGACTGTCAGTTGATTTCCTCTTGCCCAGGGGTAGTGGCCCACAGTGGGTTGAGCCCTCCTGCCTCAATCATTAATCAACAAATGTTCCACAGACCCTCCTACTAACCAGTCTTATGAAGGCATTTTTCTCAGTCGGGATTTCCTCTTCCCAGATGGCCATAGCTTGTGTCATGTTTAGCATATGGTAAGTAATATGATGATGAGTTGCACAGATTTAAAATCCTACAAAGAATACATTTCAAAGCATCACAGTATACAAGGTCAACAGACAAAGGCACAAAGAACCTTAAAAATCATGGAGCTTTTCTGCATACTTTTTAATGAAGGTCTGAGCAAGAGGTGGTGCTGTCAGCAAGCTCAGAGTGGTTTGAGCTCCAATCAGGATCATTAAGGTTGTTCAACAAAATAATGTTGAAGTAGTTCACACTGTTTACAGCTTCAATAATATGAGGATCCTTAAACTGATTGTAGGCCAAGATGATACCCATTTAAATGAAGATTATTCTTCAGAAGTGAGGAACAAGCTGGGCCTGCAAACTCAAATACTATGGAGTTTGACTCAGGATAACAATGCCAACATTTGGCTAAACCATGGAGCAAGTTCAAGGCAAGCCTGAACTACATAGGGAGTCTCTACCTCAAAACATTCAAAATATAAAGGAGTGAGATGGAGTTAAATGGTAAAGTACTTCTCAATACATGTGAAACTAGATTCAATCCCCAGCACTAACAAAAAAAAATAAACAAACAAAAACTCTAAAATTCAAAGAAACAAAAAGCATTTCATGTCTCTTGGGACTTGTGAAATCCATGTTGACCAGAACATAGGGCTTTGATGGCCATGAAGTCCCTGAGCCATCCACTCACCTTTCTACCCTTCCACCCATCCAAATTGCCATGGATCATGGAGAAGCGACAGCAAGCAGAAAGACAGCAAGAACCAGAGGATGAGAAAGTTAACTGTGAACTGCTATTTCCATGAAGACTCAGCATCATGACCACCTAAACATGAGCTAGAGGAGGACAACAATGGACATGTTAATGAGGATAGGAGAAAACCTCAACCCTACACAAAGACCTACAGACAACTAAAGAATGCTGAGACCAAAAAAATACTCTTTCTCAGAAAAGAGCACACCAATTGATTGGTTATCCAGTACCAATTGGTCCTTCCTAAAAACATTCATGAAAGTAATATTTCATGGACTAGGCAGGTTATATTTGAAAAAGAGCAAGAAATGATATGTGGGAAGGCTTGAAGGGAGATAGGGGAAGAGGAAGTATTGTAATTATAATTATTTTTTGAAAGAAAAGATATACAGAGACTGGATGTTTACTGGAGGCTTGAGCAAGAAGTTAAGTTCATTCCTTGTCAGCCTTCAATGTCTAAACAACGCAACAACTCAACACAAACAACAAGACATGGGCATGTTGAAAGAGAAAAGCAAAAAGTCCTTTCTCACAGATGGAGCGCCTTCTTCACAGAAACCCTCAGAAATATTAACAGAGTTAATAAATGAGTTTAACACCACTGCCAAATGCCAGCAAAACAAAAGATAAAAGATCTTCTTGTAGCAAAAGATAATCATAATCACTTCACCTAAAGGTCTCTCACTTAGTATACCTGTAAAGTGCATGATTGTCCAGCAAACAGTCCTCTAACCAATCATGGACACTCAACCGGACATATTTCTACTGCTAACAAAGTTGAATGGTTTATTGAAATCCAAAATTAGATGCTAAAGGTTACTAAGAATGGTTCCTTTAAAACTTACAAATAATTGTATACGTGGTTTTGATTATTTTTTTTTAAGATTTTAATTGGCAGAAGTAGGTTGCACTTTTAAAGAATCTCTTGTGACAATCCCTATGCTAACCTAAAGAGTATGGATCTTTGAGACTGTGGCTTTAAAGTTATTATGTAGCTCAGGCTGGCTTCAAACTTATGATCCACTTGCCTCAGCCTCCCAAGTGTTGGAATTGCAGGCTGGCAAAATATGCCCATCAACTTTAGAACGTGAACAAGGAGAGCTATATAGCAGAGAGTGAAAGTCTTACTGGCATAAATTTAGAGTACAAAGAAATTATTTTAAAGATAGCCCTTTCCTTAATGTATTTTTGACATAAGTATCTTCCCATAACCAATATGACTTCAGCTCATTAAATTTTAAAATTAATATATCCTGGACAGAATATTCTTCTAAATAAAAATGACCATAGATAATATTGAATTGTTTCCAAATTCTAACTTAAATAAAAATTTTATCTTCTGTTTCTAATTCCAGTTCAGCTATGGGAGTAAGAGATTTGTTCCCCACATTTTCTCTGCCCTTCACTTCTCTAAGACAGTAAATTCTAAGGAAACTACTTGAGGTATTCTGGCCTAAAATTATCTGAAAAAAAAAATCACTTGACATTTCTTTTTTTTTATTATTTTTTTATTTTTTTATGTATTTTTTTATTGATAAAAGGAGAATAAAGAAAAGAAAGAAAAAAAAACAAATTTCCACCTCCTCCCAGCCTCCCATTTCCCTCCCCCTCCTCCCATTCTTCTCCCCCTCTTCCCACCCCTCTCCCCTTCCCCCCACTTTTCTCCCCCTCCCTCTCCAGTCCAAAGAGCAGTCAGGGTTCCCTGCCCTGTGGTAAGTCCTAGGTCCTCCCCCCTCCGTCCATATCTAGAAAGGTGAACATCCAAACTGGCTAGGCTCCCACCAAGCCAGCACATTGCGTTGGATCAAAACCGCGTGCCCTTGTCCTTGGCGTCTCATCAGCCCTCTTTGTTCGTCATGTTCAGAGAGTCCAGTTTTATCCCATGCTTTTTTTGGTAACAGTCCAGCTGGCCTTGGTGAGCTCCCAGTAGATCAGCTCCACTGTCTCAGTGGGTGGGTGCACCCCTCGTGGTCCCGACTTCTTTGCTCATGTTCTCCCTCCTTCTGCTCCTCCTTGGGACCTTGGGAGCTCTATCCAGTGTTCCCGTGTGGGTCTCTGTCTCTATCTCCATCCATCGCCAGATGAAAGTTCTAGGATGATATGCATGATATTCGTCAGTATTGCTCAAGGATAGGGTCATTTCAGGTTCCCTATCCTCAGCTGCCCAAGGAACTAACTGGGGGCCTCAGCTTGGGCACCTGGGATCCCCTCTAGGGTCAAGTCTCCTGCCCATCCTAAAGTGGGTCCTTTAACTAAGAAATGGGGTTCCGTGCTCCCCTATCCAACCTTCCTTTATCCCGATCCTCCTGTTTCCCCAAGTCCCCCCTCCTTTCCTTTTACCTTTTCTCTCCCCATCTCCCCTTACCCCCATCCCACCCCACCCCCAACATCCCACTTTTCTCCCCGGCCATTTTGTATACTTCCCTTATCGGCATTACCATCCCTGACTTCAAACTCTATTACAGAGCTACAGTAATGAAAACAGGGTGGTACTGGCATAAAAACAGAGAAAACAAAGAAAGAAAGCATCTTCAACAAATGGTGCTGGCACAACTGGATGTCAACCTGTAGAAGAATGAAAATAGACCCATATCTATCACCGTGCACAAAACTCAAGTCCAAATGGATTAAAGACCTCAATATCAGCCCGATAACACTGAACCTGATAGAAGAGAAAGTGGGAAATACCCTACAACAGATGGGCACAGGTGATCGCTTCTTAGGTATAACCCCAGAAGCACAGACATTAAGGGCAACATTGAATAAATGGGACCTACTAAAACTGAGAAGCTTCTGTAAAGCAAAGGACACTGTCACTAAGACACAAAGGCAACCTACTGACTGGGAGAAGATCTTCACCAACCCCACAACAGACAAAGGTCTGATCTCCAAAATATATAGAGAACTCAAGAAACTAGACTTTAAAAGGCTAATTAACCCAATTAAAAAATGGGGCACTGAACTGAACAGAGAATTCTCAACAGAAGAAGTTCAAATGGCCAAAAGACACTTAAGGTCATGCTCAACCTCCTTAGCAATCAGGGAAATGCAAATCAAAACAACTTTGAGATATCATCTTACACCTGTCAGAATGGCTAAAGTCAAAAACACCAAGGATAGCCTTTGCTGGAGAGGCTGTGGAGGAAGGGGTACCCTCATCCATTGCTGGTGGGAATGCAATCTTGTGCAACCACTGTGGAAGTCAGTGTTTCGGTTTCTCAGGAAATTCGGGATCAACCTACCCCTCGACCCAGCAATACCACTCTTGGGAATTTACCCAAGAGATGCTCTATCATATGTCAAAAGCATTTGTTCAACTATGTTCATAGCAGTATTATTTGTAATAGCCAGAACCTGGAAACAACCTAGATGCCCTTCAATGGAAGAATGGATGAAGAAAGTATGGAATATATACACATTAGAGTACTATGCTGCGGTAAAAAACAATGACTTCTCGAATTTTGCATGCAAATGGATGGAAATAGAAAACACTATCCTGAGTGAGGTATCCCAGACCCAGAGTGGGGATGTACTCACTCATAATTGGTTTCTAGCCATAAATAAGAGCCACGGAGTCTACAATAGGTGAATCTAAAGAAGCTAAGTAAGAAGGTGAACCCAAGGAAAAACACTTGACATTTCTTAAGCATCCTAAAGACTTCCATTTAGCAGGTGTCGCTTCTTTCTCCTTTCACTTTCTGAGGACACTGACTTTGGGATTTTCTGACTTTAAAGCCTGTCTTAAGATGTTACTGGACTCTCCCATACCTCTATGCCTCTTTGCTAGGACTTTAAAGCAAGCATCTAATCAATGAAAAAATGCTGTTAGAAAATCCAGAGTTGAAGAACTAAGGGACAGAAATTAATGAAGACCAGAGCTCAGATATGTGTGGTTTCCACCTCATTTCCTCACTTAGCCATTTTTAGTTCATTTGCTTAAACACTTTCAATTACGTTTATCTCAAGCTTCTCCTGGGGTGGAGTGGACATTGTTTGTGAAGTGACAGAGTTGCCCAGGACGTCTACCAATGGCCACTAGTTTATGTACATAGTAAAAAGGAATACGTTTCAACTTTCAGAAGCTTTTGTTATTGGTCCTTATGCTTTTGGTGTAAAATCTATTTTGGTTTCATTAGAGGTTTGGTTGCTATTGAAGATTTCTTTCTCTTTACAGAGGCTGGTTCTGTGTGATCTCCCAGCTCTTCTGCCTTTGTGAATTTCAAGGTGTTTGTGTTTATGAACCATGGAACAAACTGAAAATTAAAGAACATATCTTTAATGTGTTTACTTCATATCTAGTTATTGTTCATTTTTGAATTAAAGAATGAAAACCTTTATTTCATTTGATTTACACATACTGACATTCCTACATTCTAATCTAATATTCCATTCTTAGAGCATTGTTTCAGGCTCTCATCCTTACGTCATCACATGCTGTTGTTTACAGTTTGCTTGATGATGGCAACTGATTAGGTACCCCCTAACTTACCTGTTTATGTTTTTATAACATTTTCATTCTCTTCTCATTCTAAATCTTTTCCAAATTCTATCTTATAGGTATTTAACTTCAATATACTTATTTCCAACTTTTACATGAATATTTTTTATTTATGTGCACAAGTAAGTTAATATAATATTGACTTATGTATTTCTGTTTTAAATTACATACTTCCTTGGGACATATCTCATTCTGTTTTAAATTTCTTTTTCATGAAATAGAATGGTTATAATAATATTTTGGAGACATATGTAAGTTTCTGTATGTATACCTAGTTCAAACTTCTCTCGCTATGTATGGTAGTCCACCTTAGGTATACACTACATTTTCTTTATCAGTTCTTCAAGAATGACTACCAGGTTGCTTTCTAGTCTTTGATGTAAGTGATGGTTCTCTGAACTATGTATGAGAGCTTTTCTGAAGTATAAAAGCACAGTCCAGAATTTCTACATTCTGGGGAATATGCATACCAAATTCACTAATTAGTACTATTTTTCCCTAAGATAACTGCACAAATTCCATTCACATTAGCTGTGATCACGTCAATATTAATAATTATCTGTTTATGAAGTGCTAAGATTCTCACTTTCATTATTCCAACTGAGAAGCTTTAATTTTCATATCAAACCTAGGAAAATGCTCATGTGATTATAAGCAGAGATGTGGAGGGAGTGTCCGTCTGTGTCGGTCATCCTTTGCAGCCATTCTTTCCTGGCTGGGGAAGTACCTTTTTCAGCTGGAACTCTATGCTTCTTTCTTTTGCTCTGTTCTATATTTCAGACAGTGTCTCACTAGGTGGCCTAGATTGGCCTTGAGTTTCAGCCTCCCTCCTGCTGGGATGACAAGCCCTCAATACCATACGTACATTTTTATTTTGATTACAGACAAAAGTGTGAAAATATATAGCCTGTCTTAACTTTCTCAGTATCATGTAAAATTCTGAACAACCATTTGGATTGAAAATTATATACGATGTCATGTAAATACTGTATAAAAACTGGTCGGGTTTCTTTTGTTTGTTTTTATTTTTAACAGAAGTTGAAAAACATTGTTTAGCCCTTTATTGGGTCTTTTTTTATTATCAGTTTTTGCTTCCTAAATTTCATAATGTCTTCAACAGTAAATCTTCTTTTAGGAATGTTTACAGTGGCTAGATAAATGGTTCATCTTACTGCACTTTTCAAGGACCTGAATTTAGTTCCCAGTGTATATTGTAGGTAGTTAACAGCTACGTTGAACTTTAGCCCCAAGAGATTCAATGACTTCTTCTGCATGGTGATTTGTGTTTTCTACAGCCCAGCATCTCCTGCGTGTTGGGCTCAGTACAGTCAGAAACACTTTTAAAAAGTAAAATTTACTGTAGCAAAATTACAAAGATAATTTTCTGTGAATTTCATTAATTTTTAACCTATTCATTCTTCCTTCCATGTGCCTTTAATGCATGAGCAACATACTAGTGTCTAAGGAGGTATCTGAGGGAATGGAAAGAATGTACCTTCAAAATAGCTGACATTAGAGTTGATAACAGGAAAGAAAACAGGTGTTTAATGAAGTCAAAACATGAAGAAGGAATTTTCCATGTCTTTAACAATTTGTCACAGGAAAGAATTAGGATTATTTACAGTAACTTATTCAGCATTACGTACATCCTACCGAAGTGGTAATTAGTGTCATAATAAAATGCACATAATAATTTCAAATTAAGAGTCATAATAAAAATGCACACAAAGAAACTGCCATGTTCATTCTCCTAACAACTTGAGTGTCAGCATATTTGTATTTATCTATCTTTTGCTCACTGAATTAACAGCAATTAGGAGACTAATATATTTAGTGGGTTATGTAAAATATTTTATTACATAAAAAGCACAGACATTATTATTTAAATTTGCATTTTCTTTTCAAAAACATTTAAAATGTTTACATATACTTTTTAAATTTCCTCGGTTTATTTGTGAGTTATGAGGTTTTTTTATTGAAAAAAAATTTCTGCCTCCTCCCAGCCTCCCATTTCCCTCCCCCTCCTCCTACTCCTCTACCCCTCCTCGCACTCCTCTCGCCCTCCCTCTCCAGTCTGAAGAGCAGTCAGGGTTCCCTGCAATGTGGAAAGTCCAAAGTCCTCCCCCCTCCATCCAGGTCTAGGAAGGTGAACATCCAAACTGGCTAGGCTCCCACAAAGCCAGAACATGAAGTAGGGTCAAAAACCCATGCCAATGTCCTTGGCTTCTCATCAGCCCTCATTATCTGCCACATTCAGAGAGTCCGGTTTTATCCCATGCTTTTTCAGTCACAGTCCAGCTGGGCTTGGTGAGCTTCCAATAGATCAGCCCCACAGTCTCCATGGGTGGGTGCACCCCTTGTGGTCCTGATTTCTTTGCTCATGTTCTCCCTCCTTCTGCTCCTCATTGGGACCTTGGGAGCTCAGTCCGGTGCTCCAGTGTGGGTCTCTGTCTCTATCTCCATCCATCGCCAGATGAAGGTTCTATGGTGATATGCAAGATATTCATCAGTAGGGCTATAGGATAGGGTCATTTCAGGTTCCCTATACTCGGCTGCCCCAGGAACTAACTGGGGATATCACAAACCTATGAACACCTCATTTTCGATAAAGGAGCTAAAAGTATACAAAGGAAGAAAGAAAGCATCTTCAACAAATGGTGCTGGCACAACTGGATGTTATGAGTTTTTATATGACTGTATAAAGCATTGTCTTCATGATATGTTAATTTTATTAGATTTTTTGTTGTTTTATTTAAGCATTTTATTTTATATGTTATATTCTTACATTAAATAAAATTGTCAAAAAAATTGATTAAAATTGATCCCTGCAGCCACAGAGAACTCTAAAACACAGGCTGCAAATTCACAGAGAAGACCAAAAGGTTAGTGACCACCCACCTGGCAGGACACCCCACTCTCTAGGCCCTCCATACCGGGGGAGGGGGAAACCTTAGGCCCACCCCACCTGCCTCAGTTTCTCTAGCCAGCCATCAAGCACTTCCTACATGTAGGTTGCTACAGTGCCCCACCCCATTAATGCATCGTACATGCTAGAAGCCCCACTCTGACCCCAAACCATTCTATCTCCCACAACCTCAGCGGAACTCTGAACAACAAGCTACAACTACACAGAAAGGGCCAAGAGGGGAACCCTAAAGAACAAGGCATAAATGCACAGAGTGGACCAAGAGAGTAAACCCAGAGAGCAGACCAAAAGAGTGGGCCAAAAGACCTGACCAAGAGATACCTCAGTGGCTTCCTGAGACATAGACAGGGACAAGAATAGTTTTCAAAGATATAGACAGCCTCTGCAAGGATTAGAACAAGAGGCAAAGACACTGTGGGCACCAATTAGAGGAAGAGATGGGTAGGCACCAATGAAAGAATTCATTCAAAAACTTAAAAAGCAACATGGTAACACTAGAACCCAGTGGTCATATAACAAGAAGACTTAATCATCCAAACCCAGAAGAAGCTGAAGGAAACAATTTTAAACATAACTTTATGAGGATGATGGAGACTGTTAAAGGGAAACTGAAAAATTCCCTTAAAGAAATGGAGGGAAATACAAACAGAAAAACTGAAGAAATCAACAAATCTCTCAAAGAAAACCAATAAAAAGTAAACAAGTGAAACAAACATTTCAAACAGTTCAAGACTTGAAGACTGAAATAGAGGTAATAAAGAAAACAAAAACTGAGGGCATTCTGGATATGGAAAATCTGGGTAAATGAATGAGAACTACAGAGGGAAGCATAACCAACAGGGTACAAGAGATGGAAGAGAGACTCTCAGGTTAAAGATACTATAGAGAAAATAGCTTCATTGGTCAATGAAAACGTCAAATTCAACACATTCTTAAAACAAAATATCCAGGAAATCTGGGAAACCATGAAAAGACCACACCTTAGAATAATAGGGATAGAAAAATAAGAACTCAATCTTAAAGGCACAGAAAATATATTCAACAAAAGCATAGAAGAAAACTTCCACAACCTAAAGACAGATTTCCTAGGAAGGTATAAGAAACTTACAGAACACCAAATACACTGAACCGAAAAAAAAGTTCCCTCACCATATAATAATCAAAGTTCTAAACATACAAAATGAAGAAAAAATATTAAAAGCTGCAATGGAAAACTCAAGAAACATATAAAGGCATATTTTTCAGAACTATACACAACTTCTCAACAGAAACCATGATAGCCAGAAAGTCCTGGACAGATGTGCTGCAGATACTAAGAGTCAATGGATGCAAGCCCATACTATTATACCTAGCAAAACTTTCAATCACCATCAATGGAGAAAACAAGATATTCCATGACAAAACAAGACTTAAACATTGCCTATCCACAAATCTAGTCCTACAAGCAGCACTAGGAGGAAAACTCCAACCCAAAGAAGCTAACTGAACCCACAAAGACACAGACAACAGATAACCTCACACCAGCAAAACCTAAAGAAAGGAAACACACACATTACTACCAAAAAATAACAGGAATTAACAATCACTGGTCATTAATATCTCTTAATATTAGTGGACACAATTCACCTAATAAAGAAATGCAGGCTAAGAAAATGGATATGAAAGCAGGATCCATCCTTTGCTGCATATAAAAAATACACCTCTACCAGAAAGAAAAACATTATTTCAGAATAAAGGATTGGGGAAAGATTTTCCAATCAAATGGACCAAGAAACAAGCTGGTATAGCGATTCTAGTATCTAACAAAATAGACTTAAACTAAAATCAATCAGAAGATATGGATAAGGACATTTTATACTCATAACAGGAACAATCCATCAAGATGAAGTCTCAATCCTAAACATCTATGCCCCAAATACTTACATATGTAAAAGAAACATCACTAAAGCTTAAAACTGCACATTAAACACCACACAGTAATAATAAAAGGCTTCAACACCACACCCTCCACAATGGACAGGTCAACCAGATAAAAACTTAACAGAGAAATAAGAGAACTAACAGATGTCATGACACAAACGGACTTAACAGACATCTACAGAACATTTCACCCAAACACAAAAGAATATACCTTCTTCTCAGCACCTCATGGAACCTTCTCTAAAATTGACCACATTCTCAGTAACAAAGCAAACCTCAAAAGACACAAAAAATGGAATAACCTCCTGTATCTTATTGAATTATCATGGTTTAAAGTTAGAATTCAGTGACAACACTAATTGTAGAAAACATACAAATTAATGGGAATTGAACAGTGTTCAATTAAATCACCCCTGGATCAAGGAAGAAATAAGAAAATAATTAAAGATCAAGAGTTTATCAAAAATGAAGGCACAAAGTACCCAAATGTATGAGGCATTATGAAAGCAGTGCTAAGAATATTCATAGCATATTTAAGTGCCCACATTAAGAAAGTGAGAAATCACACACTAGCAACTTAACAGCATATCTGAAAGCTCTGGAACAAAAAGAAGCAGACTCACCCAGGAGGAGTAGACAACAGGAAAAAATCAAATTGAGGGCTGAAATCAATAAAATAAAAACAAAGAAAATAATACAAAGAATCAATGAACTAAGAACTGGTTCTTTGAGAAAATCAACAAGATAGACAAAGCTTTATCCAAACTAATCAAAAGACAGAGAGAGAGAACATCCAAATTAACAAAATCAGAAATGAAAAGGTGGGCATAACAACAGATACTGATTAAATCCAGAAAATCATTAGGTCTTACTATAAAAACTTATAATCCACAAAATTGGAAAATGTAAACAAAATGGACAATTTTCTGGATAGGTACCTGATGGAGGAAGGTCATTGGCTAATAAAGGAACTGCTTTGGCCCATCTTTTTGGTTAGGACGTAGGTAGGTGGAGTAAACAGAACAGAATGCCAGGAGGAAGAGGAAGTAAGGTCAGACTCGACAGCTCTCCTCTCAGGAGCAGACGCCTCAGGGAGAGACGCCATGCCCCGCTCCCGGGCAGACACACGCGGGCAGACACAGGCGATGAAGCTATACATCACTCCGACCTAGAATCTTCCCGGTAAGACTGGTGCTATACAGATGATAAGAAATGGGCTAGTCCAGGTGCGAGAGTTAGCCTAGAAGAGGCCAGGTAGAAATGAGCCAAGCAGTGATTAAAATAATACAGTGTCCGTGTAATTATTTCGGGTAAAGCTAGGCGGGCAGGCGGCTGGCGTGTTGGGGACGCAACCCCGCTGCCCCTATTACTACAGGTACCACATACCAAAATTAAATCAAGACCAGATAAAATATTTAAATAGACATATAACCTGCAGGGAAAGAGAAGCAGTCATCAAAAGCCTCCCAATGAAGAAAAGCCCAGTGCTGAAGGGTTTCAGGGCATAATTCTACCAGAACTTCAAAGAAGAGGTAATACCTATATACCTCAAATTGTTCCACATATTAAAAACAGAAGGTACATTTCCAAATTGTTTTTATGAGGCTACAGTTACCCCGATATCAAAACCACACAAAGTCTCAATCAAGAAAGGGTGTTACAGATGAATCTCACCCATGAACATAGATGCAAAAATACTCAATAAAATACTGGCAAACTGAATCCAAGATTACATCAAAAAAAAATCATCCACCATGATCAAGTTGGCTTCATCCCAGAGAACAGGGAAGGTTCAACATATGAAAATCTATCAATGTAATCCACTATATAAATAAATTGAAAGGAAAAAATAATAATACTACATCTCATTAGATGACAGACATCTCATTAGATGATGAAAAAGCATTTGACAAAATCCAAATGATAAAGGTCTTGCAGAGATCATGGATACAAGGAACATAGCTAAACATAATTAAAGCAATATACAGCAAGCTGACATCAAATGGAGAGAAACTCAAAGCAACTCCACTAAAATCAGGACCAAACCAAGGTTGTCCAATCTCTCCATATCTATTCAACATAGTTCATGAAGTCTGGCTAGAGCAATAAGACAACAAAAGGAGATCAGGGGATTTAAATTGGAAAGGAAGGTGTCAGTCAAACTTTTGCTTTAAGTCTTTGAAGAAAGAAATTGAAGAAGATACCAGAAAATGGAAAGATCTCCCATGCTCTTGGATATATAGGATCAACATAATAAAAATGGTAATCCCACCAAAAGCAATCTATAGAATCAATGCAATCCTCATCAAAATTCCAACACATTTTTTCACAGACCATGAAAGAATAATACTCAACTTCATATGGAAAAAAAAGAATAGGCAAAACAATCTTGCTCAATAAAGGAACTTCTGGAGCCATCACCATCCTTAAAATCAAACTCTATTAAATAACTACAGTAATGAAAACAGGTTGGTATTGACATAAAAAACAGACATCTGAATCAATAGAATCAAATCCAAGTCCTGGATATTAATCCAAACACTTTCAAACATCTGATTTTTGTCAAAAAAATGCTAAAATTATATAATGAAAAAAGAAAACACCCTCAACAAATGGTGCTGGCATAACTGGATGTCAACATGTAGAAGAATGAAAATAGATACATATATATCCCCATGCACAAAACTCAAGTCCAAATGAATTAAATAACTCAATATAAATCTGACCACATTGAACATTACAGAAGAGAAAGTAGGAAGCAGCCTTCAATTATTGGACACAGAAGACCACTTCCTAAATAGAACCCCATTAGCACAAACAGTGAGAGCAAAAATAAATGAATGGGACCTTCTGAACCTGAGAAGCTTCTGTAAAGCTAAGGACAAAATAAGACAAAAGGCAGCCTAATGAATGGGAAAAGATCTTCACCAACCCCACATTAGATGGAGGATTGATCTCCAAAATATACAAAGAACTCAATAAATTAGACATCAAAATTCCAAATAAACCAATTAAACAATGGTGTTACAGAACTAAACATAGAATTCTCAACAGAAGAATCTCAAGTGGCCAAAAGACACTTAAGGAAGTGTTCAACATCCTTAGCCATCAGGAAATTCAAATCAAAATGACTCTGAGATACCATCTTACACCAGTATCAAAACATCAATTATAGCTTATGCTGAGGTGGATGTGGAGTAAGGGGAACTTTACTCCATTTGCTGATGGAAATGCAAACGTGTACGACCACTCTGTACAGCAGTATGGCAGTTTCTCAGAAAATTGGGAATCAACCTACCTCAGGACCCAGCAATACCACTCTTGGGCATATACCCATAGGATGCTCAATCTTAGAACAAAGACATTTGTTCACCTATGTTAATAGCACTATTATTTGTAAAGGCCAGAACCTGGAAACAACCTAGAAGCCTCTCAACCAAAGAATGGTTAAAGAAAATGTGGCAATTTACACATTAGAGTACTATTCAGCAGTTAAAACCAATGACATCTTGAAATTTGCATGCAAACAGATGAAACTAGAAAACAACATCCTGAGTAAGGCAACCCAGGCCCAGAAAGATGAATATGGTATGTACTCACTCATAAGTTGGTACTAACTATAAACAAAGGATATTCAGCCTATAGTTCTTGATCCTAGAGAAGCTAAATAACAAGGTGAACTCTAAAAAAAAATACATAGGACCACCTGGAAAGGAAAAATAGACAAGATCTCCTGATAAAATTGGGACCATGGGGGTGGGGTGGACAGGGAAGATGAGGGGAGAGGTAAGAGGGAAGAGAACTTGAAGGAATGGGATAGTTGAGATGGAGGAAGGACAGAGATCAAGCAAGGGAAGAGATATTTTGATTGAGGGAGCCATTAATGTGATTAACAAGAAACTTGGTACTAGAGAAATTCCCAGGAATCCATAAGGTCTTAATCCAGCTAAGACCCTAAGCAATAGAAGAGAGGGTGTCAAAACTCTCCTTGCCTCTAGTCAGTTTGATGAATATCCTAAGTTTCGCCATAGAACCTTTCTCCAGCCACTGAGGAAACTGAGGAGGAGACCCACAGAGGAACACTGGGCTTGAACTCCCGAAGTCCCATTGGAGAGAGAGAAGAGTGAGAACAGGAGCAAAGAGGTCAAGGCCATGATGGGTACACCCACTGAAACAGGTTCCCAGAGCTAATGGGAGCTGACCAACTTCAACTGGATAGGGAAGGAACCAGCCTAGGGCCATACTTGACCTGAATGTGGCTGATAGTTGTATGATTTGGGAAGACTCTGGGGCCACTGGCAGTGGCACCAGGATTTATTCCCCTGTCCTTGTACTGGCTTTTTGGGAACTCATTTTCTTTGGATGGATACCTTGCTCAGCCTAGATATATTAGGAAAGGCCTTGGATTTTCCCCAAAGCAATGTGCCTTACCTTCTCTGAGGAGTGGATAGGGGTGGAATGGGAGGCAATGTGGATGGAATGGGTGGGAGGGAGTGGGAACTGGGATTGGTATGTAAAATGACAAAAGACAGTTTGTTTTCTTTTTGAAAATATAAAAGTAAAAAGAAAAAAAATTATCAAAAGACAACTGTTCTCCAGCCCACTAAAAGCATAGTATTTTTTATCTCTCTCATGATTTCCCTTTAAATGATAATACAGTAGTAAAATGGAAAATAAAATCAAAAGAACAAAAGAATAGAAGGGGGTGTTATTTTTGACAGAAATTTACATATAAAAACTGGGAGAAGTATAATAATTAAAGCTTTGGAGACAACTACAGAAAAGTCACAGGGGAAGTAAGCAGAAAAGAATGCTCAGCTCCTCAGGATACCTCCAGGGAGAATCCTGTTGTGAGAAAATCCATACAACCATCCCTACCCTTTCTCACCCTGGTCTATAGAAAGAGACAGATGGAAATGTACGTCAGACAAACTGTAAAACCCATTCTTCCCAATGGCCACACCCCTTTGTAGACATATAAAATTAGTAAGGACAATTAACCTATCTAGAAAGGTTGGAATAGAATATACAAGATAGAGAATATTAGATCCCATTTTAGATGCTAAATGCAAATTTGTCCTAATAAATATTTTATTTCAACAGTGTGTGTGTGGTTTTTGTGTGTGTGTGTGTGTTGCATGTGATGTGTGTGGTATGTGTTTGTTATGTGTGTGTGGTATGTGTTTGTTATGTGTGTATGTATGTGTTTGTTATGTGTGTGTGGAGGGTGTGTATATGTGTGTATGTGGGGGAAACGGGCATGGGTGATGAATGTCTGTGCTTGTATGCAAGTGTGTGTGTATGTGAGATTTATGTCCGTGTGGGTGTGTGTATGTGGGATATGTGGGGGATGGGGGGCTGTATGTGTCTGTGTGTAGTGTCTGGTTAAAAGAAGCCATGAACCACTCACTAGAGTTGTCAGAACATCTCTCTGGCCTCTCCCTGAACTTCACTTACCTGGGAATCCCCTAGAATGACTTGTGCTGATCAGCTTCTGAATCTAGAAGAGAAAGAATGCAGCCTCTGTGCCTTCGTAAATATCACAGTTACTATTAATGCAAATTCCTCCATTCAGATTAACTGGAAAAGTATCCGTTGGTGGCTAGAAATTTCCCTTGAGAATCTGGTGGTGATGCTTTGTTAAGGCTGATTTCACAAAATGACGGTGATCAATTGACACCTTGCAGTCTCCACTGTTGATGAAAGAGGAGTGAATTTTATCTTGTTCTCAAAGTAGGACCTTGTCTTTGCCTGTATGCAGGGGTCCTTCCATAGTACCTTCCATTTATTGCATTAAAGAATTATTCAATCAATCTATTAACTATAAACAATGCTTTTAAAGTATATTGCTGAAAAGACTCTAAAATATTAAAATACCTTCTTTGTACTCTGCTTTATATGTCATTTAGGTTATATTCAATTCAAAATTATTTTACGTGGTTCTAAGGTAATGAGTTTTGAATGTACATATTGTACATTAAATATATATAAAATATGCATTGTCCAATATAAAAATCATTTGGTTATATGCATAGATTTTTCTAATGAATGTTTGGAACATGATGCATAAGACATAAATCTTAGTTGATTTAATTTTGAATTAACAAGTGATTTAAAGACTGAAGGTATGAAAACATTCAGCCTAATTTTACTTTAATCTTATTCTTACCGGTCATTTCACCATGGATCCAAATTTGTAAGTTTAAATATTTAAATATGCTTGTATTACTACTTGATTTAGCAACCTAAGATATATAGTTTTATATCTAATCATTCTCACTTACTCAGAAATATAGTGCTAAAATGAAAACAAAATCAATATATCATAACGATGCTCTGCATGGTCTCCAAACATGTTCCCTAATAATGTTTACTTTGCTTAAGCCAGGTAATAAACTTTCTCTGACATTCAGAGAAACTGGTATATTGCTTTTACTACTTGCTCATAGACAAGAAAAGATTGCTTTCATTGCATTATTTGAAATTAAAGGAAATATATCCATAAACCATGACACAAACTGGTGATAAATAGGTATGATCTTATTTGGCAAAAGCTTACCATGTGGCTTTGTGATAGGTAGGCCTAGGCATAATACTGAACAGTAATAATTAGAAAATGTTATCCTTAAGGATTAAAGCAGAAACCTCATTTCATAAGGAACAAAATAAAAAAAACACACACTTTCTTGTTCAAAATTTTCAAGGAAAAATGCATATAGTTTTCACTGAGTAATTTTTATTTTACTATTGCTTTATTAGGTATTCTTAAATGAGGTTTATTTTTAAGCAATAGTCATTTGATTAGTGGGAATTAAAGCTGGATAGCACTGTAATGTACTTGTAAACATTTTATGAGATAGAGCACTAAGTAAAAGGCCATTTTAAGTATACATCTATATAAACTATCTAAAATTTTATTGTCAGATTGAAAATCTGTCCCCACCCAACTTTAAAAATTAAGATCTTTGTCCTAATATGATGGTGTTAGGGGTGATATATTGGCCTACAAAAGAATTCCACAATAGCCCAAAATGGAGTATAACAAAGGTTTATTTACTTTGGGAAAATCTCACAGAAGGAGTAGGGTTCCATAGTCCTCTGCTTGCTCTGGGAACTGGAACCTGATCCAGCAGCTAAGAGACTTTTACATGCTTTTTATATGCATTTATAGTACATGAAATCATGCCCAAAGTGGTCCAGTATCTTAAAGGCTATTGGCTGAAAGATTTCCCACACCTCCCTGTATTGTCTAAATAAGAGAGTTCTAAGCCTAATACAAAACTATATATAAATAAATATTAAGTATTGTTCAG
Source organism: Microtus pennsylvanicus (assembly GCF_037038515.1). Taxonomy (NCBI): domain Eukaryota; kingdom Metazoa; phylum Chordata; class Mammalia; order Rodentia; family Cricetidae; genus Microtus; species Microtus pennsylvanicus. The sequence goes on along the minus strand of NC_134586.1, from coordinate 110,146,192 downwards.
GAAAAAGAAGATGCAAAAACATATATAAAAACTAGAATTACAAACAACATGAACGGCATCAAACAAGAAACTTATATTAATGTTTCAAAGTTATCCTCTCCTAAGGAGTCTAAGTCTTATATTATAAATGGCTTGGCTAAGTCATGAGATAAAAATGACTATGACTATCTAGTCTTTGACCCCATTAAATACCTGAGAAGGAAAATAACACTACTGGAGTAAACAGGAAGTGCAATTGCAAGAAATGACAGAGATAACTGGCTACACAAGCAATCACACAAAGTCTTATGTGCAGTGTTAGGGCAACCAACTTTTGATAAGGCCTAGAGTAACTGACAGAACATTTTCAGAAACTGGAAAAATTTCAAAACTGTCTTATCCTATCTCTGCAAGATTTGGCAGTCTTTCTGTTTGTATCCTGCCTTCCCAGTCTGGACACCATGCATTTTGTCAGTGGTCAAGGAGGGGCAATTCTTTGCCCAAAAGCCAATTTTGCCAAGAAGAAAACAAGCTGCAATAGGAGTGTCTTTGGTGCTCAATATTCTCTCAGGAATAAATTGGTGCTGCCAGGAGCAATCATGTCAACAGAATCCTGAGTTATTTAAATGCCATGTTCTACAGTTCTTTGAAGTGTTTGAAGATTACCTATCTATCTGAAGTATATCTCTGTAAATATGGAAAACCTTGTTGATGGAAGTTGCTTGTTCATATCCTGGCTACCCAACCCCCAAAATTATTACACAGAAATCAGTATTAATTGCAATACTGTTTGTCCAATACCTTAAGCATATTTCTGGCTAAATATTGTATCTTAAATTAAAGCATTTCTATTAATCTGTGTATTGTAACATGGCTCTGGCTTACCACTTACTCTTTATATATCTATTTAAGCCTGGCTATATCCTGTTAAGCCATTGGCTGAAAGTAACATCTTTATTAACCGATAAAAGCAACATATACGGAAAAACCAAACATCATTTCACCTTTTCTGTCTACATGAATAGGAAATTTTTTAATTTTAAATATTAAAACTGCATATAACAAAACAGGTATCAAGCAAGAATTACAGTTATAATATTAATATCTACTTTATTTTTATCATAACTAAGGAAAACTATTATTGTAACTATCTCTAACTCACACAGTTACAATGTTTGATTATTGCAGATGACTATTAATCTGTATTTTTAACTATACATCATATTTTTAAATGAGCTGTACAAACATAATACCTTGAAGAAGAACAGAAATACATATACACAGAGTAGAAAGTCAATGTTAAATTTGTATCAGTAGACCAAAGTTCATGCCAATATCCTGGTGTGAAAAGTTCTTCTGTATATGTGTTGTTTTTATTGACTAATGAATAAAGAAACTGTCTTGATCCTGTGCATGGCAGAACAGAGATAGGTGGAGAAAACTAAACTGAATACTGGGAAAATGAAGGTGGAGTCAGAGAGATGCCATGTAGCCATCACTGGGAACAGACATGCTGGAACCTTGCTGGTAAGCCACAGACAAATAACAATACACAGATTAATAGAAATGGGTTAAATTAAGATGTAAAAATTAGCCAATAAGAGCGAATGGGACAAGAAATGATTTAAATAATATAGTTTCTGTGTGATTATTTTGGGAGTCTGGGTAGCTGGGAAACAAGTAGTCTCTGTAGAACAATATCCCACTTATTTACTTATTTGTTTGTTTGTTTGTTTATTTTAGAAATTGACCATTAACCACTTACAACCAACCATTTTAAAAGAAAAACCAACATTTATAAACAGTTATTTGGGGAATTTAGGTATCATTTTCTCCAAACAGCTCCCTGCTGTTTCTTGGGCATAGTAATTTTAGGGGTTCACAGAGACCATTTCAGGGGTCTTGTTCCAACAAACCATATTAGCTTGGAAAGAATCCACAGGTTCTCATCTTCTGTGGATTCAAAAACAGATCCTCTATTCCAAAACAATATATTTTCAAGCCCAAATTTTGAAGTCAAGAGACTTTTATATTGGTTTAACTTAGCAATCCCTAAAATCAAATATCTCTGCGCAATAAAAAGATTCAAAGAAAACACAATGATATACATAACCCAGACTCTGTGTATATTTCATTTTTACATGGCTTATTTTTCTATACTTCTTTAATTTACTCTCTTATATTACTTCTACTGTATCCTTAAGGACTTTGTTATATTTTTTAAAACCATTTACTTCTTTTTATAACTGTCTATTTTCTTTTTCTTCTCTATCCCAAGCCTACATACATTTTTTTAATACATACTGTGGCTCATTTAGAGGTCTTTTATGTATGAATCTGTCTTTATCATGTATCTGTAATCATTTTCTGACCAGGGGCACCTCTTAAAATGCTTCGTGGCATGGGTGGGACTAAGACTGCTTGACTAAGACTGCTTTACCTTTGGCTCCACCCAGTCCAACATGGTGGAGATATGTTCACCACCAGCTCTGTGAGCCATGCTCACCATCCCAGCCCCAGGGAGGCAATGAGTCTATGTTGTCATTAAGTAACTTGTAGCACTCTCTTTACAAACTCCATTTCAATTCTCTATAGCAGGACCTCCCAAAAACCAGATCCGTTCTGTGACAATGGCATGACCCAGGAAGCTTGCAGCCAACAGAGTATATCTGCTTAGAGCTCTGGAACTTTTTAGATGTGTCACTTGGTTACCATGTGAACCTTTCAGTGTCAGGAGGTATACTTGAATTCACTCTTCATTTGGCCCTCAAAAATGTACACACTGGTTTTGCCTATGAAACTATCAAGGTACAAATTTAATTCAATTGCAAATTGTGAAAATAAAAATTAAAATAGCACAAACTGGAAAACAATTTCTGGTTAAGTAGATGAAACTAAAGGAGAAATAAATGACACCAGGCTTTATAAATTAAACAGACTCCTCATTCTCTTATATATTTCTGTCATCATTACTTTTTTGGTGTAATGTATGCTTGTACAGTGCTATCAGGCTGTGAAACATAAAGCACTATGGAACATGTTACTTTTAGGTATATATTATGGGGTCTGTGTTTAAAACAACAAGAACTTGGCCTTTTAAAAGCTATTTCTAAACACATAAATACAAATGCTCTCCAATTCCACTTAAAAAAAATCTCCAGAGGCAAAACAAGCATTTGTACCTACAACTCCTAAATGAAAAGTTGTAACTCTGTCAAGATCTTCAGTTAACCATAGAACCTTCATCTGGCAATGGATGGAGATAGAGACAGAGACCCACACTGGAACACCAGACTGAGCTCCCAAGGTCCCAATGAGGAGCAGAATGTAGTAATAGGGGCGACAGCGGGGCTGCGTCCCCAGCACCCCGCCTGCTTGCCCGGCTAGCTTTACCCGAAATAATTACACAGACACTGTATTCATTTAAACACTGCTTTGGCCCATTCCTATCTAGCCTCTTCTAGGGTAATTCTCACATATTAATTTAGCCCATTTCTAATCATCTGTGTAGCGCCCCTAGGTGCGCTTACCGGGAAGATTCTAGCCTAAGTCCATCCTGGGTCAGAGCTTCGTAGCGTGCGTCTTCCCTGGAGCAGGTAGCATGGCGTCTCTCTTGCATCTGCTCCGGAGAGGAGAGCTGTCGAGTCTGACCTCACTTCCTCTTCCTCCCGGCATTCTGTTCTGTTAACTCCACCCACTTAAGGGTGGGCCTATCCAATGGGCCTAGCAGTTTCTTTATTGCTTAGCCAATGAAATCAACAGATTGATATATGACACTCCCACATCAGCAGAAGGAGGGAGAACATGAGCAAGGAAGTCGGGACCACGAGGGGTACACCCACCCACTGAGACAGTGGGGCTGATCTATTGGGAGCTCACCAAGGCCAGCTGGACCTTGAAAAAGAATGGGATAAAACCGGACTCTCTGAACATGGCAGACAACGAGGGCTGCTGAGAAGCCAAGGACAATGGCACGGGTTTTGATCCTACTTCATGTTCTGGCTTTGTGGGAGCCTAGCCAGTTTGGATGTTCACCTTCCTAGACATGGATGGAGGGGGGAGGACTTTGGACTTTCCACATTGCAGGGAACCCTGACTGCTCTTAGGACTGGAGAAGGAGAGGGAGAGGAGTGGGGGGAGGGGGAGAGGGGTGGGAGAAGGAGTGGGGGGAGGGGGAGAGGGGTGGGAGGAGGGGGAGGAAAATGGGAGGCTGGAAGGAGGCGGAAATTTTTTTTTTCAATAAAAAAATTTAAAAAACGATCTTCAGTTAATAGTAAATCTGAAACTGAAATGACTTCTAATTTCTGGGACATGTATTTTAATATATATCCATGTATATTAATTTATTCAACAATTAAACTTTATATTTTATCTAGGTAGTGATGGCACATGCCGTTAATCCCAACACTTGGGGAGGCAGAGGAGTTTGAAGTCAACCTAATCTACAGAGGATGTTTCAGGACAGCCAGGGCTACACAGAGAAACCCTGTCTCAAAAAACAAAAAAAAAAAAAATAAAATCAAAATCAAAAACAAATTAACAAACAAACAAAAAATACCAACAAAACAAAACAATCATGTTTTGAGGCATGATTTTCTAGTAATCACAGGTGCGTGAGTGTGTATGTGCGTGCGTGCATATGTGTGTGTGTGTGTGTGTAATCTGTGAAAACTGAATGGCATGAAATTAAAATGGTAAACCATAAAAGAGATGAGAGGAGACATTTTCTTCTCTATCAGTACTAGGGCAGCTCTACGTTCAGCTATCCCCACATACACATGAGGAGGAATCTATGCTTTCAAGAACCATGAGAAATAACACTGTCCACCTCTGGGGCAGCAATGGAACCGACACGACCTCTCTCTTCAACCAGAACAGGCCACATGTTTAAGCCAGATTCTCAACCTAATCTGCATATCTCCCTCTTTTGCTTTCTTATGTCAGGAAAAGCCATCAAACAGACTGTGTAGCAAATGCCTTCCTCTTTTACCTCATGCCTATCCTAACCACTGTGATGAATTCACACAAAAAAGAGTAAGGTATGGACACCCATTCCTTTTCAGGGGAAAGTCAGACAGAAATACCACTTAAACAATAATTGATATAAAAGCTGATATTTATTGCCTCATAGAAATATGAGGATTTTGGAGTTGTCCTACAGAAGCCAAGAATAGACTAAAACAAAACATATCCATCATTGAGGTACCTGGAAACTGATATCTTTAAAAGGAAAACTTGTGCTCCTTTTTCCCTTCACTGGCAGAAGGGAGGAAAGAAAGGAAAGCAAGAATAAACCAACCATTACTTCAGAATAAAAAAGTTTTCATACCCTCAAAAAAATTTTTTAAAAACCTATAGTAGTATTGAATGAAACACAAAAAATGGCAAATTAGGTTGGAGAAAAATCCTGTGAGGCCACAAACTTACACAAATAAGTATAGGCAACGAAGGAAAGCTTGAAATGGGAGAGGCAGCCTTCTCCAGGGAGAACCAAATGGTTGTCCAGTGCCAAATATCAGTCCTGAAAATGTGCATACCAGCAGTATTATATAGGCTATGCAAGTTATATTTAGGAATATATATGTATGTGTGTACATATGCTTACATGTGTGCAATAGCAGTTTTTTATTAAGAGACCATGAACTTGAAAGGAAGTGGCCCATAGGTAATAGTGAAGATTTGGAAGAAGGGAAAGGAGAAGCATAATTAAATTACAATCTCAAATAAATAAATAAATACCAAAAAATAGAGTTTATGTTTTAAAGGATAGATGAACTCAAATCTCAAAGAAAGCATAATTTGTCTACACTTACTTCTGAAAAGTTGTCCTTTGAGATTCCATGATTATCTGGGAAAAACAAAGCAGAACCCCCTGTGGTCTCTGTGGGAGCAGTATATCCTGACGTGGGTGGAATTCCATGATCATCTGGAAAAGAAGTAGAGCCCCCGGTGATCTCAGTGGGAGAAGTATGACCTGATACGGTGAGTTCTTTCTATAATCTATTCATTCATCAACGTCAGTGTACAGTCATTCCTTGCCAGATCTGCCTTCGTGTTCAGTTCCAGCTTCTCTGAGTTTCCATTGTCCATTTTATTTTTCTGAATAGTACTTACCTGCCTCATTTCTTTGCCAGTTATTTATGAGGAGGTTTTCAATCTTTCTTTTATTTCCCTTTGAGACAGGATGTCACTCAGTAGCACAGGCGGGCCTCAAGATCTTCAGCTTCCCACGTGCTCAGATTACAGGTATGAGCCAAAACACTTGATCTTATTTAAAGTCCTCTTGTGTTCCCAGGAGACTCTAACTCTGTAAGAGCATAAGTAATTCCTTCCATATATTTTATTTCTTACAAAGACTAACCTTTTTGGTCAATAAACATTGGTTTATTTTATTGAAAAAAATAGACAATGAGAGGTAATACATCACCAATGTAGTGAATTATGCACTGGGACTTCAGAAAGAGGAAAAATCAATATTCACAGAAGTAGTTTGAAAAATCGTTTATTTTAGTTAATTTTAATTATTAATTAAAGGGAATACAAGTGCTATAACTTCAGAAATATTTCTAATTTGATGTCTTAAGACAAATTTTAAAGGCAATCATAATTGAATACAATTTTACTTAAATACTGTAACAATTTGATGGACATCATGTTTTAAATAGTAAGAAATTGAACATTTTCTCTGTGAGCTTTAAGCTTTATTCTAATTTCCACACACACTTTGATGCTAAAGAAATGTATTTTTATGTTAAGTTCTTTTACTGGTTCCTTTCTACACTATTCTTAACAGCATTTACAGATTTGACCTTTAGTTTTTATTTTTAAACTAATTATCCACAGACTCTGTACTATCCATACTCATGGGACTACAGCCATACTTGGAAACATGGTTGGCTCGAAGGTGACACACCCCTAAAGAAAAATTAACTCTTGCTTCCCCAAATGCTGTCACCTACCCACAGTTTCTCAGTTAGGAATTGAGGAGGTTCAAGAACTCTGCCTAGTTTAGGAAATCTATTCAAGGAATAGTTCAACTAGAATAATGACCAAAGAATTAGTCACCAAAGGAGAAACTCATGCTTCTCAAGTACATAGATACCATAAAATTATTTCAGCAAAACACTTATACTCTTGAGTATGAGGTAAACTGCTTGCCTTCTAAGTTGAAGCCAGAGAAAATTGAGCTGTGGCATAAGTTGAAAAAGAAGTGGCTCACAGTTAAGGTATACACACACACACACACACACACACACACACACACACACACACACACACACACACATATATATATATATATATATATATATATATATATATATATATATTAATGTCTAGTCAAAGAAAAACTGGTTATCTACTTTTCCTTTCCCCTTCATTTCCAGATTCCCTGAAATGGGCACTGAAATGTCACAAAGTTTTACTTGAGAAAAGTTCACATGTTTATCTATGTTCTAGAAGTAAAAGAAGTGAGACAATGAAGAAAAAGAGTTAGCAACCAGGAAGACAACATGCTAAACATGGACTGGTGGTGTTTTGTCATGCAGCTTGTTATGACAACTCAATATGAGACACATATCATCTTTCTTGCCATACAAAGAGCTATACTCCTTTTTCTGAATATGTGATTCAGAACAGCATGGATTTGTGCTTTTTTGCTTACTTTCAGGGTCTCTATGGCCTGTCCCCCATCACTACCTTGAGAAGCTTTATTTACACTTCAGAGCCCACGTCAGTTGCTGCTCATAGACTCTCCTCTAGCCCCTTGTCTTGGAATAAACCCTTCACTTAGTATGTTTTAGGTAGCATTATTGCAAAAATTTGTATCCTGTTTATGCAGTAATTTGAATAGATTCATTAGAGCTTATCCAAATCTAGAATATTTTTTTGCAAGCCAAAATTTTTCGATGATTTTGTCACATAAATAAGGTAATGAAGGAAACAATGCATTTTAGTCATCCAGAATCCAAACAGGGAACTTTATAGTCTTACAGTACATCACTAAAGACAGCCAAGCTATCTCGGGAATAGATGAAGATGGTTCATAATTTTTTTATTATTTTAAGTCTAAAATGAACCCAGTATTCTGTCTGTACTATAATAATAGGCAAGATGCTGTGGCTAGCTGTTTTGTTTTTCTGACCTCCAGGTTGAACCCAAATATCTGTCCCTGGGTTTTTATTAATTGTGTTACATAAAACAAAGTATTTTTTAGAGTTATAAGTATTTGTAAATTTATTCCAATAAATTTAATTACTTTTGTATGCACTATATGGTCCTCATTTATCTTTGCTACTTTGTTTATTTCTAGTTCTGGGAATTGAATCTTGGACTTCAGAGGAGCTAGGCAAACATTGTACCCCTAGGTGGCACTTAATTTCCCTGTGGGTTTTTTTTTTTTTGTTTTTTTGTTTGTTTGTTTGTTTGTTTGGTTTTTCTAGACAGGGTTTCTCTGTGGTTTTGGAGCCTGTCCTGGAACTAGCTCTTGTAGACCAGGCTGGTCTCGAACTCACAGAGATCCGCCTGCCTCTGCCTCCCAAGTGCTGGGATTAAAGGCCTGCGCCACCACCGCCCGACTCCCTATGTGTTTTTAACTTGTTTTGCTGTGTAGTACAGAATGACCATAAATTCAGGATCATCCAAATACTAATATATATCTGGGTATCTTCACGAATTGCCTCTTCATCTATCACAGATCTTTACTGGCATGAAAGTCTTTCAAATATAACTTCTCTGATATTCCTGTTTGAAATCGTAGATTCCTTTTTTATATTTATTTTTGTTTATTTTATTGTTTTTAGTTGTTGCAAAAAAAATGGCTGCCTCCTCCCCGTTTCCCATTTCCCTCCTCCTCGCACACATCGCCCTCTCCCCCCACTCCCCTACCACTCTCCCCCCCACACTCCATTCCCCCTCCCTCTCGAGAATGAAGAGCAGTCCAGATTCCCTGACCTGCAGGAAGTCCAAGGTCCTCCCACTTCTATCCAGGTCCAGGAGGGTGAGCATCCAAACAGGCTAGGCTCCCACAAAGCCAGTTCATGTATTAGGATCGAAACCTAATGCCATTGTCCTTGGCTTCTCATCAGCCTTCATTGTCCGCCATGTTCAGAAAGTCCGGTTTCATCCCATGCTTATTCAGTCCCAGTCCCGCTGGCCTTGGTGAGCTCCCAATAGATCAGGTCCACTGTCACAGTGGATGGGTGTACCCCTCGTGGTCCTGACTTCCTTGCTCATGTTCTCCCTCTTTCTGCTCCTCATTTGGATCTTAAGAGCTCAGTCCAGTGCTCCAATTTGGGTCTCTGTCTCTATCTCGATCCATCGCCAGATGAAGGTTCTAAGGTGATATGTAAGGTATTCATCAGTATGGCTATAAGATAAGGTCATTTCAGGTTCCCTCTCCTCAGTTGCTCAAGGTACTAGCTAGGGACATCTCCCTGGACACCTGAGAGCCCCTCTAGAGTCAAGACTCTTGCCAACCCTAAGACGGCTCCCTTAATTAGGATATATAGTTCTCTGCTCCCGTGTCCACACTTCCCATTCCCCCAAACTCCCCCATTCTACTCTTTTCACGTTTTTCACCCCATTTCTCCTTAGCCCCATGCCACCTCACCCCCAAGTTCCCAGGTTTTGCCCTGCAATCTTGTCTACTTCCCATATCCAGGTGGATGATTATGTTTTTCTTTGGGTTCACTTTCTTATTTAGCTTCTCTAGAATCACAAATTATATGCTCAATGTGCTTTATTTACGGCTAGAAACCAATTATGAGTGAGTACATCCCATGTTCATCTTTTTGGGTCTGGGTTACCTCACTCAGGATAGTGTTTTTGATTTCCATACATTTGCATGCAAAATTTGAGAAGTCATTTTTTTTTACCGCTAAGTAGTACTCTAATATGGATATATTCCACACTTTCTTCATCCATTCTTCCATTGAAGGGCATCTAAGTTGTTTCCAGGTTCTGGATATTACAAATAATGCTGCTATGAACATAGTTGAACAAATGCTTTTGTCATATGATAGGGCATCTTTTGGGTATATTCCCAAGAGTGGTATTACTGGATCTTGGGGTAGGTTGATCCCGAATTTCCTGAGAAATTGCCACACTGATTTCCAAAGTGGTTGCACAAGTTTGCATTCCCACCAGCAATCGATGAGTGTTCCCCTTACTCCACAACCTCCCCAGCAAAGGCTATCATTGGTATTTTTGATTTTAGCCATTCTGAGAGGTGTAAGATGATATCTCAAAGTTGTTTTAATTTGCATTTCCCTGATCACCAAGGAGGATGAGCATGACCTTAAGTGTCTTTTGGCCATTTGAATTTTTTCTTTTGAGAATTCTCTGTTCAGTTCAGTGCCCCATTTTTTATTTGGGTTAATTAGCATTTTAAAGTCTAGTTTCATGAGTTCTTTATATATTTTGGAGATCAGACCTTTGTCTGTTGCAGGGTTGGTAAGATCTTCTCCCAGTCAGTAGGTTGCCTTTTTGTCTTAGTGACAGTGTCCTTTGCTTTACAGAAGCTTCTCAGTTTCAGGGGGTCCCATTTATTCAATGTTGTCCTTATTTATTCAATGTCTGTGCTGCTGAGGATATGTGTAGGAAGTGATCTCCTGTGCCCATATGTTGTAGAGTATTTCCCACTTTCTCTTCTATCAGGTTCAGTGTGTTCAGCCTGATATTGAGGTCTTTAATCCATTTTGACGTGAATTTTGTGCATGGCGATAGATATGGATCTATTTTCATTCTTCTACAGGTTGAGAACCAGTTCTGCCAGCAACATTTGTTGAAGATGCTATCTTTCTTCCATTGAATACTTTTAGCTAATTTATCAAAAATCAGGTGTTCATAGGTTTGTTGGATAAAATCTGGGTCTTCTACTCTATTCCACTGTTTGACTTCTCTGTTCTTGCCAATACCAAGCTGTTTTCAATACTGAAGCTCTGTAATAGAGTTTGAGGTCAGGGATGGTAATGCCTCCAGCAGATCCTTTATTGTATAGGATTGTTTTGGCTATCCTGGGCTTTTGGTTTTTCCATATAAAGTTGATTAATGTCCTCTCAAGATCTGTGAAGAATTTTGATGGGATTTTAATGAGGATTGCATTGAATCTCTAAATTGCCCTTGGTAGAATTGACATTTTTACTATGTTGATCCTCCCAATACAAGAGCAAGGGAGGTCCTTCCATTTTCTGGTATCCTCCTCAATTTCTTTCTTCAAGGACTTAAAGTTCTTGTCAAATAGATCTTTCACATCCTTGGTTAGAGTTACCCCAAGATACTTTATGCTATTTGTGGCTATTGTGAAAGGTGATGCTTCTCTGATTTCCCTCTCTGCTTCCTTATCCTTTGTGTATAGGAGGGCAACTGATTTTTTGGAATTGATCTTGTATCCTGCCACGCTACTAAAGGTGTTTATCACCTCTAGGAGTTCTTTGCTGGAGTTTTTGGTGTCACTCATGTACCCCGACATATCATCTGCAAATAATGAAAGTTTAACTTCTTCCTTTCCAATTCGAATCCCTTTGATCCCCTTACGTTGTCTTATTGCTATTGCTAGAACTTCAAGAACTATATTGAAAAGGTATGGAGACAGTGGACAGCCTTGTTGTGTTCCTGAGTTTAATGGGATGGCTTTGTGTTTCTCTCCATTTAATTTGATGTTAGCTGTCGGCTTGCTATACATAGCTTTTATTATAGTTATGTATGACCCTTGTATCCCTAATCTCTCTAAGACCTTTATCATAAAGGGATGTTGAATTTTGTCAAATGCTTTTTCAGCATCTAATGAACTGATCATATGGTTTTTTTCTTTCAGTTTATTTATATGATGGATTACATTGATAGATTTTCATATGTTGAACCAGCCCTGTCTCTCTGGGATGAAGCCTACTTGATCAAAATGGATAATTTTTCTAATGTGTTCTTGGATTCGGTTTGCCAGTATTTTATTGAGGATTTTCATGTCGATGTTCATGACTAAGATTGGCCTGTAATTCTCTTTCTTGGTTGAGTCTTTGTGTGGTTTTGGTATCAGGGTAACTGTACCTTCATAAAAGGAATTTGGCAGTGACTCTTCTGTTTCTATATTGTGAAATACATTAAGGAATATAAGTATTAGGTCTTCTTGGAAGTTCTGGTAGAATTCTGCATTGAAACCGAATGGACCTGGGCTTTTTCGGTAAGTAGGGGTTTTTTTTTGTAAAAACTTCTAATTCTTTGTGACTAATGTGTCTATTTAGATTGTTCACCTGGTCCTGGTCTAACTTTGGTATATGGTATTTTTCTAAAAAAGTGTCTATTTCTTTAATATTTTCCCATTTGTGGCATGTAGGCCTTTGTAGTAAGATCTAATGATTTTCTGAATTTCCTCTGTGTCTGTGGTTATGTCTCCCTTTTCATTTCTGATCTTGTTAATTTGTGTATTCTCTCTCTGCCGTTTGATTAGATTCGATAGGGGTTTATCCATCTTGTTGATTTTCTCCAAGACCCAGCTTTTCGTTTCATTGATTCTTTGGAATGTTTTCTGTGTTTCTATTTTGTTGATTTCAGCCCTTAGTTTATTTCCAGTCTTCTACTCCTTCTAGGTGAGTCTGCTTCTTTTTTTCTAGAGCTTTCAGGTGGGCTGTTAAGTCTTCAATATGTGCTTTCTCTGTTTCCTTTAAGTGGGTACTTAGTGCTATGAACTTTCCTCTTAGCACTGATTTCATAGTGTCCCATAGGTTTGAGTATGTTGATTCTTTATTTTCATTGAATTCAAGGAAGACTTTAATTTCTTTCTTTATTTCTTCCTTGATCCAGGTGTGGTTCAGTAGTTGACTGTCCAGTTTCCATGAGTTCGTAGGCTTTCTAGGGGTAGCATTGTTGTTGAATTCTAACTTTAATCCATGGTGATCTGATAAGACACAGGTGGTTACTAATATTTTTTTGTAACTGTTTAAGTTTGCTTTGTTACTGAGTATGTGGTCAATTTTCGAGAAGGTTCCATGAGCTGCAGAGAAGAAGGTATATTCTTTCCTATTTGGGTGGAATGATCTATAGATGTCTGTTATGTCCATTTGATTCATTACCTCCCTTAATCCTCTTATTTCTCTGTTAGGTTTCTGTCTGATTGACCTGTCCATTAGTGAGAGAGGAATGTTGAAATCGCCTACTATTAGTGTGTGTGGTTTGATGACTGCCTTGAGTTTTAGTAATGTTTCTTTTATGTAAGTGGGTGCTTTTATATTAGGGGCATAGATAGATATTCAGGTTTGAGACTTTGTCCTGATGAATTGTTCCTGTTATGAGTAAAAAATGTCCCTCTCCATCTCTTCTGATTGATTTTAGTTTGAAGTCAACTCTGTTAGAAATTAGTATGGCCACACCTGCTTGTTTCTTATGTCCATTTGCTTGATAAACCTTTTCCCAGCCCTTTACTCTGAGTAGATGTCTGTCTTTGTGGTTGAGGTGTGTTTCTTATAAACAGAAGAATGTTGAATCCTGTTTTTTTATCCAATCTCTTAGCCTGTGCCTCTTTATAGGTGAGTTGAGTCCATTGATATTAAGTGATATTAATGATCAGTGATTGTTAACTCCGGTCATTTTTTCTTTTTCTTTTTTTTTTTTTGGTAGTAGAGTTTGTGTGTTTCCCTTCTTCAAGTTGTGCTGGTGAAAGGTCAATAGATGTCTGAGTTATGGTGGGCATTGTTGGACTCCTTGGGTTGTAATTTTCCTTCTATTACTTTCTGTAAGATTGAATTTGTGGCTACATATTGTTTAAATTTGTCTTTATCCTGGAAAATTTTGTTTTCTCCATTTATAGTGAACGAAAGCTTGGCTGGGTATAGTAGTCTGGGCTTGCATCCATGGTCTCTTAGTTTCTGCAGTACATCTTTCCAGGACCTTCTGGCTTTCATGGTTTCCATAGAGAAGTCAGGTGTAAGTCTGATAGGTTTACCTTTATAAGTAACTTGGCCTTTTTCCTTTGCAGCTCTTAATATTCTTTCTTTATTCTGTATGTTTTGTGTTTTGATTATTATATGGCAAGGAGATTTTTTTTGGTCCAGTCTATTCGGTGTTCTGTATGCTTCTTGAACCTTCAAAGGAATATCTTTCTTTAGGTTGGGAAAGTTTTCTTCTATAATTTTATTAAATATATTTTCTGGACCATTGAGCTGTTCTTCTTCTCCTTCTTCTACCCCTATAATTCTTAGGTTTGGCCTTTTTATTGTGTCCCAGAATTCCTGAATGTTTTGTGATGAAAATTTGTTGGTTTTGCTGTTTTCTTTGATCAGTGTGTTTATTTTCTCTATGGTATCTTCAGTGTCTGACATTCTTTCTTCTATCTCTTGTAATCTGTTGGTAGTACTTGTCTCTGTAGTTCCTTTTCATTTACCCAGATTTTCCATCTCCGTCCTTGCCTCGGTTTGTGTTTTCTTCATTACTTCCATTTCATTCTTCAAGTCTTGAACCGTTTCCCTTACCTGTTTGATTGCTTATTCTTGTTTCTCTTGGTTTTCTTGGGTATCTTTGAGCGATTTATTCATTTCCTCTACCTTTTTGTTTGTGATCACTAATTGTTTATGGCAGTTTTTCACCTCCTGTTTAATGTCTTCTATTATTTTCATATAATTCACTTTTGAGTCGATTTCTTCTAATTCTAGAGTAGGGTGTACAATTCTTCTTATTTCGGGATCCCTGGATTCTGGTTATGTCATGTTGCCTTTCAGATTTTTGGAGGAATTCTTGCATTGGCGCCTTCCCATCTCTTCCTTCAGATGGAGCCAGGAGAGGCCTGGTGTCTTGGTCCAGACTTTGCTGTGACTGACTCTCTGGGTGTATCTCCTCAGTGTAGAAGCAGGAACCGTTCCCGTCCAGATGAATGTCTTCAGCACCGAAATATGGACGCCTGGTAATCCAATGTCCCGCGGACAAATCGGTGAACTTGGGAGACCCTGGCACGCAAGCTGAAGGTGCCCACGCTCCCTTTGGGGGTCCTTGAGGCCTGCCTGGTAGGCAGGCACTCACCGCTCTGGGTGGGTAGCCTTAGTGTAGGAGCAGAAAACTGTTCCTGAGCAAAGGACCTAGCATAACATGCAGGCTTGGGGGGGGGGGGGTCGTGTCTGAGAAAGACAGCCCTGCAGAAGTAGCTGGGGGAGGGGGTTTTGTGCTCTCTTCCGGGCAATCTGCCCCTGGATAGCTTACACTCACCCGTCCAGATGGAGCTCCTCAGCACCTAAACAGGGACGGCTGGTAGCCCCCAAAATGGTAGATTCTTATCCAGAACTTCAAACTTCTATTTTATTGATTTTTATTGAGCTCTATATTTTTTTCTGCTCCCCTCACTGCCTCTCTCCTCCCCCGTTTAACCCTCCCACAAGGTCCCCGTGCTTCCAATTTACTCAGGAGATTTTGCGTTTTTCTACTTTCTACTTCCCATATAGATTAGATCTATGGAAATCTCTCTTAAAGTCCTCATTGCTGTCTAAGTTCTTTGGAATTGTGGTTTGTAAGCTGATACTCTTTTCTTTATGTTTAAAAGCCACCTATGAGTGAGTACATGTGATAATTGTCTTTCTGCATCTGAGTTACCTCACTCAAAATAATGTTATCTAGCTCCATTCATTTTCCTGCAAAATTCAATCTGTCGTGATTTTTTTTTCTGCTGTTAGTACTTCATTGTATAAATGTACCATATTTTCCTTATCCTTTCTTCAGCCAAGGGGCATAGAGGTTGTTTCTAGGTTCTGGCGATGACAAACAAAGCCTCTATGAACATAGTTGAGCACATGTCCTTGTAGTCAATTGAGCATCCTTTGGATATATACCCAAAAGTGGTAGTACTGGGTCTTGAGGAAGGTTGTTTCCCAGTTTTCTGAAAAATCACCAATTGACTTCCAAAGGGGTTTACCAGCTTGCATTCTCCCTGCAATGTAGAAGTGTTCCTTTTCCCCCACAACCTCTCCAGTGTAAGTTGTCATCAGTGTTTTTGATCTTGGCCATTCTTACAGGTGTAAGATGGAGTCTCAGAGTTGTTTTAATTTGCATTTCTCTGATGACTAAGGATGTTTCCTTAAGTGTCTTTCCGTCATTTTCGATTCCTCTTTTGAGAGTTCTCTGTTTAGGTCTATACTCCACTTTTTTTTTATTGGATTATGTGATCTTTTGGTGTCCAATTTCTTGAGTTCTTTGTATATTTTGGAGATCAGACCTCTGTCTGATGTGGGGTTGATGAAGATCTTTTCCCATTCTGTAGGCTGTAGTTTTTTCTTGTTGACCATGTCCTTTGCTTTACTGAAGCTTTTCAGTTTTAGGAGGTCCCATTTATTAATAGATTCTCTCAGTGTCTGTGTTGCTGGGGTTATATTTAGGAAGTGGTCTCCTGTGCCAATGCATTCAAAGTATTTCCCACTTTTTCTTCAGTGTAGCTGGATTTATGTTGAGATCTTTGATCCATTTGGACTTGAGTTTTGTGCATGGTGATAGATATCAGTATATTTTCATTCTTCTACATGTTGACATCCAGTTATGCCAGTGCAGAAGGAGTGGTGGGCTGCTTTTCTGCCACCCAGCCTCTGGCTGCCTGGCTGGCTTATGCCCTGAAATAACAACACACAAATTGTATTTATTTTAACAGCTTGGCCCATTAGTTCCAGCCTCTTAATGGCTAATCCTCACATCTTGATTAACCCATCTCTAATAATCTGTGTAGCACCACGCAATGGTGGCTTACCTGGAAAGATTCAGCATGTCTGATCTGGTGACAGGCTCCATCGTGTCTGACCACACTTCCCTTCTTCCCAGCATTCTTTTCTGTCTACTCCACCCACCTATGTTCTTTATTAATTAACCAATGAAAGCAGCAGATAGACAAATGACCTTCCCACATCATGCCAGCACCACTTGTTAAATATGCTTCCTTTTTTCCATTTGATATTTTTTGTTTCTTTGTCAAAAATCATGTGTTCAAAGATGTGTGGATTGATATCTGGGTCTTTTATTCAGTTCCATTGTCCTCCTGTCTGTTCTTATGCCTATACCAGTCTGTTTTCAGTACTGTAGCTCTGGAGTAGAGTTTGAAGTCAGGGATTTTGATACCTCCAGAAATTCTTTTATTGTACAGGATTGTTTTGGCTATTCTGGGTTTTTTGTTTTTCCATATGAAATTGAGTATCATTCTTTTGAGGTCTTTGAAAAATTTTTCTGGGGTTCTGATGGGCATTGCATTAAGTGTGTAGATTGCTTTTGGTAGGATTGCCATTTTTACTATGTTAATTGTGCCTATTCAAGAACATGGGAGATTTTTCCACTTTCTAGTGTCTTCTTCAATTTCTTTCTTCAAAGATTTAAAGTTCTTGTCATACAAGTTTTCCACTTGTTTGGTTAGAGTTAATCCAAGACATTTTATGCTATTTGTGGCTATTGTGAAGGGTGTTGTTTCTCTGATTTCTTTCCCAGCCCTTTTATCATCTGTGTATAGGAGGGCTACTGATTTTTTTTGAGTTAATCCTGTATCCTGCTACATTATTGAAAGTGTTTATGAGTCACAGAAGTTCATTGGTAGGATTTTTAGGATTGCTTATGTAAACTATGATATATCAGTAAACAATGAGAGTTTGGCTTCTTTTCTGATTTGTATCCCCTTGATCTCCTTTTGGTGTCTTATTGCTCTAGCTAGCACCTCAACAACTATATTCAATAGATATGGAGAGAGTGGACAATCTTGTCTTGTTCATGATTTCAGTGGGATTGCTGGGAGTTTCTCTCCATTTAGTTTGATGTTGGCTGTTGACTTACTGTATATTGCCTCTATTATGTTTAGGTATGTTCCTTGTATTTCCGTTCTCTCCAAGACTTTTATCATGAAGGGATGTTGTATTTTGTCAAGCTTTTTTGGCATCTGATACAATATATTGGGTTATTCCAATTTTTTGTGTTTGTTGAGGTTTGTTTTGTTACCAAGCATGTGGTCAATTTTTGAGAATGTTCCATGAGGTGCTAGGAAGAAGGTATATTCTTTTCTGTTTGGATGGAATATTCTATAGATGTCTGTTAAGTCCATTTGAATCATAACATCTGTTAGTTCTCTTATTTCTCTGTTTATTTTTTGTCTGACTGACCTGTCCAGTGGTGAGCGGGGAGTGTTGAAGTCTCCCTCTATTAGTGTGTGGGTTTTAATGTATGATTTAAGCTTTTAAAGTGTTTCTTTCACATATGAGGTTGCCATCGTATTTGGGGCATAGATGTTCAGTACTGAATTGTCCTCTGGATGGATTTTTCCTGTGAATAATATGAAATGACCTTTTTTGTCTTTTTTGACTGATTTTAGCTTGAAGCTTATTTTGTTAGATATTAGGATAGCTACACCAGCCTGTTTCTTAGGTCCATTTTATTGGCATATTTTTTTCCAACCCTTTTCTCTGAGATGATGTCTGTCTTTGAGACTGAGATGCACTTTTTATATGCAGAAGAAGGGTGGATTCTGTTTTCATATCAATCTGTTAGCCTGTGTTTTTTTATAGGTGAGTTGAGTCCATTTATATTAAAGGATATTAATGACCAGTGATTGATATCTCCTGTTAATTTAGTATTCATTGTTGGTGATGTTAACTTGTTCCTTTCCCCCGTCTTTGGGATTTGCTGTAATGAGATCATCAATTGTCTGTGTTTTTGTTGGTGTAGCCAACTTCCTTGCATTGGAGTTTTCCTTCTAGTATTTCGTGTAGGGCTGAGTTTGTGGCTAGGTATCGGTGAAATCATGGAATATCTATAGTGATTGACAGTATTGTTAGGTCTGGGCTGGCTTCTGTGGTCTCTTAATGTCTGCATAATGCTTGACCATGACCTTCTGGCTTTCATTGTTTCCAATGAGAAGTCAGGTGTAATTCTAATAGGTCTACCTTTATATATTACTTGGCTTTTTTCCTTTGCAGCTCTAAATATTTTTTCTTTACTCTGTATGTTTAGTGTTTTGATTATTATGTGGTGAGAGGACTTTTTATTTGGATACAGTCTATTTGGTCTTCTGTAAGCTTTTTGTATCTTTATAAGCATATATTTCCTTAGGTTGGGAAAGTTTTCTTCTATGATTTTGTTAAATATATTTTCTTTGCCATTGAGTTGAACTTTTTCTCCTTCTATACCTATTATTCTAAGATTTAGCCTTTTCATGGTGTACCATATATCCTGGATATTTTGGGTTTAGCTCTTGTTAGATTTAATGTTTTCTTTAACTGATGAGTCTATTTCCTTTATTGCATGTTCAGTGCTTGAGATTCTCTCTTCCAACTCTTGTATTCTGCTGTCCACGCTTGCATTTGTGGTTCCTCATCATTTTCTCATGATTTCTGTTTCATAATTCCCTTGTTTTGTGTTTTCCTTATTGCCTCTATTTCAGTTTTCAAGTCCTGAGTAATTTCTTCCATATGTTTGATTTCTTTTTCTTGGTTTTCTTTAACTGATTTGCTGATGTCTTCCAATTTTTTTATTGGTCTTTTCCTCCATTTCTTTAAGGGGATTTCTCATTTCCACTTTTAGAGTTTCAAACATTTTCTTGAAGTTATTATTAGGTCATTTTCTTCTGCTTTATCCATATTTGGTTGTTCAGGTCTTGCTATTGTAGGGTCTTTAGGTTTTACTGGTGTTGTGTTGTTCTTTGTGATGTTGCGTGTGTTCTTACCTTTTCTACTCATCTTTCCCTCTAATACATGTGGCTGGGATTGTCTGAGATTCTGTTGAATAATCTTCTAGGTGTCTGTAAATCCAAAGCTCAGATGGTTGTTCCCCATGGTACAGTCAGTGTCACAGTTCTAGTTACCCTGATGATTACTCCATGCTCTTGGAGATATCTCAACACTTTTGTGTTTTGCTCTGCTCCCTTGGAGTTTGCTATCTCAGGCCTACTTTGGCCCAGGTTGCTGGCTTTGACCTGTTTCTATAAATTCTTGTCTGGGACCCCTCCTGCAGAACTCGCTGGGATGGAATTGGACCTGGAAAGGTTTCTTGCTCTGGTCTACTGCCTTGAAGGTCCCAGGCTTGGTTGTGCCCAGAAGTACAGAAGATCTGCTTACTACCTCAGAGGTCCTAGACTCATGCTCGGACCTGCAGAGGTTCCAGGTTCCTGACTATTCTTTTTGATAACCCAGACTAATACCCTGACCCACAGAGGTCCTGGCTCAGGCCTACTCCTTCTGAGGACCCAGACTTATGCCTGGTCCTGCTGAGATCTCTGTTTCCTGCCTATTCCCTTGGATGTTCCAGATTCACTCACCCAGATCAACAGAGGTCCTGGCTCAGGCCTAGTGCCTGGGAGGTCCTAGAATCACTCCCAAGCCCACCAGGGTCCTGGCTTCCGTGTACTCCCTTGAAGATCCCATATTTACTTCCGGACACTCAGCAGTCTCTGGCTCTGACTTACTTGTCCCCTGTACCTGTTCTGGTGGAGATCACTGACTCTGGATCTGATCGCTTGTCAGTTCTGATCCACCAGTGTCCAGGGACTGGTTTGGCTTTTGAGACTGAATTTGCTCCTCATCTCAAAGTTCTTATTCCCCCATTTGCTTTTCTTTTTAATTACCAGAATTGATTAGTATGTGGAACTCTGTATTACTAATTGATTGATTTTCTTAGATCACCAAACTCACTTCTCAGCAATGAGAGCATGAACTATGAGAACATTTTTGATTTTTGTTTTTTGGTGCAGGGTTTCTCCATATAGCCCTTCATATTATTCTGGAATTCACTTTGCAGGCTAGGCTGGCCTCAAACTTAGGATGCCTGCCTTTGTCTGCCAAGTGCTGGGATTAAAGATGTTTGCCAAAGTTTCTTGTTCTAGAACATGCATTTTTTAAATTATGTTTTACTTCCTCCTATGTGCCTAATACCTCATAGAGGTTTCATGAGCACAATAATTTTAAATAAATATTTGTTAAACAAATGGGTGAATTAATACACCAAGTGTCCTGAGTTCATAAATTTACATTACTAATATCTATTTACCACTAAATCTAGGTCTAAACTCTACCAGGCCTCCAAGACAAATTTTTAAAAGAAAGAAAAATGCTATATACAATGTCAAAGAACTGCTCCTGAAATATGCTTTGTGTTTTTTACACAGTAATCTAGTAGCAAACATTGTTTTCATCTTTACCATCTTTGTAAGTTTCTTTCATATCAAATTCTGCGATTAAATATTAGGTAGGCATTAAAAGTAAAGGAGGGAAACCAAAAAGTGTCAACCTTAATGGTAGCAATAAATAATGTTTTGCTTTAAAGCTGCCTAAGAATAGATGGCAGCGGCTAAGTGGGAGTATGCAAATGATATGCAAATAAGAATCTAATTTTAATGCAGATGCATATGTGGTCCTCCTAACTATTTCATGCACCTGGATAGAGCCCCTAGGAAAATTCTAGTGGAGAGAAATGTGCTCTCAGCAATGTTTTAATGACTGGGTGGGTTGGAGAGCACTGGGGACTACACCTGGCATGCATTATAAGGTCTGCTAGTTAGCTGCTTAGCTGCTAATAACAAGCTCTTGTGTATGTAACAAGCCAGTTCTTGTGGCTACCAATCTGCATTACCCATACCTTAATTGCAGGTTCCATAGTGAGTATGAGGTTGATTTACTTCAGGCTACTAGGTAGTGTTTTTCAGTTAACATATCACTGGAACATGTACAAAATTGAAACATGTACTGCCAAATCTGGATGATTCCAAATAGATGCTATAGTCACATTTCACTGTAAAATAACCTCTTGGACCTGTTGGACAAGGCAGTTTGCATACTTCTTGTAATAAGATTTTTCTGAAATAAAGAAAAATTGGAGAAAATCTTGCGGACAAATAAACATGCCACTTTTGTTACTTTAAATATTTAGGAAAAGTCAAGCTGAGAGGAAAACAGGTACAAAACAATGGAAGTAACTTAATTCAAAAGCCATAGATGAGGGATGAAGGATGCAAGTGCATTTTGTCTTATGACAATACCATGTGATTTCACCACCATAAGAATGGCAATTAGGGAAATCACCATCGTATACTTCTTTATTAATATAAGTCATTTGCTTTCTTACCTTCTTTGATTTAATAGCAAATAAATTAATAAAAATCTTTACAATTACTTTGGAAGTACTATTTGTTTTTGCTCTATTTTTTAACTAATAAATAGAAATAAAAGCAAGTGCTATTTCTTGATACCATGCTGTATTTCAGTACTGTCATACATGATGAAATATGCCATTTTGAAAATGAAATCAACTTTGGTTTTTGCAATTCTGACAGACTGTATTTTAAGGCACCTTCCTTCCTCCCTCAGGACACACTGCATGACATAGTCTTTATGTTATTGTTATCACTGCCCTAACAGAAACAACTGTCAATGTTCCAAAGAGAGAGACAGAAAAACTCAGTTGGTGTGAAACAATTGTTTTTGTGAGAGAAATAGGATTATTCAAAGAACAAATACCAGTAGCATTGGGCTTTTAAGATTCTGATGTTTGAACTAACATGTGAGTAAATGATGGGAAACCTCCTTCAGTCAATGAATGACCTTTGAGAGGCTGGACGAAGTTGAGGCATAGCTTTGGGGTACCCAAAAGCCATAGTCCCACTGACTTGCACTTTCTTCCTATGCTTCACACCTCGGTGTTGGGCCCCATTCCTATTCTGTGAGTTTTCTTTTTATAATAAAGAAAAAACCTTAGTATACTCTATTTAGAGTTATCTTAGGATTATTTGATTCACATTCCCACCCCCATTTGACACATTCTGTATCATCGGGCACCCCACATTGGGATGATTCCATGCTTACTGGAAACCTTCTTGTTTGCCAGCCCAGGCACATTTCTGGCCTGCTGATGGCTGTTAAGGAGCCTGATGTTCCCTGACTGCTGCTTCTCTGGCCATCCATTCCTGCGGTGTTTCTTCCATGGTGTGCACAGTTTGCAGCTTGCTACTGGCGGAAAACTTTGGGCTTCCTTCCCATTCTGACCACAAACTCTCAAATTCACTTTTATTGTCATTATTAACTGTTCTTAATTTGCTAAACAAAGCATATTTTTCAGTACCTAAGTAGGCAATGGCACATGGTGTCAGAGCAAACAATCCTGGAGAAGGCAGCCAGAGCATTCCCTCTGCATCCCTCCCCCATGTGGCTGCAGCTGCAACACCTGCTACACAATAAAGATATCACACTTACTAAAATAAACTGTAATTGACTACTACTGGTAAGATTTAAAAATTACATGATGATTAACTATATTTCCATTTAGAAATTTAATAACCATTTTACTTGTTCTGTGGGTGGTATTCTGCAAGGCTTATATGATTTTCCTTATACATCCTTTTATTTGATTATGGAAATTAATTTTGTTTTTCATATTGTATCATTAAAAAATTTTTTGATAATGGAGTCATGAGTGAGGCACTTTTAGAAATGATACAGTCTTTACAGAGTAATAATGAACAGCTAGTTGAAAAAATTAATACTTTTGAAAATGATAAAATTAATTTGACTGACAAAATGCAGTCAATATTGAAGGACACTGAGACATTATCTGAAAGAATTCATGCTACTGAATTTAACAGTTGGAATCTGTGGAAAATCTATGATAGGTTAATGGATGAGGTATCACTCCAGGAAGGTAATATGTGCACCATCAAAACCGTGTCCAAGAATAAGATATTATCTTTACTAGACAAATTTCATACCTTGGAATCTTCAATGTGGGCATTAAAACTGAACACTGGATAGGAGATTCAGAGTTTACAAAAGACATTGGTAAAAAGATTTGAAAAGTTTGAGGAAATAATTGAAACTAATGAGCAGGGAGAGAAGGTACAAGGACAGGATTTAGCCTTGAAAGTACTTTCCAGAATCTAGGATGATGTACCCAAACTTTAAACTGTCTATCCAGTAATATCCGTTGAGAACCCACTTGGCACAAAATATCATAAGGTAGCCAAAGAATATAAATGGCAAACTATAGGTATGAACAATCTAAAAGAAATTAAGCAAGCAATAATATGGCCTACATTCACCATTTGTTAGGGAAGTGGTGAAAACATGGACTTCAAGCAAAAGGATTTGAGGCTTCCAAAATCAAATTCTTGGTGAGGGCCATTATTCCAGTCCTTAGGACCAGGCACTCTATGATGAACACAACTTGTCCCTATGTAGAACAGCAAATTTAAATGCTTGGAACAGGATTCAGGAACAAGGAGAGAGAATTGAATTATATATCAGCATTAAACAGGGCAAGAGAGAACCCTTTAGTAACTTTTAACAAAGACTAACTAAGGTTGTACCAGAAGAAGTAACAGACCCAGAAGATAGATATATACTTGTTGAATCTCTAGCTTTTGAAAATTCCAACATAAAATGCAAAAAAGATACTTGGGCTTTTAAAGTTAGGTCAGCACCAGTGGATGAATGGATCCTACATGCAATAAATGTTGAGGCATTTGACTATAATACTGAGACTGGGGTAGAAGAAGTGATTTCCAAAAGTATGAGGAGACACCAAAATGCCAATTAATTGTAGTAGACTAGGACAACTGAAAAGGGATTGTAGACAAGGAATTCCTAGGAATAATATCTCCTCTGGAAATGGCAAGAATAGGTGGTCTCAGTCTTCTGGAATATGTAGAAGATGTGGCAAATGCTGACATTGGACCAATGAGTGCAGATTGACAGACAAGGCAACCTGATGCAATTGGGAAACTCCTTGGGGGGGAGGCCTCTCACAGGCCCCCATGTCAAATGTTGTCCAGTCATTGCCAGCCACAGTGGAGAATATGTGTCACCAGGAAAATTTAAAAAATCCAGTGCCTACTGTAAAACACCATGCTATTCTGGACAATGGAAAAAATATGGAGATGAATCAAAAACTTCATTATGAAATAGGAAACATATTTTGGCAGACTTCTATAAATGATTAAAGACCAAAGCTAAGAGTGTATATAAGTAACATTGTAATTGAAGGATTACTTGACATGGGTGCAGACATGAGTATCATTACTTCAGAATCTTGGCAACAAATTGGCCTCTTCAAGAAGCAGATGTTCAATTCCTAGGAATTGGAACCCTATTTCAAGTGAAACAAAGAATGATATGGGGTGAATGCATAAGGTCAGAATGACAGAGCAGAAGACTGGGGCCATATGTAGCTAATATTGCATAGAATTTATGGGTTTGAGACCATTTGCAGCAATGGAATACCAAGATTAACATTCCTGCAGTCCCAAAAACTCATGTTTCTGGGAGGAATTTTATAAGGTATTATAAACAAAGGTCAGCAGCCATTCAGGCTCTACAAGAACACAAAGCAACTAGCAAACCATCAGGAGTACTAATGGCCCTGCCTTCAAAATGATTAACTTAGAAACCAATATGGGTTAAACAATTGCTTTAAGAGAAGACAAAGTTCAGGCTATAGAACAGCTTCTACAGGAGCAACTAGATGCTCACCATATTGAAGAACTGACCAATCATTGGAATGCTCCTGTATTTGTTGTTAAAAAGAAATATGGAAAATATAGAATGGTGACAGATCTAAGAGCTATCAACAAGGTAATTCAACCTATGGGCCCACTATAATCTAGAATTTGTTGTAGGAGGCTGCTTGTTTGTTCACGACTACTCAGCCCTAAAATAATCATACAGAAACCATATTATTTGCAATACATTTTGGCCAATAGATTAAACATATTTCTGGCTAACTCATATCTTAACCTATCTCCATTAATTTGTATACTGCCATGAGGCTGTGGCTTACTGTGCAAAGTTCCAGCATCTGTCTCTGGTGGGGCTACATCGCTTCTTCAAACTCTGCCTTCCTTTCCCCCAGCATTCAGTTTACTTTTCCCCAACTAGCTTTACTCTTTTGCCCTATCACAGGCCATGATAATTTCTTTATTAATCAATGACATTCACAGCATACAGAGGGGAATCCCATATTGTAGTAATGGGAGCGGTGGGGCTGCATCCCCAGCACCCTGGCCACCTGGCTTGCTTATGCTCCGAAATAACAACACATAAACTGTATTCTTTTAAACACTGCTTGGCCCATTTCTATCTAGCCTCTTCTAGGCTAATTCTCGCACCTGGACTAGCCCATTTCTAATTATCTGTGTAGCCCATGAGGTGGCTTACCAGGGAGATTCTAGCCTATGTCCATTCTGGGTCGGAGCTTCTTCACGTGTGCCTCAGAGAACAGAGCTATTGCCGTGTCTGCCCAGGAGAGGAGAGCATGGCGTCTCTCTGAGGCGTCTGCCCCTGAGAGGAGAGCTGTCGAGTCTGAGCTCACTTCCTCTTCCTCCCAGCATTCTGTTCTGTTTACTCCTCCCACCTATGTTTTAACCTATGAGGCGAAGCAGTTTCTTTATTAACCAATGACCTTCCTCCATCACCATATCACCTCCCTTTTTCTGTTTAATTAAAAAGAAAGGTTTTAACATTAACATAGCAAAATTACATATAACAAACCAAGTATCAAGCAAAAATTATACTTACAGTATTTATCTTTTATCATAACTAAGGAAAACTATAACTATCTATTCATCAGCACCATCAAAGACTCCAGAAGTATATACTATTTTCTAATTAAACAGAAAATGCATTGTAAGCAACTTCTAGAGATGCAGAAGTGACATATCTCATTGCCTAGACAGTGACCCAAAGTCCTTATGTAATGTTGGGGCCCATATTATCCAGCAAACTTCCATGAAGCAAGAAATTTCAAAGACAGTCCCACCTATATTGGTAGTTTGTCAGTTACTTTCTTCTGTGTCTTGGAGACTCTTTCATGTCTTGGAGACTCTTTCATGAAGCAGAAACACTGAAGGTCTGTCTCACCTTCTTTAAACAACTTCAGCAGTCATTTTGATGTGGGTCCTGCAAGCCCAGTTCATGTAGCACAGCATCAAGCAGTACAGGCAAGAGAAGTTTCTTGTCCAAATGGCTAACCAACTCCATAAGGAGCCTCTTCAATTCCCATCATCCTCTTGAAGTAAATTGGTGCTGCCAGGAGCAGATGTGTCTCATATCATAAAAAGTCCTAAGTTATTAAAACATTTTAAATGCTATGTTTTGAATGTCTCTGAAATATTTGAAGAATACCTATCTAACTGACATATATCTTTATAAAACTAAAAAACCAAACTAATATGACTGGAAGCTTGACTATTACAGATGCTTATCTATTAACCTATAGTTCTTAATTATATAATACATTTTTAAATGAGCTTCATAAAAACAATACCTTAATCAAGAGCAGAATATACATATAATAAAATTGGCCTTAAATTTGTATCAATAAAGCAAGATCCATACCAATGCAAATCTCTATAACATATATCTTTTTAAATATAAAGAAAAAATTATAAACAATATTTGGAAATTTGGGCCTAGTTCTTTCCAGACTACTTCCTGCTGTATATTGGGTGAAGTATATTTTGTAGGTGTTCACATAGAACTTTCAGGAGGCCTTGTTCCATCAAACCACATTAGTCTGAAACGATTCCACAAATTCTTATCCTTTGTGGGAAACAAATGAAAAACCCCTTTTCCAAAGTAACATATCCTTAGACTCAATTTTTTTAAGTCAAAAAACCTTTAAAACATATATGTTGGTTTAGCTTAGCAGTACATACAATGAAATGTCTCTCTCTGTACTTAGTTCCGACAGAGTCAAAAAAATTAAAGAAGACACCATAATATACATAGTCCAGACTTTCTATGTGTTTTCCATCTTTACATGTGGTGTAGGAGATTCTTCTGTTCATGTGTTGCTTTCATTGTTTAATAAATAAAGAAACTGCTGTGGGCCTGATAGGGCAGAACTTAGGTAGGCAGCGAAGACAAAACTAAATGCTAGGAGGAAGGGCAGAGTGAGAGGCGCCATGAATCTTCTGCCTGAGACAAATGCTGGTTAGAATCTTGCCAGTAAACCAGTCATGTGGTGATACACAGAATAAAAATGGATTAAATTAAGATGTAAGAATTAGCCAATAAGAAACTAGAGCTAATGGGCCAAGCAGTGTTTTAATGAATACAGTTTCTATGTGGTTATTTCAGGTGTAAGCTAGCCAGGCAGCCAGGACAAACAAAGGGCCCCTGCTTCTTGTAACATACATGGCTTATTTTTCTTACTCTATTACTTGTTCTACAAGTTTAATATTTAATTATGTTTATTCCTTTCATTTATGACTGTGTGTACTCTTTTGTATTACATTTATTATATCTTTACTTTTCTTCTCTCCCCCAAGCCTATGTGCATTTTTTAAACACACTATGTCTCATTTAGAGGTCCTTTGTGTCTGAATCTGTACTCGTATGTATCTGAACTCCTTTTGTATCCAAAGGAGCTACTTAAAATGCTAATCTGTGGTGTGACTGGGCCAAGGCTATGACATGTCTAACATGTCAGAGGCATGGTGTCTGCCTTCCCAAGTGGAGCACACAGCCCCAATTTTAATTATGCAGTGGGTCTATGTCACACCATTAGGCAATTTGTAACACATTGCTCACAAAACACATTTAAATGATCAGTCTCCTGAAAGAGTCAGAGTACATGCTGGCAGCATGGCACAGGAAGCCACTGTTTCAAAACTGCACATTTTTTCTGTACCACTGAATCAGTAAGATCTCTCTTAAAGAAGCTGTAACATGCCTCCAGAAAGCTGAGCCCATCTGGGGAAAAATTCTGCTAAACTTTGTTTTTTAGTATCTAGAATTTCTTTCTAAGCCCTCTCAGATTTTACATGGATTTAGGTAGCACATATTAGAGTGCCAATTTGTTGTGGGAGTCAGTTTGTTTATTCCTGACTGCTCAGCTCCAAAATAATCACACAGAAACCATATTATTTGCAA
This sequence comes from Microtus pennsylvanicus, assembly GCF_037038515.1. Lineage (NCBI taxonomy): Eukaryota > Metazoa > Chordata > Mammalia > Rodentia > Cricetidae > Microtus > Microtus pennsylvanicus. Next base: position 110,117,366 of record NC_134586.1, on the reverse strand, counting down.
TACTGTTTGACCAAGAGGTTAAGCATATTTCTGACTAACTCATATCTAAAATTAACCCATGTCCATTAATTTACATATCACCACAAGGCTTTGGCTTATTAGGTAAAGTTTTAGTGTTTGTCTCTGGTGGGGTTACATGCATTCTTCAAACTCTGCCTCCTCTCACAATTTAGTTTAGTTTTCCCTGACTAGGTCTACTTTTTTGCCCTATCACAAGCCAAAACAGATTCTTTATTAACTAATGACATTCACAGCTTACAGAGGAGAATACCACTTCAGGAATTTCTCTGCATTTTCTATTAACAAGAGGACGGCCTCTCATAGTTTTAATTTAAAAGATGGTTTTTTCACAGTACCTTAAAAAGAAAAGGACAGAGAAAAATTTGCCTTCACTGTGCCTACTTATAATAATTCTCAACCTACTAGGAGATACCAGTGTACTGTTCTCCCACAGTGAATGCACAAAAGCCTCACACTATGCTTTGTAAGTTAGCCATTGTAAATAATATGTAAGCAATTTCCTACATCTATTATTTACCATTACATGGATAATATTTTGTTTTCTGCTTCAAAGGCAGATAATTTAGAATTAATGTTTGAAGAAATAAAGAAAATTTGCCTAAATGGGGTTTACAAGTTGCTCCTGAAAAAATACAGAGAGAAGATTCAGTCAATTACTTTACAGAAAATCAGAACACAAAAGGCACAAATTAGGACTCTTAATGACTTTCAAAGATTATTAGTAGACATCTCCAGCAGAGGTAACAATCATACAGGTGATAAGGAAAACTCATAAGGGTTGGGCAGGGTTTTGTTCTTGTCTTTGAAGGAAAATATACATCTTCAAAATGTAAAGAGACTCTGAAAGATCGGATACCTACAGAGAAAAAATTAACTGTCCAGGAAGGACCACCAAGCAAAGAGGAATATGACTTATTAGGACAGGTTATTTGAGAGGAACATTTATTTTATACACACATACACACACACATATGGTGTAGGAGGTCCTTCTGTCTATGTATTGCTTTTACCATTAATGAATAAAGAAACTGCCTTGGCCTGTTGATAAGGCAGAACTTAGGTAGACAGGGCAAACTAAAAAGAATGTTGGGAGAAAGGAGGCAGAGTCAGAGAGATGCCATGGACCCACCAGAGAAACACATGCTGGAATTTTGCTGGTAGGCTACAACGACCTCATGGTAATACACTAATTAATAGAAATGGGTTAAATTAAGATTTAAGAGTTAGCCAATAAGAAGCTAGAGCTAATGGACCAAGCAGTGATTTAGTTAATACAGTTTCTGTGTGATATTTTGGTGCTAAGCTGGCCAGGAGGCTGGGAACAAATAAGCAGCCTTCTGCTACACACACACACACACACAAACACACACATATATATGTATATATGTATACATAAAGCAGACTACCTTTGGAGTTGGATAATAGCTATTTTTTTCTAATTCCAAACATGTTATTAAAAGAAAATTTCAAGTTTCTGTCTTATGTCTGAAGGTATCTGGTATAGGGCAGAAAGAAATTAACTTTTAAAAAATTTCACTTTTCTCCATAAATATTTTGTCTATATCATATTTTTCATTGAATATATGTCTATAAGTATAATGTTTAAGTTTCAACAATGAACAGTAGATTTTCTTACAGTGATCTTTGAAGTTACCAGGAAGAAGATGTGGCCCCACAACACCGGTTTTGGGTACCAGTTGCTCAAGATGATTCCAACTTAGCTGAAATAGTGTCCCTTCTTACAACATTCTGGCCAGAACTCCAAATAGAATCCTCAGTTAACTCTATCAACTATTTAGAGACTTTTTGCAATTATAGCAAACATTAATCTTAAAACTTATCTATCATTTTACTTTTAAGGATTCCATAGAATGAGCATTGCCCTCATGAGATCTGGAAGTAATTCTAAAAGATAGTACCCCCACCCCTTCCAAACAAAGTTTTACCTCAGAATAAAGAATATCATTTAGGGGTTGATTATTTCTGGTATAGGGTTGGAATTGGGGTGGAAGTTTTATAGGCTCAGGGAGCTCTTTAAAAGGAGAGGGGATTTAATGGAATAATATGTAGATCAGCATGAGCTTACTCACACCAATAATAAAAATAGTAAATAATAGAGTGAATAATTGTGAGCTATTATTTATAGACAATTAGCATTGATATAAATTCTTGTATACTGATAAAATTCAAATTATATTTCTTATATTAAATATGCTCCTATTTCTGAATACAATTTTTGTACACATATGCAAAGTTATTTTGTCAGATTGTATGCATGCATGTTTCTACCTCTGTTTAAGACATTTTGTATCTTGAACCAACTTTAGGATATATTTATCATATTGCATTATACCTTTCTACCTCTGATCAACCTGTACATTGTTTACATTTTGAAGTAATTGTCCTCATTTGCTGCACAGTTGTTTAAAAGTTGTTTAAATATTTTAATATGAACACTTAAGTCTTTAAGTCGTAATGTTATAAAATATTATAGATCAATAGTCATTCAAGTTTGCCATACTTATAGTTAGATTACTCAGGTTCTTTAAATACAAAGAGATTGTATTCTGCAACCACTTCAAAGAACTGTGGAATATGGTATTTAAATAACTTAGGGTTCTGTTGATGTGAGACACAATTGCTCCTAGCAGCACCAATCTATGTCCGAGAGAATATTGAGCACTAAAGACACTCAACTTGGAGCTTGTTTTCTTTTTGGAAAAAAATGGAATTTGGGCAAGGAACTTCCCGTGCTTCGACCACTGACACAATGCACGGTGTCTGTACTGGACAAGCAGGATACAAGAAAAAAGACTGCCAAATCTTGCTAGGACAAGTAAGACAATTTTGAAATATTTTCCTGCCTCTAAAAATGGTCCATCAGTTACTTTAGGCCTTATCTAAAGTTGTTACTTCAACATTGCAAATGAGACTTGGGGTGATTTCCCAGATAGCCATTTGTCTCTGTCATCTACTGCAAATTTTGGGAGCTGATTGGTTGCACTTCCTGCCTACTCAATTAATATTAGCTCCCTTCTCAGGCCTTTGATGGAGTTGAAGATTAGATAGTTGTAGTTAATTTCCTCTTATGATTTAGCCAAGCTATTTCTTTTTTTTTTGCTTAATTTATCTTTAATTTTCTGGCCATAAACTAAATGTGCATTGTTTTAAAATATAAGCATATTTATAAGGATAAATTCCAACAATTTGAGTGTATAAAAACATTTCATGTACAATAAAATTCCTTTTCATTCATGTCTAATACATGGATGATATATTAATAATACAAATATGTATACACTTAAATTCAATATCTTCTAAAATATTTTTTATTCTTCTCTCTATATAACATTCCAACCACTGTTTATCACCCCCTGTGGCAGCACAGTCCTTTTTCTCACACCTCCCTTTCCACTCAATATCCTTTAATCCTCCTTTCCATTCAGAAAAGTGAAGACCTCCCAGGGATATCAACCAAACATCAAATACCAAGTATTAATATTAGAAGATGCAATGCAGTAGAAGGAAAAGGGACCCAAAAACAATCAGAAGAGTCAGAGACAGTCCCCATTGTGACTCTTGGAAGTCCCACAAGGAGACTAAGCTACACAACAATAACATGTGTAGCCAAGCTATTTCTAATACAAGACTTAGACTACTTAGGATAGAATGATTATTGAAACATTTAGCATGTGTTCCTTGTTTAATATTGTTTATGCTACTTGTAATTCTAATTTTTATACTTGATATCTGTTCTTATTTTATATAGTTTTGTATTGAGTTTGGAACTTTCTTATTTAGACAAAAGGGGGAGGTGGTGGGGAACTTCCTTCAGCCTATGGTATTTGAGTGGATAGACCAGGTTGAGGCGTGGTTGTTAGGTACCAAAATGCTGTGGTCTCACCCACTCTCTCTCTTATTGTGCTCCACACCTAGATGTTGGCCCTCTATTCCTGTGCTGTGAGTTTCCTTTTTTAACAAAGAGAACTTTATTATATTCCATTCAGTTAGCTTGGGATTATTTGACTCACTTTCCACCCATTTGTCGCATTCTGCATCAGATAAAGAAGCTTCCTACAGTCTTTTAAGTCAAGCAACTAGTTAATGTGACCTTCTTTCCCAATAGAATCTTACTGTTATCAGCACACAGGGAAGCTGAAGTAACTCTTCAAATCTACGTGGCCAGATGATGGCCAGTATTAACAACAGGTCTCTGACCTGGTGGGGGGAAATGCCTTTAACAGTCAAACCTAGCTGTGAACAGCATGCAACAGCTAACTAACAACCAGCATGCAACCTATGCCCGTGAGCAATAGTGGCATAATGTTATCAGAGTAACTAACAGAATTTTTATCAGATTCAAAGCCTGCCAAGTAGGATGAAACACAAGCCTAGTACTATAATCCTGGTCAAGAACTCATAACTGGGGAGTTCTTAGTTGGCAGGAGTTATCTACTAGTATTATTTGGAGCAGTGGACAAAGTATAAAACTGTTGTCATAATTCATAACTATGTATTCATAGATTAGCGTAACTCTCAAGCCTGATCAATACAAATTGTCTTAAACAGAGCTAGAGACATGCATGCATACAAAATGACAAAATACCTTGCCAAGGTATACAAATATTGTAAATAAAAATAGAAGCATATTCAATATGACAAATATAATTTAAATTTGCATCAATATAATAGAATCTATCCCAATGCAAATTGTCTATAAATAATAGCTAACAAGTATTCACTTTATTACTCACTATTACTATTATTGAATTTCCTTTTTCTCTTTTTAAGTGAGATCTCTGAGCCTACATTGAAATTGTGAGGCAAGTGGGGTCATAAGAATGAATGTGGAATGTCAGGAGAAGGAATGGACAGTAAAAATGACAAAAATAACTTATATGCATCTCTGAAATTCTCAAGTCCTCGGTACCGATTGCTAATTGATTTCTACATAAATTCTTTGTCATTTGTGCTCAGATTTCCTGCTCCTCAAAGACAGGGAGACTTTCTGATGACTAAAACTTACTCCTGCCTGTGCAGTGATGAATCATTGTGCTTCATTTTAGCCCATTTGTCAGCTCATATTTTTAAAATGTATTTAGTCATTTTAGAGCTTTATCAGTGAACTGCCTCACAAGTTCTACTCTCTTCCTTTACCTCTGCAAAAGAATGTACCCACTGTCACTTTGATTGATTGCACATATGCAAAGACTAAGAACGCATTACTAAGTGTCACTTTTGCTAGGTATGGTCATTTGATAAGGTTCTAGTCTAGATTTTCTTAAGCTTTCCCCACTTGTAACCTCTTTCGCCCAAGAAATCGCTATATTATCTTAGGTATTTGAGTATATAATATAGGTACACAAATCAAAACTTACTGATAATAAATTATATAGAAATGTACTTCTAAGTTATTCTTTAATATATACATACTTTATCACTTACTAAGGGAAAATGGTAATCTTATATACTAATGAGATTAATATACATGTTTGTCTAGCACAATAAAAATATGACATCTTTGCCTTACATAAAGAAACCATGTTGTTTCTACCAGAATAACAATCTTTGTATGCATAAACAAAAGCAATGCAGTCTGTAATGTCTGATAGTGCTGAGTCTAAGCCATTGTCTTTCAGGCAGCAGTTATTGGTGTGAAATGGCTTGGTATGACATCATGCACAGTGCAAAATTCATGTATTGTGTTGAGATCCAAGGCTGTAGTGAAATCGTCTGATTCAATATGGGAAATTACAGAAGAAACACCCAAATCTTTGTTTTTATTTGCAGTTAATTTCCAGTCCCTGCATGTTCAGAAAACTTTTTATGCTGCCAAATTTTACAAACCCCACAATCAATTATGAGATATAATATATGGAACATGAACCACAGTTTAAGAAGCTTTGTCCCAGCCAATGGCAGATAAGCAGAAACACTGTATGGTATTTTCATAGAACCATCCTCAAGAAAAATACTGTGTGTGCCATTTGTCTTCATCATAATTTCTTCTTCTAGAAATATGATGATGCGTTCATATCAACATACAGAACACAAAACACAAGACCGAAGAATTATCATCCACAACATTATATCATGATATGTAAGCCTTGAAGTGCCAACCAACAGTTGTATATGAATAATATATGTAAGTGTATACACACACACACACACACACACACACACACACATTTTCTAATCTGTTTCAGCCACTCCTCTTTGGGGATCTCTTTCCCTCATGCACCAAACATTTCTAACACGTTTTTTTTTCTAAACAAAGGTTTCTGGAATATTCTATATGGTACTTAAAGTCCAACATCCTCAGTCTTATCAACTCTATATCTCTCTTCACTTTTCCTTTCCTTAGTCTACCTTGTTATTACTGCTGAAACTCCTCCATTTCTGACTTGCTTCTTTATCCACTCCATTTGAAATGTAGGCAGTTATCCTTGAGCATCTGTTTTCTCTGTCCAGCTTTTGCATTTTTATTCTTCAATTCGTTGATTCTGCAAATACCACTTCCCTAATACTCTAATTCCCCACTGAGCACTGGACCTCCTGGAGCACAACACATCTTTTGTGGTATGCAAACTGCAGACATTTGACTTGACTCAGGGTTTGTTTCCTGCAACTTGAGTCCTAATTGCTCCTGCAAGTGCAAGGCTTTGTAATTTTTTTCCTTTTAATTTCACCTTTTTGTCTCAAACAGATGAAGTAATATAAGAAAACTTATTTCTATGGAAAGAGCATGTGTTGGAAGTAGACAAATGACTAATACAAAACTATCAAAAACATCTTACCTCTGACTCACACTCCAGCTAAACACCATTGAATGGTGGTAGCAGGTTATCCTGGTTGGCACATAGACTTGACCTTCTCTGGCCACCTTTCCTGAGAAGCTCCTCAGGTCCCCATACAAATGTCTCTATTATGTTCAGTAGCGTCAATTGCACAATAAAACAGTATGCCCTTACCTCAGTCCCAGAACAGAATATCCATTTACCATTAATGATGATCATAACCTGAGAAAAGAGTCAATTGACTTCTTCGCATATGCCCTCTGGCTACAGAATCATGCTTCCCTGGGGACTTGGTTTGCATTTGATAGGACAGGATTAATTTGGCATAAAAATATTCTTTGGCCTACTTGAACTTTAAGTAGAATACAAAATGACCTACTTTTCTCACAGTTGCTATTTTCCCCAGCTCTTTGTTCACTACCTTGCCCAAGTGTTTGTGAGGAAAGATTCTGAAGCTCTTCACCTACACCTATATTAGAATTGTAACATTTTAACAATACTATATTGTCAAGAAAGAGCCACAGCAGGGAGAAAGCAGGAAACTAGTATTAGCAAGAAATAGAAAGAGATTCTTAATGGAAGACTGTGTGAGCAGATTATTTTAAATTTCCTTTGGCATGTATTTCTGACCTGAGGTTATGCTGAGACATTTAAAGGAGAACACAATTTATGACACAGAGGATCAATATTTCAAAAAGAATCTACTTGGCTTTTTTATGGAGGCATCATAGTTGCCTTGTTAGATAATTGAAAAAAATCTAAAAACAAAATACTAAAACTACCTGGGCATAACAACAACCTATATTCTTAACCCCAACGTTCAAAATGCTGGGGGAGAAGGATAATGAATTTGAGGCTGGCCTGGACTGTGTAACCAAGAGCTTACAAAAACAATTAACTGGAAATTTGATCAGTTTCATGCTTTACTCATAAAGCTCTCAAGGTATAAATATCTAAAGAACTATGAAGTTGGTCCTGCCACCACAGACATGCAATTCAGCAAGTTCAAGACCACGTTAGGCAAGTTACAATATAGTTCCAAACAAAAAGGAGGACAGTATATAGACCAATGTGGCATGCCTGGGGCTCCAGGTTCAATCCATAGTGACAAAGAAAGCAACCCATGGACAGAAAATCCTTTAAAAGTGTTACCTCTACTGGTGTTCCTATGGCTCAGTTTCAGTGTATCAACACCCTATAATTCAACAGTTCTATCTTGAATATGCACACTCTTAGAAAAATCCAGACCTACTCATTTTATGTTCTATTTCTTTATTTTGTGCTTTTATCAAATAGAAATACTTTTTATCAATAGCAATCTTTGTGATGTATAATTTTCTTTCTAATTATTATGCAATTTTGCCTTACTGTTTAATAAATATTAAAATTATATGTACCCCAAATAATTGTTTCAAAATGCTTATCTTTATGGTTTATCACTGAAGGTTTAATTTGTATAGTTATTTTATATAACTATATATAAGGAGTCAAGAAGAACTTTTTTTGTGTGTGCAGAAAGAGACTGTGAGTAGAAAAGCTTCAGAAGCATTGATGATGACCAAGCAAATTATTCAGACATCTTTGATTCCCCAGGATGTGACAAGTCTATGCCTTCAATAAATAAATTGTTTTGATACCAACAAGCAAGAACATCAGAGCCAATCTGAGTTGCTATTTTGTCACAGGATGTTAGTACACAGTTTTAATTATTTGCAAGTTGAACTCAGAAATGCTGGGCTTGATGTAAAAGAAAAACTAAGTCATCAGATTGGTTGATATAAGGTAGATGTTTAAGGGACTAGGTAGGGTTTTGAGTAAATACAGAACTGTATGCAAGTCAGAAGCCAGCTAACTGGCTAATTGATAATGGGGGGGCGGGTAGTCCTACACTTCTCAGTCACATCAATGGCTAGCCAGCCTCTGGTCTAGATGAACGATCATCCACAAAGGAGTTCACACTCCCAATTTACAGCACTGCCATGATTTCCGATATCATTATCTTAAAGTAATTAAAAGTCATTTAAAGTCAACTTTGGTTTGATCTCTGACTTGAGAGATAACCTATCTGACATAACAATGGGGATCCTTTGCCCAATGGATAGAGCATTGGACTTCTAGTGTTAGTGTGAACTGAAGTAACAATGGCTGCAGAGAGGCATCACAGGCAGAATCCATACAATTTTACGCATCTGGCAGAAATATTGCAGACTCAAGTGAAAGAAAGAGGTAAAACGTAGAGCCCCCATAAAAATAGTTCCACTGAGGCATGGTTGTCATTTATCTCAACAATAGTGTGACTGTTACTTCTACCTTGAGGAAGGCTAACTTCTTAGGTAGAATTTACTGTGCTGACTAATCTTCAAACAGAATCACCATGGAAAGACATCACTAGATATGTCAGTGAAGATGTTTCCAGAAAGGTTTCTCTAAAGAGATCAGCCCCACCCTGAATGTGGACAGCACCATCACTGGGGTGAAGTTGCACACTAAATAAAACAGGAGAAAGTGAACTGAGCACAAGTGATGCTCTCTCTCTGGTAGACTCCTGTGATCAGCTTCCTTAACTCATGTGACCTTGTCTTCCCTGCCATGATGAACTCCACCCTATCTTACTGTGAGTCGAAATAAACCTTTCTTCTCTGAAGCTGTTTCTTATGAGGCATTTGTTCATGGCAATGAGAAAGGCAGCTAATACAAGAGTTACTCTTCTTAAGTGGCATGGAAAAATCAATACGTAAAATAGTGAACTAGAAAGAACAGCCCTAACAGTTCCTTCCTCAGTTGTGTCTCTAACCATGTGGGCAGTGTTCTAATTATGTTTGATGGAAATATGTAGCTGTTCTGGGTCTTGACTTGTACATTATCAAAGGTTAGCGTTCATAAAGCTATTTCAGATCCTGAAAGTTTCAGTGGAAGATAATGACTCTCTGAAGAGATTAGGGAAATGACAAGGAGATTTATTTTTATACCAGGGATCAAATGGTTGGTGGAAAATGCAACAGTAAGTAAGGAGTAGGCTATATTTATGGTCTGGAATTCAAACAATAGAGTTAGCTAATGCCCCAGCATCCCGTCTAGAAAAATAAAACTGCAGTGAACACTAAAAGGAGAGTCCTTGGGCAGACGATAATGCTTTTCTGAGCTGTTTAATGGCAGGTGCAGTAAAATGAGTACTCATGTAAATAAAGAAAAGGGAGTGGGGCCGCTGGAGAAGGAACTAAAAATAAGTTGCATCATTTGCTTTGTGTGTTCCTAAGACAAGGGCACAACAAGAAAAAATATTTATATTAATACTTCATAATGGGAGACAATTTTGTCAAGTTCATGTGGAGGCAGTCAGATGTATTCTTAACTTTTGGATATTTTCCTAGTGTTTTGTTACAGTATATAGGATTGATAGCAAGGCTTTACATATGTTGGACGAGCACTCTACCACTGAGCTATGTTCCTAGCTCTATCCCACTCCCACTTCTAACCGCTTTCTTTTTAAGATTTGTGTGCATGTGTGTATGTGCTTGCATATGTGTGTGCATGTGTGTACGTGTGTAGGTGCACATGAAGTTGCACATGGGCTTGGGTGTTCAACAAAGAACAAAGGGAACATTAGAGCTGGAGCTGTAATTACAGGGGGCCATGAGTGACCTAACATGGGTGCTAGGAATTGAACTTCAGTCTTGTGCAAGAAAAGCAAGTGTTGAACTTTCTCCCTAGCTCCTGTTTTATTTTGAAATTGTATCTCTCACCAAATTGCATCGAAGTTGCAATGTTTTTATATTGCAATGTTCTGTTTTCATACTTTTCCAGTGTTGTTTCATGGCAGGCAAGCCATATACTAGAAATATCCTGCATCACTCCTTCCATCTCCCACCAGCACTAATGTAGACGGTAACTAATTTCTCTTTGTCATGGATACTTCACATTGGGTCTTTATCAGTTTCCACTTATAAAGCATCAGTACCCTAGAGATGATACACATTCCTATAGCTGGGTGGTGGTGGCACACACCTTTAATCCCAACACTCGGGAAGCAGAGGCAGGCAGATCTCTATGAGTCTGAGGTCAGGCTGGTCTACAACAGCTAGTTCTAGGACAGACTTCAAAGTTACAGAGAAACCCTGTCTCAAAAACCAAGAAAAAAAATCTATTACAAAAAAATGAAAGAATGATGGAGTCAATTTCACTAGCACGTCTTAGTAAAAGTCATCTTTTTAGCTTCACTTCTGGCTATGTTCTTCCAGTAGTGACTCTAATTTCATTGTCAGACTATAATTTATAATTTTAATATCATCTGCTATCTGGACTAGTTAAGAATTTCAAAAAGAATTTGCAAATCCTGGATCCATTTGTTTAGCGTTTCCTCCTGCACTTTCTCCCTTTTCCTTTCTCTTTCACTCTCTCTGAAGAAGCAGGGGGAAAAACAGTCAGTCCCTACTCCACTTTGCTTAGAAGTCTCCTTAGCTCCATTATATAGTCCCAAAAGCATGTTTTTAACTTGCTATGTCACTGCAGTTACCAATATTGTCAAAACTACTACTACCCTGTCCTAGGGGCCCTAGCTTTGCCTCTAGTCTGCAGTACCCCTCATTTCCATGTTCATCCTCACAGCTGGTGTTTACAGGGCCCACGTTTTCGCTACCATTGAGTTCAAGGCATTTTATGCTCTAAAATTACATCTTTCTTAACCCTTATCCTCATTCTAAAACCAGGCCAATATTTTAGGTTTTTGTATGGCAGCATTCCACTTATGATATTGCATTATGGAAAGAGGACATGGGAATCAGAGGATGCATTTATTTTTTTAAAGGTACCGCATAATTATGTATTGTATCTATTATAATTTGGTAGATGCATCTAAGAACAAGAATTATATTACAGTTAGTCAAAATCCAGGTGCTTCTGATATGGGGTCTGGCCGAAAGTTCCTGTCCACTGTCAAAGCTACACCTTCAGGCGACATTTGTCCTGGTCTAACCTTGACAAAATTCACAAGTTCCAGGGTAGGAGCATGAAGATTACAATTATTAAGCAAAGGAAACAAAGATATGAGAGAAATAAATGACAGAAACACAGAACAGCATTGGGAGGAAAATTTAGTGAATACTGAGTCCACCCAAGTTTATTTTCCACATGCTTATATACTCCGCTCCTAAGGGGTTGGGGGAGGCAAAAGATTTTATTAACATGATTGTTGGGCCTCATGAGGCCCAGTGTAACTTCCTGAGCCTAACTCGAGTTTGGAGACCTGTCTCTGGCCAAAATTTCCACACAGAAAGTGACTCAGTACAACCCAACCTAGGCCTGCCTCTGCCCAGCCACAATTAACACAGCAGAATATTATTGGTCCTTGTTCCTTGTTCCACCTGGCCCATCCCAGGCTTCCCACCCCCTATTTCAACCTATCTAAGTTCTTGCCTAATAAACGAGGTCCTGCTTTGACAGAGTCCCTTCTTAATGTGTGTGCTTCTCCCCGGTGGCCAAGGTAGAGGTGGGGGATGGGGGTCTGAGTCTTCGACACTCACCATCCCACTCAATACCACTCTGTCTCAGGGAAAGTCCGGCAGGTCCGGCTCTGCCCCCACCCTTTCTGCCAGAGAAGGAATAGACCAGGTATCCAATAGGCAGCTACTCTCTGGAACACCCTGCCAATCTCCTTGAAGGAGCAGGAATAGACTTCAATTCTCCCACCTTTGATCAAGGTGGAGAATTCACCTCTGTACTCAAAATACCAATTAACAATATCCTAGGTCAGGATCTCTTGTTTATAGCCACACTTGGGGTCAAGAGCTTTGAGAGAGCAAGAATTAGCTCAGACTCTCTGACATTTAGTCAAAGTGGCACGGACTCACATCTGTGGGCTCTGGCAGTCCGCTGAGGCTGTAGTCTGCTCGCGGCTTGCATAAGGCAGGGTCTACTTTCAAGCTCACTCACTTAGCTAGCTGATGGTAACCCTCTGACCTTGCTGATTTGTTAAGTAGAGTCATCACTGCTTTCCCACTTCCTCTTCACCTTAGAAGACCTCACTGGGTGGCAGGTGGGTTCACTCAGAGTGGAATGTGATGCGCATACCATTGTCTCTCAGTCTTTGCAACTTCATCCTGGAAAAAAGTGGCTCATCCTTTTTGTCCTAATTGTCAGTTAAAATCAGGCCGTCTGTCTATCTTTGGTGGAAAACAATTCCACAAGGGAATGAACAGTGGTGAGCAGGGCCACTAGAAGCAGTCGGGGCTTGCCCACAGCAAACACAAGTCTGTTCAGAACAAGAGAGGAAGCTATGAGTGAGTCTGATGCTTTTAGAATAGGACGGTCAATGCTCCAAAGCATCAGCACAGTGACTGCTCAGCTGAGTGCATCGCTGATCTCTCTTGTGCTCAGCTGATCTCTCTTGTGCTCCGCTGATCTCTCCTTGTGCTCCGCTAATCTCTCTTGTGCTCCGGGGATCTCTCTTGTGCTCCGGGGATCTCTCTTGTGCTCCGCTGATCTCTCTTGTGCTCCGCGGATCTCTCTTGTGCTCCGCGGATCTCTCTTGTGTTCCGCGGATCTCTCTTGTGCTCTGCGGATCTCTCATGTGCTCTGCGGATCTCTCTTGTGCTCTGCGGATCTTTCTTGTGCTCTGCGGATCTCTCTTGTGCTCTGCGGATCTCTCTTGTGCTCCGCGGATCTCTCTTGTGCTCCGCTGATCTCTCTTGTGCTCCTCGGATCTCTCTTGTGTTCCGCGGATCTCTCTTGTGCTCTGCGGATCTCTCTTGTGCTCTGCGGATCTCTCTTGTGCTCTGCTGATCTCTCTTGTTCTCTGCGGATCTCTCTTGTGCTCCGCTGATCTCTCTTGTGCTCCGCTGATCTCTCTTGTGCTCCTCGGATCTCTCTTGTGTTCCGCGGATCTCTCTTGAGTTCTGCGGATCTCTCTTGTGCTCTGCGGATCTCTCTTGTGTTCCGCGGATCTCTCTTGAGTTCTGTGGATCTCTCTTGTGCTCTGCGGATCTCTCTTGTGCTCTGCGGATCTCTCTTGTGCTCTGCTGATCTCTCTTGTGTTCCGCGGATCTCTCTTGAGTTCTGTGGATCTCTCTTGTGCTCTGCGGATCTCTCTTGTGCTCTGCTGATCTCTCTTGTGCTCTGCGGATCTCTCTTGTGCTCTGCTGATCTCTCTTGTGCTCCTCGGATCTCTCTTGTGTTCCGCGGATCTCTCTTGAGTTCTGTGGATCTCTCTTGTGCTCTGCGGATCTCTCTTGTGCTCTGCTGATCTCTCTTGTTCTCTGCGGATCTCTCTTGTGCTCTGCTGATCTCTCTTGTGCTCCGCTGATCTCTCTTGTGCTCCGCTGATCTCTCTTGTGCTCCTCGGATCTCTCTTGTGTTCCGCGGATCTCTCTTGTGCTCTGTGGATCTCTCTTGTGCTCCGCGGATCTCTCTTGTGCTCTGCGGATCTCTCTTGTGCTCCGCTGATCTCTCTTGTGCTCTGTGGATCTCCTCTTTTGCTCTGGGAACCTTGAGCTCATCAGGTACAAATGTCCTTGAAAAATAAGTGTTCCTGCAGATGAAGGTGAGGGGCCCCATCTGAAAGTTACTGAACCTCCCAATTGTGAAAAGCTGTGTCTTTCCATAAATAATCAGGTACAATACAGTAATATAAACCTTATTGACTTCAGCAAGGAAAAGATGCCAGAAAGGCAGATCTGAAAGGAAGCTTCTGTGGTAAGAGCAAAGGCACAGTTTGTTGGTGAGGTTAGAAGTGGGGGGAGAGAAGAGAAGTGCAGTCAAGTTTTTGGACTGATTGGTGTGGAGAAGGTGTTGTTGTTGTCTTGAGACAGGGTTTCTCTGTGTAGCTATTACTGTTGAGGCCATAGCTCTATCGATCAGGCTGGCCTCAAACTCACAGAGATCCTCCTGCCTCTGCTTTCCTATTACTGGGATTAAAGCCATGTGCCGCTACTACCTGGCATGGGCACAGATTAAGTATGTATAAATTTGCCATGTTATAAAATGTGTGGCACTTGTAGCTGTGTATAGGTGTGGGGGTTATTGCTCCAATATTTAATAGCCAGTACTTAAGACCTATGAATATCATTATCTGATTAATATATTACTTATCCTGCCCAAAACCTTTTATTCATTTATTCAGTGAAATAAAAATGGAACCATCATGTGAAAATTCTTGCCTAGCACTGGCATTAAAGTATTAATTCACCATTGTACAGTTTCAAGTAGTTTGAGGCCATGAGCTTCTGCTCACATTCAGCTCCGTTTGTCCTGAAATACAATATTATCTTATCTTGCTTTTACCTCCCAATGTTCTAGGTGTGTGTTTTAAAATGAAGACTAACAAACAGCATATCTATCTTATGGCAGTTTTGATGTTAAAATGAGTTAATACATACTAATATCTTAAAATGCTGCATGGTACTTGATTCATAAATAAATGGTAGATATAATTTTTAGAGTGGTGGTAACCAGTAGTGGTGATCATGTAAATAGTGCTGTCTGATTATGTTATTTTAATACATCCCCATGTGTGATCCAAATCAAGTTGTAAATATATAGCTATACTTAATATTTTGGGTATTTGGAGGAGATTGGTTCTAGAATGAGTATAGATACCAAAATCCTAGTATACTTAAGTCCACTATATAAAAAATACCAAAAGATACCATATTCTGGTGTCTTCTGCCTTTCTCCAATGTAGTTTATTCTAGAGGGCTAGGTTTGGTGGTATTTGTCTTATATTTCAAATGCTTAGATGGGTGAGATGAGAAAACTGTTCAAGGCCAGCTTGAGCTAAATAAGGAAACAAAGGAAGACTATATCCATAGTATTTATGATACCTAATTCAAATGCTATACAAACAGTTACACCATATGGTTTAGATAGTATAGCAATTACAAGAAATAAAATCTGTACATATTTACTACATAAACTACAGGGAGAATTACTAAATATTTTCAATAATCAGTTGGTTGAATCCACAGATGAGGTACTTGGAGATATGGAGGGCTAAACATGTATATACACATAAAATATCATCCGTGTACTTGTTATCTTCACAGTAGATATGGAGGGCTAAACATGTATATACACATAAATATCATCCGTGTACTTATTATCTTCACAGTAGATATGGAGGGCTAAATATGTATATACACATAAATATCATCCGTGTACTTGTTATCTTCACAGTAGATATGGAGCGCTAAACATGTATATACACATAAAATATCATCTGTGTACTTGTTTTCTTCACAGTAGATATGGAGCGCTAAATATGTATATACACATAAATATCATCCGTGTACTTGTTATCTTCACAGTAGATATGGAAGACTAAACATGTATATAAACATAAAATATCATCCGTGTACTTGTTATCTTCACAGAAGATATGGAGCGCTAAACATGTATATACACATAAATATCATCCGTGTACTTGTTATCTTCACAGTAGATATGGAAGACTAAACATATATACACATAAATATCATCCGTGTACTTGTTATCTTCACAGTAGATATGGAAGACTAAACATGTATATACACATAAATATCATCCGTGTACTTGTTATCTTCACAGTAGATATGGAAGACTAAACATGTATATACACATAAATATCATCCGTGTACTTGTTATCTTCACAGTAGATATGGAGGGCTAAACATGTATATACACATAAATATCATCCGTGTACTTGTTATCTTCACAGTAGATATGGAAGACTAAACATGTATATACACATAAAATATCATCCGTGTACTTGGTATCTTCACAGTAGATATGGAGCGCTAAACATGTATATACACATAAATATCATCCGTGTACTTGTTATCTTCACAGTAGATATGGAAGACTAAACATGTATATACACATAAAATATCATCTGTGTACTTGTTTTCTTCACAGTAGATATGGAGGGCTAAACATGTTTATACACATAAATATCATCCGTGTACTTATTATCTTCACAGTAGATATGGAGGGCTAAACATGTATATACACATAAATATCATCCGTGTACTTGTTATCTTCACAGTAGATATGGAAGACTAAACATGTATATACACATAAATATCATCCGTGTACTTGTTATCTTCACAGTAGATATGGAGGGCTAAACATGTATATACACATAAATATCATCCGTGTACTTGTTATCTTCACAGTAGATATGGAGGGCTAAACATGTATATACACATAAATATCATCCGTGTACTTGTTATCTTCACAGTAGATATGGAGCGCTAAACATGTATATACACATAAATATCATCCGTGTACTTGTTATCTTCACAGTAGATATGGAGGGCTAAACATGTATATACACATAAATATCATCCGTGTACTTGTTATCTTCACAGTAGATATGGAAGACTAAACATGTATATACACATAAATATCATCCGTGTACTTGTTATCTTCACAGTAGATATGGAGCGCTAAACATGTATATACACATAAAATATCATCCGTGTACTTGTTATCTTCACAGTAGATATGGAGCGCTAAACATGTATATACACATAAATATCATCCGTGTACTTGTTATCTTCACGGTAGATATGGAGCGCTAAACATGTATATACACATAAAATATCATCTGTGTACTTGTTATCTTCACAGTAGATATGGAAGACTAAACATGTATATACAGATAAATATCATCCGTGCACTTGTTATCTTCACAGTAGATATGGAAGACTAAACATGTATATACACATAAATATCATCCGTGTACTTGTTATCTTCACAGTAGATATGGAAGGCTAAACATGTATATACACATAAATATCATCCGTGCACTTGTTATCTATCCAGACTTTCACTGTAGCTTTTGCTGTTTCTGGAATGGGGTAAATTCACGTTTGAGTTTTTTGGGATACTAGTCCGATCTGTTCTTATGAAGTTTCCCAGCCATCAGGCTTTGGAATGTCTAACTAAGCACATGCAACAGCTACACCTGCCTTTTTAAAGCTCCATCTTAGCCTTAGCTTAGGAACTAAGGTGTTTGGGTATATTTTCAAAAGTCTTTGCTTATTAACAGATGATTTCTATTAATTTGTGGTGAAGATTAGACATTATGGCAGCTAACACTGAAAACTTATGAGGTATGCCTCCAGAAACCTGCTAGAAAAGTCTCACTTCTTTGTCTGTCCTCTTCAATTTTTCATCCTGTAATGCTGTTTCTAGTCCATATCACAGTCTGTAAAATTTTCACTTCTGGTCTTGGCATGAAGCCAGCTAATTTTAAAGTCACTTGCTCAGGCAAAAGAAGAATGGTTCATTTGGAGTGGACTATTCTAGAGGACATTGCTGCAATTAGATAGATGAATGACCGTGGGCTTTAATTCGAATAC
This sequence comes from Microtus pennsylvanicus, assembly GCF_037038515.1. NCBI lineage: Eukaryota > Metazoa > Chordata > Mammalia > Rodentia > Cricetidae > Microtus > Microtus pennsylvanicus. The sequence goes on along the minus strand of NC_134586.1, from coordinate 110,099,215 downwards.
TAGGTACACACTTCACATCATTTTTCTAAGAAAGTGCACTCACAGTTTCACTGAGGCAGCATAGTACTACTGAGTCAAAAGGTCTGCAAGCACAATTTCTATGCAAGGAGCCACCTCAATTCTACTTATTTATACATTTACTGGTTTTAATACGGACTGAGTCACTCTTGATTAACACTAAATGCATAGTTACAGAATGCATTAATGTTAAAATCAGTCCAATGAGGGAGAAAGAGCATGATAAAGACCGATACTTTATTCCTCCTGTTATCTTCAGTTCTTAGTAATAATGTTATTACTTTGTAGTTCTTAACATAAACTATACTTTAAAACTAATGCTAAAAATATTCAGAAAAAGGAAATAAAATAGTTTCTTGAAGTCTTTTTTGCATTTTATGATCATAACATTGAGACAAAGTTTAAATTTCTCCTTACCATTTGAAGATTTAAAAGAAACAAACTTTAAAGCAAGTAAGCTCATAACCATAAAGACTTATAAGCAAACTCTAATAGCAAATAATACTAAAGCAAATACTTTTCATAGTAAATTAAATATCTTCATTCACTCCCTGTTTTACTGTATTAACAAGTTTTTGTTGATATTCTTTGTCAGATGTCCAGAAGGCCCTGTGAAAAGAGTACAGAAACGTGATGGCGCCCAGAAGATGATCTTAGTATCTCACAGTTTATATTTGGAGAAACGGAATACAACATGTTTAAAAACTAATAACGCTACTGCAAAGCAACTTTCAGCACCAACCATATAATTTCTCAAACAAGGAATAAGGAAATACCGAATTCTACTGATCCTAAACGTAAGATTTTTTCAAAGCAATCTCTCTGGCCTCTCACTGAAAGAGCTATAGACACTGATCGCTGGTATGCCTCTTGACCATCTGTAGGATAATTTATGGGACTTTTTTGTCTTATATTTCATACCAGTTATTCAAGCCAGGGTCTTCCTAACTAGAAAACCCTCTTGGTTCTTCTAGAAACTCATTTCATCTTCTTTACCCTTACATTTATACCTTCTTGTCCTTGATATTTTAAAATTTGGTGTGCCCTAAAATTTTAGCCTGGTAAACATCAATTGATAATCTATTTACAATACCAGCCAGTGTCATTTATTAGAAACTTTCTCTAGGAAGCTCAATGTCTAACTAGTGTCACAAAATACTAGATTTGGTGGCTTATAAAAAATCAAATTTTTGTGTGACATAGTTCTAGTGTGTGGGAATTCTAAAGTCAAGGCACCAATAGATCAGCCATGTGGCAAGGACCTGCAACTTCATAGTGTGTGTGTGTGTGTGTGTGTGTGTTTGTGATACTGTCATAGAGAGGGGAGGAGAGTTTTCTGGGTTATTTTTTGCATGGACACTATGGGACAACAAAATGTCTTCTATTGTCAAAGATAACTCACATTCTACATTCATTTTGTTATCAAAATGCAGAATTCTCTGAACCTGACCAATTCTCCAACACCAGTTGGGAGTCCTGTAATTCAAGTCAAACACTGACTGGAATTAGATTTCACTGCTTAAGAGCTCCCTTTGAGAAAACTTCCTCCCACTATAGATGCTAATTTGGGTCTTAGATTGTTGTGAACTCTTGATCAGAGGTTGCTGAACACCCTTTCCATGTTGAGTCATTTATTAGGGAGCTCACAGGACTCAGAGAGGCACTTGCGTTATAGTAACTTGCTCATTAGAAAGGATATTGCAAAGGATGTGGACAACCAAATGGCACAAAGGATCTACAGTCCAAACTATGCAATATCCGAGCTCCCAAGGTCTCCTTGGATGTTACCTTCCAACAATGATACAGATTCAGTACTAGAGAAGTTCTCCAAATACTGTCCCTGGAAGGGAGGCTTCATCATGGATATTAGTTCATTTTATCAATAACTAATTTTACCCAAGTTAGCCTCCATTTCCTTTTGTCCCTCTGGATAACCCTCCAATCATCTGGCTGGCTGTAATGCCTGCATTACTCTCTATGTTACAGTTTGCACTACTCTACCATTCACAAGCCGGACAAGGGACTGAAGATTAAAGGAACACACAGGAGATTTGGGTCATCCATGAGGAGAGAATGCCGAATGCTTTTTATTGAAGCTTAGAAAAACCTTGTATGCTTAGCTGCTACACAATAGAAATCCCCCCAAGCAGGTGGAAAATTACCAGACCCAAGAGTAAACAAAACCCCTAAGTTACCCACCAGTGGGCAACACTCCTTACCCATCCTGAGAAAACGTCCAGTTCAAAACACATTTACTGTCTTGGGTTGGGGCAGCCCCCAAAAAACCTTTCGTGTCATTGGCTCACTAGTCACCCATCACCATGTTCAGCCAGATTTGTGCTGAATGATCTTCTGGGAAGATAGCTAAGAGGACTTGCCGAATGGAGACATTGACCTGAGCTTGCCTCTGGCTCTTGTGCTATGAAAACATAAAGATAATGCTCCAGCACATATAAGCACTCCAAAGGAGGCTGTGCTTGCTTAATCCTTAATAAGTCTGCCCGCAAATTGGAACCCTTTAAGTAAGGTCTCAGCGCTGGTGGGAGGAACCCTGGTATTGTTAACTAGAATAATCTTATGAGCCAATCTCTAAATTGTGCACTCCAAGGTCCGTGAATAGCAGCATTAAACATTTTCACTGTATTTGTTAAGTTGTAACCTTAGCAGTGGTCTTGAACCAAAACCAATTGCAAATCTGACTGCAATATTCATTTGGAACGGCCAAGGCATTTGCAACTTGCCCTGATAAGGTATCCATTGTGCTAGCAGAAGATACTGACTGACTTATATTTACTCCAGTAGCCCTAGCCACTGTGGCAACCACAGAAATGGCCACCATTTTGACTGGTGTAAAGCCAAAATCTCTTCTTACTCAATGAAGGATGAATTGATCATCATGGGATATGTTGACAGATAGAGGAACAACCCTCGGCACTTGGACCGCCCATAGCCAGCTCCTCAGAACCCAGCAACCCTTCAGTTGACAAACATGCTCAGAACAATTTAAAACTCCAGAAATATTAGCAGGATGATAAAGTACATTTTTACGATTTTTTTCTGAATGGGAATTAAGAAGTCTAGGGGGAGGTTTAGGGGCACTCAGCCCAAAGTATGGAAAGACTCCAATCATAACTCAAGGGCCCAGGCCAGCAGCAACTGACTGGAGTTAGGCAAATTCTGCTAACAGAAGTATCTATAACTGAGAAATTTTGCAAATTTCTGTGATAATATTTTGGGTGGTATCCGAAGGCACAGCGGATTTACCTGTGCTAAAATTGGTAGAAGAGAAAAACGGCAACACTGGGCTATTCAATTGAAATTACATGGGCACGAGTGAGAAGGAAACATAGAACATGCAACAAATCCGCTTAAGAGTTTACTAGAGGGAGTGCATACAGGCCTAGGAATCGGTGTGCAGAGAGAGAAAGATAACGCGTCCAGCTTTTTTAAAAGTTGCCTAACTCATGCACACAGGGGTTGGCATGACTAAGTCATATACTGGTGATGCAGATGGTGGGCTCATGCATACACGCAAAGGTTTAGCTGAGTCATAGTGGATGTAACCAGGCATGCGCACACGTGGGGCATGCAGGGCCCTTTAACATTCAAGCAGTTGCCTGAGGGCCCATCCGCATGTGCATGCCTTTAGAACCCCAAAGCACAGCCTTATTTATGGCTGAATAATTACACCAATCCCACTGACAACAGAAACAGAGGATTCTTTACCAGCGTCTATTTGATCTCTTGGCTGTGTCCTTTCCTCAGGCTCCTGGACAAGAAAAGCCACAGCATGCACCAGGTGCTCAAGTACCCATACTGGACTGTCAGCATCCTGCAGGAAAACACAAACAGTCCCCTTCCCCACACCAGTACAGGATCTGGACCACACCAAGTGCCACCTGCTAGATTCTTCCATTTGATATGAGGCATCCCAGAATAAACTGGCCTCCAATGCTGGTTGGCAGTGATTGAGTATCAACAGTCAAAAAATTTAAAATGGATAAAACAAAAGATAAATGGTATCGGGGGTGGAACCATTCCCCTTTTTTGTTTTATGCAAATAGGCTTTGAGCATACGATGCACGTGCTCCACTGTAGCCTGTCCTTTGGTGTAGGAGGGTCTTCTTTCTATGTGTTGCTTTCATTGCTTGAATAAAGAAAACTGCCTTGGCCTTTTGATAGGGCAGCCCTTAGTTGGGTGGAGTAGACAGAACAGAATGCTGGGAAGCAGAAGGACAGTGTGGCAGATTCCATGCTTCTACTGCCCGAGACTGATGCTGGTTAGACTCATCCCAGTAAGCCACAGTCAAGTGGTAATACAGATTATTAAAAATGGGTTGATCTCAAGATGTGAGAGTTAGCCAATAAGAGGCTAGAACTAATGGGCCAGGCAGTGTTTAATTAATACAATTTCCTTGTGGTTATTTCAGGGGTTAAACTAGTTGGGTGGCAGACAGCCCGCTCTGTACTACAGTCCTTAAGGATTATAAGGTATTCCTGTTTTATGAGAAATAGAGAACTCAAAGCAAAATTTAGCAAAGCCAATGCTGGTATGGACTGGTCCATTGTCAGTTTTTACAGGTTTTGGAACTCCCATGTAGGTGAAAGCCTGGAGACAGTGACTTTTAACATCCCATAATTTTTCTCCTGTATGAGCTGAGGCAAAAATAAGATAAGAATAAGTATAACATCTATTTGCCATATGTGATTAGGGGCAAGACCACGAGGATTAACTCCCAAATGAGGAACAGCTAAAAGTTCTGTGCACAGAGTTCATTTTTAAAATAATATCAATGGCCTGTTCTCGAGATATCTTAAAATGAAATCTTAAAGACCCCAGCATTGAGATAAAAATGATTATGAGTTTTTTTCTGCAGCTTCAGAAGATTCTTGACTAACTGCACAAATTTGGCCAGTACACTGATTGGCCAATGCATTCCCCTCGCTCAAGGGATCAGGGAGGTCAGTATGAGCCAGCAAATGCCCTATATAAATGGGAACAGATCGGGCCCAAAGCAATGTTTGAATAGCCAATAACTGCATCTGGACTCGAGATACAGAGGCAATATAAGCTGAGTATCCAAAGTTACAAGAATTTTGCTTACATATTGACTGTCAGTAAAAAGGTTAAATGGAATATCAGCATATTTCTCTAGGGCCATTTGTACAGTGATCAATTCAGCCACCTGAGCAGATTTAATATTAACAGGCTCAATATCAAAATTGGGAGGGGAGGCCGCCATGACTTTCCTGGTGGAAGATCCATCAGTAAACACATTCCTATCCTCTGCCACAGGTTGCAAAGAAATAATTTTAGGTAAGCATACTGGAAGATACTATGTATCCTCCCTCTAGCTGTTCCTAAACCAGGGTATGAGAAGCCTATAATGTACCCTTACTTACGGACCATTCCTCTATCTGTACAGGTTTTTCAGTTTTCCAGTTTATGGGAATGCTTTCCGGCTGCTCTGCAATGACCCCTAAGAAAAATTTCCCAACTCTATATGCTGTCCAGGTGATTGTTGTATTATTTTCTTGTCCACTAAAATTTGCATATCTCCCTGCAGACTATGTCCAACCCCCCCACCCAGGGACAAAACCGTGGTCTGTTAACATGTGCTGCACAGGTTCAGTGGTCAGAACTGCTCCCATAGCTTGAAAAACATCTCTTCCCCACAAGCTGAGAGGAAGGTGTTTCAGGACAAATGGTCTAAAAATACCCTTATAGCCTTCTTCATCATTCCAGTCTAAATATTGGGCACTGCACTCTGGAGAACTGGCCATTCCTACCCCCTGTAATGCTGTAGAGGCTGGCCATAGAGGACAGGCCACAGGCCAATGTTTTTTAGCAATCACAGAAGAATCAGCCCCTGCATCTGGAAGGCTTTGGAACCTTTCCCATTAATTGTTCATGTAAGTGTGGGGCGGTTCCCTAAACTAGAAACCCAAAAAGCTCCAGGAGTCCCCTGGAGTTAAATCCCTTGTCCTCTTGTTCTTGTTTAAAGAATGGATTAGTAGAGCAAAACATGGACAAAAGCAATCAATCATAATTTTAATTTCTCCAGTATAATCTTAGTCTATAATTCCTGGTAAAAATTTTAATTCCTTTAGGTGCTGAACAGCTTCTACCAAAGACTATACTTACTGAATCCTCCAGAATAGGCCTGAATATTCTAGTCCTCAAGGCCTGCACACCCATCTGTGAAGTCAATACTGCCCGGGTGGAGGCACAGAAGTCTAGTCCTGCCCTTCCTGGGGTGCCTCAATGTCGTGGACACTGAGGTGTTTCTTTGAGGAATGAATCTGATGGGACCAGCCCGTCTTCTCATTGCCCTGTATTCTTGCCCATACACTTGCATTTTCGGGGCCTGGGGCAGGTACCTCCTTCCATTTCCCCACACAGGAAGGGGATTTCCTAGAATGTCAGTTTTAGAGTGGTACTCATTAGCCCAATGGGCCCCCTTTTGACACTTTGGGCAAACACCTGAATTCCTTTTGAAATGTCCCAGTTGCCTGTACTGAAAACAAGTCCTTGATCTAGCTCCACCTTGACTCTCCCAAAGGGCAGAAACAATTACCTGTCCTATCACATGAGGGCCATCAATGTCCCTGCATAACCGAATATAGTCATTTAAACTCCTATTTCTATGGGGGCATATAGCCTCCAGACTGTATCTGTTAGCCTTTTCATAGGCCAATTGCTTTATGAGAGGCATAGCTATGTCCACATCCCCCAAAAATGCAACCTCTCAGCTGTAACAGGTGGTCAACAAACTCAGGATAAGATTCTGAGGTTCCTTGAAGACCCTTAGCTGTTTCCCTGCTCCTCTTTTAGGTAATGCTTTCCACCCTTTACCGGCCATGGCAGCGATCTGAGCATGAACGGCAGGGTCATAAGTAATTTGTTCTGCTAAGCCTGCCAACTGTCCTGCACCAGTTAACATGTCAAGGTTACGCTGGGGGAAACCCGTGGTGGCATTATACAATGTGATATCTGTGCAATTTTCCTGCATTTCACCCCTCCTTAACAAATAATCTCCTCCTGAAAGACAGGCTCTGCAAAGCTGCCTTTCTTTTTCTAACTTCTTTTTAGCAGTACAATCTCGCTTTCTAACGTTTCTTCTTTCTCTTCTATATCCCTTTTTTATACTTTTTTTTTTACCTGCTCCCAATCAGGAATATTCTCTAAAATAACTATCGGTTGGGCTGCCAATCAATTGGGTGATCAATACAGAATTTCTAGCACCCATCTTCAATTCACCCTCACCATCAATTTCTTACCTACTGGCCAGCCTTCTGAGAGTGATCTTTCAAGGGCTGCCCCTACTTCCCAATCTTTCTGATAAGCCTCCAACTGTAATGCCTGCGTTACTCTCTATGGTACAGTTCACACTACTCTACCATTCACAAGCCAGGAAAGGGCCTGAAGATTAAAGGAACACACAGGAGATGTGGGTCATCCGTGAGGAGAGAATGCCGAATGTCATCTATTCAAGCTTAGGACAAACATTATATACCTAGCTGCTGCACGATGGAAATCCAACCCCCCCCCAACCTCAGGCAGATGGAAAATTACCAGACCCGAGAGTAAACAAAACCCTTAAGCTACCCACCAGTGGGGGCAGAGGGAGCACAGAAAAAAACAGGATGTTTAACTGGAAATTGCAACAAGATGTCTGACCAGAAACTGTCCTCAAGATGAAGCCCTAGGAGGAGGGAGGAGCTGGGCCCTACAGCTGGCTTCTTGACAATCTACCCCTACTCAAGAGTTTGTGTATGAGGCCACAGTCATCACATGATCTAATTACATGATGACACAGTGTCACTTCCATACCCCAAACATTCCCAGCCTGCCAGAAAATAAAACAGAGACTGAAAGCACTAATTCCCTCATGAAGATTCTCCTCATAGTAGCATCACCAAGTATGTTAGTGTTCCCACAATGAATTCCAGAAGAATCAAATACCCAGCAAAGCACTTCCTTATTAGTCTTCATAAATAACCAACTAAAATAGTTACTTTTATTGCAAATCAAAGTTCTATCAAGTGAGACAGAAGCTAAACACTGTGCAGCAATGTGGCAGAACTACCCTACAATCCAAATCAAAAATCTGAAAAGTGACTCTCTGTATGTAAACTTACATTGGCTTCCCCGCATTATCCCCTCCCCAGGGAGGGGTGAGAAGTCCCCCAAAAGAATGTATTCTCCTGTGCAGGTCAAAAGGGCAGAAAGTAAAACCAAGTGTACCCTCAAGCAGCAAACGTTTATTCACTGGCCAGAAAGTGGAAAAGCAGCAAGTCAACTTCCAAATCAACTTCTGAGGTGGGGAAGTAACAGAAATGGGATAGGAGACATATGGGAGGGATATATGAGTAAGTAGGAGAGATGCTTCCTGGAATAAGAACATTGCTAGAATTCAGGCACAGCCTCTCTTGTTTCTTTCATGGTCCAGTGCCTTCTGTCATGAGAGTTGGCAGATATGTCACCTAATATGGATATTAGATTATAATGAAACTAGAGGAAATCTAAAAAAAAAATCCCTCTCATCTCAGTTGGAACTTATGTTGTAAAGAAAGTTTTCTATGTTAGATTTCAAATACTTCTCTCTTCCCATTTTTTTATTATTAGAGTTTCAAACACTTCTGCCTCAGTTCCTGGCGTCTACAAATATTTTGAATATAATATTCATCTCAGTAAAACCCTCTCCCAAACAATATGAGAGCACAGAAAAGAAAGAGTTTCCCATCCACCGACTCTAGGCTATTTACAACATGACTGAAAGTTCCACTTAATAATTTAAAAGGGACCCAGCTATACTACAGTTCAGACAAGGGACAGGAAAATGGCTAAAAAGAAAGTAAATGAACACTCACCAGGACTGTTTGAAGGACAGTTTTGTTCTGTAAGAGAAAAGCAACTAGGTAGGATTGAAAGAAAGGCCCTTAAGAGTGTGAAAACATTCAACCCATTAGTTTGTAGAAAGCCTAGTGCCAGACACTTTGAAGACACAAAGTAGACCCAGTTATGGCCTTTGTCAAGAAGAAGGTGTTCTTAGAAAAATACCCAAAAGATAAAGTTCAACATTTGAAGGTTATACAAGAAACCTAATGGGAAAGAGAACTGAAATGCTTGTCTACCCATATCTCTTACATTGGTCCTTGTAATGATTTCTTAATAAACAACCACACAAAAGAGACTAAAATTTAAGTTTCCATTGCACATCTTGGTTCACAATCTTCTAATGTTCCTCCCTGTATTCTCCTCCTTGTGGCAGATAAGCCCCTCAATAGTGTGATACTCCGTTGTTCTTCCTGAGTTACATCCTTCACTTCCCTCTGCAATCACTGTATGACAGACCTTGTTGCTGGGTGTTTTTTCTTGTTTCTCCAGGCTGTTCTTCATATGCTCCACCTTACAGTATGGCCAACTGCTTTTCTCTTTGAAGCAATGACTCCTCCTTCAGAACATAAAATGATGGCTTGCCAACTTACTACACTCAACTCTCTCTTCCTAAGTGTCAATTCTTCAGAAGTTTTCCTTGTCTTCTTATCTATAAAAAAGCTTCTGTCAATTTTCATAACTTTACTTTGATTTTTTTTGTTCTCAAGCTCTCACACACATGTTGCTGTGCTCTGTAGCCTTCTAAATATATCAACTCTCATCTACCTCTTCTACAAAACATATGCTGCCAGAGCTCCTTCTGCTCCTTCAGCCAATAGCCGCTGAGATACCAGCCCACTGGGGCATGCTCTCTCTCTCTTTAAAAAGCAGTGGCAGCCCTCCACTCGCTCTCTTGCTCCAGTGACTAGACTCCTTTCTTGGCTGTCATGTAGGATGGTGTTCTGTAAGATTTTTTTCCCCTCAAATAAATAACCGTTTGAATCCAGACTGATGTGGGATTGTTTCATGCATTAACATATGCAAAAATACACCCAATTTTATGCTCCTGAGAGTAGGAAGTTAGTCTGATTCACAGCTGCATCTTACAAGATATATACAATAAAATATTGAAGATATATACAATAAAATATCCACTTAGATTGTTTGTTGAGTAAATTAATTCCCAGTTTCAATTGCAGAGAATTGAGACATTCTTTGTTGTAGGCTGTTGGCATAAATGTTTGAACAATGTGTTATCATTCAGTGAGATTTTCAGTAGAAAAAAAAGAGGAAAGGAAAAGGTATTCCAGTGTTAAATGCCATTTGTGCTAGACAAGCATAACTTGTATTTACGAATGAAAACTTGAGATTGATGGGGACAGAGGCTGCAAAAAGAACAATAGAAATAAAACTAGGAGAGCAAAATGCTGTGGCCTCATGGATATCTTTAAGCAACATATCCAAACATTGATTTTCAGAAAGAAAAAAAAATGGCTGGGTAGCATTTGGTTTATAAGAACTTTCATTTTGCCTGTAGAATATGGGGGGAGGGGGGATCACAGCAATGAGTTTCAGCAGTAAAGCCACGGCAATAGTTTAGGTTAGGGGAGAATTCTCCTAAAGGGCTGTAGGGCTGAAGGAAATTTAGGGGAACTGGATTGTATGTCTTACTTAGAAGGTCCTGAACTCAAGATTCCAGTGTCATATTCCAGTGATAATAAGTGGTGGATCCTTTTCTGTGATGGTATCTCAAAAATTAGATGGGGTTTTTCTTAGTCAAAATATTAACTAAAAATATAGTAAACAGATAAAGCACTGAATGTTGTAAAAGACCCATGTTCTGGTACTTAACCAAGAAGGAAATGATGGCAGAGGTGGTTAACAAAGACAAGATAGGGTGGGGATGAGCATATTTGCAGAGATAGAAGCCAAGGGAAACTTGACTTCATCCTGTCCCATTTCTCTTTCAGTGACAGAGAAATAATAAAGTAGATATCATTGTTTCATTTCCAATTTTATTGGAAATGCTTTCAGTTTTTCTCTATTTTATTATTGAGTATAGCTTTGTGTGTGTCCTTAATTATGCTCATTTATGTTTCTTCTATTTCTACTTTCTTCTGGGCTTTTATATTGTGAAGTATTGTTTCTTCTGGAAAGTCATTTTTTGTGTTCTAAAAGATTATTATATAATTTCTGTAATTGAATCTCTTAATATGACATATTGCATTTATCGATTTGAGTATGTTCAATCATCTTTGAATTCTTAAGATGAAGCCCAGTACATCATAATAAATGATTGCTTTGAAGTAGTTTTGTGTTTGATTTGAAAATATTTATAAACTTTCCATATGTATTCCATAGGAATACTGGTTCCTAATTTATATCTTTGTCCAGATTTCATATGAGTGAAATACTGGCCTTATAAATTAAGTTTGGCAGTATTTTTTTCCTTTATATTTTATGGGATGGTTTGAGAAGCATTGGCATTAGTTTCTTTAAGCTCTGGTAGAATTCAATCTTTAAATGATCTTGGCTTGGATTTTTTTTTTAATCTGGGAACATTTTCATAATGTTTTAGCCTCTCTTTCTATGTCTCTTTTAACTTTTTATGTCCTTTTGAACATAAAGAAGTTGGAAGTCATATAATAGAAATTTATCCATTTTTCAACATTTTTCTGTTTATGATAATTTAGATTTTAAAAGCATACTCTAATAATCCTTTGCATTTCCTTGGTGTCTGTTAAAATGTGTCTCTTTCAATCTCTTGCTTTAATAACTTGTGTCTTGTGTTTTCTTTTGGCTTATTTTCACTAAATGTTTATAAATCTTATCTACTCAAAGAATCAACTTTGTTTTATTGATTCTTTGCACTAATTCGTTTTAATTTCCATGTCATTAATTTCTATTCTGATCCTTATTAATTGCTTCTGACTGCTGATTTGGGGTCTGACCATTACTGTTTTGATAAGATTACAGGTAACATCCTATGATATTTCTTTGAGTATTCTCTAACTTATATGTAAATACTTGTAACTATAGTTTCCCTTTCAGAACCATTTCTATTACATCCCATAAGTCTGGTGTGTATGCTTTTATTCTCATTAGATTCCAAGAATTTTTAAATTGCCCATATGAATTCATTGATGATCCATTCAGTATTTAATAATATGTCATTGAAATCTCCATGAGATTCTGTATGTTCTATACACTATGATTGCTACACCAGCTTGCTTGCTAGTTCTTTAAGATTAGAACATTTTTGTCTTTTTACCTTAAGTTTATGTTAATCTTTACCAGTAATACTTGTTTCTTATATGTTTCAAATAGGTTTTATTTTTATTAAATTTATTTATTGTGTGATGAGAAGCATGTGTGCCATTATACATATGTGGAAATCAGAATGCAGGAGCTGATTCTCCCTTTGTACTATATACATAGGTCCTAGGATCAAACTCAGGCTTTATGACTGATATCTTGGCATAGTGAGCTATGTTAAATCCCCAGCTTTATTTTTAAGCCAATAGTCTGCTACTCTAGGTCTTTTCCTTGGATACACTAGACCAACAGTGATCAGAGGTATTACTGAAGATATATTCTTGCCATTTTGTAGCATTTAGTAAGGTTTGTTAATTTCTTCATTTCTTTTTGCAGTCCAGTGCAGCTTTTCATTCCTGTTGTTGTATCATGTTGTGGATATGTTTATCTTTCTCTTGCATGCAGGAATCCTTTGAGTATCTTCTATGGAGCTGTCTTAGTGGTTAGAAATTCCTTCAGCTTGTGTTTACCCTGGAAAGTTTATTTTTATTTTGGTTATGAAGAATAACATTGCAGTACTATTAATCTGGGTTGGCACTTACTGTTTTCCAGTTACTGAGCTGTGTTGTCTCCTGAACTTTGATATAAAAGTTTTCTTTAATATGGAAGTTGGTGTTTCTCCTGTGTCCTGCTCATTTCATATTCACTACTCTAGGATGTGGTGAAGGACTCTTCTCTTCTGAATGCCTCCTTAGAGATGGGAAACTTTATACTGGAGTTGTGTTTAGTTAAGTCTCCTATGCTGATAGCTGGAGGTGCTTCTGCTGCTCCTGTGATTTGCAGTTCTTGTCTCATAATTCTTTTCACAGATCTCTCAAGTTCTGTTCTGTTCACACTACTAATTCATCTTTGTTTCTGCTTGTGTGTTCTGACATATTGTGTATTCTTAGCTCCCTGGTATTCTATCTTCTACTTGATCCAGTCTGTTGATGAACTTTATCTATAGAGTTTTTATTTGACCTATAAATTTTTCATTCTTAGCATTTCAATTTAATTTTTCCGTGATTTCTATATCTTTACTGAATTACATTTCTAGAACCTTAATGGACATTTCTGTTTCACTTAGTGGTTTGTGTTCTCTTCAAATTTGTTCATATCTTCTTTGACTTTATTAAATATTCTTAGAAGGATCTTTGCAAACATTTACCTGAGATTTCATATACCTTACTCTGATTAGAGGCCATCATGATGGTATGTAATTTTTGTAGAATTTTATGTTTCATAAGCATCTCGATTAGACGACTAGTTGTTTTTTTTTTTAAGTCACTCATAATCTTTCAGTAAACTCAGTTGCCTTAGGGTTTAGGTGTTGTTTCTCTCCACTAGACTGGCCTTGGAGCTCAATTTTTTTCAGTTTTTTCCATCAAACTAGTCTTTTCTGAATTGACATATCTGTAGCTATAGATGGTGGACACGGGTTACAGGCATAAATGCCAGGCTTCTGGAGGACATGAAAAACATTCTTCTACCCTTTAACCTTGACAAGTGAAACTCACGAGATGAAATGATTTATGTTAATAGTCTGAATACCTTATAAGGAACCCGAGAAAAGTAGACTCATTTCCATCTTGTCTGATGGTCAGAGAGTTTGGAGGTTACTCAAATGATTGACAAATGTAGTTGACATCCGAACTCAGGATGTGAATGCTTGGTTCTTTTAACATTAACATAACTCATTCTAGTCAGTCCATGCCATCCTGCGAGGTGGTCAGGATATGCAAATGTACTTCTGCTCCTTCTTTTGTAACTGTGAGCTCACTTGGGGAGGGGTGGTTTTCAGAATATGTGACCTAGAGCACCTTTGCTACCTAGACAACAGAATGTTAATGATTTGATGTCTCAGAGTGAAAAAGCCATTGACTATGTGAGTTATCCTTTGTATCATGTTAATAAAGTCTTTTGTTACCTCCCCTCCATTTACATTGGGTATAAAAGCTGTGGAAAAATAAATGCAGGCAATTTCAGGATTTCAGTAATCACTGGAATACCCTCGGGTATTATTCTTTGGTTTCTCTCTTGATGTTTTTATGCATCTTCATATTCTTTACTTATAGTTCTAAAATTCCTATACCCTTACTGTGCTAAGAGGTATTTTTGTCAAGGCCAGTCCTCAATACCTGTACTTACCCTATCACGACTAATAATAATGTGACCTACCAGTTTCTTCTTAATCTGTTGTCTCATAAACTTCATGACATCAAGAGGTTATTCCTATGTTTCTTGCCGTTGTTTCCCTTATAGCTATTAGAGAGCCTAGTTTACAGTAAATGCTAAAAATATAATTTATTGAATGAATGAATAGGTTGTAATTGGGGCCTGAAAAGAGTTTGGAACAGCTGTTAGAACGATAATGCAGGAATTATAATTGGAAGTCAATTAGAAAAGACTAAAAGAATTGCTGACTTGCTTTTTGGATTCTGCCAAGATAGAGATAATGCATTTGTAGTGGAACTAATCATCACCGCTTAGTAACTTTCTAAAGCAAGGGGAAAAAAAAGTATGGAGAGTAAAATTTAAGGATCTAAATCAGTGTGTGGTTGAACGATTGGAGGGCACAAGGCTAAAGACATCTTGACCTTACATATATGAAATGACTGACTACAGAATTTAGGTTACTTAAGAAATAAAAATAACAAAGCATGGTTGGGGAATATCAGAATGTCTAAATATAAAACACTGTGATGATAACCAGGACAAAAATACAGCTGAGTATGAGAGAGCAAGTTTCTTCATACAACACATGGGAAGGACACACAAGGATTTCAACATTGTAATAAAGAATCAGAACCTCAAGCAAACAGTGAACTTTGACCATCTGGGAGGAATCTTCAGTTCAAGGAAGGGAACTATTTCAGACATCATGAAACAGATAGGGATAGCAAGGATAGCATACCAGGCACTAGGAAAGGTTTGTTCAATAAGAGACATAACAACAAAAACAAAATTAGAAGTATATGGTACACTTTGTCTTGAGAAGCCTTCTTTACAACTCTGAAACCTAGACAATTAAATGTTCCTCAGAACAGTGGCTGAATGTGTTTGAGATGGCATGTCTCACGAGGATTCTAGGCATCACATGAAGAGACAGGCTGTGAAATGAGGACATTAAGAAACATCTCCATCTACAGAAGGAAGCAAACTACAGGATATAGCAACAGCACTTGAGATGTTTCAGTTATGATATGAGAAAGAATGATGGCAGATACCAAAAGATAACACTGCCTGAAGAAGTTCATGGAGTAAGGCAAAGAGGAAGATAGAGAGATATTACATTGTATGTTGGTTTATGCTAAGATAGACAAACATATATACTTTAAAGGTTTCTTGACTTCAAATTTTGAATCAAAGGATACGTTTCTTTAGAAAAGAGTTTCTTTTTTTGTTTCCACAGAGAATGAGAACCTGTGAAATCCTTCCAGACTAACTTGGTTTGATGGACCAAACCCCCGTAAAAGGTCTTTGTAAACCCTACAAATTTCTTTGCCCAACAAAAAACAGGAAGAAGTTTAGAGAAAACTGTGTCCAAATTCCCTAAATGATTGTTTACAAATGTTTGTTTACATTTAAAGGGGGATATGATATAGAGATGAATACTTTACATTGGTATGGATCTTGGTCTATTGATACAAATTAAGGTCAGTTTTGTTATATGTATATTTCTGCTCCTGATTAGGGTATTGTGTTTGTGCATCCCATTTAAAAATGTAACGTATAATTAAGAAATACAGGTTAATAGAGAGTCATCTATAATGGTCAAGCTTGAAGTCATGTTAGTTAGATTTTTCTAGCTGTAGAGAGATATATTTCAGATGGATAGTTATTCCTCAGATCTTTCAAAGACTAACAGAATATGACATTTAAAATATTTTAAGAACTTAAACTTTTCATGACAATATCTGCTCCTGGCAGCATTAATCTACTTCAGGAGGATGATAAAATTTATATCATGTTTACATTTTGTGGTCATGATGGGATAGATGATTGACTGGCCTTGTCCACACTGTCATTCTTTGTAGTCTATGGCTGTTGGCTAGTTTCCCAGCCTCCCAGAGCCTAAATAATCACACAGAAGCTATATTAATTGCAGTACTGCTTGTCCAATGACTCTAGCATATTACTAGATAGCTCTTGAATCTTAAATTAATCCAGTGCTATTATTTTGTAACTTACCATGGGACTCACAGTTTGCCACCAAGGTTCTGGCATGTCTGTCTCCTTCAGCAGCCACATGGTGTCTCTCTGACTCTGCCTTCTTTTCTCGTCTTTCTCTGCTTGGAATTCCTGCCTTGCTCTATTCTGTACTGCCAGAAGCCCAAAGCAGTTTCTTTATTAACCAATGGTAATAAAATATATTCACAGCATACAGAGGGGAATCTCACAACAACTCTTGACATCCAGAGCCCAGGTCAAGAAAGAATAATAAACTGAGGTACTACAACTGTAGTGATAAGACCAGCTGTAAAATCCTTGTCTTTCCTGAAGGGATAAGCATCATTTTTGCTTGGATTTCATCAGCTTGTTCATACTACATGTTTCATGTCCAAGTTTAAGAGAGCAGAAAATCATGGGTGCATGCATCAGGGAAATAATGGATGAATAGAGATCAGTACAAAGCAAAGATTTGTGTTAATAAAGAAAATAGAAACTATTACAATGCTTGTTGGTGTCACTCCAGGTAATGAAGCTCAAAGTGTTGGGTTCTAAGACAGATAATGATTAATGACACTGAACATTGCCAGAGCAGGGGAGTTGAGTAATTTTATACTGATATTACATGTCAAAATTCAATAGTGCTCAGAATGAAGTGAATATCATATGTTTGTTTAAAACTGATTAGAAAAATGACAATGCAATATATAATCTCATTCTGTACACCAAATTTGTATAGAATATTTCCTTTCATGCTGGATTTGTATCTACATTAGATAAAGTTTGTAACTACATATGATAAGAAAGGAATCATATTATAAACAGTACCAGGAACACACAATTTATTCCCAGTATTCACCATAGTATATTAGACTTCTCAGTTTGTTAAGCTAATTATTTATAATTTTTCCTCCTATACATACATGTATGTTAAATATAATATTTATATTTGTAATACTAAAATATCTTTAAATAACCATATATATAGTAAAGCAATTAAACTTCACCCTAGAAGAAATGAGAAATCTGTGGTATGTATTTGGTGACAAAGTATTTGAGGATTTTATTGGTGTATTTGAAGAGACTTTGTTCAGCCTTTTCTACTTCTTGGGTACAGCAGAAGAGGGGGGGAATATCAAAGGCAAAGAATAAGAATGCATTATATGAGTTATCCTCACAGTTATTTTTCTCCAAACTATCCAGGGAGAAAAAGGTTTGTAATCAACAGTTGCTGAGCCAAAAACCCTTACCTACTCTGCATTAACAAAATCACACTGGAGTGCATGAGGTGATTAAGTGAAACCATAGAAATAGCCTTGAACCCACCCTCCGCTATTTCTAAGCAAAATATTCATAAACAGTGCTTGATTTCCTTTTTTGTCAACTGTTGTTTGTTGTATACTCCTTATTCCAACTATCAGAAGTACCATGCCACCACACCCAGATGCAGAGGATCGGAAATTGAAGATTTTCAGGGCACTAGGATTGAAACACAGGCATGTTAATGTCAACTCTGGTACACTATATCGGATCCAGTCTGTGGAATTCAACAAAGTTGCTGTGTGTCAGGCTCATCAGTCAAGGGCAACCCTCAGGCAAAGTTTGCCTTGCCTCGTGTCTTGAATGAAGAGCTGTGTATAGACACCAGCCTGCACACTATAGGGGGAAAAAGTGGTCAGTTCGGAGGCAGGTCTTTCATTCACAGGACAGGGATCTTGCATCATTTTTATAGACTTTGTTGCTGCATTTTGACTTTGCTGTTGGAGAATGCTCATGAGATGAAAGACTTGAAGAACATGATGCATTTATTTCAAAAAATGAATTGCCATGTGAAATTATGATCTTCAAATTTCTAGACATTACACTTATTTTGCAATGGAATCCAGAAAACAGAAGTACCCTGGAAAAGTTTATCATCTTTGTGTACCATTTGACTGCATTTTTCCATTTTGAGTTTTGAACTATATTACCTCTAATCTAATTGCAAATACTAATTTGTCCCATGATTTAAAATAAATGTTATTGCTGAACTTGGAGAATGCTTCTGTTTGTACCTTGCTACCGTTGCATCTTATTGATTGTCTTGCTGGTTTCTATGGTAACAGAGGTGGAGAAGCTAATTAAGATCAAGAGGTTAGAATGGAAGAAAAATGGAATTTTCAACACAATTCATTTATCATGTGCATTTAAATTAGTTTCTTTAATAAAATATCTCTTGGAGTAGAATGGTAATGGATGAATCACTTTAACAAAAACAAATGATACATGTTAAAAGTTTAATGCCATTTATTTACATCCAATTCATCTCATTAAGGAGCATTTTACCTTTGGTAATCAAATTAACAAAAATCATTAATAGAAGCTGCTGTGTCTCAATACTGTTCCTCTAAGAGTTGTGGCTTTGGGCTCTTTCTCATGTGCATCACCCACAATATTTAAACAGAATAAGCCTACAGTTTCTGCTAAGCTGTCATCTTCATGCCAACCCACCCTTCCTTATCCTTTTCATGACTCGCTGGCTGGGAGTATACAGTTTCTTAATTTCCAGGAGAGTCCTAGATTTTGCCAAGGAAATATAAGTTGCAAAAGATTGTTAAGTAGAAGATGGATCAAAACAACTTTTTCTGTTGATATTTTATTCTTCTCATGATCAGTTCAGCAATGATACTTCACAGAGGGTGAGAAATGATTCCAATCTCCATGACCCAGCCCTCTAACTTATACAAATGCTCCCCGTTGGAATATCTAGCATATTTTTGTTTTCCTATCTGGTACCAAATGCATGATGAGCTAGGCATGTAAAATATAATGACAGGTAGCATAATGAAGCATGGGATTAACTTTTTCCATTATAAAATAGTTGGTAATTTTTTAACTTTTAATCATAACCATCCTAATGAAGTGCAGGATAGTTTAGTGTCGAGTACTTGCTTATTGTGCACAAAACTCTGAGTTCTGTCTGTTCCAATTAACACAAGCAGACAAAGAACAAAAACACATAACCCATTTAGATAGCTATATAACATCCCACAGACTATATTATTACTGCTTGATATTCAGACATTTAGACTACTTTAAAATACTTTATAAATATTAAATAATTGTGTTATAGACATGTTTGTGTTGTAAACCATTCTTTTACATGCAGGACTGTTTACAATTTAAACCTTTGCTTTAGTATTCTGTGTCAATTTATTAGTACACAGATCCACAACCCTCTGTGAACATTGTGTACTCATACATATTTCTTGTTTTATTTAGGGGTTGCCTCCCATGGGGCTTACAATACATTCATCCATTCTTCTACACTTCTTTGTATGCATGTATTTGTCTACATATTTAGTTTTCTGAACTCATCAATATTTTATAACTAAGTTGTTGATGAATAATAGTTTAGACAGCATTAGGGAGTAAATAACATCAATCCTAGTTTGCTCAAAGAAAAACTTCACATGTAATGTTCACCAAAATGCCTAATTTTAATATTTTTACCTCTAAGATATATTAATACTTCCATAAGCAAATTACTACTTTTTGTATAGTTGGATACTGAACATGGAATGAAAATATTTTCCAGATATTATTCATAAAATTATTTGTATTAATAACTTAATAGAGATGTTTAAATGGTAAACATGTACCAATTCAATATAAGTCATAGTAAATCAATTTTTACAATGTATAATAGCATCATAGTTTCAGTTATACTTATTTAAGGAGTTACAAAACAAAATTGCATATGTATATCTATTTTTATATCAATATTCATGTCTATATCTAAGTATTCTGAATGTCATAAAGACACAAAAACACAAATCAGCAATTCAAAATTTTGCTGAACAGCACAACAATATATAAGCAAAATCCTTAACTCTTTCTTTAAAAATATTAATTTAGTATGTTTAGAAGAGGGCAGGTCTGATATATTTGGGACCTAAGTTTTGTGCTGTGTCTGAATCAACTGCAGAGCCAACGCTATTAGTGATTCCGTTTTCTGTTTCTTCTTCAGCTTCCTGGAACTTGACACTACATTTTTTTTACCTTTGAAAGATGGCAGCTAACTATAATGCAACAAATCATCCTTTAATTTAAAGAGGGACTTTGCTAGCTGCATTTGAGAGAATGTAATGTACTTTTTCAGCTACCACATCTGAACTATCAGGAAGGAAAACCTTAGTAACCACCTTAAGAGAATTTCTTTTTTTTTTTTAAAGACTCTTCCACATCGCAGAGTACTAACCACTATGGGATAAAACCGGACTTGCTGAACATAGTGGACAATGAGGACTACTGAGAACTCAAGAACAATGGCAATGGGTTTTTGATCCTACTGCATGTAATGGCTTTGGGGGAGCCTAGACAGTTTGGATGCTCACCTTACTAGAACTGGATGGATGTGGGTGGTCCTTGGACTTCCCACAGGGCAGGGAACCCTGATTGCTCTTTGGGCTGATGAGGGAGGGGGACTTGATAGGGGGAGGAGGAGGGAAATGGGAAGCGGTGGCGGGGAGGAGGCAAAAATCTTTAATAAATAAATAAATAAATGAAATAAAAAAAGACTCTTCCAAGTTATGGCAATAACTTGTTACTCTTCACAATCTGGCCCTGTTTCCTTCCACTACATAAATTGTTGAATTCATGTCAGGTGTTACACCCTGTTTCGTGCTCTATATGATATAATTTATACCTGTTAACTGTGTGAGGTATTTTAGTATTGATTATGTTTTGCAAAAGACAGGACTGAAGAGCAGAAAGGGTATGTGCCATTTCCAAGTTTAGACAAAGGTGCATAACATGGCCTTGAATGTCAGTTTATCTGACCCAATAACATTCTCTTTCAGAGATAGTTATTATATTTTCAAAGCAATCAATGCAATAAAGGCGTTTGGGGTCTCGCTCATTGCCTAGGAACCAAATTTTAATTCAGGAATTATTATAGTTGATATTTTAAAAAACATTTTCAGTATGTAATTATAACTAAGTTTGGAAATTTGACTGTAGTGCTGAATGCGGTGGCTTAAGGCTGTGGCTTCTGGACTCGAGAAGCTGAAACAAGAGGGTCACTGCAAGTTTGAAGCCAGTTTAGGTCAGTTCTAGACCTGAATACACTACTAAATGAGATTATGTCCTAAACAATACCATGTGAGAAAGGTTAGACAAGTTGATTATAAGCAATTATTAATCAGAGTAATTTTGTTGTTGTAACCTTTTTGGATCTTAAAACTCTAAAGAAAAAAGTTAACCTTTTCCCAATCTCTTCCAGTGAAAATCATTGTATTCTTACCCTGCTGTCCTGATCAGGTAAAAAAAATAATAAAAGATTGGGTGTTGAGAACATGGCTTTTATGTAGTATTGTGAAAGTTTCTGTTGTGTGCCTGGGGGGAGGTGAATACCTGGGAATACCTAGGGGAAGCTCATGGAGACTGAGGAAGTAAAGAACATAAGCAAGCCTCAGGAAACCTCTGACACTTCTGAGAGTCACCAAGTAGAGCAACTGCTGGAGAAAGAAACTCCTCAGCCTGGTTGAGCTGCAGGAAATCCTACATGGAGGACCAGGGATGGAGCTTTTGTAAGTCATTATCCACAATGAATGAGGCAGGCAGTGGTTCTGGTCCCACGCTACTCCAAGAAGGAAGTGAGCAACTCCTGTAGAGAGTAGGCAGGGTACTTTATTATCAATTTAGTATAAACAGTCTTAAATGGGTGAAACTACTATGGACAGATTGCTATGTGAAGCATTGACAATATGAACACAACATGTTTGGATTTTAATAGCACATGCTGGCCCGGACCCCTAACAAGTTTAAAAGGTAGTGCACTTCCTTGTGTTACAGCTCAGAAGTTCTGAGATGGCTTTGAAGTGGCAAACATGTCCAATCTTTTGGTGAAAGTCTGTGGGCACCTGATGGATGTAGCAGGAACAGCAAGCTTTTTGTCTTTGGTAGATCTCAAAGGCTGGCATGTTAGGTCTATGGGGGCAGTGGAATTTGGGTGTAAGACATAGCTGTAGCCCAGCTGAATGTTAAGGCAGAACAAAGTCATGATGCTTGCACCCACTGGTCAAATTCCCAAGTCTTCTCCAGAAAGACTTAAGTACAGAGGCCCTCCAATGAGAACACATATGAGAACCTCCAATGAGTCTGTCTAGGTGAGTGTTGATAATCTTCCTTCTCTTCCTCCCCACAGCATCTGCAGCAGCTCTGACCCTGAAGATGGTCAGAATGTAAAGAGGTACCAGGGCGTCATCCTGGCCCTGATAGGCTGAGTGTATGTATGCACATACATTAAAAAATAGTACCAATCAAAAAAGAGGTGCCTAACCTGGTCAGGAAGGAGAAGAACACTGAGCCACAAGTTCACAATCAGGTCCACAGCCTCTGTCTCTTCAGAGGAAAGTATAGGAAAGTAAGAAAGTTTCTGTTTGTTCTCAGTTGCTGAATGGAAAAAAAGGAATTAAAGAAAAGGAAGGACGTGACTGCTCTTAGGCATGGTGGAAGAGAAAGTTTATTGTAGATAAGAGGAAGAACATAGCCAGAGGTAGGATATCTAGAGAGTCCAGGATGAATGTGGCACATGCCTTTAATTCCAGTCTAAAGAAGTCAATGGGAGGCAGATTTCTGTGAGTTCGAAGCCAGCCTAACCTATAAGGCAAATTCTAGGACAGCCAGGACTGTTATGCAGAGAAACTCAGTCTCAAACAAACACACAGATGAAAATTATCATCATACAAAAATCCATACCAACGTAAAATCATTTGGAGTCCTGTTGTTTCCTTAGTCTAAAAGGAGAATCAGAACACTCAGTAGGACTGAAAAGTTGTGTATGTAGGTGTTTGTTATTTGTTTTATACTGTGTAGTCTCTTAAGATGGTGAGATTATATGGCATGTACCCTTTAACCTTAGTAAATATGGCTTCCAACCATATGGTTATTATTTAGAATATATATATTTTATGTCTCTATTTTTAAATAAGAGTTGATTCCTAGTTACATATACAGTATATCTAAACAAGAGTTGAATCACATATATAAGATTAACTATGCATAGATTTTTTGATTATAGTCTTTTGTTATAAGTTTTAAGCCAAATTTTATTACGGATTTTATAGATTTTCTTTAACCATACCCAATGAATTTACAGATCCTGAGATAGAGTTTACAGTATAGTCTTAACCGATTTTCTTTTTTGAAAACAGAGAGCAAAGAAACAATAGAGATAAAAGATTTTTAAGAGTTGACGGTTGAGATAACAGACTTTTGGAAGGGCAGAGCAGAGCACGTGTGGATAAAGAGATGTGGGGACCATTTGTTTGTGCAGTGGTAGTTGCTACCGTTTGTGAAAATTTGGAAATCAAGTGAATCAGCTATGGCCATTGATCTGTACTGAGGCCAGGCTGTTTGTACTCTGAGAAGGAAAGAGAATGTTTGTGAAACCCACTGGAAGGAAATTCTATAAGCTCCAAGAGGGAGCTGAGAGATTGCACAGTGGCCCAGACTGAATCAGCCTTAGAAAAGCTGCAGAAGGAACTCTACCTAAGGCAGCAGAGGCTAAGGAAGAGAGAACAGACAGCCCTGAGAAAGGGGAGGGATGCTTAGGAGGAAGCTGAGAGATGAAGCTGTAGGACTGCAGGCAGGACTGCAGTGCTGAAGGGAAGGAGAGAGAAAGTTAACTGAGCTGAGGTGGATGAAGTAGTATTGTGAGGAGAATTTCCATTGGGGCATTCCCAAGCAGAATGGGGAAGCTTGTCAGAGAGAAAAATGTTCCAAATCACAATGGAAAGGTATCCCTTGTCCTTGTGATTGGAGACCACAGAGGGGAGAGGAGAGTCCTTACACTGGCGTGGCTTTTGTAGTAACAGTAAACAAAGCAGGCATCTCAGGATGACACCCAGTAGAGGAGAGGGGAGAAGAAAAATAATGGGGAGATATCTACATGGGTGTGGTAGGCCAGAGGCATCGCAGGCTGCAGGAGTCAGAGAAACACATAGAATGTAGAGATGCCCACGTTGAGGGCATAGCAGGCCAGAGCCCAGAGAGACACCTAAAAGAGTAGAGGAGAGACAAATGGGTAGAAAACAGGTTGGTAAAAGCAGCAGCTGAAGAATCAGACTCTAGAATTTGGAATCCAATTTTTTCGATAGCAGAAGCCAGCAGAAATAAATAATCTATACATACTTTAGGAGAGTCAAATTAGCAGTTTGGTTTGGAGAGGTCAAGTTCCTTGGAAAAGAACTCATTTATGCCATTCCCGTGGTTTCAGCAGCAAATGATTGAATATACATAAAAATAAAAACAGAAGGACAGGACTGCTCCTAGGTATGGTGGAGAAGAAAGTTTATTGTAGATAAAAGGAAAAGCATAGTCAGAGGCAGGGACATCTGGGTGAGCCCAGAGGAACATGGCCAGACTGAGCTGGACTGTGAGAAGAGATGGGAGGGGAGAGAAGCCATTAACCATGACAGGTAGCCTGGACCAAGACATTGTGCAAGAGACTGGCATAGCCAAAATGACTGTAGTGTAGTGTAGTGATTGGCTAGAGGAGGTGGGAGGAGGAAAACCTAGCCAAATATCTGGACTGTAGAGTTCAGGGCAGGAGGCAGCAGGGCCCTGTGACAGAGGGATGCCCAGAGAACCTGGTGACCAGCTGTGCTTTGATATGTTAATGGTGCAATAGTGGCTCACACACCTTGGCAGTAACCAATAGCTCTTTAATTGGACATAAGACCAGCTCTAAAAGAGGGAAATCATGACTGGTACAGAAACCTAACCAACAACCAAAGGCTACAGAAGTCACCGATCTTGGAGGAGAAACCTACAAAACATCACTCTACTAAACCAGCATAATATATAGTTACAGAATAAATATTCATCCTTATGCCTGAAGGGAAGTGTGGTCTTCACTCTTTCATCAAGGAAACTTCTCTTTGCAGTGGGCAGAAACAAATACTGTACACTACAGCCAATCAAAATGTAGAGGTGTGGAGCCCAGTCAGAATGGATACATCCAGAAAACAGCTCCTTTACCTAAAGCTTAGGGAACATTGTGGAAAAGGAAGTGGAAGGCTTGTTAAAGCCACAGGATCAGGGAGTATTTTTTAATGAGATTGTGTCTTTGATTAATGTCAGAAGCTTCACTCATAAACTAGCAATAACCTGACTGTGCAAATGTGAGCTGAACAAGGGCAATAATCAACACAGTAAGTGAATAGGGGTGGGGTGGAGAAGACCACAAGGTTTCACCCCTGCGCAAAGAAGACTGCTGAGAGCTGGAGAAATGGTCTTCCTCAAGGAAGAGCACGTCAATTGGTGATCCAATACCAAATATGTAAAGTTGAAAACATGGATATAAGTAACATGATGCAAAATGAGCAGGTAATACCTATAAATTTAATTAATTAATAAATGTAATTAATGCATATACATTTACATATGTGACAATAATTAAGAAAAAAGATGCTATTAATTTTAAATGAGAGTAAGGAGTGGTGTGTTAGAGGGTTTGGAAGTAGAAAATAAGGAGCAATTGATGTATTTATAACTGTAAAAAGGTAAAGGTTGATTCCCAATTTTCTGAAGAACCAACATTTTGATTGGCAGTTCCTCAGAAAATTGGGAATCGATCTACCTCAAGGTGCAACTATATCACTGGAGGGCATAGACCCAAAAGGCACACTCTCTTACTGCAACTACAGTTGCTCAACTATGTTCACAGTGACTTATTTATAAGAGCCAGGAACTGGAAACAACCTAACTGTCCTTAAATTAAAGAATAGATAAAGAAAATGTGGTACATTAACACAATGGAGTATTTACTACTCAGAAGTTTAAAAAAAATGGCATCATGAAATTTGCAAACAAATAGATGGAACTAGGAAAAATATCATCTTGAGTGAGATAACCCAGATCAAGAAAGACAAACATGGTACGCACTCACTTTAAGTGGATATTAGTTGCTAAGTGAACGAAAATCATGACACAATCCACAAACCCAGAGAGGCTAAGTAACAAGGAGGCCTGTTGTGGAGGGAATACCTCTATCTCCCTGGGAAGGGGAAATAGAATAGGTTTCCCCTGTGAAATGGAAGAAGGTGGTATGGGAATTGGAAGGACCAGGCTGGGGGAGGGATGATTGGAAATGGAGTGCATTTGGAGGTAATGTGGAAAACTAATGCAGAAGAGGCTGCGTGGTATCTACAATGGTGACCCTATCCAGGACTCCTATTAAATGGAGCATATGGAAACTGAACCACCCATCTTCTGTAACCAGGCAAGGCTTCCAGGGGTCAGTTTGGGAGCCCAACCCAGTCACAAGCCTTAGACCTACAATTTATACTAACTGCAAGATATGCAATGGTGGCTCAGAGCTTGTGGGAGGGACCAACCAATGACTGGTATATCATGAGACACACACAATAAGAGAGCCTTAGCCTAGCACTGCCTAAAGACCAGGAGCTGGAGCGGGTGGGGGGGTGGTCCAGGATAGAGCCAAACATGACTGACAAAATAAATAAATAAGTCAATAAATGAATAAATGGAATTATTCCTAATGATGCTCTACCATATTCATGACTTAGGGCCTAGCCAGGCTGTCATCAGAGAGGCTGCCTCCAGCAGCTGATGGGAGCAGATTCATAGACACACATCCAAACATTAGCCAGAGAACCCAGGTTGGAGTTCTCCACCAGGCTCCTTAGAGCTCTGGGGAACCCCGTAGATGAGGGAGAGGAGGAATTGTAGAAGACAGAGGGGTCAAAGACATTGGAAGAGCAGGACCAGGGGAATCAACTAAGCAGGGCTAATTTGGGTGTATGGAGACCAAACTGCAATTGCGAGCCTGTATGGGTCTGTGCTAGGTCTTCTGCATATATTAATGGTTGTTGGTATGGTATCTTGGGGAGGGGTTCCTGATATTGGGAGTAGGGGCGCCCCTGTCTCTTCTGCTTGTTCTTGGACCCTTTTTCTTCTAATGGGTTGTCACACCCAACCTTGATGTAAGGCTCTGTACCTAGTCTTATTGTATCTTTTGCCATGTTCAGTAGATGTCCCTCGGAGGAAATAGAGGTGGGAAGAAGTGGAACGAGGGGAGAGGTTGGAGGCACTGCTAGAAGGAGTGGTAGGAGGGGAAGCTGCTTTTGGACATATTGTAGGAGAGAAGAATAAATAAAAAGTTTTAATAAATACATAAAATAAATTATTAATAAAAATGATTGTCGGTGTAGCAGCATTAGGAGCTAGGATCTTTAGGAGTGGTTTACATCTTTACCTAGATACTCATTCCTTTTTCCTAAGAAGGAATTGGTGCTGGTAAATGTAAGATGATTTCTTTGTCTCTTCTCTTTTCTTTGCATGTGCATCCTGGCATTGGAATATAGAAGATGTGTGCTATCCATGTATGTCATTTTACTGTGCTTTCCTTAGTTGAGATTAGCAGGTATCAATTTTACAAATTGAGTTGATTAGTCTTTTACAGTCTAGTTTCTTGAGTTCTTTATATATTTTGGAGATCAGACCTTTGTCAGTTGTGGGGTTGGTGAAGATCTTCTCCCAGTCAGTGGGTTGCCTTTTTGTCTTAGTGACAGTGTCCTTTGCTTTACAGAAGCTTCTCAGTCTCAGGAGGTCCCCAAAAAGAGGAACATGGGATGTACTCACTCATATTTGGTTTCTAGCCATAAATAAAGGACATTGAGCCTATAATTTGTGATTCTAGAGAAGCTAAATAAGAAGGTGAACCCAAAGAAAAACACATAGGCATCCCCCTGGATATTAACCTTCATCAGGCAATGAAAGGAGACAGTCTGTCGCTGTCAGAGACCCACATTGGAGCATCAGACTGAAATCTTAAGGTCCAAATCAGGAGCAGATGAAGAGAGAGCACGAGCAAGGAACTCAGGACCACGAGGGGTGCAACCACACACTGAGACAATGGGGATGTTCTATTGGGAACTCACCAAGGCCAGTTGGCCTGGGTCTGAAAAGGCATGGGATAAAACCGGACTCGCTGAACATAGCAGACAATAACGACTACTGAGAACTCAAGAACAATGGCAATGGCTTTTTGATCCTAATGTACGTACTGGCTTTGGGGGAGCCTAGAGAGTTTGGATGTTCACCTTACTAGAACTGGATGGAGGTGGGTGGTCCTTGGACTTCCCACAGGGCAGGGAACCCTGATTGCTCTTTGGGCTGACGAAGGAGGGGGACTTGATTGGGGAAAGGGGAGGGAAATGGGAGGCGGTGGCGGGGAGGAGGCAGAAATCTTTAATAAATGAATAAATAAAAAGAAAACAATACAAGAGCTAATGAAAAAAAAGGTAGAAAAGTTAAAAAAAAAGAATCAGTCTTCATAATATAAACATCCAGAGAGAATCAGCAAGGGCTGATGTAGACTGATGACGGTGGCCATGCTACTCAGTAGATTTTCACTATAGGGGAAAGACTTCATATTTAAAGCAGAGGCTCTCTTTGATCTTCACAGCCAAAGCCTAGTTCTAAGCCTTCACAGAACAAGCAAACTTTCATATTAGGGTTTCATGCAGCTAATGGCTTCAGGTTGAAGCCAATACCCATTAACCATCGGCAAACGCTAACGCTTTAGAGAATTATGCAGTGTATTTAGTCTGTGTTCTGGAAATAGAATAACAAAACGTGGATGACTGTATGTACATGATTGTACATATAACAAGAGTAATTTAATATCTTAAATTAACTATTCAAATGTGTTATTCAGAAAAACTCAAGTCCGTTTGAAATAGTATAGCTCATCTCCGAAGCTCTGAAAACATGCATCAGAATTAATTTGAATTTTATACCTGATCATACAACATATATCCAGCATCCATGTACTAGGAAATAGTTCACTCATCTTACTGCTTAGGAAACACCTTTCATAAATTTACAGACAGTGATTTCTCTGATGGATTGAGGCTAAAGAAAATTCAAAACATTATGTAAAGGACTTAGCATTCTAGATGCCATTTAAAAGGCATATGCTTTTAATCTCAGCACTCAGGAGGCAGAGGCAGGTGGATCTCTGTGAGTTGAAGGCACACTTAGGCTACAGAGTTAGTTCCAGGACAGCCAGGGATACACAGAGAAATCCTGTCTTAAAGTAAGATATAGATAGATAGATAGATAGATAGATAGATAGATAGATAGATAGATAGATAGATAGATAGATCTATAGATGATAGATAGATAGTAGTTTAGGGTTTTTAATGCATGACACAGGCACAAAATATGAACAGTAATAGAAGTTTTGAATAAATTAAGTCCAATTCTCATGTGTGATTCTGAGGGATTTAGGACTTCAGTGAAGGGGTTTGGCATTTAAAGAGAAGTAGAGTTAGAAGCAGAGCCTGTAGTTCTATTTAAATTACTCTAAACTTATGTTTCCTGTGGATGGGCAAGGAATGGTTCCTTGAGATGAAATGCTGAAGATGATGCCAGCCACACTGATAAAATGGCCATGGAAGACTCAGAACACTGTATGGACCTGGTTGCTAAAGTAGGGCAGAGAAGATGGTTGCCTCCAATTTCGAAGAAAGTTCTACTGGGGGAGAAATACTGCCGGATAGTATCATATGAAACAGTGGAGTCTTCTCTGAAGAGTCCATCAATGCAGCAAACTTTGTTGCACTTCTTTTACCAAATTGCCCCAAACACCTAAACCTTTTGCAGCTACCACTCTGAGGCAATAGTCATCATCAAGATGAGACCTCCACCAGCAAAAGATTGCAGTTTGCTGAAGGCATAGATGTTCAATAGTGTTCTTTCAAAAATAAAATATTGAATAGTACACCTTATTTATATATGAAATGATCACATATAGTCACTATACTTAACTAACTTCATGAATTGAGTTTAAAATAATGTGAATATAACTTTTATATGCTCCAAGAAACAACAACAAAAAATGTAGTGGTTTGGAAATGACCCTGGTTATAATTATGTAATTTTCTCTCCATTTAGATGTATAAATGTATTTATACATGTCCATGTACCAAATACATATTTATTCACACATACTACATGAAAATAGCAGGCTCACTAAACCAACACAGTCATATATTAGGGATCATCTGTTTCTTACGAAACTTTGCTTGTTGGACAACCTCCCTCAAAACTAACTTTGTGGAACCCAACATCTGCTCATTCATCATAGAAATGTCTGTTAAGGTAACAGTCTCCATAAATGTTCATATAGCTTTACAAATTAAAAAAGCTAAAAGAGTATACACACACAACGTAGTTTCACTGGAGAATCCAATGCATCACATGCTCAGGTGCTGATGTACTCACTCTGTCATTCCAGTTCCATCAGGGGCCCAGAATAAATTTCAGGGTTCCCTTTACTTCCATTGTAAAATTATCAGAATGCGTTCTGAACCCTCAGAGGTCTCTGGTTCCGGCCTCCATTCTTTGATGTGTTTTTCTAAGAGGTGTATATGGAGCAGACAATTTGGGGGTGAATTTATTCTATCGTGCACATGATATTTACCTATAAATAATACAACTATTCTTGTCACTGAGTTGGGTAAGTGTAAGAACAAACACAATTTTGACAGGTCCAAAGATGTTTCTGTTGACTCTTTAATTTTAGGTGATTATTGTAAATAGTTTTACCCAGATCTGATGGTGTCCAACCAGTTATTAAATCCATATATTCTGTGCTTTTATACATGAGACAAACAGATTGAAATAAATGGTTGCTTCTATTGCAACAACAGCCTGCTCTGTCAGATTAAAGCTATAAACTCATCAGAGAATGGGAATCACAATTCTTCAAATTGATTCTGAAGGGGGACTAAAAGGTTAAAACACCAAGAGTATGCTTGACATTTTTTTACTTTATATCGACAAGGAAATGTGTACTTGCATAGAATGACTAGGTTGGAATACAGTTATTACATGATTCTGAATATGAATGTTTTAACCTGAAAATTATGTGCTCAGTGGTTTGTTTGTTTGTTGCATTTTGGAACTGTGTCAGATTGTCAATCTGGCTTTTAGTATACCTTAAAAACACAATCCTTGGTGCAGCTGAAAATAACACTTCATACTTTTTCCTCTTTTTATTCTTTTTTTTTAAAGTGTAGCGCAGGCTGGCCTCAAACTCATGATCCTCCTACCTCCACCTCTTTCAGCAAATCCTACCAGCATGTGCCACCACAACCCGCACTCTTGTTACTTTTGAAGGTACTTGGGTTTAGTTCTCAGTAACCATGCAGTGGCTCACAACTGCCCATGACTCTAGTTCCAAGTGATCCAATACCTTCTTCTGTGCACATGGGATAAATAAACAAATATATGCATAAAATAAAATGTATAAATATTTTTTAAATGTCCTTGAGCACATTTGGCTGTGAGCTTCTGATAGCTTTCAGTTGTCATAGTCCTTGAGATGTGTGTAAGTCAAAAGTTATGAGAATTGGTCCTCCTAAAACTTATTTTATTCTATTATTTCTTCTTAGGAGTCATAAAATGAAGTTTGAGAAATCTTGAAGGACTGGAAAGGATAACTGTGTGTCGATGGCAAACGTGGTGTTTCCGTCTACTTTGAACATGACCATGCATCTCTTTAGGATAATGGTTGCTAGCTTTAATTGCTAAGCAAAAGTAGTTTTTTCTACTACTTTATGAATACTTGTACCTTTGATTAATTGTGGCTTTTTTCTTTCAGTGAATGTAAACTTTCTTACATAAAGTTAGAGATTCTCCCAGATACACTCTGCATCTTGACCCACTTATATGCTGTGGATGCTTTGTTTTAGAGTGAGGGAGGTCTGATCATAATCTAACAATGCCTCTGTGGGCCTGCTAGAACCCTGAAGGATATTGCCTTTTACAGTTACTCTGGTATAGAGGACAATTTCCTGTACTGAGTGGAGGGCTTGAATATTTCCTTAAATAGACTCTATCTTCTTTTGGGCTCTCTTTCACTCCTGTAAGTGACTGCTGAAGCTCTTCCTATTCGGTTGAAAGCCAACACCAACTGACCATTTGCTTTACTGGAAGCTCTTCTAGTTTGTTGAATTCTGAAGTCCTGGTTATTTCTTTGAGAAGACTTTGTTTCAAGGAATCATCAGTCCAAACACACTGTCAAACACCAGCATAGAAGGCATCAATGATAAAATGAGATTTCAGTTTCAGTTTCTTGCAAATTATTAATAATGGTAAATATTAAAATGTTGGAAAGAATAGAGACACACAAATGATTGTGAGGAAGAAGAACATTTTTATAGATGAATGTAACTTAAGAAAGTCTTGAAGGAATTTTCAAAAATTATTTGAGTTGTTTGTCAAAAAATCTCTAGTGTTATTTCACTGAAATGTACTTAAAACTCAATAAATAGAAAATTCAGAACACATTGAGTTTAGAAATCTTTGTTCAGTAGGACAGGTCAGATAGACACCTCTCCCATGGACTCTGGTGAGATGGTTCAAAAGTCCTGTCTTACACAAAGCCACCATTGTGTAAACTTCTTGTGTAAATGCAATTCTGCTTTGAACCTAGGGATATCTTTCTCATTTCTAGTTGGACTAGAAATGGCATCTAGCAAAGATCGTTGGCAGACTTGGAAGTAAAGACATTCATTCAGGAAATCTTTAAATGGTAGCTATGGAGAGTCAGAAAAGAAGGAAAAAAACAGAAAGAGAAGAGGACTGTGCTGGATCACGAAGGTGTGATGCTGTAGGAACAGAGGCATGCTTTTGGAGTTGTTCTGTTTTCTGCTGCATTGAAGACTATGTCATTGGTTTTTGATAGGCAAAACATAGGGATACAGGAACAAGGTGTGGGCAAGATGGTCTATTCTTGAGAAGAAGATCCTTGTCAACATAAATTAATACATTCAGAAGAATAATTTTCTGAAGAATGAGTATTATATTTCTAAGAGAAATTCTGTAATCTCTGAATGCAATAACTTTTCTAGCTACTCTTTGATTTCATAATGAATAATATAGCAATAGGTTTCATATTTACAAAAGCTATCAGCAGCAAGGATTTCTGATCTCCCCGTTTGTCTCTGCTCTCTCTTTCTCTGCCACGTGTGCATGTGTGTGTGTGTGCGCACACACACACACACACTCTCAAAGAAGCTGTACTCACACGCACACTCACACAGGCTTAACTAAGGATTGCTAAGCTATTAGTACCAATAGATGAATTGAAATAACATGTACACTCTCTAAGACAAGACCACTTTCCTACCAAATAAGTAATGCTAGTTGGCTACTAAGAATTTAAAAAGAAACTTTAAAACATAATGTGGCAGCAGGTTTACAATCCCTGCACTCGAAGGGCTCAGGTGGGGAAATTAGACGCTTCAGGGTCATCTGAGCTACATAGATGTCAATATTCTGTCTTATAAAGCAAGATCCACAGATGTAGCTCCACAATAACACACTTGCTGAGAATTTATAAGATTATGTGTTTAATTCCTAGCACCACAATAAAAAAACACTAAAATCATTCTGTACTTCAATCTATATATAATGAGTTTAGCAAACCTAAAAGGGGCTCAGAAAAAAAACTACACATTTGGTACCAACTCAGCTAAGAAGGATATATGACATTGGCTAGTAATGGCTGCTGGACCTCACAATTTCCCAGAAAATCTTGAGACACACAGTCCAGATAATATGCACACAAGAATAGAATATTTCATAAATGATAAATTAATTAATGAATTCTCTAGTGCATTTTAAAATATTCTCTAAACACTTGCTGTTCTCTTTATATTTTAAGGAGCAGACTGACCTACACAGCAATGCTGACTCCTTTGCCAAGGTCATGTAAGTCAGGGACTTCTGTCACATCATTATCATAAAGATAATCACCAGTTACAAGATGCAAATTTCACTGTCACTGAAAGCAAAATAAAACAAAAAGGCGATAGGTGACCCTGAGCCCCAGAAAGTTTCAGTAGTATCTGGCGACATCAGATTTTCCCCCAGGATTTAGAAAGAGGACACAAGTAGGTTTCATCTGAAATTGAACGGACAGAGAATGCTCAGCTAACAGGTATCCCACGAGAGCTGCAGATACCAAGAACATTAAGAGAAGGTCTTCTGTGATTTTCCCAAGAACCAGAACCAGCTACCAGGGGTTCTCATTTTTACATCTCTCAAGCGGATGGTTCCGAAAGAATATTTAGGACATCTACTTGTTTGGCAGAGCATCTTTATGCTGGAGTATTAACTCATACAAAAAAAGAAGAAAGGATGTCACTGGCTTCAGTGAGAAGGATAAATCAATACCCTGTTTGAGACAGAACTGTGTCGGTTCCCATGTTCTTCTGAGGACAGCAAAAACATGTTGTAATAAGATTGGCGGCTGGGCTGCATCCCGCCACCTGGCTAGCTTTACCTGAAATAATTACATGGAAACTGTATTCTTTTAAACACTGCCTGGCCCATTAGTTCCAACCTCTTATTGGCTAGCTCTTACATATTTACCTAACCCATTTCTAATAATCTGTGTAGCCCACGAGGTGGCTTACCAGGGAAGATCTTAACCTGTGGCTGTGTCGGGAGTGAGAGAATCATGGTGACTCCTTGACTCAGCTTCTTTCTCCCAGCATTCTGTTCTGTTTATTCTGCCTACCTAATTTTATGTCCTATTAAAGGTCCAAGACAGTCTCTTTATTTAACCAATGAAATTAGCACAAAACAGAAGACTCTCCCCTATCAAAAACATGAGTGTCCATCTATTTTAAACTTTGTATGTTCACTGAGTCCTCCTATGAGGAAGACACTTATTTTTTTTTTCTATTTGAGAGAACTGGACAACTGAAATCTGTTAGTGGCTTACCATTGTGCCTAGGTCTATAGAGTTCATAGGTATGAGTGTCTGTATCATATCACACTGTCCTGGGTAGAGCAACCAGGAAGCCCCTACTAGATAACTCCTACTATGTTAAAGACACTTGAGTACTATGAAGGTCTTTGAGTCAATAAGAGTCTCAAGCTCACCCTTCTCCCTTACACAGGATCACATCCAGCCTCCACTCCTGCAAAGCCTGCTTAGATAAGTGAGAAAGAGACTCACTCTCAAGTTATGTGCCCAATAAGTAAGGGCATCAGTGCTCTGAAGAAGCTGATAACTTTTCTAAGCAATTTATCAGATCTTAATGAACTAACCTGTGCTCATTATTCTTCTACCAGAAATTTTGTCTGTAAATAGATATAACAAGCTATGACAAGCATATTAGGGGCCATAAAGTGCTTTTATAACTCCCCATCAGTTGGAATAACCAAAAATCTTATTTTGTCTACACTAATCCTAGTCCTTCTTTCCCATGAGACCTCTACATCCAAAGGCAATCCCAGGCCTATTATCTACAATTCACACACTTAATGTAGGCCCTTTTATGGAGTATATGCACTTGGGTTTGAGACTGGAGGTGGAGTTTCATAAACTATATTCTGGAGCTCTTGATTGACCTTCCACAATCAAATTTTATTTTGATTCTTTGTAATCTTAGAATCTTCTCATTATACACCACATTTTGCTTATTTGTTTTATTTAAGTATTTGCAGGTTAGTTTCTTTTGTTTAGAACTGAGTTTTCATTGAAGAGACAAAGAGAGAGACTATTAACTAAAGAAAATTAGAATTTAAGCACTCCTCTTCCAGGGTAGAACTGGGGGGGGGGGGTGTTAGACGACCTTCTGTAAACAAATTTACAATGCTGAAAGAATCCCTCAAAATAGAGGGGAAGAGAAAAATTAGAAAATTTTGGACAAGACTAGGTTAGTTGACCCTGCTATTGAGCTAAAGTGAGTTTTGTACTGTTCTCTGAAGTGTGTGGACTGTTTTTCTTAAACCCACTCACAGAACCCAGAAAAATAAGAGACTAAAAATGAAAGGAGTCTTTGTCTCTCAAAAGATGTTCCTGAAAATTTGTGTCTCTTGGTCTAAGTAATAGCTCATCTTAATGAGCTATAAAATAGTGTCTTCCTATATTGACATAGAAGGGAGAGAAAGTAAAAGAATAGATGCTGAGCACTGAAAAGGGGAAGAAGGAAGGGAAGAAAGGTTGAAATATGAGGAGAGTGTAGTCATTCTCAAACTTACCCAGCTTACACACAGAAACAAGAAATCCCTTTATTCCATCAGTAGCGTAATAACACCAATGAGCCACAGCGTGTATCAGTCACTATTGCAGCCCAAACATACACACATTGAAGGAGTAATGCCAGACATCAAAATTTTAATATACCTAACCAACTGAATATCTAGTTCAACCACATAGTTGATTGTAGAATATCATTTGTTTATCCTCACAATAGGGTGGTGTACTGAAACTGTACCCCACTCTCACTGCCCAGTATCATGACAAAGTACTACATGCATGTCATAAAAAGTTTGCTAGCCCAGGAAAATATCAAAAATCTAGCATCAAATGCCTAGTGTCTAGGCTGTGATCAGGGAAGCTGGGGGAGAGATTGTATATCCTGAGTATGACAAGACTTCTGTACTCATAAACTCATGAACTCAAAAGAGTGGTGGCTGCCTACCAAAAACCAACATGAGATCACATCAATTAGCCTTCCAGAATAGAGTGGGGAGGGACTCATTACACCCTACTCCTAGTTGAGGAGCTGTAGGTAGTTGATGGTTTCTGAGAGAAGGAGAATCAATTTCTTTAGTGTTCAGGCCCCTGGAAGGTCACCTCTTCTTCAGTAGGTGGCCCATACCCACGAGCATGCAGCTGACACAAACTGGACTCTGTGGATTACAAATAGGACAAAAAAAAACACCATAAAGTTGGGAGAAGAATGGGGAAAAGGATGACTCTGGTGGGGTTTCAGGGAGATAAATATATTCCAAATTCATTGCATGCATGTTTTATATTCTCAAAGAATTAATGAAATAAATTTTCAGAAGTCTGATTCTTATATGTGTTTTGCACCAATAAATAATCAGATGGACATAAATCAGAAACCTGCTACAGTGAGTCAAAATGAGTATCAGCCCAACAAAGAGGTCAGTTGATGTGGGATTCCCCTCTGTATGTTTTGAATATGTTTTATTGCCATTGGTTCATAAAGAAGCTACTTTGGTCTATGGCAGTGAAGATAGGGCTAGGTAGCAATACTGAATGCAGGGAGAAAGAAGATGGAGTCAGAGAGAAGCCATGTAGCTATCAAAGGAAAAAGACTCCAGAACCTTAGCAGTGAGCTCCTTGGTCCTAGATGATTATTCAGAATTTTCCTTGGACTGAAAAACATTTAAGATTATTTGTTTAAATTTGAAAACTTTGATGTAACTCATGCCTTGCCCAAATACAACTTAAGTGTGATTTCTTTGTATATTTATGATAAATATTTATAGATATGTATATTAATAGCTCAACTTTCAAATACTATTCAATAAATTTAGTAAATAGGTCACCCATGTTCTGGTTAGGACATGGCTACTTAGTTTATGGTCAAACACTAGTTCAAATTTTCCTGCAATTAACATCTAAAGCAGTAAAATTGTCCCCCATGAATATTGCAATTTGTAATACCCAATAGTCCTGAATCAGAGAGTGTTGGCTGGTACTCTGTGATATAACAGCATGTTGCATGCCTCAACCAAGTTGCACTGAAGTCACATAAATTAACATGGAGAGGTTCTGAGAAAAGCAACCTGGACTCATTACATATTTGATTTTGAATTGATTTTGTGTCACTGTATGTTCAGAAACCTTTTACTGTTGACCATTTTTATGACTTTTATATTCAGTTACATGACCCATGTAGGGCTGTGACCCATAATTTAGGAGGCTGAGCCTATAATTTAATGTATAATGTTAAACTATTAAAAGGTTATATGTTACATATTTTTCTTATTATTTTACTGTCATAACAACTTAGCTATACTTTTAGATTTTGAGAGTGATTCGTGGGTTAGTGATCCATGTATTATGATATGTGTGTGATAGTTTGTCATAACACTGGTCAGTGTTTTGTTCAGGAACTTCATGATGATGCTAGAAGTGTGTAGTCATCTCTATGCATGGTTGCTAAGAATTATATGTAGAGAGTCAAGGAGGTATTCAGGACCACGATATTGACTCTAAAGATGTGTCTCATGTGATCTACCTTTTCTAGCTGGTCCCCACTTCCAGTTTCCAGAAACTCCTCAAATGGCACTTCTAGTCAGCAATCAAACCCAAACTTCCTGTAACATTTCTGGGGGAAAGGGAACTATAGATCCATACTACCATGTCTGAAATATTCAGTCTTGACACAATCACATGGACAATTTTTTAAGTGCATCATTTTCTCTCCACATAGAAACATCATATCAAGTTAATTTCTCTAGAGAACATGACTAATACATCCAACTACAAAGTGTACAATATAAACACATTGGAAACAAACTTTTATACATCTAACACTTTTGTTTATTTGTTTGATTTTTAGAGACAGGGTTTCTCTGTGTAACCGCTCTCACTGTCCTGGAACTCATTTTATAAACCAGGGTGCCCTAGAACTCACAGAGATCCACCTGCCTCAGCCTCCCAAGTGCTGGGATTAACAGCATACACCATCATCACCAGGCACATCAAACACTACCATTAAGTTGTACGAAATTTAAAATGAAATCTTCTTCCTATCAGCTCTTGTTTGTTGGAGTCTGTGACTAATTGAGATACATAGATAATGTATGATAACCTACTATTCTCTCTTAGTTTGCCATCATTGATTTATTCTTCAGCTCTTAAAAAAAATGCAGTACATGTTTCCAGACTACTTTAGCATACTTTTTTCTTCTGCTTAAGGTTGACAAATTAGTTTTTCAACCAATTCTAAGAAATCACTATTACACAGTTGCAGCAAAATTTCATTCCCCAAATTTAAATTATGGTTTAGGAAAATTATTATGACTTAGGGTATGAGACAATGTACATTGCCAGGCCTTTAAATTCATAATTACTTTCTCATCTACTGTATCACAGAAACAGATTGTATATATGACTGGGCCTTTCTCAATTCTTTATAGGAAGCAAGAATATTTTTCTTTCCCAAAATTTCAGAATAGAAGCACATAAATTTAGCTTTAAGCAATCTGAAAAACAAAAATGCTTCATCCACAAAAGAAGTGAGCAGGCAGTTGTGGTAGATAAATGCTAAATCCAGAAACTGTAGGACAAAGCTTAATGTATCACTTTTGTCAAGTCTCAATTCCCATTTATCTACAAGAAGAATATTAAATATGAGAAGTTCATGGATCCTTTCTGAGCATTAAATAAATAAATAATCTTTGTAAACTGCTAAGTACAATTTTTGACTCATATAAAGTACGTGTAATTTGTTTTATCAGTCATATGCCTATATGTACATCAACTTGTGAAATGAAAGAGCTTACTTAATGTAGTTATAGTTGATATTAGGCTTATAGTAGATGCTATTTTCTCCTTTATACTTTGTAAACATTTAAGTGTTACACAATGGGCAATTTATAATAGGTATATGTTTTCTTAAGAATAATAAAGTACGAAACACTAGTGGAGGCATAGTCTAGACTACTTTTGGTGGGAATGAAGAGACCCAGAAGAGTAAGGACACTGACAAGACAGTGACCTGACAATATGCTTTTATTTGAAAAAGCCACCAGTAATGAGCACCAGGGTAGATTGCAAACCTGAGGAGTGTATGAAAGCATTGAATTGGGAAGTTAGTTTAGAAGTGACATGCTGTGGGAGCACATTCTGTTCCTTAAGCCAACAGCATATAAGATACCAACCCACTTGGCTGTGGTCTCTTATACTCTAAATGCAGCTGTAAAGCATTTTATGTTCTCCATATCTGGTTTGTCTATATCATATTCTTTATTGAATGCAAGTCTCTATGAATGATGGTTACTTTTCAACCACGAACAATAGATTTTCCTACAGACCCTTTTCCTGCAGTAATCTTTGAAGTTTCCAGGAAGAAGATGAGGCCCCACAACAACTCCACCTGGTTGAGATGACATTGTGATGCTGATAGCACTACTATAAGACCTTTTTTTTTGGGGGGGGGGGGGTACCAGCTACTGAAATGGGGCACCTTCTCATGATGTTTTGGCCAGAATTCCAAATAAGAACTTTGGAAAAAACCCTATTGACTGCTTGGAAATCATTTGCAACTACACTAGACAACAAGTTTGAAACTTAACAATCACTTTAATTTTGCAGAATCCTATAAAGAGAACATCACTCCTTACTAATTGTAGTGGACAAAGCACCCTATCCCCAAAAAGTTTGTTAGGTTTAGGGGTTGTTGATTATTACTTGTATCAGGTAGATGGTTGGGGTGGAAAACTATGTTTGTTCTAAAAAAAATAAAGAAGGATAATAATAGTGGGTAATACATTAAATACTTGTGAGCTATTATTTATGGATAACTTATATTGGTATAGTTTTTTGTATATTGATATATGTTCAAATTATATTTGTTATTTTTGTTTACAATATTTGTACACCTATGCAAAGTTATTCTGTGAGATTATATATATGCATGCTTTTACATCTGTTTAGGACTTTTGTATATTGATACAACTTTTAGGATATATTTTCTTATTTCATTATCTATTATTCTTACCTCTGATCAAGATAGTTATACATTGTTTACATTTCGAGGTCATTATCCTCATTTGTTGCACATTTGTTTATAGATTACTCAATATTCTGACATGAAGTCTTAGTCTTTAAGTTATACTAGTAAATATTATAGGTCAATAATTGTTTGCATTTGTTGTACATGCAGGCAGATCATTTAGGATTTTTAGATAGATAGAGATTGTACTCTGTCTAGATAGGTAATCCTCAACAACTTCAAGGATCTGTAGAACATGACATTTAAATAACTTAGGGTTCTGTTGACATGAGACTTGAGTGCTCCTGACAACACCAATCTATTCCTGAGAAAATGTTGAGCACTAAAAACACTCCACTTGGAGTTTGTTTTCTTCTTGGCACAATTGGACAAGGAACCACCCATACCTCAACCACTGACAAAGTACATGGTATCCGGAAATGGATAAGCAGGATACAAGGAAAAAGACTGTCAAATCTTCCCAAGACAGGGTAAGATGGTAGAAAAAATTTCTGGCTCTGAAAACGGTCTTTCACTTATGCTAAGCCTTGGCCAAAGTTGATTGCTTCAACGTTGCAAATGAAACTTTGGGTAATTTCTCAGGTAGCTAATTGTCTCTGTCATATATTGCTCACTTTGGAAGCTGCTTGATTGTACTTCCTGCCTGCTCAAGTAATATTATCTTCCTTCTCAGGCCTTCGATGGGGTTGAAGGTTAGATAGTTATAGTTACCATACTCTTATGATCTAGCCAAACCATTTCCTATATAAGACTTAGACTCCTTAGGATAGAATGTTTATCAAAACACTTAGCATATGTTTCTTGCTTAATATTGTTTTGACTTGTTGTAACTTTAATTATACTTGATTATACTTGATATCTGTTCCTAGTGTATATAGTTTTGTATTGGGTTTGGAACTCTCTTATTTAAACAAAAGGGGGAGATGCTGTGGGAGGACATTCTGCTCATTCAGCCAATAGCATTTAAGATACCAACCCACTTGGGCATGGTTTCTTCTACTGTAAATGCAGCTGTAAAGCATGTGCTCTCTCTCTTGCTTCCAGCTTTTGCTTCTGGCTACTAGACCATGTTC
This sequence comes from Microtus pennsylvanicus, assembly GCF_037038515.1. Lineage (NCBI taxonomy): Eukaryota > Metazoa > Chordata > Mammalia > Rodentia > Cricetidae > Microtus > Microtus pennsylvanicus. The sequence continues at coordinate 110,057,186 of NC_134586.1, read as the reverse complement.
CTGTTCTGCATCATACAGAGGACTGTTGTCTAGTACGGTGATCTGTAAGTTTTCCCTAAATAAATAACCCTTTATTATTCATAATTCTGAACTAGTGTGGAATTATTTTGTGACTTCTACCTTCAGTGACATGTTAGGTGAATATAGTAAACAGAACCCCAGACTGTGAAACCAGCTAGACAGTATCTCTCTGGGACTGGGTCACCTCATTCAGGATGACTTTTTTTGTAGTTTCTTTCATTTGCTGCAAATTTCATGATGTCAATTTTTTTGATACCCAAGAAATATTCCATTTGGGTAAATATAAAACATTTTCTTTATCTGTTATTCAGTTGACGGACTTCTAGGTTGTTTCAAGTGTCTGACTATTTATTATGAATAAAGCTGCAATAAATACCACTGAGTAAGTATCTTTGTTGTAGTATGAAGTGGTTTTTGGGTATATGCACCCAAGAGTGCATGGATCTTAAGATAGATCATTTCCCAAATTTATGAGGAGCCTCCAAATTGAACTTCCACCAGCAATGGGTGAATATTTTCCTTGCTCCACATCCTTGCCAGTGTGAGTTGTCACTTCTGTTATTGATCTCAGCCATTTTGACAGTTGTAAGATGGAATCTTGAAGTAGTTTTTAATTTGCATTTTTCTGATGGCTAAGGATTTTGAACATTTCTTTAATCTTAGTCATTTGAATTTTCTCAATTAAGAATTCTCTATTTAGATTTGTACCCCATTTCAATATATATTATTTGGTTTTGTGATATCTAGTTTTATGAGTGCTTTATATATTTTGGTTATTAGGCCCCTATCAGATATGGAGTTGATAAAAATTCTTTCCCATTTTATAGGCTGCCTCTTTGTTCAATTAACAGTGTTATTTTCCTTAGAGAAGCTTTTAAGTTTTATGAGGTCCTGTTTACTACTTGTTGATGTTAGAGCCTGCACTATCAGAAATCTGTTCAGAAAGTCATCTCTTGTGCCAATGCATTCAAGGCTATTCTCCACATTCTCTTTCATCAGGTTCAGTGTATCTGGTTTTATGTTAAGGTCTTTGATCCATTTGGAGTTGAGTTTGTGCAGAGTGATAAGTATGGACATATTTGCATTCTTTTACTTGCAGACATCCAGCTTTATGAACACCATTTTTTGAAGATGCTATCTTTTTTCCAGTGTTTATTTCTGGTGTTTTGGGTTTTTTTGTTTTGTTTTGTTTTTTATCAAAAGTAACCTCTCCATAAGTGTGTGGGCTCCATGTTTGTCTGGGTCTTCAGTTTGGTTCCATTGATCAACTTGTCTGTTTTCATGCCAATATTGTGTGGTTTGTATTACTGTATGTTGGGGACCATGCTTTGACAAGTATACCACTTACCAGGGTAGGGGAATGGGGATGAGAAAAAAACTTACGTAAGGGGAACAGAGATAAGAAAAAAATATTAAGATATAGGACAGTAATGGGGGGGCAACTCAGGAAATATTGAATGCTGACTTCTCCTGGGATGTATTTATTTTCCATACACTTTGCACCCCAATACAAAAGTTTGATTATTTTTGCATTCCGATGTTCTTGAATATGCTTACTTCTTTTTGTCTTAGAACTTTTTCATATGCTATTAAGCTGCTTTTATAATATATTGACAGTATACACACACACACACACACACACACACACACACATACACTTAGTACTATGAACTTTCTTCCTAGCACCACTTTCATCATGTCCCACAAGTTTGGAAATGTTGCATATTCATTTTCATTAAATTCTAGAAAGTCTTTAATGTTTTTCTTTGTATCTTGACCCAGTTTTCATTCAGAAGAGAGTTGTTGAGTTTCATGAGTTTGTATGATTTATGTTCTCTCTGTTGTTGACATCCAGATTCTGTCTATGCTGATCCAGAGGAATGGAGAGAGTTATTTCAGTTTTCTCGTAGCTGTTGAGACTTGCTTTGTATCCAAATATGAGGTCAATTTTGGGAAAAGTTCCATGAGGTGCTAAAAAGTAGGTAATTCTCTTTTGCTGAGTGAAAAGTTCTGCAAATATGTGTTAGGGTCATTTGGTTTATAACATCTGTTAGCTCCAGTATTTCTCAATTTAGTTTTTGTTTGGAGTAGGGTATTGGTGAGAGTAGGGTATATGTCTCCCACCATTTGTGTGTGAGGGTCAATATGTAATTTAAGCTGTGGTAGTGTGTCTTATACAAACTTGGGTGCCTTTGTATTTTGAGTATGGATGTCAAGAATTGAAATGTCATCTTCAAGGATTTTTCCTTTAATGAGTATGTAGTGTCCTTCCCTATCTCTTCTGATTTGTTTCGACTTGAAATCTATTTTGCTAGATAATAAAATGGCTGAGCTGGTTTGCTTTTTAGGTCCATTTGTTTCAAATGTCTTTTTTGAACCCTTTACACTGAGATAGTATCTATCCTTGATGTTGAGGTGTTTTTCTTGAATAGATCCCGTTTTGCATTCATTCTGTTAGCCTAAGCCATTTTATTTGGTACTTGAGACCATTGATATTGAGTGATATTGAATGAGCAATGATTACTGATTCATTATTGTATTTTTACTTTTTGTGGTGGTGGTGATAGTGGTGTGTGTGTGTGTGTGTGTGTTTTCCTTCTTTTGTTTTTTTCTGCTGTGAGATTATTTCTTGTGTTTTCATGGGTGTAATTAGCTTTTTTCAGTTTGAGTTTTCCTTCTAGTACCTTCTATAAGAGTGATTTTGTTCAAAGATATTATTTAAATTTGGATTTATCATACAATATTTTATTTTCTCAATCTATGGTGACTGAAAATATTGCTGGGTGTAGTAATCTGTGGTGTTTTATGATCTACAGCACATCTGTCTAGGCCCTTCTAGCTTTTAGAGTCTCCATTGAGTAGTCAGTTGTAATTCTAATAGTTCTGGCTTTATATGATATGCCTTCTTTTTCCCTTAAAGCTTTTGGTATTTTTCTTTGATCTGTTGTTTAGTGTTTTGGTTATTATGTGGCCTGAAGACTTTCTTTTTTGGTCCAGTCTTTTTTATGTTCTGTATGCTTCTCTTACTTTTCTAGGCATATCCTTCTTTAGCTTACAAATTTTTTCTTCTGTGATTTTGTTGACAATATTTTCTGGGTCCTCAAGTTGGAATTTTTCTCCTGCCTCTATCCTGATTATTCATAGTTTTGGTGTTTTCATAATGTCTCGGAGTTCCTGGATGCTTTATGCCAGGAATTTTCTATATTTAATGCTTTATTTGATCGATGTATCAATTTCCTTTATTGTCTCTTCAATGCCTGAGATTCTCTTCCATCTCTTGTATTCTATTGGTAAAGCTTGCCTCTGTAGTTACTATTTGAATTATTAAATTTTTCTTTTCCCTCATTTGTGTTTACTTTATTGCTTCTGTTTCCATTTTCAGATCTTGAACAATTTTATTCATTTCATTCAACTATTTTTGTTTTCTTGGCTTTCTTTAAAAGATTTTTTTCATTTAATTCAATTGTTTGTGTTTTTATGAGTTTCTTTAAAGGGGGTTACTCATTTTCACAAGTTGTTTGTGTTTTCCTAGATTTTTTCAAGGAATTTATTTATTTCCTCTTTAAGGATCTTTATCTTCTGCATATAGTTGGTTTTAAGGTCTTTTTCTTGTGCTTCAGCTATGTTGCAATAGCCTCAGTCAATATAGCTTGGCTTTAGTGAAGACACTTAGTAACCCTCAAGCTCTGACAAGGATGGGGCGACACTACTGGTGGAAATGTAAATTACATAGCAGTTATGAGAAGTGGTGTGAATATTTCCCCCAAACTCAGAACTAACTTGACAGCCACCAGTGTGTCTATGTGCAAAAGGAAATGAAACCAGGATATAGAAGAGTAATTTCTCTGCCAAGATTTACAGCAGCACCATTGCCAATATATGAAATCATCTGGGTCCACAGGGAAACAAAGAACAAACATTTAAATATGTATTATGTATACACAATAGACTCAACCATGAAGAGTTGAGAGGCCTGTAATTTTTTTACACTGACAAACATGGTGAATATTAAGTGAAATTAAACCAAGCACAGACAGGTGAATCCTGAATTATCTCATTTTAAGATTGAGTCTAAAGAATGTTGATTTCATAAAGGCAAAATAGAAGGCTCTCTAGAAAGACTGAGGTCACTGTGGAAATGGACTGGGAAGATGTTAGTGAGAGGATAGAAAAATTTCAGTAGGAGTAATATTCTCACCACACTGAACCATGGCGGCTGAAGATAGTAAGAATATATATTGTATCCTTGTAAAAGGCTAAAAGAAGCCAGCATTAGACAGATGATGGATGGATAGATAGATAGATAGATAGATAGATAGATAGATAGATAATGGATAGATAGATAGATAGATAGATAGATAGATAGATAGATAGATAGATAGAGATAGATAGATAGAGATAGATAGATAGATAGATAGATAGATAGATAGATAGACAGATGATAGATAGATAGATAGATAGATAGATAGATAGATAGACAGATGATGGATAGATAGATGATAGATAGATAAATAGATGATAGATAGATAGATAGATAGATGATAGATAGATAGATAGATAGATAGATAGATAGATAGATAGATAGATAGATAGAAAAACTGTAGATGGTATTTCATACAACATTATGCGAAAATCTTAAGACTAAAGAAATGACAGCAAGCTATTAACATTGGCTAGTTGAATGCTTCCAACAAATGAGCTCGTTTGAAAGCTAGAGGTAGTTTTAGAAGGAAAGGCCTGTGTTGGAGAAGCACTACTTTCATTTTACTGTGGTACCTACATGAGGTTCAACCTGAGATCTTTGGGACCTCCATGTCATCAGTAAAGCTATTCAAATCTACAATTTTCATTTCCAAAGTTTTGTGATAAAAGTTCTATGGCCTTGTCTCCCAGCAGACTGCAGAACTCCAACAATGAGGTGCTGACTCCCTGATTCAGGCTTGTTATATATCATATCAATATGCCCAAAGTCCCAGCTTATACTGTGTCTAATATCTTGTGGATATGTACTGATGTAATGTTTTAAGAAGGCATGCTTTTTTTATCCTAAAACTCTGTAATGTGTGCTGATTATATACAGCACGGTGTTTATTATGTAACCGCCTCCAGTACCACACATGACAGGGTAACTGCCTGGCACAGGGTTTTCTAATACAGAGAAAACATTTACTTCACAGACATTAGGTAATTCTCACTATTTTTATCCAAGTGCCAGAATTATCTATTTTTACAGACATTCCATTTTTTCTTTTTTATCACATTTGTTTTGGTAACATTAAATTTATCTATATCACTTAGAAATGGAGGACTTTTTCCACAATTGATGCTAATTAAGCTAATAATAGATGTTTCCAAAAACTCTTATTACTTTAGTCATAGAAATTCATCACTTTTTTCAACATTAAACTAGACAGATAATTGGTTCGCAAGAAGCCTTTGCTAACTGGGAAATATTAGATATTTCAATCAACATGTCAAACTAATCATGATTAATATCAGTTTGAATATTTTATTTTATGCCAGTTTTAAACCAAGTTGTCTTCAGTCTTTGATTGCTTTTCAGCAAGGTCACAATCCAAACTTGTCAACCATTTATTAGTCCCCAAACTGTAGCATTTTGAAACCTCCCAACAACAAGATTCATAGCATGAAAGTGTTTATATTTATATTCTTTTTAAAAATGATTTCCTTTTGTAATCATTGGAAATAAGCAATCCCATTTAAACTGTAATAACCTTTTCTGGTATGTTTATTAAACTCATAACTTGAGCCAAACTTGTTATATACATAAAAGTTACTCTTTTCTCTTTCCTTTTCTGCTTTTCAGTGTTAGCAATCAACCTCGGGGTCTCAGTCATGCTAGTCACACTAGTAGTCAAGGAGTTCACCAAGTCCAAGGGATAAAAAGCAACTGCCTGCTCCCAAGATAGGAAATAAGATCAAGGAGACAGTGGGAATCAGGGAAGACTCCAGACTTGTAGGGTTATAAGTAAGAGTGCATTTATTTTTGTTTTTCATTTGTTTGGGATTTTTGTTTTGTTTTGGTGTTTTGAGATAAGGGTTTTATGTTCCTCCTGATTCATCTTACCCAATCCTAGGAACATGCAATTTTGTTCTAAGAGAGTCCTGAAGCCATCATATCCTTTAAAATATTCTGTTATATCATTCATTTAAAGTCTCCCATGTTTCAATCTTTTGGGATTTACATGTAAAATAAAGATGGAGATCACAGAATTTATTGATACCTTAAGTGATGACTCTGACATGAACAATCAAGGATGGTAACAGCAAGTTTCAGCTTAAGTACTAGGAAAGAGATGAAATCATGTTCTAAGACTAGTGAAGTAGGAGCTTGAGAAATGGCTCAACCATTAAGAGCACTTTGTCTTGAAGACTGAGGTTCCATTTCCATCACCCACATGGCAGCTCATAACCATATGTATCTTAAGTTCTCAGAGATCTATCATTCTCTTTTTGTGTCTTTGGGCACTAGGCTTGCATGTGGTAGAAATCAAATAAATAAATCTTTTAAAAAAAGACTTAGAGGAATAACTGCCTTAGGTACAAAGTATGAGTGTTTTCTTTTCATAAAAAAGTAAAATATTTTATAGATATGTGAGTTTAGGCATTGGTAGATAATTTCTCAACAAGTCAGGGTTTCAGACAGAAAAAAGTACTTTCAGGTATAAAGTGGAATTTCTGAAAGGAGGTTATTTAAAATGTGGTTGGGGGATGTATTCATTAAACAATGATTACAGGTACAAAAGTAAGCATTTAGGGATATTTTGTAGTGTGGAGAATGAGGACAGAAAAGTAGACTAATAGGGAAGAAGTGAGAATGGGTTTTAAAGTTTATGGGAGAAAGAACATGGTTCAGAAAGAGTGCACATTGCATTGGAGCTTGGTACTCAGTACTAACTACAGCCTTCTAAAGTGTCCCCTGATTAGGACTTTTCATCTGTAAGTAGTGGGATGTTCTGTAGCATCTCTCATCCTTAGGATTCTGGCTTAGATTAACACTGAAAAACATTAGCTCATTCATATGGAAAGCTATAAGATTCCAAACCCAGTGGAGGTGACAATGTGGATAAACAGGCATGAACTTTGCAGTGAGACAAAGCTGAGCAGGTATGGGTTACATCTCATGGAGTGGACCTTAAGTCAAATGTGGTTGGCTGCTCCCAAAACGTTTGTGCCATGGTTGTACCAATATGTCTTGCAGACAGAGAGCTGTTATAGGTCACAGGGTGATATTGATGATCATCTCTCGCCTCTGGTAACATGCAGAGTACTTTCTAGCACCATGGACACTAGTCTGTAGGGCTGAAATTTCTAATTAGATACCAGTTGGACTTCATGTTCAGTGATGTAAATAACGTGTGCTGTTGTCTGCTTACCATCAGGTTGTGGACAGTATCTGTCAATATTGTTAAGCAATATCACATCAACCTTAACAAGGTTGATGCCAGTGATGAGCTTACAACAATTTTTATTGGTATCCTATGAGGGGAGACATCACTGGTATAATCTTAGATCAAAAGAAACTTATTTTATGAGTTTCAGTATAAAAGGAGGAATACAATTATGGATGAAAAGCACTGTGGAGTCAAGAGAGTAGCTTTTATGACTGTTATATTACTGTTATATTCAAGGTAAGAGATGTTACAGCAGATACAAATAAGCTAATGAACATGATTTAATTCAGAAGAGAAATGGGCTGATAAAGGAGAGGGACGATTGCAAAGATAACATTCTTAAGGGCTTGAGCCTTGTAAGTGAAGTAGGAAATGTCTTCAGTAACTGAAGGTAAGAAGGGAAACAGAGAGGCTTGAGAGAAGACAGAAGAGAGTGGAATGTAGAGCAGAAGTTGCTCACCTGGTAATCACCGGGAAGTAGACAGAGTGACAGCTAAATGGCTTGGGAACAAGCTGCCACCACATGCACACGCTACCAATGTCACCTTCTCCATCTAGACCCCACCTACTAGAATTTTCAGAAAATCCCCCAACTAGTGTCATTAGGTGAGATATTGCATATTCAAGCCATAGCAGTGTGAGCCACAGGGAAGGCAAATGGTAACTGCATGAAAATAAAGGCCGTCTTCAGAGGAATCACGTTCAGATTTTAGGGATGACCGAAGACTGTGCCTAGAAAACACTTGAAGGTCAAGGATCTTTGTCCTATCTCTGTAGCTAGCTGTGTAGCGAATGTGCAAGATTAAAGATCTTCCATTTAAGAATATCATCAAACATTGGAGCACCAGACAGAAATCTCACGGTCCAAATCAGGAGCAGAAGGAGAGGGAGCACGAGCAAGGAACTCAGGACCGCGAGGGGTACACCCACAAACTGAGACAGTGGGGATGTTCTATCGGGAACTCACCAAGGCCAGCTGGCCTGGGTCTGAAAAAGCCTGGGATAAAACCGGACTCTCTGAATATAGCAGACAATGAGGACTACTGAGAACTCAAGAACAATGGCAATGGGTTTTGATCCTACTGCACATACTGGCTTTGTGGGAGCCTAGGCAGTTTGGATGCTCACCTTACTAGAACTGGATGGAGGTGTGTGGTCCTTGGACTTCCCACAGGCCAGGGAACCCTGATTGTTCTTTGAGCTGATGAGGGAGGAGGACTTGATCGGGGGAGGGGGAGGGAAATGGGAGGCAGTGGTGGGGAGGAGGCAGAAATCCTTAATAAATAAATAAATTTAAAAAAAAAGAATATCATCAAAGCATGAGAGTTCTCAGGAGAAACCTCACCAGAAACACACGTGAAGGTAGTTGAAGGTTATACTGGATGAAACAAGGGTGTCGGAGAAGGGGCTGGAGAAATGTTCCGTGGTTAAGAGCAGTTGCTGCTCTTCCAGAGGACCAGGTTTCAGTCCCTAACATCCATATGGGGCAGTTGAATTTTTGCCTTTCTGGCTTTCATCGGGATGTTACATACATACACAGAAGGCACACATAAATAAAATACTAAATACATATTTTAAAAATTAAAAAAAAATATTATGGGAGGAGAATTGAGAACTGAGAGATGATGTAAGAAGGCTGGCAGTCAGCTGGTGGCTATAACAATTCTAGCATCACCTTTCACGATAGCCACAAATAGCATAAAATATCTTGGGGTAACTCTGACCAAGGATGTGAAAGATCTATTTGACAAGAACTTTAAGTCTTTGAAGAAAGAAATTGAAGAGGACACCAGAAAATGGAAAGATCTTCCTTGCTCCTGGATTGGGAGGATCAACATAGTAAAAATGGCAATTCTACCAAAAGCAATCTATAGATTCAATGCAATCCCCATCAAAATCCCATCAAAATTCTTCACAGATCTGGAGAAGAAAATAATCAACTTTATTTGGAAGAACAAAAAACCCAGGATAGCCAAAACAATCTTATACAACAAAGGATCGTCTGGAGGCATTACCATCCCTGACTTCAAACTCTACTACAGAGCTACAGTATTGAAAACAGCTTGGTATTGGCATAAAAACAGAGAAGTCGACCAATGGAATCCAATAGAAGACCCTGACATTAACCCACAAACCTATGAACACCTGATTTTCGATAAAGGAGCTAAAAGTATACAATGGAAAAAAGAGAGCATCTTCAACAAATTGTGCTGGCAAAACTGGATGTCAACCTGTAGAAGAATGAAAATAGATCCATATCTATCACCATGCACAAAACTCAAGTCCAAATGGATTAAAGACCTCAATATCAGTCCGAACACACTGAACCTGATAGAAGAGAAAGTGGGAAATACTCTACAACACATAGGCACAGGAGACCACTTCTTACGTATAACCCGAGCTGCACAGACATTAAGGACCTCCTTGAATAAACGGGACCTCCTGAGACTGAGAAGCTTCTGTAAAGCAAAGGACACTGTCGCTATGACAAAAAGGCAACCTACTGACTGGGAGAAGATCTTCACCAACCCTGCAACTGACAAAGGTCTGATCTCCAAAATATATAGAGATCTCAGGAAACTAGACTGCAAAAGGCTAACCAACCCAATTATAAAATGGGGCATTGAGCTGAACAGAGAATTCTCAACAGAAGAACTTCAAATGGCCAAAAGACACTTAAGGTCATGCTCAACTTCCTTAGCGATCAGGGAAATGTAAATCAAGACAACTTTAAGATACCATCTTACACCTGTCAGAATGGCTAAAATCAAAAATACCAATGATAGCCTTTGCTGGAGAGGATGTGGAGAAAGGGGTACACTCATCCATTGCTGGTGGGAATGCAAACTTGTGCAACCACTTTGGAAAGCAGTGTTTCGGTTTCTCAGGAAATTCGGGATCAACCTACCCCTGGATCCAGCAATACCACTCTTGGGAATATACCCAAGAGAGGCCCTATCATACAACAAAAGTATATGCTCTACGATGTTCATAGCAGCATTGTTTGTGATAGCCAGAACCTGGAAACAACCTAGATGCCCTTCAATGGAAGAATGGATGAAGAAAGTATGGAATATATACATATTAGAGTACTACTCAGCAATAAAAAACAAGGACTTCTTGAATTTTGCATGCAAATGGATGGAAATAGAAAACACTATCCTGAGTGAGGTAAGCCAGACCCAAAAAGAGCAACATGGGATGTACTCACTCATATTTGGTTTCTAGCCATAAACCAAGGACATTGAGCCTATAATTAGTGATACTAGAGAAGCTAAATAAGGAGAACCCAAAGAAAATCATATAGGCATCCTCCTGAATATTAACCTTCAGCAGGTGATGAAAGGAGACAGAGACAGAGACCCACATTGGAGCACCGGACTGAAATCTCAAGGTTCAAATCAGGAGCAGAAGGAGAGAGAGCATGAGCAAGGAACTCAGGACCTCAAGGGGTGCACCCACACACTGAGAGAATGGGGATGTTCTACTGGGAACTCACCAAGGCCAGCTGGCCTGGGTCTGGAAAAGCCTGGGATAAAACCAGACTCTCTGAACATAGCGGACAATGAGGACTAATGAGAACTCAAGAACAATGGCAATGGGTTTCTGATCTTACTGCATGCACTGGCTTTGTGGGAGCTTAGGCAGTTTGGATGCTCAACTTACTAGACCTGGATAGAGGTGGGGGTTCCTTGGACCTCCCACAGGACAGGGAACCCTGATTGCTTTTCGGGCTGGGGGGGACTTAATTGGGGGAGGGGGAGGGAAATGGGAGGCAGTGGCGGGGAAGAGACAGAAATCTTTAATAAATAAATAAATTTATAAAAAAAGAGGAAAAAAGTCATAGACAAGTCAGAGTTTGCAATATTGGATTAAAAAGATATATGATTAAAAAAAAAGAAAAATGTCCTTTGAAATTTTTAAAAAGTCAAGGCAACATGTTTGTGTCATGTTAAATAATTTCAAAAGAAACATCATTTGGATCCTAACAGTATGATATAAATAGCATAAAAAAGCTTATTTTAGCAGGGCAGTGGTAGCACATCCTTTAATCCCAGCACTTGGGAGGCAAAGTCACACAGATCTCTGTGAGTTTGAGGTCAGCCAGCCTGGGCTACAGAGGGAGTTCCATGATAGGCACCAAAGCTACAAAGAACCCCTGTCTCAAAAAATAAATAAATAAAGCTTATTTTAACAAAAAAAAAACAATTCTAGCAGAATATTCACACCTCAGAATGATGTCTCAGGGTGTGGCAATGTAGGTGGGAGCCAGCAAAGAAATGGTCTTACTATGCTGTTCAGCTGATGGAGAGATTGAACAACAAAATGGAATATTTTTCTCCTGGCTTTCTAGAGCATGCATCTCATCTTGAAGATTTTGATAATATTTCTATCTGTTCCATTGCCAACAATTATGCTAGAGTCATACAAAGTAGAGGGTAATAATTAGGTTTATCCTTAATTGTGGAAAAAGGATTTCTGACAGCTTAATTATACCAAATTCATATGATTGAACCTGATTGCAAAAATAAGTTTACCATTCCTACGAATCAAAAATAAAAAGAATATGATGTGGGATAGCCATTATTTCTTTGATTCAGACCTGTATTACATTTCAAAAAATGTAGTCTTTTAAGCAGAAAAAAGTAATACATAGGCAGGCACACTGTCCACATATTTAATTCAATTCAAGAACTCAGGACGCCAAGACAGGTGAATCTCTGAGAGTTCTAGGCCAACCTGGACTGCACAGTGAGACTCTCTAAATAATAATAATAATAATATTGATGATGATGACAGAAGGTTGGGTGTGGTGACACACATCTTTAATCCCAACACCCAGGAGTGTGAAGCTAATGATATTGATTACATTTAGAGAGATAAAGATTTGATTCTTCTGTCACCCAGATAAGCTCCCACTCTCTTTCTACACAATGCTTTCACTGAGAGAGAAAACACATGCCATGTTCTTCTAAGCATAGCTAATACAGTGTTCCAAAAGACTCAGGTGTGATGAAATGAACTATGCTGTCGCCAGATGCGGCATCTGTTTCTCAAATGGTGATTATCATGTCCATCATACACTACTAAGTTAAGATTTTTTTGACCATGACTTTAATGTTAGCTGCTTGCCTAATTGGGTAACCAGTCTTTCCTGTCCAAGGGATCTAATCTCTCTATTGTTTCGTCATTGCAAATAGGGGACACTACACTTCTGCATTTCTACAGTCACAGTTTTTACCGAATATGAAGAGACATTAATTTACTAATCTTTGGTTCCAGATATACACCTGTTTGCCTTAACTATAATATAAACTGCAGCTCATTGTGGCCATTATTTATTAAGCCCGTGAGAACAGCAACTTTTTTATTTCCCTTCTGGTCCACTGGTGGTAGCCAGATGGCAATAACAGATTCTAATTAAATGGAAAAAAATTTCGGTATCTGCTAGCAGAAGTGTTCTATCCCTTATTGGGAGCCAGAATATGTAACTTAGCAGAGACTAGCTTTGCGGAGATAGAAAACAAATCTTGCAAGACAGTCACTGTGAATTATGGTAAGACGGCTGGGTTCTTCTTCTCTCTGCTGCCTCCTAGACCTCAGGTTCTTGGAAGCACAGCATCATACATCAGCCATTGGTTCAGGGAACATACTGCCTTGTGGAGGACAGCTCCTAACTAAAACAGGTCTCCTTGGGTTCACAGACTAGCTGAGACTTCAAAATGCCATTCTTCCACTGTCTATTTATGGGGGAAATCAAACCAGAGAACTCCACGTTTGCAATTTCTTTCCAAGAATCTTTGCCACATAATAGGTTCCTTTGCCTATAGCATTATTGTCTATGAGAGCTTGGACATTTTGAAATTTTCAGGTGACATCTGGGAATAAACACAAACCCAAATGAATGTATGCATTGTATTGATTTTTTTTCTTCAGAATTTCTACCTCCTTCCCAAGTCAGTGAAACCCAACAGCACCTAGAGTAAGACTTGTCATTTAGTAAGGTGACATGTTGAAGTCTTGGCATTAGGAAAGGTCCAAGTGAATTTTGAACACTTAGTAATAGCTTGATTTGATTTGCTGGGGTGAAACACTGGTTTATTAAACGTACATAGTACCCACAGTTATCCTTCTTGGTACAACACAAGCTTTAGAGTGGTTAAGAGCGGGTAGCTGAAAATTACACGAAGGCCATGCTGACCTGATGGGGTAATACATCTTCTCTGATGGGCTAAAGTATAAATAGAGGTTCCACATATATTGGGCCTTTATCCAGAGGTACAAGCACTTAATGCTTCCTCCAGTGTTCTCATTTCTCACCTTATTCCAGTCCTTTAATTAACCTGTTAGTACATTCTTCACTGTTCCAGAGTCAATGTTTACCCATCTGTTAGCTGTCTTCACACTCAAATGCAATGACTAAAGGTCTTCCTAGTTGGAGAATTACTGCCTTTCAGTCTGCTTCAGTGCTACTTGTGGTGGAAGTCAATTTAGGTACAAAAAAGGCCTTCGTATTGCTCTTCATCCTTAGTTGACCTTAAGAAACTCAAAGGAAATCTTCCGATGGGGAAGAGACAAGGGGTGAGAAAGAAAGGTACAATTGAGAGATCAATGTATACAATTGTTCTTAAGTTTCAGATGTGCTTGGTGCCACCAAAGTTCATATATTGAAAGCTTGATCTCCACGTGGCAGTATTGAGAATGGGTAGGAATATTAAACGATGATACCTAGTGGTAATTGATTGATAACAGGTCTCTTACCCTCAGAAGAGATTAAGGTTGTTTTCGGTGGATCCTGAGTCAGCTATTCTGACAAAGTTGTTATTATTAACAATAACGGTACCCCTCTGAGTTCATCAGTCTTCTGCATGCTCCCATTATTGTGTAAGTCACCATGACATCTTCAGCAGAGCAGACTTAATGTTGGCACCGTGCCCTCAAGGCTACAGAACTTGGAGCTAAATAAAATTCCTCTCCTTAGAGTACCCAACCTTGTGTATTTCATTATAGTAAGAATGGGCTCATACAGTTGACTTCATGTAATTTACTTTGCCTTCAAGACTTGCCTCAGCCAGTCCCAAATTATCATGTCCACACTAAAATTGAGGCAATGGTCTCAGAAAAGCTCTCAGTTTATGATGAGTAGTGCAAGCTTATAGCATCTCAGGATCCCATGAACAGGCACCCAGCCTCTATTTGGGACTATTAAGATGTAGGAAGAAGTCAGAAAAGCTCATGCCTGTAATTCCTACACTTTGGAAGTTGAGGCAGGAAGATTGCCAGCTTGCTCTGCATAGTGAATTTTAGGACAACCTGGGAACAGAGTAAGGCCTTGTCTCAGATAAACTGTACAGGGAGCTGTTGCTTCAATGAAGAATAACCCTCTACTAACAGAGGTCTTGCTTCTTTGCCCTAAAGATTTACATAATCTCATTGTGGGTTGAATAAGATGTGATACAACAAATCGCCTAACAAAAGAATCCCCGGGATTCTTAAACCACTGAATCTCTATGAACATCCCTGCAGCCCCGAAAGCATTGTGGGCAGTAGCTTCTTTCTAGAAAAAAAAATCTTTCTAGTATTTTTAAGGAGGTGAGGTTTGTGATTTCATTCCCCAAGTCTAACTAGTCTAGTGTTATCAATACAATAAAAAGGAATGTATGCTCTATTCTAGGGGAAACATATTCAAACTCATCTTTAAAACTGGAAAAATAGTATTTCCTCACTGCTTCAAGAGAAATTGCTTACAAAAAGCAAAGCAAGCAAACAAAAATAACCCCAAAGTTGTAATTGTGTTTCCCTTTGTAAAGACTAATATCTTACATCAACTGTCCACTTGGATATATCTTGGTAATCCATCAACAACTTCTACAACCAAAGAAAATTAAGCAAAACTTCAGTATGTAAATTAAATGGTACTATAATTAGAATATCTCTCCTTGTCTTATTCAACTGTTATTTTTTACAACAATCCCTGTATTTTTTCTTTAGATTGATTAATATTTTCTAATTTTCTGTGTCTACTAGGATAGAGGAGCAATTTCAGAAATGTCTACTTTCTTTTCCTCCAGAATGGTAGTAAACCAAGGGTTAGAGTACCAGCATGAGTAATTTTCCAGCTTCTAGGTTCCCAATTAAATATGTGACTCAGAAAAATTGTCTTCTGAAAGACACAAACACTCTCTGGACCAACTATAATGAATTTGCTAAAACTCCATTTATTCTTTGGCTTCAGTAAACTCCCACTCCACTCAGAAAATCCTACCAGTGGGTCTAGTTCATTGGTAGTTTAATGCTAGCCACATATTCTAAAAGGAAAGCACAGCTATCCTAGAAGTTGTGCAAAATCAGTTTTGTGCCTGTAATAAAGTTATACCATTAATAACACTTTGAGTAGTTCCTCAAGAGCCCTTGTCTTTGTTTTCAATCAATGAGCTGTCTCAGTGAACTGACAGATCTGGGACCATGGTTGAAAGCTAATTTTCTATCGCAATATTCGATACCAGTTTATATAGTTGCCAGATTTTTCTGTTGTATCAGTGAAGTACAATGCAGATAGCCTGGGAGCTACATTAGCTTTAATAGGGATGGAGATGGGTCATTCTAGGCTGGAGCATCCTCACGGTTTCTCCGAGTGTCTGCCCATCTCAGCAACTTCATCTATAGTAGCATTCCCTCATATTTAGAGAACACCTGACATCACAGGTACTTCCAGACCTTTGACAGACAATGGCGCTTGTTCTCTGTACAACTACATACAGTTTAGTTTATAAATTAGACACAGTAAGATGTTAAGTGCAATAATAACTGAACAGAATGACTAAAGTAATAACACTGCAATAAATGATATATGAATGTGGTCTCTTTCTCTCAATTACTTTCCTGCCTTGAGTTCACCCTTTTTTTGTTGACATGCAACGATGCAGCCACTAAATGATTTGACAAAGTGAGGTGAACAAAATCAGTGTTATGTGGAATCACTAGGCACAAACACCTCGATACTATCACAGTCAATCTGGTACCTAATATATTAAGTGACTAATGGGTATAGCATAGTCAGAGCGGAGACAGCAAATGAGTAAGTAATTGAAGTTGTTTGCATCTTGGATGAGCTGAGGTGAGACTCCATCACATTTTCCAGAATGGCAGACAATATATAACTTAAGAAATGTTTGTTTCTGTCACTGTTTCCAGGGAATGGCTTGCTGTGTGTCACAGTCGCCTGCTGCCACCTGTCCAGGCCATTTTCAAAACATTATCCTCTCCCCTTTGGTACCTGGAATCCCAGTTTTATATTGACACCTCCATGCTGATACAACCTTTCTTAAAATGTGTTCTTTCTTGTCTTGATAAGGGTTTCTAGTGCTGTGAAGAGTCATCATGAACACAGAAACTCTTATAAAAAAATTCATTAGGTGGCTTACAGTTTCAGAGGTTTAGTTCATTATCTTCATAGCAGGGCATGGCAGTATGCTGGCTAACATGGTACTAAGAGTCCAACACCTTCATCCGAAGAAATAGGAACTGAACTGAAACAGTAGTAGGCAGTATCTTGAGAATAGAAAACCTAAAACCCACCCCCACAATGATGGTCTTCCTCCAACAAGGCCACACCTCCTAATAGTGCCATTTCCTATGAGATTATGAGGACCAATTACATTCAAACTATTGCATTTGTCATTACAGAAAATGAAGTGCCTTTGAGTCTTCCCTGGAAACCTAAGTAGATGATAGTTTTCCAATTATTTTTACTGTACAAATTTCTTTGGCTTGTCAACTCCCTATGACTGTATTTACTTCTTTCAGCATCATACATCATTCTAAAATCACCACTCCATTTACCATTATCATTTTTAAAGATAATCTTTAACAAAAACCAGTGAGCAAAATGTAGTCAGTTTTAGAAACACTTATCAGAATGTTGAACATGAGTATATATTACTCATGTTAATAACTTATACTATAGCCTTTTTTTTTCTCTCTCTCAAGATCAATAACTCCAAAATTCCCTGCTGTGCTTCAGTCCTTGACAAGACTTGTGCACTAAATTCCACGCTTCTTTTGATGGGCTCATTCTTTCTTTCCAGAACAATGTTTCTTGCTACCTTGGAAGCAAACAGGGCAAGTATAGACAAGAATTCATGAAAACAAGTGTCACATTGCTTCAGAAAAACATTCTAAGGTATTCAGATACAGGGACGCTTATCACTTAACAAGAAAAAAGACTCATGTTTTGTATTGGCCATGAGATCAGTGAGATTAGATGTTTACAATTCTTGAGTTTATAAATTAATCAACCTACTTCATGTTTCAAAGTTCTACTTCTTCTCAGCGTGTCTTCAATCTCATTTTTTGCTTTGTTACCACAATGATCAAACTCATTGTCTTGTTTTTAGTGTAAGCTGTCTTGTTCATTAAAAAGATAAACCTTTTTTTCAAAAGGCATTCATTCACTAAGCTATCTGACTTTCAAATCATGCAGTCAAAATCAGCCATTCAAACTATAATCAATTACTTGTCATTGTTCTTGCATTGATTGAATATGTTAACCACTTGATCTCCCCATGCTCAATCTTCTATAAGTCCCTCAACCCAATTAGCTATAAGGAAATGCTTTAATAAACACACATATATCCAGGTTTTAAAGATTTCTTAGTCTAAGAGGAAGCGAACTTCAAATTTCCATCCTGGTCTTCTTTCCAGATTTAGATGCTAAGTCCAATAGCCAGCTTTTTAGAAAACAGAATCAGAGATAGAGTTTGCATAGGAATCCATTGTTGAAGATGCATAATCACAGAGGGCTAGGGATTTCAGTGAAGAAAGGAAAGGAAATGTAAAGGCGTGTGATCATCATACCAGCTTCGCAACAGCTCCACATGAAAGTAGCTTGTTCCTTCAGTCCCTCCATTTATCTACTAAACACCTCCTATGTTATGTGTTTCTGACCAGAATTTAGGGAACTTTTCTCCTTGCACATTGTGGTTACTGCTAAGCAACAAAAAGTACCCGTGGCTGAGTGGACTACAGCAGTATGTATTTGCTATTGCCAAGAGTGCTGGGGAGGTCATGCTGAAAGCCCTGGTGTTTGTAGATAGAAGAGAACAAGACACATTTAAAGCTATGTTAAAAGTGGAGGTGGTCATCAGCCTTTGTATGGATGGTATCTGAATATACTGGAACTACTCAGTAGGGAAACTGTAATCACAGTCAATATAGGAAAAGATGATGATCCTACGTGACTCCGAGGAAATCCATAAGTTAAGACAGTGAAGGCACATGTTCACTTAATGATGCCTGAGAGAACACTTCTTGGAGGCAGAATGATGTGGAACTGCTAGATATGAGAGGTCACAACCACAGCTGAGACATGACAGAGCACAGTGATTTACCCATGACCTGGACTGGCAGCACAATGCAGCAATATTAAACAAACAAGCTCCTAAAGCAACCTGCAAAAGCCAAAGTTAGACTGTTATTAAAGTCATTAGCACATACAGTGTGTCCAAAGCAAATGATAAAAGGTACAAGTAGGTCTCAGGGATGATTTTTCTGGAGGCAAACTGTGAACATTAGTGGTTACTAAAAATTATTTACAAGGTTATTCTTTCATTCTAAAAAGAATCCTCTGTCTTCTTAAGAAAGTACTTGCTTTGGTTAAAACATCCATTTTCTGGGAATAAGTATCCATTTTTCTTTTTAAAAAATGCATAAATACTTTCTTTCATTGTGATCTTATCACTGATAGCAATGTTATGTTCAGATTCTATTTTAAATAACGTTGACAAGAGAATCAGTTTTCTTAGCTAAAAACAGCAGTCGCAGTGAAGTCGGTTTGTCAATCACCTTGAGAAGTGAGGACTACACTGAAATTGTTTATTAAATGCACGGTGAGGATGGTAGGCATTTCCATGTTTATTATATACTTAGTACAGGACAAAGAATCCTGTGCAAACTTTGGGTGATGGAGGAAGAATGGTTGAAATTGGTAAGTGTATGACAGAGGAAAGTGGGGATGACAACCAGGGAGCTACATTTTTTTTTTCTAAAAATTTTAAACAAAGAATTAGTTCTACTATATTTTCCCATGAGTAATACATCCCTAGTTTTTATTAAGATGATATTTTTAGGGCCAACAAGATGGCTAAGGGCACTTGATGCCAAAGCTAATGACCTGAATTCAACCTCCAGAACCCACATAAAAGGAGAGAGATAACTCCTACAAGTTGTCTCTGATTTCCATATGCAGGTCATGCTATGCATTTGTGGTAGTCATTCCCAAACAAACAAACAAACACACATTTTTCTTTCTTTCTTTTTTTATTGTTTTTTTTACTAAAGTAATGAATTCTCATTATTAAAACTAAAAGGCAAGAATGGACCATAAAATTGGATGCAGCAAGAGCCTGTCCATCACTCCCACCTCTAATCCCCTCAAAAAATTCACTACTTCAATTTCTTCTGGAAAACACCTTCAGAACTATAATATATATTTCAAGGCACATAATGTAACTGGCCATGCCATGCTGCATTTGACAAACACTGTGGCGATGTATAAGTGAATGTGCAACAAGATGTTTTGTGCACATGTGCTAATCCACCTGCACCTCCATAGACTTGATAATTACATATAGAGATTAGTTTGCCGGCCATGATCCATGGTACTCCAAATAATATACACAGACCTCTGTTTCTGGTCTTCTTGGTATTTGATAGTTTTTCTTGACTGTTTGTTTTGTGACTGCTGCAGTTTTTCTATACCACTTCTATGCAATGCCTGTTCTAATTTCCATATCTAACCCTTTGGTTTTACATTGACAATATGTCTTGATAGGGCTCATTGAAATAATTCTCATTTATAGAATTTAGAAGCCAGTATTTGAGGGGAAAAAAAGAAAGAAATTTTGCTAAATTCTTTCTGTGTTTACCAAACTCTTTCCAGTACCTAGAAGAAGTCTTAGAAAATCATTTTACTGTTTGATGTGTCAGTACATCAGTCTCTAGAGCAGTGGTTCTCAACCTTCCTAATGTTGTGACCCTTTAAAACAGTTCCGAATGCTATGATGACCCCAACTAGAAAATTACATTGCTACTTCATAACTGTAATTTTGCTACAGTTATGAATTGTAATGCTAATTTCTGTGTTTTCTGATGATCTTAGGTGATGTCTGTGAAAGGATTATTCAACTCCAAAAGGGGTTGTGATCCACAGTTTGAGAACCATTGGTTAAAAAAGGAATCAGCATATGAAATACAAGCATGGTTCTAGCATAAGCTTCAGAAACATTATCAGCTCTTGGAGACACAGCTGCGGCCCCATAACCTTTGCAACTTCCATTTAGGGCAAAGGACCGTGTCAGCACTACACATTATTTAAGGCTTCTTATTCTACTGAATTAAGAATGTTCTTTTTCAGGACAGCTTGAGACAATAGGACTAGCATGTTCTGTTTTTATTGTACTTCACTGATGCAATGATAACATTCAGGAGCCCAAGAAAGCACTCAACTGTATGATGACCTTCCTAGTTATCAGAAACCCACAGTATCTGTGCCTTCAGCCTTACATAGCATCACCCCACCATGAGGGGTAAGAAAGTGCAGAATGTTCTCTTCTTTGTTTGTGGTCCACCTTGTCTCTCTGCTCTGTGGCTTGTGCAAAAAAGAATATGAAGTAGAATTTTCTTTCATGTTATCTGATTTGGCAGTTCCGAGTCTGAGTTAAACTCTGCATCCTAAGCTCCACTTCTGAAACCAGCGCACTGACCATTACTCACACTAAGACAGAAGTACTTCACTCTGCTCTGCAGTACTGATGAAATCATCTGAGTGTTAACACTGACTGCAAAAGTTAAAGACCAGCAACAGCATTCACATTAGCACCAGGATGGAAGGATTTCTCACAGTGAAGCCATGGAGAGAACTTCAGTAACTGCTTGTTCTCCATGGCTTCATTCAGTTATGGAACTCCACAGCCACCCAAGCAAAAGAATGCTTCATAGTAAGTGAAACGAATATCCTTTCCTGCTTTCCATCAATGCATGTGATGTATGCCACATGTCAGGTCAGTTTGTTTTAGATTGGGCCAATTATGTTCTTGCCCGCGGTGTGCGATATTTTCTAAAATAACTCAAAGCCTATATCTTTGTCTCTGTTTGAGAAAGCTTGTTAGGCATTTATACAGTATCTTTGAGGTTCATATCCATCCTATCTTCTAAAATTATTTTTCTTGTCATATCTCTTAGAAACCACTGATTTCATTTGCTGTATTTAGTTGGTATTTCATGTGGGGTATCATTTTGTGTATCCCCTTTCTTTCTGTGTCACCTGCTTTCCTTTTTTCCTCCCTCTTTTTCTCCATGTTTTCTCCCTTTCTTCTCCCTCACTATTTGGAACAACACCGACTGGCCTTGAACTTGTTACCTTCCTATCCTTGCCTCCCAAACAAAACACTGACATTGTAGGCATGTGTCACCATGTTATTCTTGCTTCATTTTAATCCTCACTTTTGCCAGGATTAATCAATAAATGGCTTCAGAAAGGTTCACTGGAAATAAAACTTAAAGTACTTATATAGAAGAAATAATGTTTTCTCATCACATCCACAGATGCCTGACTGGATATAGCATCCTTGATCAAAATCAATTTTCCTCAGAGTGATTACTATTACTCATGCTGTTTTTCCTAGAACAGAGTTCAGTGATCAAAAGTCAGATTTTATACTCAACTGTTATTTATCATTTTATCTCATTTCTTTCTCTTGAATGTTTGTAAAATGTACCCATAACTGCTTATACATTAGCATTTATATTTTCTTTCAATATTCTTAATATAATTCAATGACTATTTTCATATAAATATTTATATTTATTTTAATTTTGTGAGGTATTCTTGTTTTGATTCTTTGAAATTTTCCTTTCATGATCTCTCTTTGTGGAACTCAGATTTTAAAATTTATTGTATATACTGAATTTATTCTCTTTTTTTCATTTTGATTTTTAGACAGGGTCTCTCTGCAGAGCTCTGGCTGTCCTGGAACTCTTTATGTAGACCAGGCAGGCCTTGAATTCACAGAGATCTGACAGTCTGTGCCTCCGGAGTGTTGAGATTAAAGGCATGCACTACTTCACCCAGTCTAAATATATTTTTCATGTCATTTATTATTCTAATTCCCATTTCTATACTCTTTAGAAGTATTTACTGGTGTATTTTCTCTTATGTTAAAGGTTGTGCTCAGGTTGATTCTTTTTGAAGAAGAAGAACAATAAAATTTTAGCTCTAAATCATGTTTAGATTACTATTTTAAGTACTATCCATTCTGTTCTATAGATACCAAACGTTCTCAAATATTTCTGATTATATTATCTAAAGGGAAATTTGCCTAGGCTTTCGGTTGGGTTTTTTTTATGATATTAGTTTACTTAGATTCTAAGCTTTTAGCTTGTTTGCTTGAATCTTTCTTTTCCTTCTGAGGCATTCCTTGGCATTTCTGATTCTCTGTTACCTACTCTAAATGCAGAATGAATAAACCAAAGACTGCTAAAATAACACATGGAAGTCCCCAGATATTTCCCTTCATTTCTCTGGAAAACCCTGGTTCCTCTCTCACCTGCCAATGAATATGTTCCTGATTGTCCTTTTTTCTAAGGGACACTGATGAAAGGTAGTAAAGAAGGGGTGAAGCTTCAGGCTGCCCTCCTCTCTGTGGACACTGTTACAGATTAGTAGTGTGGTAAAACTTCATCCCATTGTCTCAGCCCCACTTCTCTCACAGGTGAGATGTGCTGACTGCGTGGGAGAACACCTCCTTTATCTGCTTATGCACACGCGTACTCGGGCCTACATCCTATTCCTTTTTCACCATCTGCCACCTTTCGTTCAGTTCCTGTTCTTGATCATTTGCTATACTCCCTCTTCTATGAGAGCCCTTATACTGTCAGCACAGTCGATGTCTTCATCGCCTTGTGTTGATATTTTTCTTACACATTTACTATTCCTTTGGTTCTTACAACAGAGAAAGGCCAACTGGTGTTCCATCAGTTATTCTAAGCCTAAACTCCAAAGTATCAATAATAGACTAACAAAACTTAACAATCAAAAAATTTGCAAACTGTTTTTAAGTGTGAACACAAGATAGCTAAGTGGGTGAGTGATGCAAACGTGATGAGTTGAGCTCTTAGAACCCACAGTGAAAAGGAAGGCTCATCCAAGAAAGTTGCCCTCTGGCACCCACTCTTGCACTGTGACATACATATGCCCACACTCACATACACA
The DNA here is from genome assembly GCF_037038515.1 of Microtus pennsylvanicus. Classification (NCBI taxonomy): domain Eukaryota; kingdom Metazoa; phylum Chordata; class Mammalia; order Rodentia; family Cricetidae; genus Microtus; species Microtus pennsylvanicus. The sequence continues at coordinate 110,033,480 of NC_134586.1, read as the reverse complement.
ATTGTAGCACAAATAATATAAAGCCAGAGACAGATATTGGGGTTCAACCTGAAGATTAGAAAGGCAAAGCAGCCAAACTAATAGAGAGCTCTAAGCTCTATGAAATCTTCATACTGAAAGGGAGTGAGTTCCTGTCTCATCCTGCCTTATATTCCTTTCTAGTGCTGGGTTTAAAGGCATGCACCACCACTGCCTGGCCTCTATGGCTAGCTAGTGTGACTGCTGGGATTAAAACTGTGTACAACCACTGCCTGACTTTTACAGTTAACCAGCGTGAGTGTTTTGCATTCTGGTCTTCAGGCAAGCTTTATTTATTAAAATACAACTGAAATATCACTACAAATAATATTGTTTAAATTATTAGTTACTTGATGTATTGTTTCGCTAGTCAACCATTTGTTCCACAAAGAAACAAATGTCAGATCACAACAGGTGAAAAAGAACAGATAGTGAAAATTGTTTTATGGCCACAGAGAACATTCTCATTAATAGCTAGTCAATGTATCCTTGCTGGAATTCCTGGTTGCTTTAAAGAAAAAGAAAATCTGACTGAGGAGCAATTGCTTCAGATGTGTTCACTCCTGCCTGCTGTGAGCTCAATACCCAGCATTTTAAACCTAATCATAAAATGTATCCATTCTTTATATCCAGTGAGCTAAGAATTAATTTTATCCATTAAAATTCCATGATTTCTTATTAATGTAAAAATAGGTCCCTTTACACTTCAGTGAAAGTCGCTAATTTTTGAGGAAATTGATACAGTTTTACAGGACAGGACGAGGGTACGTTAGCCTGTAGGTTGGCTTACATGCACAATTTCTATCCCACTGACTTTTGAGAGGCCAATCATCTGTAATTTAGCAGAGATTGTAGTGTCGGAGCCTTTTGCAGATTCCATTTCTTTTACTTTTGAGAGTGCTTGTCTACTTGATAAAAAAGAATAAAAAGGAGAAGAAAAGAAAAAGACATTTCCTATCTTGTTTCTTAAATTCAAATGAGTAGATAATATTCCTTGATTGCCCCCTCACCCAGCTCCACATGGGTGTCAGTCAAGGGGCTCAAGGCAGTGTTTCTAAATGGAAGCAGATTTGAGTGTTTGAGCTTTGAATATCAACTATCTTGCCCAAGCCGCCAGTCAATGCAATCATAAGCAGATCACCGAGGGCCTGCCAATTTAGTACTAGCTTATATTTGGTGACAAGACAGCACATTCAAAGGCAAATGTACTCTTGAAATTGCTGTGTGGTCTGGTAGGCATAGGGTAACTGGACAACAGTGTCCTCTTTTTCTTATTCTTCCCCCCCCCCCATTTCTCTCCCTGAAGGCGTAAGTCACAAACAATGCCACACTAATTTGGGATTATTATTAATAGGGTGATATTTATTTAAAGGGGAAAAAACTTACAGATCACTGTCCCAGGCAACGGCCCTCTACGCAACGCAACCAGGAGTCTAGTCGCCGGCGGAGCAGGAAGTGAAGAGAGAGAGGAGAGGGAAGTGGCTGCTTTTTTAAAGGGAGAGAGACCACGCCCCAATGGGCTGGTATCTCAGCGGCGATAGGCTGGAGGAGTGGGAGGACCTCCCGCAACATCTCCCTTCCTCGTACCCTCCTTCACTTCTTTTCTTGTAATTTTTAATGTTAAGAATATCATCTTGCATAAGAGTCAAGCGTGGCCTATGGTTAACGTAGTGTGGGAGAGTTGCCAGGGGGTTTGGTCACAGTCCTTTTGTCTTCTTAATATTCTTCATAACTGGCCGTCCTTCTTCTCCTATGCCTACACACTAGAACTTTGACTTGTTAGACTGTGGTTCTTCAGTCACAGTAAGAAGTGCGTCCTGGACAATCACATATCCAGTCTCTTTCTCTTCTACACCTAGGAGTCTCTGGTCTATGTTGGCAATACATCTATAAAGAAAAAAGCAAAGAGAGAAATCAACTTTTAAATGAGATATCCCTCACACCCTGGAATTCTCCTATAGTTATGGATGTCCATGAACCCAGTTCATCTAATTAAGTATAAACAGAGCCATCTTCTGAATCTAGTGTCCATAAATATTTTAAAGCAGTGGTGGGGGGCGCAGCGTGTTGGGCCTCCCTTTTGGAGCTTGCCCTCCTTTTTAACCAGAGCCAAACACCATCACCCAGAGGATCATCAGCCATGCTGCAACCACGAGCGTGAAATTCACAAGTTAAGAAGTGCAGAATCAGGAGCCGCTCTCTCAGCCCCAAGTCAGGCTCCGTGGATTTATGACACTGAAAACCAGAACTCTTGAGGACTGCTGGCATGTTCCTCCCTGAGACTGGCAGCAAAATGAGCACTTCAAAGAGCAAAATAGATCCCTGCCTGACTACTTTGCACTGAGGAAATTTTGTTGTTGTTTGTCCCCTGGAGTTTAGCAGTCACAAGCAAGTCCCCTCACACAAGACTTCCAGTTTTCTTAGGGACCTGGAGTTTTCTGAGTTGAAGCAATATTTTGAACAATCAGAGAAGTTTTGCTTACCTTCGAGGCACCTAGTCTAATTAGCATAGCAGAGAATGCAACTATATCTTCACTCTGACGCTGACTTGCAGGGCTCAAAAGCCCACCCATCAGTTTTCCACACCCTTTAAATGAGGGAAGCATTTATGAGTCCCCTTCTGGATGAGGTGGAGGAACTTCTGAAGAAGTGTCAAAAATTTCCAAAAACTTTCCACAGAAGAGGCTTCATTGGTCCTAAGGACAAACAATGAAGGGACCAAATTTCAGTCGCTCCTTCTTTTAATTAAAAGCAAGTGACAGAAGCCACTTCCACAGGAACTGGCTCTCTTCCTTCCATTGGAAATGCTCTCCTTTACAGGATACTGGGTTGTAGTGATAAGAGTGGCAGGGCTGCGTCCCCAGCACCCCGGCCGTCTGGCTAGCTTATGCCCTGAAATAACAACACACAAACTGTATTCATTTAAACACTGCTTGGCCCATTAGCTCTAGCCCTTACTGGCTAATTCTGATATCCCAATCAACCCATCTCTAATAATCTGTGAGCACCGGTCTCACCGGGAAGATTCTAGCCTATGTCCATCCTGGGTCGGAGCTTCATCGCGTGTGTCTGCCCAGGAGAGGAGAGGATGGCGTCTCTGAGCTCACTTCCTCTTCCTCCCAGCATTCTGTTCTGTTTACTCCACCCACCTATGTTCTAAGCTATGAGCCCAAGAAGTTTGTTTATTACTTAGCCAATGAAATCAACAGATTGATATATGACACTCCCACATCACTTCCCCTTTTTCTGTTTAAACAAAAAAAAAGGAAGGCTTTAACCTTAACATAGCAAAATTACATATAACAAAACAGTTATCAAGTAAAAATTACAATAATCTTTATCATAACTAAGGAAAACTATAACTAACTATTCTTAACTCCATCAAAGACTCCAGAAAGATACAATATTACCTAAGCAAACAAGAAAAAAGCAACTTTTAAAACTCTAGAAATGACAGAGACATCTCGCTGCCTGGACAGTCAGCCAAAGTTCCTCTGTACTGTTGGGGCATCCATCTTCGGCCTACAGGCCCATGGTATCCAGAGACATTTCCATGAAGCAGGACATTTCAAAGTCAGTTCAGTCACTATCTGTTGTGTCCTGCAGAATGTCTCACAGACTCTTTCATGAATCAGGAACCCTGAAAGATCATCTCACCTTTAGGAAAGTTTAGTAGTCCTCTCTGTGTGGGTTCTCTGTGTCCAGTTTATGCAATAGTCCAGGCAAGAACAGTTTCTTGCCCAAATGGCTATCAAACTCCATAAGGATCCTCTTCGATGCCCATCTTCTTCTTGAAGTAGATTGGTGCTGCCAGGAGCAGAGTGTCTCATTGTCATGAAAAGTCCTAAGTTATTAAAACATTAACTGCCATATTCTGCAGTCTTTGAAAGATGTGAAGAATGTCTATCTAACTGAAATGTATCTCTATATATCTAGAAAATCTAACTAACATGACTACAAGCTTGACTATTACTGATGATTATCCATTAACCTATATTTCTTAATTATACATTACATTTTTAATGAACTAGACAATCACAATATCTTAATCATTAACAGAAATATGCATATACATATAACAAAATTGACCTTAAATCTCTATCAATAAAGCAAAATCTATACTAATGCAAATTATTCATATCTATATCATATCCCCCTTTAAATGTTAAAGAACGTTTATAAACCATATTTGGGACCATGGGTGCAGTTTTTTCTCTCCAAACTGCTTCCTGCTGAATGGGAGTGTCATTAATTAGGTCTTTCATGGTATAACCTATGTGCTAGTTTCATCTCAGTTGGCAGTTGAGCAAAGCAATTTTCTGAAGATGTTCACAGCAACCCTTCAGGAGGGCATGGTCCATCATACCATATCGGAATAGAAGAAATGAACAGGGTCTCATCCTCTGTGAAAACAAAATAAGAAACTCCTTTCCAAAGTATCATGTCCTTAGATCCAAATTTCAAAGTCAAGGCATTTTCAAAATATCTATGTTGGATTAGTTCAGCAGCATTTAGAAATAAATATCTTTTAGCAGCTGTTGCTCTTTCCTCAGCATTCAAATAATTCAAAAAGAGCATAATAGCATACAGTATCAAGATTCTTTGTGTATTTTCCATCTTTGTGCAGCTTTGTTTTAACCTATATTTTGTTTATTTTTACTTTTAACTTTTGCTTTTTGAGACAGGTTCTCTGTATCTTTGACCTGGAATAACTCTGTCTACCAGTCTGTCCTTGAACTCTCAGAGATCTGCCTGTCTCTGCCTCCCAGGCATTTGGGATTAAAGGCGTATGCTACTACACCTGGACCTCACAGAGATCTGTTTGTCTCTACCTTCTAGGCACTGGGATTAAAGGCATGTGCTACCACACTTGAAGTCACAGAGGTCAATCTCCCTCTGCCTCCCAAGTGTTGGGATTAAAGGTGTGTACTACCACACACAACAACTCTCTTCCTTTTTTTTTTTACTTTAAGAACTTCAACTTTTAGCTTGCATATATTTTTAACACACTGTAAACCATTTAGAAATTTTCTTTGTATTTGAATCTCTCTTTACTGTATATCTCTCTTTTTCTGAACACATGCGTCTTCAATTTACCAAGCAATATCAGTAGGACTAAAGCCGTGGCTTTGACGGCTGGATCCAGTCCATTCCTTAGCTTTCCAGCCTCATGGCTGAGGTACTGGCTGTAGCCATGTTTACTGCCACAACTCTATGGCATTTCAAGGTCCCTGCCAGCAAGCGATCTTCAGCAGCCTGTGCTTGCAAACCGCACCAACCGCCTGCGTAAAAGAGTCAGAATTTGCCCTGGCAGGACAGCCCAGAAAGCTGGCATTTTTAAATGATGCAGCTTTTTTCCTACTACGGCTGAAAACCGAAAAGCATGCGGTCAGCTTTTCGTTAACACCGTTTAAGTGTTTCTTGGCAGGACCCCTTAATGAGCTGCAGGGTTTTGCAGCTAAAGCTGAGTCAGAAAGCCTCCCTTAGATGAGAGCACTTGCTTGCTTCTAGCAAGCAGAGTAGACCCGAGAAATTGTCACTACCAAGAAAACATGCTTTACTCTTTCCCAAACTTTCTCAGGCTTTCAGTGGATTCAGTTGTCCACACGTCTGGGTGCCATTTTGTAGTGATAAGAGCGGCGGGGCTGCGTCTCCGGCACCCCGGCCGCCTGGCTAGCTTATGCCCCGAAATAACAACACACAAACTGTATTCATTTAAACACTGCTTGGCCCATTAGCTCTAGCCCTTACTGGCTAATTCTGATATCCCGATCAACCCACCTCTAATAAACTGTGTAGCTCCGGTCTTACCCGGAAAGATTCAGCATGTCTGACCTGGCGTCTTGCTTCATCACGTGCGTCTGCCCGGGAGAGTGGAGCATGGCCTCTCTGAGCTCACTTAGTCTTCCTCCCAGCATTCTGTTCTGTTTACTCCACTCACCTATGTTCTAAGCTATGAGCCCAAGCAGTTTGTTTATTACTTAGCCAATGAAATCAACAGATTGATATATGACACTCCCACATCACTGGGTATTTGTTTTGTTTGTCCTCACTGTGAGAGAAACTTTCTCCTATCAATATACTAACCAACAAGATAAACTCATTTTAATTTACATAAGACCAGAACCACTAAAGTCAGCCTGTCTGTCTGATGCAACATTGATATTTCTGTGGATGCAACAGCATTCACTGCATTTTTTAAAAAATGGAACTGGTCACCATCATATTAAGAATAACTGACTTCAGGGTCTGAGAGATGGTTCAGTGGTTAAATGAACTGGCTGCTCTTGCTAAGTACCTGAGTTAGATTCCCAGATGCTACATAGCAGTTCATAACTATCCATAACTCTAGATCCAGGGGATTTGATATTGCCTTCTGGCTTCTGCAGGCACCAGGCATGCAAGTAGTGCATAGACATACAAGTAAACAAAACACCCATACATATATTTTTTTAAAGAAAATGGTTGATTTCATTCATTCATGTGCTTTGTTTAAGAGGAAGCTCTTCATGATCTTCTTATAAGAGTAAATCTCTACAGAATTTGACACAGGAAGAAAACTAAGTGAGTCCGTGGTGTTTGGTTTTCATTTTTGTCATTTTACTTGTTATTATTATTATATGTGCGTGATGTGTGTGTGTGTTTGGGGGAGGAGGCATGTGTGCAGATGTGGAGGTTGGAGAACAAATTTCAGTTGTCAGTCTACCCTTTCACAGTTGTTTCCAGAGTCACTTAGCAAGTGCCCTTAGTCTATTAGTTGTCTCGCTGACCCCTGAAAACAGAGTTTTAGCAGACATATGGGTGAGAATAATTTATATCTGGTTCTAGTTATGTATTTTAAAGATAAAAAATAATCACGCCAAAATAGGATGTGGAATTTAGTTTAGTTTAGTTGAAGATGCACTTTAAATTACTTTATCAGATTTTTACACTAAAGTTGGTAGCTTAAATAAGATGCAGGGGCCTTAAGAAGGAGCTGTGCACAATTAACATACAGTAACAAAGTTATCTAGTCTACTATTAAAACAGCTGTCCTGGGGACCTTGTCAGATAAGGATTTCTTTCTTTTACACCACAGAAGTTGCTGTGTGCTCTATTCTGTGACATTTCCTTATTTTCATTGCTGTTAAGAATCTCCTTTTACCTACACCTACCCTTCTCCTAACCCAATAGTACTCACCAGTTTGTTGGAGCTTTTCAGTCTGAGGTAACACATGGAAGCAATTTCTTTTGCCTGATCTCTTTGGCTCCATTTTGATACAACTATCTGTGGGGGTTGGAGGGAAATGACCCCATTGGCTCATAGATCTGAATATTTCATCATCAGAGACTTGCACTATTGGAAAGGTTTAGGAGCCGTGGCCTCGTTGGAGGAAATGTGTCACTGGATGTGAGCTTTGAGGTTTCTAAGTCCGGAGGAGTCTCCCTCTTCCTACTGCTTGCAGAGGCATATGTAGAACTTTTCTCCAGCACCACTTCTGCCTGCACATCACCACACTCCCTGCCATGATGGAATAGACTAAACCCTAGGACTATAAGCAAGTCCCAATTATATGTTTTGTTTTGTATGAGTTACTGTGATCATGGTCTCTCTTCACGGACATAGAACACTGACTAAGACACTATCCCATTCACTTTTGAGATTTTTTTCATTCTCTCCTTTCCACTTCTGCTATTAAACATGTTTTTGCTTGTTTGTTTCTCAAGTAGATCTTCATTCTAATTTCTCAAAACCGTTTTCAGCATTGCTTCAAATTACTGTTGCTCACCTTGAAAGGTCTATGGGATATGTGTCCATCCCTTTGAATAGAAGCCTTGGTACTTTCTGCTCTGATTCCAACTTGTATTTGGCTTCCATTTCTACATTGAGAACATCTGCATTGTGCTCTAGGGCCCCATTCACAATTTTCTCTGTCTTCTCATTTCTTTAATTCTTTTGTTTCTTTGCAGGAAAAACAAACAAATAACAATAAAAACTGTATTTCTCCATCTTCTTCCTCTTTTCTAGTCTTTTGGTTGAAAATGACAAATCCTCCCTTTGAATTTACACAGTACTCCACAGGAGAGAATCAGGACTGGGAATAATGATGCAGATTAAAATACATTGGTATTTCATATAACTCTAGAAGGCTGGCATTTCTCTTCCTAAACTGAGACCAACAATACAAATGTCAAACAGATAAGATTCTCAGAATAGTACATGACAAAAGCTAAAGTATCAAATAATATAAGCTATAGCTACTTATAATTAAAATTTTATATAATTTTATGCCTGTATGTAATGCAGCCTGGCTTATTTATCTTTATTTAATAGTGCAGGAGAATTATCTGTATTCTGTCAATTATGTTTTAAATAAAAGCTGATTGGCAAGGCAGGAAGTATAGGCGGGAAAACCAAACAGAAAGTATAAATGATGCAAGGAGAACAGGAGAATTTTGGGAAGGAGAAAGCTGATTTCTCCCACTCCTCCCCAGACCACCAAAGCAGCAGGATGTGATCTGACCCATTGAAAAAGGTACTGAGCCACATGGCTAACATAGATCAGAATAATGGGTTAATATAAGCTACAAGAGCTAATAAGTAGCCTGACCTAATGGGCCAGTCAGCTTTATAACTTATAGAAATCTCTGTGTGATTTTCTTTGGGGCTTGCCGGCTGTGGGGTACCGGGCTGGACAGAAAATCCCAACAAGCAGGGCCCATTCCATGTTACAATTTAATCCTTAGAGTGTTAGGGTACTGATTGTCAAACTCAAGGCTTCATGTGAGCGGGACTCTCTGCCTTCCACTCCTCTCTGACTCACCATTTATATGTCAATGTCTTTCCCTAAAATTTATCACATGCTCAGGAGTACTTAGGATGTGTACCAATGACAACTACTCAACATTGGGCTTTGGGGCATGTACAATGTTAAGAGTAATTATTATATTATGTTACATTAAAATTGGCAAAAATAACATTTTTTGAGTTGATAATTAGGTGGAAAGTTTTGGTTTGTACCTTAAAAAATATTTAAGGGAGAACCTGATAGTCAACTAAATACTCCAGGCTAAAGTTGACTATTTTAAAATAGCACAATAAGTGGGAGAGTATATTTAGAACTCTATTTCATTATCGCATCTTGTCCATCAAAAATATGTTCATCAAAACTATTTAATATTCAGGCATTGTATAATAATTTCCATACTGTATTAGTGGGTGTATGGCATTGGCAAATAGCAACACTCCACTGTAGGCAGTTAAAAACAAATACTAATCAAAGAATTTCAATTGTAACTTCATTTTGTATGTAATAAATATCACTATGGCCCTATAGGTCAAAATAAATAGAAATATCTTATGTTAGATAAATTAGGAAGAAATAAGAAACTCTAGACAAGAAAAATGTTGCTATGGAAACCTTACTATTAATAAGCCACTTCTGAAGTCTCTGCAGCCTTAGTCTGCTTTTGGCATTTAACTTTCTTCTCAGCTTTTTGTTTGAGGAAAATAAAAAAGTCCCTTCACTGCTGAGCCTTGAAATGTTACAATGGCAATCTGTTTGATAGTCATCTGATATCTGTGTTAATAACTCAGCCTGCTTACTACTCCATGGTATAAAGACAATTTAATTGGGCTGAAAAAAAGGTGAAGAAACAGCTTGTTCAAGCTGAGTTAGAATATTTCCTTCCATGGTTGGTCCATCAGAAGGAGTAGAACAATTTTAGCTCCAGGTCACACAGCTGACGAAAAATGGCTCTCTAAAACCATCCGTAAAGGCATTCTGTGATGTTTTATTAGCATAGCATTCTCTGAATCGCTAAAGTCCGTATTGTTTGAGAGAGGAAAAAGTGTAGATGACTTCAGCTAATAAGTGAGTCAAAAGTACCATGTTGAGCCTAGCCACCTCTGGCTCCTATATTTGTCAACTGTATCTTATTCCCTTAGCAACTCAGATGTAACACAGCCACCTACGTGTGTGCTAAGCTGGGACTTAATGAAGCTTAATCAACTTCTGCATTGTGTATCTTTATCTGCATGTGCTGTTGATCCTCTTCCACCTGCCTATGTACTCGGTAACAACCATCAGGAAGGATAATGCTCTTTTCTAGGGAGTGTTTCAGGATCCATGGTTTGGTCAGAGGATGCATGCTCTCTTTGTACATGATTCCTTGATAAAACAACCTTCCATGTACAAATGAGAGTCTGCCTTCCTCCACACAGGTGTCTAGAATAATTTTTAAAGCCATCAAATTCACTACTTGCTTTTTCCCATTAGGGCTGAGGTCTAGACTCCAAGTAAAGGTAAGTGGATAGAAGACTTTACAAGGCTTTCAGTTAAACACATTTTTTTATAAAAATGCCTCATTTCTAGTTCAAAACATTTGGGATATACAGTGTGTGCTTTCTAGTTGCTATGATGTTGATGCTGTGTATGGAAACATTATGTAAGAAAATTAGGGTTCCCATATCACTTTTAAAAAATGGATCCTAAATTTGAATGTAACAAAGAGCAATAGCATGCTGTCTCCCTGCATTCACTAAGAGGAACCAAGATAAAAATAAGACTATGAAAAACATGCATCTCATTATTGCATCCTTAGCCATTCGGACTCCAAAGTGTTGCTTCAAATCACCTAATGTGTGCCTTTTGAGAGCTCCCGTTAGCTTTACACTAATGAACAACTCATCTATTTCCATAAAACAAGACACAAGTTACCAGTGAGTTACAATGAATGCAGATAAAATGATTGACTACCAAATTGGCTACCTTGTGGACTAATGTTCTCTTAAGGAAGAGTATTTGAATAGTTTAATGTGTGTGTGTGTGTGTGTGTGTGTGTGTGTGTGTGTGTGTATTTTTTCCCAAAAAAAGTTTGTCATCATTACTTTGACCTCGAATGTACATTAATGTGTGCTTCTATTAAAAATTAAATTCAGATTTTAATTGTTTCTGTTTCCAAAAATCTAATTGGTTGTAAATGTAACTTCACATTTATTGCTTAGAACAATAGTTCCATCCATGAGAGCATTCTTGTAGAACTGGCTTATGGAAAAACTAAGCTTTCAGAATCAGTTTGCTGAGACATTCTCAGGTCTTACCACAATAAACACTGTCTAGTTGGTCAGCACGTATGACCACATAGAATTTTAAGCTGGGACAATTTAAGGAAACCATTTAAATAGAGATATTTGGGGTGGGGGGAGAATGTTCTGGGGTTGAGTATTTTTGCTCTTCTGAAGGACTCTCGTGCAGTTCTCAACATCATCTCAGCAGTCTCACAGCTGCCTGTATTCCAGCACTGGGGTATTTAGCATCCTTTTCTGGCCTCATTGAACAATGTGTATACATGTGGTATTTATTTACAAAGTTCCATATACTTAAATTTAATAAGAAGAATAATTAAGGTATTCGCAGCCTTTGCCGCGCCGCCGCTCTCTAATGCCAGCGCCGCCTCTCGTTTGCCGAGCTCCAGCTGAAGGAGAAGGAGGATAAGTAAGGAGGTGCCCATACCATGGCTAGTACAAAGCAGACTGCCCGTAAATCCACTGGTGGTAATGCACCCAGGAAACAACTGGCTACAAAAGCAGCTCGCAAGAGTGCGCCCTCTACTGGAGGGGTGAAGAAAACTCATCGTTACACACCTGGTACTGTGGTGCTCTGTGAAATCAGACGCTATCAGAAATCCACTGAATTTCTGACCCGCAAACTCCCCTTCCAGCATCTGGTGCGAGAAATTGCTCAGGACTTCAAAACAGATCTGCGCTTCCAGAGTGCAGCTATTGGTGCTTTGCAGGAGGCAAGCGAGGCCTATCTGGTTGGCCTTTTTGAAGATACCAACCTGTGTGCTATCCATGCCAAACGTGTAACAATTATGCCAAAAGATATCCAGCTAGCACGCTGCATACGCGGCGAACGTGCTTAAGAGTCCACTATGAGGGGAAACATTTCATTCTCAAAAAAGTTTTTTCCTCTTCTTCCTGTTATCGGTAGTTCTGAATGTTAGATCTTTTTCCATGGGGTCAAAAGGTACCTAAGTATATGATTGCGAGTGGAAAAATAGGGGACAGAAATCAGGTACTGGCAGTTTTTCCATTTTCATTTGTGTGTGAATTTTTAATATAAATGCAAGATGTAAAGCATTAATGCAAGCAAAATGTTTCAATGAACACATTTCAACAGTTCAACTTTATAACAATTATAAATAAACCTATTAAAATTTTCTGGACAATGCCAGCATTTGGATTTTTTTAAAATAAGTAAATTTCTTATTGACGGCAACTAAATGGTGTTTTGTAGCATTTTTATCATACAGTAGATTCCATCATTCACTATAGTTTTCTAACTGAGTTGTCCTACATGCAAGTACATGTTTTTAATGTTGTCTGTCTTCTGTGCTGTTTCTGTAAGTTTGCTATGAAAATACATTAAACTAAAAAAAAGAAGAAATTTTAAAAAATAAAAATGCTACTACTAATTCACAATGTAATTCTGAATAATAAAACCATTGCTTTTATTTTTATATCTGTACAAATAATGGGATGTTTGCTGGCTTATCTTTCTGTGCCACTTCAAGGTATATTCATGGCCTCTGACTTGCCTTCTCAGTTTACTTTGAGGTGTTTCTTAAATATCAAGTATTAATTTACACTTCACACCCATTGGCCATTTAATTGCAATAAGAAATATTACACATGGATGTTTCTTTTCCCTTAAATATGCCCACCATCAACCCTAAATCATTTAAGATTATTTAACCACTTGGTTACAAAAGGAGTATTCTAAAAATATAGGGAAAAAATAGGGCAAGTCCAAATTTAAACAGAATTTTTCTCAAAAGCCAATAGAAGGGAATTATTTTAAAATGTAGAGATGAAGGTCACAGCTGGACACCTCGGGTTTGTTTTGGACATGATGTTAATCATCTTAGCCACCTGAATTCGCATCATTAAATGGATGCAGTGGATCAGACCAGTTTCAACATGAATGTGCACATCCTGCTGCAAGCTTCCTCTCGGGGAGACGAGTGACCCGCAAACAACACTGCTGTGTGCCCTCTCCATGTTAGTGTTACAGTTCTGAGAGGCAAGGTTCCCCAACCTTTGTAGAAGGGTTGTAGTTCTGAGGGGAACAGAAAGGAATTCTATCTGTTAGGAGCCAAAGAATAACACAAAGCAATGCTTCACAACAACAAACCTCATATAAGTGTTGTGTAGTGAAAGACAGAAGAGGCTGGCTGCCTCTGCTCTGGTAAGAAACAGCAAAGAACTGAGCAGGAGGCAGACTTAATATTGGGTTTCTTGGAGAGGTGGCCTGGGAATGGTGTGATTTCAAAATCAGAGATTAGTGGGGTTTTTGAGCTCAGGGATTGGTGGTATTTCCAGCTCAAAAACTGGTGAGTTTTCAAAACCCGGAAGTGAGCTCTGACTTTCTGTCCTACACACTCAAAGAACATATGGATGTCATGTACGTGACATTCTGGATTTCATGTTATCTGAGAGATTGCATAAAACCCACTATAATTTAGTTGCCATTTTGCTTTCCCAAAATGATTTTGTTCATGCCCATATTCATGTGAAACAAGTCTGAATAGTCTATACTGATGCCACAACATGTGATCACAATGCACAGCAGCCAGCATTGCTTACTGCAGGCTCTAGTGCTGTGGGACAATGCTCTTATACCCTGTAAAGTTGTCACTTGTATTTTAGTAAAACACTGACTAGCCAGCAGCCAGGCAGGAAGTATAGGGGGGTGATCAGAGTATGAGAATTCTGGGAAGAGGAAAGACTCAGTCTTCAGTCACCAGCCCGATGTAGAAGCAGGATGAGAGTGCTTCACTGATAAAAGGTACCATGCCACATGGCCTATATAGACAAGAATTATGGGTTAATTTAAGTTGTAAGAGCTAATTAGTAATAAGCCTGAGCTAACTGGCAAAGCAGTTTAATTATTATAAGCCTTTGTATGTTTCTTTGGGATTAAATAGCTGAGGGACCAGGTTGAACAGAAGCTCTGTCTACATTTTAGCTTCTCAAATTTTTTGGAAATATATTAATTGGAAACTTTGAGAAGTAATTAGGAGATGAGATATAAAATAATAAAATGTTACACAGTCTCATCCTTGTTTGAATGACTTCTTAAGTTTTTTAATTTTATGGAGCCTCAGAAAGTATTATTACAAACTTCAAATGGAGAATTTGAAAAGAAAAGGAGGCTTGTAAGTATGCAACCACTGTGGTAGTCAAAACTCCATTAAGTCCCTTTGATTACATTGAACAGAAGCATCAGGGATAGAACTTTGCAAAGAACAAGATGGACTTTAGACATCTGAGTATCTTATATATTTCCAGAAAGCAACTTGGATAAGAGGGTTTACTTTGGTTCCCTGTTTCATTGGCTCCACCATAGCTGGGAAGACTGGTCACATTATAGCCATATGAAGGCAGAGAAGGATTGTTGCTGGTGCTGAACTCAATTTCTTCTTTTTTCCCTATGATGTTCAATATAAGACAGCAGCCCATGAAATGGAGCCACACACATTCCAGAGTGTGTCCCCCCTCCTAAGCTGACCCTGTCTAGAAATACCTCCTCACAAAAGCATGTCTCCTGGGTAATTCTAAATTCAGTCAAATTTATGATTAAAATTAAATATCTGAGTCCAGTATTACAGGTGATTAATGAGATAAGGAATGCAAAATACTTTGAAAATTGCTTATATCTTAAAAGAATTCTTAGAATTCCACTTGATTGATGATCTAGGGAACTCCCAGCATGCAGTATATGCTATAATGCTTCACCAAGAGACCAAAGTGGTTTGACCCTGCTATTACTGTGTTGTATGCCTCCTTTATGTCAATAAACTAGGGAAATAAGTGATGAGTTTGACACATAGCCTCTTTTCTTCACAGCTTTACTAACCTAGTTGATAGCAACTTCTTTATTCCTGGAAAAGTCCCATGGATATATTCTTATTAAAGCAAAAAGAACTGAAATCTAGTGGAAGCATCCTTGAAGGAATAGTCACACTGCAGCCCCAGGAGAAATAAGCTGGGCCGTGTAAAATTACTTCCTTTTTCTACAGCTTCTGGTATTGCTAAGCAGCTTAATTCCTAGCCCTTTTCATACCACATTTGAAACTGTTTTTTTTTCCAGTGTTCCACATTTCCCATGGTCCCCATTGACTTGCCATTGTCTACATCCCCTCTCTATGGACTACTGAATGGTTTTGCTGATTTGGAGCAAATATCATATTGGATTCTTTTATTCTAGCAGAGGGAAACCTTGATCCCATAAGTAATTTCCTTAGTCATTTAATTTGATCTGGGAATTACCATATTTTTGGTAGTAGTTGGATCATGAGATTCGAGCTTATTATTTGAGACTGTAAATTTAGGTATGAGCAACCTGGTATGGAGTTAAAATTCTTTCACCCCTTGTTAAGTTGATGCAGCCCAGTGAACACTGAGTTTATATAAACTACCTTTCATTTTGTCACAGGCACACATGGAAACTAAAGATTTTATGGTATAGTGAGAAGAGAAGATGGTGTTATTCAGAAAAAGGTAGAGAAATATTCTTTTTCCAAAAGGATATTGGTTTATATACAAAAGGAAGAGAAATAAATGACAGATGGACTCCAAGAGCAGAAAGCAAGTTTGGGAGCATGGTCATATATGCAGGTATTTCAAGCATTCTGAAGAACAATGTCACCTGTTTTTTCATTTACTCATTCTAATAAATGCATACTATGAAATATTGAAGCTATTTGGATATTAAGAAAATTTTAAAAATTAAAAACCAAATCAAGAAAAACCTCTGTGGTTTTCTGAGTTAATATTTTTAATTTTCTAGAGGAAAAAATTTTTTAAATCATTTAGATAATTTCCTCTTCCTTCACATTTACAAATTATAATGCTATATTCCTATTTTCTAATTTAAATGTTTAGATACTATTTACCAGTGTTTTCTATTAATTAATTATCTTCAATAAGCTCTCTCTATTACATTATCTTTTTAGAAATAACCTTTCCTTGATGTGATAGAATTTTCATTGCTGTACATATAATGACATTTTGTTTCTGTTACCATGTTTGCTCATTCAAATTAAAGTCAATCTTTTATTAAACTTTATACTTGTGATCTCCAAAACTGGGATATATAAAATATAACCCCATGATAAAACCATAAAATATAATATTACTTTGTGATTAAAAAAACAAATTACTTATACATGTAGATAAGCATGGACCACAAATGCATTAAGCTAAGTGGTAAAAGTTAAACTTCAAAATCTGTAAAGGACATTGGTTTTGTACGATATTTATATGAAATTTAAGAAAAGGAAATACTGAAGCCAACACTGACCATTCGGTTTGGGCCTGGAGAAGGATTACTTAGCAGGGAGATGTTGGGGTTATTATAGAGCTTGGGTTGTTTACATGACTACATACATTTTTTTTTTATGTAGGTAGGTTTGTAAAGTGAAAATACTGCTTTTCCAGAATATAAGCTATACATACATTTAAAAAGTGAAAATAGTGCTCAATATGCTAATTTATTGTGTAATTCTTCATCTGTTCCACAGTTTTCTTAATGCCCTAACATTTTTGTCAAGCAGCAAAAATATCTTCCCAAATGCTAAACATATCCGATTGCCTGTTAATTACTTTCATTTCAGAAGGGGTCCCATTTTGTCTCCCATCTGGCTGCTTGTCATAGACTGACCCCAGGTCTGATATGTGATTACTCTCTAGGATTTATGAGCAGAAATGCCTTGAGTTGGATACTTTGTCTGGTGACTCCAGTGTCTTCCTCTTCAATTTTTATTGTCTCCTTCCATTTATTGAAGGATGGTTATATACCAAGTAAAATTGTAGTTCCTATTAACTTAGATACATATAAGTTCAAATATCAATGAAAAGACCAAGTAGATAAATTCGAAAGAACTAAATAGGACCCTGAACATGAAGATGGACAAAAACACCTCTGGACACACACACACACACACACACACACACACACACACACACACACACACACGTGAACAGAGTAATTGTCTCAGATGCTGACAAAATGATTTTACTTCCCAAAGCATTGTTGAGTTCATAGAAAGCCACAGAGACCGCTGGGGAGGAAGAAAGCAACTCATCTCATAACCCACTATTGGATGAAATAATGAAAGATCATCAGACATCCACAGGGAAATAAACAGGATCCTGCAAGTCATTTCTATGTGCATAAGCCTTTAGTGTCTGGAGGAGAGACTTTCTGCTTTATGAAAACTATATTTAAATCCCCCAGGCCTCTGCCTTCTTATCCAGAACCCCTTGGCCTATGCTCCCACCCTCTTGACTTCTTTCTCCTCATTAAGGCCTAGGTATTCTTTTGTCTCTTCAACTCCGAACAGAATTAACCTGCAGTTTGATTGCCTCATATTTACAATATTTGGAGCTGTGTAGCCAACTTTCTATTTCAAATTCAGTGCAGTTACAGAGACTTATTTTTGTCACCCATTAATGTTCAGGTTTCTTTCTGCCTTTATGGAGGAGACAAACAAATAATAACAAAAAAAACCTTTTTACTATTTCAAAACAAGTTTCCTCCATTTTGACTTCCTTCCATAGGCCCTCAGAATCACATTCCAGTTCCTGCTCATCCCCTGCTCCCATTTTTAGGCAACTGTATGGGACTTCTTAAATGGACATGAGTTTATTTCAGCCCAGCTTTCTCGGTCCCTTTCTTTGCCTTCTGCCACTATCTGAACTGGAGTGACTCCAGTGACTTCTGGCCTCACACAAAATAAGTCCCTGATAAATTGTGAGACTGGTACCAACACAGATGCTGCATGGTGTGACCCAGCTTCTAAAACCACAGTCCTTGAGAAAAGGTTGAGAATATACACTAAATTCCAGTCAGACATGAATAAGAAGTTCTGGTGCTGGAAGATGGCTCAGTGGTTAAAAGTACTGGATCCTACAGAGGATCCTATGCCATTTACATACAATCACAAGGAAATTTCCAAACACCTATAACTTTAGTTCCAAGGATTCCTTGGTCTGCCTAGTCCTTGATAGGCCTCAGGCACAGTCCTGACTGGAGCAGTGAGGGAACAAAGACATGACAAACAGACACACACACACTGACACATGAAAGAGCTGGGATACGGTGGACGGGGCTGGACACTGATGGAGAAGCCGCATGGCCTTGGAAGCTCGGTGTGTTCATTATAGATAGGAGAAAAGAGGAGGTTTATTGCATGGACCTGAATAAGGAGGCACTGTTACTACATGCAGATAAGCAAGGAGGTTGGGTTTATGGGATAGAGCTGGGTTAGTGAGAGAAGTCTCCGTAGGGGAGCAGTCTTCATCCTTTTCTCTGGAGGGAAGAAGCTATGGTGGACATAGTCTGCATACACTGTCAACATCTGCATGTGGGCCTCAGCCTTGCCACTGCTCCAATCCCGGGGGTTGGAGTGGGGCTTTGCCATTTCCTTGAGACTGAGATTTTTGGCTCTTGATATGGCCGCATGCTTCACTTATTTAAGGCTTCCTTTACTCCCCACAACTGAGAAAAATAGAGATGCTGCGTGTTCTTCACTAAATATTTATAAATTCTGAAGTAGAATATGCTGAATAAGTTAAATATATTGATTAAGTCAATGTCAATGCAATTTCTTCTGTTGTTTACCCCAAATATTTTTAAACCATACTGACTGCAGTTCTTAAGACTATATTGAGTGAAGAACAGGGGGATTTCCAAACAGAGTGAGCAGTGAAGAGGAAATGATGGAAAATTCTGCAGAGCATGAATGGTGGTAGAAAGAGGATGGGAGTATTTCCTCATCCACAGCAACCTCATCTCACAACTTAGGATATTTTTATCTTACTTTCAAGGATTACCCTTCATGAAAATCAACCTGAAGATTTCTCTGCAGCTGTAGACAGTTTTGTGTGCAATAAAGTAATACAAGGTTTGTAGCCTACAGGCAAGGTTCTGGCTAGAAGCTCTCATCTTTCTTCTCTGGTGACTCTATGGCTTCTCCTGACTCCTCCTTCTTTCTCCCAGCATTCAGTTTAGTTTTTTTCCCACCTAACTCTATTCTGTCCTATTTATAGGCCCAAAGTAGCTTCTTTATTAACCAATGGTATTCACAGCACAAGGATGGGAGAGAAGATGGATGAGGAGAATCAACAGAAATAACTTTTAAATGCCATAGTGAGATCAAATATTGTGTATGCTATTTTAAAGCATAAAACATGAAGAAAAAGAATAAGGTGGAGGAAGGGGCATCAAGAGAAGCAAGAAGCAAGAACACAGAAACGAAAATAACTCAGCACTGCAAGCTATCTGGAGAAGTAGAATTCTATCACTGAAATATGTCAAACCCTTCCAAAATCCGATATTTTAAACACACTGCTTAGTAGTATGGCCTTTTCCAACCAAGTCAGAGCTTCCAGTCAGAAGTCTTAGAAATATAATTGTTCTCCTATTTAGGAAGCTTCCACGTACTGTTTTTTGGATAGCACCCATACATAGCCATCCAAACTCTTCTCAGAGATTTCAACATGGTACAGTGGTTTCTTTGCTTTTAACTTTAAAGTGTGAGGTGGTCTTAGTAAGGGCCATTTCTATTAATATCTAAAATAGTGAAAGGCAGGCTACTTTTGAAATGGTTTTGCTTAGACAGCCCAACAGTGATGTTCTCCGAAATGTCAAAATGTGCCACCAAGAAACCTATCATATGAGTCTTTACCATGAGAAGAAGAAGAAGAAGAAGAAGAAGAAGAAGAAGAAGAAGAAGAAGAAGAAGAAGAAGAAGAAGAAGAAGAAGAAGAAGAAGAAGAAGAAGAAGAAGACTACAGACCATTGGAAAGCACAATATACTCCTCAGCTCAAATACAGTTCTTTTCAAACAAGGCATAAAACTTGAAACTGGCTACTGGCAAGGGCTTTGATTCACATTACTTCCTGCTTCCCTTTCCACCTCATTAGGAAGAAAAGTGACGTGACATCTAATGGTCACCATCTTGGTACTGTGGGTGACAGGTAGTAGGAAGAAAACTACCTGCAACTCCACAAACTTACTCATTCACATTGCTGTGAATCTGTGGGCTGTCTCAGTTTCTTGTGTACTTTCTATTTCTGAAAGCTTTTTCTTCTTCTTCTAGAACATGCAGCATTATTATTGATGGTGCTGGAGATCTAAGTAGGGACTCCTTTCTACCAGTGAGCCACATCCAGTATGCCCACGAACCTGATATTTTGTTTTCTAAACAGGATCTTGCAATAGGCTGGCCTTAAACTTTCAATATTCCCACCTTCTCCTCAAACCTGGTTTTATAGCTGTGTAGTACCATGTTTGGCCTAACCACACTCTTAAATGGGCTCAGGCTATCTTGGTTCATATATATTGTTTGAAGAAAATGTTTGAAATGGCCTACCCTTAAATCCTGTTTCATTAATGTGCACATGACCTGTGTTCTGGTTGTTTAATGGATTCTGTTGCACAATCCATATTTCTGAAACATAGTAAATAATGTCTGCATCAGAATCATGAGTGTTTATTAAACGCCAGTTCTTAAATCCCACCCAATTATTTGCATCCGATCTCGTTTTCAAATGTCAATGCTTGAGTCACTACTTCTTTAAATGAAGAGAGGGTTCCTCTCTGCTTTCTTGACAACCTGGCTAAGTGCATCTCCAGAGAGCTGGAAGGAATTCCAAGTGTTGTCATTAGTCACTGATAAGAAATGTGTACGGAAGTCTTGTGTTTTCTGGGAACCGGGTCACTACGAATGCTACATTGACTTAGGTCCAAATTCTCCAGAGCACGAAAGGCATAATAATGTGCATGCTGAAACCATTTTCTTATTGCCCCTTTCCTACTGATTGTGCTAATTAGATAAAAAGGGACTAGGCGCTGCACAGGAAGCAAATAAATAAGATTCTAATTATAACTTTTCTTGATTGACCTGGTAAACATAAATTTTGCTGTCCGTTCATGTGTAACAGTCAGGAATGAGTGAATCTTCATGGCCTCAATTTCCCTTAATTCCTATTAATGTCTACCATTGGAAGTGCATCAGCAAATTAGGAGTTCAGTCCTGCAGTTTCCAGTTTTATCTGCTCACCCAGGGGGTGAGGTGGACTACCTAGAGGGGGAGGTGTGGAGGTTATGACATTAGATTCCTCACAGCTATTTCCTGTAAGTGCTCACAAATACAATAGAAAAAGTACAGTTGTTCAGGTTGAAATTCAACTTAAACGAGATAATTTGGTCAGGCATGCAGTCATACCTATAATCCCTTACTTATGAACCCAAGTCACAGTGATTCAGAGTTTTGGACCAGCCTGGGCTATACACCAAACAGTACAAAACAACAACAAAAGATGCATTTAGTTCCTCAATTGCTTCCACACAGTTACTTTCCTAAGCTCCTAAGCTCCAAGGTCAAATGTAGAGAATAGCTACTAAAATTGAAGGCATAAGCCAAAAACATTTCTATCATCCTGGAAAAAGTTTGAGGTAGTTCTACAATCAAGTGATGTTCTGGGACAACATGTGCCTTCTTTGAGAAAAAAATTAGAAACAATAGCTCAGATATTTATTATAATGTGTTTAATTAACTTTAATAGAACAAAATAGAGTTGCTCATGATCTGAGAATCAACAATCCCTTACTAGGAGAAAAAGGATGTAACCCTAAAGAACCCTTTGGTATCTGAAAGTTCTGCCAGTTTTTAAATCCCACCCAATTATTTGCATCACGACCTCATTTCCCTTGTCGAAAATCAGGTGTTCATAGGTTTGTGAGTTAATATCCAGGTCTTCGATTCGATTCCATTGGTCAACGTCTCTGTTTTTATGCCAACAACAAGCTGTTTTCATTACTGTAGCTCTGTAATAGAGTTGAAGTCAGGGGTGGTAATGCCTCCAGAAGTTCCTTTATTGTATAGGATTGTTTTGGCTATCCTGGGTTTTTTGTTTTTCCATATAAAGTTGATCATTGTTCGCTAAGATAATTCCTACTGAATGGGAGATGATCCTCACCAACCCTGCATCAGACAAAGGTCTGATCTCCAAAATATATGAAGAACTCAAGAAACTAGACTTTCAAATTCTAATAAACCCAATTTAAAAAATGGGGTACTGAACTGGACAGAAAATTCTCAACAGAAGAAGTTCAAATGGCCAAAAGACACTTAAGGTCATTTTCAACTTCCTTAGCAATCAGGGAAATGCAAATCTAAATAACTTTGAGAACCATCTTACACCTGTCAGAATGGCTAAAATCAAAAACACCAATGATAGCCTATGCTGGAGAGGAAGTGGAGTAAGGGGAACACTCATCCATTGCTGGTGGGAATGCAAACTTTGGAAATCAGTGAGGCAGTTTCTCAGGAAATTGGGAATCAACCCACCTCAGGATCCAGCAGCAATACCACTCCTGGGAATATACCCAAGAGATGTCCTATCATGCTACAAAAGCATTAGTTCAACTATGTTCATAGCAGCATTATTTGTAAGAGCCAGAATGTGGAAACAACCTAGATGCCCCTCAATGGAAGAATGGAAAAAGAAAGTGTGGAATAAATATGCATTAGAGTACTACTCGGCGGTAAAAAGCAATGACATCTCGAATTTTGCATGCAAATGGATGGAGATAGAAAACACTATCCTGAGTGAGATAACCCAGACCCAAAAAGATGAATATGGTATGTACTCACTCATTTGTGTACTCTAGCCATAAACCAAGGACATTAAGCCTTATAGTTCACAAGCCTAGAGAAGCCAAATAACAAGTTGAACCCAAAGAAAAACATATATAGATCCTCCTGGAAATTGGAAGCAAACAAGATTGCCGGGCAAAAGTTGGGAGCATGGGGGTGGGGGTAGGGGTAGGGGTGAGGTTGGGGAAAGGGGAGAGGGGGAGGGGGAGAGGAGAAGGGAAAGTCTGGGGAGAGCTTGGGGGAGTGGGAGGGTGAAGATGGAGGAAGGGCAGATATAGGAGCAGGGAAGAAGATATCTACATTGAGGGAGCCATTTTCGGGGTGGCAATTGACTTGGCTCTAGAGGGGATCCCAGGTGTCCACGGGGATGTCCCCAGCTAGGTCCTTGGGCAGCAGAGGAGAGGGTGCCTGAACTGGCCTTGCCCCACTATCACACTGATGGTTATCTCGAATATCATCATAGAATCTTTGTCTGGCGACAGATGGAGATAGATACAGAGACCCTCATCAGAGCAACGGACTGAGCTCCCAAGGTCCAGTTGAAAGACAGAAGGAGGGAGAAGATGAGCAAGAAAGTCAGGACCGCGAGGGGTTGGTCCACCAACTGAGGCAGTGTGCCTGTTCTAATGGGAGCTCACCAAATCCAGCTGGACCCGGACTGAATGAGCATGTGATCAAACTGGACTCTCTGTTTGTGGCTGACAAAGAGGGCTGACTGAGAAGCCTTTGATAAAGGAACTGGGACTTGTTTTTATAGCATTTTCCGGATTTTTGGGACCCTAGTCTATATGGATGCACAGCTTCCTAGGCCTAGATATAGGGGGTGGGGGAGGGCCTTGAACTTCCCACAGGGCAGGGTTCCCTGCCCTCTCTCAAGCAGGGGGGGAGGGAGGGAGGATGGTGAGTGGGGGAGTGAGAAGGGATTGGAAGGAGAAGAGGAAGTGTAAATTTTTGCATGGAAAAATTAAAAAATAAAGAATAAAAGAAAAAATCCATGTGTCTTATGAAGTTTAGATGGTATTAAAAACTAAGACAGTTTCTTCTTCAAAAACTTTTTTATGAAATGTTGTACAGGTTATATCTAGAATTTTTCCAAAGAATAATGCTTAATGTGAAGTGAACGTCAGTGTATCTGTCCACCAATGCACCTCCATTTCACTTTTCCTTCTATACTGAAGTAGTCACTGATGTTTCTGAATACCAAAACAATGGTTTAATGTGTACTTTTTGAACATCACTAGTGTTGAAGCCTGCTGTAACTGCCGTATGTCTGTTCCTGAGATTCTGCATTTTCTACTATTGTAAAATTCTCCATTTGAATGTGTACTTCAAAAGGATATTTTCCATTATTCTTTCTTGTTGCCTGTTCTTTTTATACTTTAAATACTTTTGCCCTCATGCAATGCTTAACTTTTTCTGATTCACATATGTGAGGTTTTCTTTTCCAGTTATGACTTGAAGCTGAATAGAATTGCCAACCACTGAAATATGCATAGCACTGATTTTACAGTATTAAGATAAATTTGTTTTATAAGTACAGCAATTTATATTGCCTGAAGTTGTATATAAGAATGTTATTTTACATCCTTTGTTCATTTAAACAACATTCTACTTTCTTCCAAATTTTTATTCTAGATGGTACGTAAGCTAAGATATTAATTTGTATTTCTACTATCATTAATAAGATCTAACAACTTTTTATATTTATTACCTATGTGATATTATCAGACATGTTTTTTCCTTTGATTTGCTTTGTTCTGCATTCTTTCAGAAGGATTTTTTTAGGACTTTTGTTGAATTCATTATTTTTATCAGATCCTATTAGATCCAGCACAGAAGTTTCAGTGTAAAAATTGCTAAGCACTTCCTCAGCTATCCATAGATTTTAATATGCAATTTTTCTATGATTCATATCTAAATGGAAGAGTCCCATGAGTTTCTTAAGTGTATGAATGATTAGTTCTATTTGGTCCTATGTTTACCATCAGATATATTGCTAAACAACTTGCTCCTTCATAAGAGGTTGACTTTGGTTTGATTTTGATTCCTTGGGAAAGGCAGTCATAGTGGGCAACATGGATTTGTCTCCTGATTCTATGTGTTGTGTGACTTGGCAATGTAGTAATATGGAGCGGCGAGGCTGCATCCCCAACACCCCAGCCGCCTGGCTCGGCTAGCTTATGCCCCGAAATAATTACACGGACACTGTATTCTTTTAATCACTGCTTGGCTCATTTCTACCTAGCCTCTTCTAGGCTAACTCTCGCACCTGGACTAGCCCATTTCTAATCATCTGTGTAGCACCGGTCTTACCGGGAAGATTCTAGCCTAAGTCCATCCTGGGTCGGAGCTTCATAACGTGCATCTTCCCTGGAGCAGGGAGCATGGTGTCTCTCTGAAGCGTCTGCTCCGGAGAGCAGAGCTGCGGAGTCTGACCTCACTTCCTCTTCCTCCCAGCGTTTTGTTCTGTTTACTCCTCCCACCTATCTCCTAACCAATGAGATGGGCCAAGGCAGTTCCTTTATTAGCCAATGACATTCCTCCATCATGGCAAGTTATGTAATTCCTCTTGCATCTAGTTTCTTCATTTTAAGTTTTTGATAGCCACAATATTCATCTCTTAAATTAGCCTTTGAGATTAATATGGTACAGATTGAAAGGACTGAGCAGACACCATAGCAGGCGACTCAATCTTCTGCTAGAGATGGGGTCTCAATTTCAGTTTGCTAACACTGAACAAGTAGTTTCTGAGAAAGAGTCATGAATAAAGGACAAATAATCTCCAGCACCCCCAACAGCAAGGAGATAGCCTAGTATATGCAGGAGTAGGCCAAGCCAAGCCTGAGTCAGCCTCCACAGTAGATCAAGGACGGGGCATGGGACTTATCCAGGTCTGCCCCAAAATGGAAAACTGTACCCCGACCAGTCCCTAACTAGACCAGCCCTTCCAATTAGAATGTACTAATATGACTGTCACATGGCTAAGTCAATCATACCTGAGATGAACTAATTGCCATAAAATCTCCCTTTGACTTAAAAGAGGACTCTGAACACCTCTCCGGGTAAGTGCCGTTTGCCTTTGTGTAGGACGGTCAGCTCCAGTATGCTGGAATAATAAACACTCTTGCTGATTGTGGATGTGGATGATGGCCTTTTGTTGAACTTCTCCAGGACCCTAACACAGGTAACATCCTTAAAACAGGGTCTGGATCTGCCCAGAAACAGAGTAATTGTTGTTGAAGATGGTGATGGCACTAAGGAGGAAATACTGCCTTCTAGGACTTGTATCATCTTTTTAAATAGTATCTTTAGACTGATAGTTCTGCATCTGAATGGTTTTAACTTAACCAGGCTTTTCCTTTTGGTATATGATCATCTGAGTTCTGTTAAAAATTCCTACTGGGAAGCCATGAAGGCACTTTCCTGATTTTAAGACTTTTTTTCCTTTCACACTGAGATTTCATCTGACACTAATTCTTGTGTATAATAAACTGGGATGAAGAAATCCAATTTCCTTTCCTTTACCTTTGCTTTACTCTGGGATGCAATGGCTGACCCAGAGTTCTGGCATCATTTATTGACTGTTGCTCTCATCTGAAAGGTAAGTCTCTAACTTTGGTCAACATCACCTTTTATGAGTTTGCCTTGTGGAACTAGAATTGGCTCAATCAGTGTTTGTACTTGAATGATGCGTTGGTCCAAAGGAACTTTTCTGTATAATTTCAACATAGCTTGGTGTTCAAGCATGCTGTATCTAAGTTCAGACTCTTACAGTTCTGGAACTGAGCCTTCGTCAGTCACAACAGCTGACACTGAAGGTTAATTGTATTTTAACTAGCCAAAGTCTCGAATGCATCAATTAGATAGCCTCTATGCGTTTCTTCCTGTATTTCTGGCTATAAAAGTAGTTCGTTATGTTGTAATAGAGACATGCAGAATCAGCTTTGGTGTAGAATGTAGAGTTTCTTTCTAGAAGCTTCTTGCTTAAGTAAACACTGTTAAATTTAGGTGACCTTTGCATTTGATTGCCTTTTACGGTGCTTCCTACACTAACGTACTGAGCGACTGGTGTGCCGCAGCACATGGACCATTTCAATGCTATCACATTTGCATCTGCTTGTTTTCATAGTGAATCAATTCTTTCCTTTAATACAGACTGAATACAGTTTCCTTCTCTCCACTTTTCCCATTTCCCTCCCCATATACTTTCCTACCTTTATCTACTCCCTTTCTTTCTCTCATGAGAAAACAGACAGGATTTTAAGAAATAATAATGAAATATAATGTAATAAGATGAAACAAAAAAAATTGACATGGTAATTCGACAAAACAAATAGACCAGTGTCAGAACATTTGAGTAACCTGCCTGCCCACAAAACTGCCCCACTCCCTGGATTAGTTCCCCAAACCCTTTCCACTGTGCCCCACCCCTTTCCTGCCCCACTGCCATTGGTTCTGCTGCTATGCCACCAGCCACAAGGAGCAGACCACACCAGTCAGAAGAACAAGTGCAGGCCTCATCAGTATCAAGAACAAGTACAAGTCAAGCAAGCCAGAAAAACACAAATACAAACTTAGGCAGAGACTCCCTTCTAAGCCAGAAACCATAGCTGCCTCCAGCACCACAAATAAGCAGGCTACCAGTGAACCTCCTCCACTTACTCAGTGTCTGTAGTTCCTAATACCTTCCTCATCACCTCATCCCATCCCCCAGCTCTGGCAGAGATCCCCTGCTGCACCAAAGACCAAGCTAGCTGCCAGAAGTTCAGTCCCCAGCTTGGATAAAGACTCACTACTGTATCAGAGGTCATGCTGGTTCTCAGAATTACAAGCCACAAAGACCAGAAGACCAAAGAGGAAACAGAAATCAAGAAACAAAGCAATCATCAACAAAGGTAAACTCGGAAATCAGCGACTAGACCTATGTTCAACCAAACCCAGATGCCTGAAGGCTACTGTAAGAACACAAACAACAGCAGCCAGTGCAATATGACAACATCAGAGCCCAAATATCCTATGACAGCAACACCTGAATACTCCAACGCAGGTGAGGCACGAGAAAATGACCTAAAAACCAACTTTCTGAAGATGATAAAGGTCCTTAAGGAGGAAATGAAAAACATTCCTTTAAAATGGAGGAAAAGGCAGGTGGTGGTGGCACATGCCTTTAATTTCAGCACTTAGGAGGCAGAGGAAGGTGGATCTCCGTGAGTTTGAGGCAGCCTGGTGTAAAAGAGCTAGCTCCAGGACAGGCTCCAAAGCTACAAAAAAACCCTGTCTCGAAAAACAAAATGGAGGAAAAGACAAACAAAAATTGGAGGAAATCAATAAATACATCACAGAATGCTAAGAACACCAATAATATACAAACAAGCGAATTAAACTGTTCAAGTCCTAAAAATGGAAACAGAAACAAACAAAAAAAAAAAACAAACACAAACTGAGGGTATTCTGAAAATGGAAAATATAGTTAAGCAAATAGGAACTACAGATGCAAGCAAGCATCACCAACAAAATACAAGCTATGAAGAGAGAATCTCAAGTGTTGAAGATATGATAGAGGAAATAGATTCATTAGTTAAAGAAAATGTTAAATTAAAAAATTCCTAACTCAAAACATTCAGGAAATCCAGGAAACTATGAAAAGAGCAAGCATAAGAATAATAGGAATCAAATAAGGAGAAGAAACTCAGCTCAAAAACCCAGTGAATATATTTAACAAGATCATAGAAGAAAATTTTCCTCACCTAAATAAGGACATGCTTATAAAGGTACAAGAAACTTATAAAGGTACAAGAATTTCAAATAGATTGTGTCAGAAAAGAAAATGCCCTACCACATAATGATCAAAACACTAAACATACAAAACAAAAAAAATTAAATACCCCAGGTAAAAATGCCAAGTAACATATAAAAATGGATCTATTAGAATTACACCCAATTTCTCAACAGAGACTCTAAAAGTTAGAAGGGCCTAGACAGATGGCTCGCAAACTCTAAGAGGCCACAGATGCCAACGGAGACTGCTATACCCAGCAAAACTTTCAATCATCATAGATGAATAAAACAAGATATTTCCTGACAAAGTCAAATTTAAACAATATCTATCCACAAATCCAGTCCCACAGAAGGTACTAGAAGGAAAATTCCCAACCAAGGAGGTTAACTAAACCCATGAAAACACTGGCAATAAATAATCTCAAAATACAAAACCTAAAGAAGGGGGAGACACACACACACACTATCAACAACAACAACTGCAACAAAATAATGGGAATTAATAATCATAGGTCACGGGAGCTGGAGAGATGGTTCAGTGGTTAAGAGCATTGCCTGCTCTTCCAAAGGTCCTGAGTTCAATTCCCAGCAACCACATGGTGGCTCACAACCATCTGTAAAGAGGTCTGGCGCCCTCTTCTGGCCTTCAGGCATACACACAGACAGAATATTGTATACATAATAAATAAATAAATATTTAAAAAAATAATCATACCTCACTAACATTTCTCAGTATCAGTGGACTCATTTCCTGAGTAAGAAGACACAGATATACAAAAGGAATGTAAAAAGGGGGGATCCATCCTTTTCCTGCATATAAGAAACAAACCTCAACATTAAAAATAGACATTACCTCATAGTAAATGGGTGGAAAAAAAATTCCAAGCAAATGGACCCAAGAAGAAAGCTCGTGTAGTTATTCTAATCTTTAACAAAATAGGCTCTAAACAAAAATTAACCAAGAGATGGAAAAGGACATTTCATACACATCAAAGAAATTATCCACCAAGATGATGTTTTAAACCTTAACACCTATACCCCAAATACAAGGATACCCACATTTGTAAAAGAAACATTACCAAGGATTATATCATACATTGAATCTCAAATATTAGTAGTGGGAGTATTCAATACCCATCTCTCACCATATCCAGACAAAAATTAAACAAAGAAATAATGAAACTAATAGACTTTGTGAATCAAATGGACCTAACAGATATCTACAAAACATTTCACCCAAACACAAAAATAGACCTTCTCATACTCAGATAAAGCAAGTTTCAAGAGACACAAGAAAATTAAAATATCCTGTCTTCTATCAGACTATTGCAGTGATGAGGCGAGCAGGCCTGCTTTTCTTCCCGCCCGGCTCCCTCATGGCTAGCTTAACACCTAAAATAACAACACAGAAATTGTATTCATTTAAACACTGCCTGGCCTATTATATCTAGCTTCTTCTTGGATAACTCTCATTTCTTGATTAACCCATTTCTATTAATGTGTGTAGCACCATGGAGTGGTGGCTTACTGGGAAGATTCTAACCACCTTCCATCTTGGGTAGGAGAAGCATGGCATCTGACTCACTTCTTCCCAGCATTCTGTTCTGTCTACTCCACCCACCTATGTTCTGACCTACCAGGCCAAGCAGTTTATTAATTAACCAATGAAAGCAACAGATAGATAGAAGACCCTCCTACATCAGACTTTCAGATATTAAAGCTAAATTTCAACAATATAAAAAACAGAAAATCTACAACTCCCTACTGAATAACTACTGGTTCAAGGCAATTAAAAAAAAAGAAAGAAAGAAAATTAAAGACTTCTAGAATTCAATGAGAATGAACGTACAACCTACTCAAACTTATGGGACACAATGAGATCAGTGCCTTGAGGAAAGTGTCTTTATAAAGATATTAGAGAGAACTCATACAAGCAATTTACCAGAACACTTAAAAGCTGTAAAACAAAAAGAAACACATACACTCAAGAAGAGTAAATGGCAGGAAATAATCAAACTGAGGGCAGAAATCAGTAAGATAGAAATGGGAATTAATAACAAAATTATTAGAAACAAGAATTAAGAACAAAGTAACAAAAATTATTAGAATTAATAACAAATAAATAATAACAAATTAACAACAAATAAATAATAGTAAATTAATGATAACAAATTAATAACAAATTAACAAAAATTATTAGAAACAAGAATTAATAAAACAAAGAGATGGTTTTTTGAGAAAATCAATGAGCTAGACACACTATTATCAAAACTAACTTAAAGGCAGATAGACAATATCCAAATGAATACAATCAAATGAAAATGAGGACATAATAACAGACAGTGAGGAAATACAAGGAATCATTAGATCATACTTCAAAACCTATACTCCACAAAACTAGAAAATTTAAAACAAGTGGACAATATTCTCAATAGATACCACTTACCAAAGTTAAATCAAGACCAAAAAATAAACAATGTAAATAAAACTATAGTCCCTAATGAAATAGGAAGAAGAAAATACTGGGAGAAATGACTGGAACTGGGACTTGAGAAGCAAGGTGGAAACCTAGTGCAATGGAAACACCTTGAAATCTACGAGCATAACCTTAGCAAAGACTCCTAGTAATGGGAGATATGATTCCTGAACAGGCCATCTTCTGTATCCAGGCAAGGCCTCAAGTGTAGGGATTCGTATATCAACCCAGGCAAAAACCTTCAACCTACAATTTGTTCTGCCTGCAAAATCCTCATCAAAGAGACCAGAAAGACTTTCCTAGCAATGGATGAGAGCAGAAGCAGAGTCCCACTGACAAACATTAGGCAGAACTCAGGGAGTCTTGCAAAGGAGAGGGAGGAAGAATCAGAAGAATCAGAGGGGTCAGGGACACCATAAAAACTTGGCCCACAGAATCAACTGACTCATCAGTGCTCTTAGAAACCAGGAAGCCTACAGGGGTCCTACCTAGATCCTCTGAATATATGCTATGGCTGTATAGCTTGGTGTTCTTTTGTGATCCTACCTGGGGAGCTGGGGCTTTTTATGACTCCTCTCTCTGCTTGTGATACCCCTTTCCTCCTACTGGATCACCTCATCCAACCTTGATATGATGGAATGTGCCTGGTATTATTGTAGCATATTATATTCTGCTTGGTTGATGTCCCTAGGAAGCCTGCTCTTTTAGGAGGGGTGGTGAATCTTGGGAGAGGGAAAGTAGTGGGGACAGACTTGGGGGAGTGGGAATGAAACTGCTGTTGGGGTGCAATATATAAGAACAAAAAATATTTTAAAGGAGAAAGAGCTCCCAAGAAAGCACAAGAATCAGAAACCCACTGTTTGTACACACAGGAATCCCATAAAAAACACGAAGCTGTAACCCACAATATATACACAGAGTACTTGGTGCATACCTGTGTAGGCCCTGTGCATATTCTCGCAGTCTTTGTGGGTTGATTTGATCTTTGATCATGTTGAATTAGAGCCTTATTTTCTTGATGCCTTCCATCCCAACTGGTTCTGACACTGTTCTGCCTCCTTTTTCACGGAGCTCAGTGAACCAATACAGGGAGAGATTTGATGGAGTCTTTCTGTTTAGGGCTGAGTGTTCTAAGATTTCTTGCTCTCTGTATATTGCCTGGCTATGGGTCTCTATATTTTTCACATCTGTTGTAAGGAGGAAGCTTCTCTGATGATGGCTGAGCATACACTAATTTAAGTATAGCAGGATGTCATTAGGATAATTTTATTTCTATGGATTTTGGTTTTGATGCTATTGTTTGTTTGTTTTGATAATAGCATTTGGTTTTACCGTAGGTCCCTGAAATATGTAGTCTCAGGGCTGTTACATCTTAGCAGTAGATCTATCCATGTTATTCTTTCAATTGAATAGTGTGTTGACTATTTTTTTTATTAAATTTTAAAGATTGAGTGTATTTAAATACTGTCTTTTACCTAATATCTTTTTATATTGTCATTTTATTACTTGAAACAACAAAATGTATTTTATGTAAAGTTTTTCTCAAATTCTGAGTTTGACCAGAAATGCTCTAAATTGATATTTGAAGTTCAGTTTTCCTTATTTTACCTTTCTAGTTTTTCCTTATTGAATCACAACAATTTTATATTCTCTTGCCTTAGAACAGACTAGTATCAAAAGATCCCCACTTCATCTCCAGAGCTGTTATATGAGGTGCATTCTAGAAGATGGGCTGAAAGTAAACAGACTCATTGAAAGGTTGTCAAAGAGCTCAAGAGCCCTAGACTCATGGAGAAAAGAGAATATGACCGCATGGACGATCTCTTGGGATTTGGTGACGCACAGGCTATGCAGATAATGTGGATAATCATTCTTAGACATATTATGTCTCCACTCATTTAAATCATCTTTGCCCTTTTGATTATGTTTTGTGACTTTTTTTTCACAGAAGACTTTTCAGGCACAAAACATATATTATTGTAGGCAATATCATTACAAAATTATATTTGCAATGCATTTAATAATAAACAGAAATTCAGTTGAAGTTTGTGTATGCATCTCATATCCAACAACATAGTTACATCTTCATTAACCTCCTGTGTGGAACTTCCAAGATTCTCTGTGTGGATAATTACTAATCACATCATTGTCATATATTATTTACTTATTTTATGTGCCTTTTCACTTTATTTTCCAAACTATAACTTTCAGGAAAATGTTAGACATGATGAGAGTACTTACGTTTAAATGAAACTTTAAGATATTAAGTTTCTGTTCTGTGTTTTCAAAGTGTTTGTCATGGTTCTTATGCTTTCTAGGGATCTGCTGTAATTACCTCTCATAAAAATAACAAAATCTTTTTAATCATGGATGGATTTAATGTTTTTTAAATGGCATTTCTCCATGAATTGAGAAAACCAATTTTCTTTTTTAATATGTTAGCACTCCCAAAGTATAAATACATTTTCTAATATTAACTTAGGAACAGAAACCACATATAATCCAATGTATGCAACATCAAGTGATCTGAACCAACATTTCTCAAGGGAAGATATGCAAATGCTTAATGGTTTAGTCAACATCTTTAGTTATCAGAGATGTATGAATCAAAACTTCACAGATATAACTCTTCCCAATTAGAATGGATAAAATAACTCTCCCTCCTCCCTCCCTCCATTTCTCTCTCACTTACACACAAACACACACACACAATTATTAGCAATGATACAGAGAAAAGGAGGAACTCTCACTGACTGTTGGTAGGGATCTAAATTAAAAGGGCATAAAAAACTGTATGGAGATTCTTCAAAATATTAGCAGCACCATAAGATCAGAAGATACAACACTGAGTGTATGAGAAGGAAATGTGATCATTGCATCACAGGATAGAACTCTGTGACACTGAGATGGTTAAGACAGGATATGAAGTTTTTAATGACGATAATTTTCTATCCTTTGGACTCATACACTAAAGTTGCTGCTGAACTAGTTCCATTGAGATGCTATTTCAGCTAGGTTCAAGGAAACACTTCCTTTCCCTTTGTGTTGTACATAAATATTACCTGCATGTGAACTGGTTCAAATTAGAACAGAAAATCACATGTTCTACCACACTTACCATCAACTTTCCAAAACAAAGATATGAAGGGGTGAACTATAAGCAGGCTAATGGTGTCCATTTATATTCTACATGTTTGCTCAGGACTGTTGAGCTATTTTCAGAGCATACTGAAGGATAAAGGACCTAAATAAGGGCTGGAAAAAAAAACGGCCAATATGAGATACTTAGTACCAAAATTTAGTTCCTTTTACTAGAAAATGGTAGAGGACGTCTTTAGCATACACAAGACTTCTAGTTTAATCAACACACACACACACACACGACACACTAGTTCTACTTTGGGGACTTTTGTTTACTTTTTCTCTATTGAATGTTCAAGAATCTCCAATTTAGTGAGTGACAGAAATGGCACAGTTGAGATTTTGATGATGAAAAGGAAGTATAGCCATGCGTTTATCCACATGGGGCCCAATCCAAGACCCCAAAAGAAATAGGAAGCCATCAATAACACAGAACACTAAATATGTACATTAGGAACGAAAGGTGATTAACAAGGTTAGAGTATGGCTTAGTGGGAGAGCAGCACTCCCAAAGCCCTCATTATGACAAAAAAAAAAAAGGTGAAAAAGAGTAAGAGGGGTGGGGGAAGTAACAACAATAACTGGCAAAAATACAAAAATAAACCATTAGAACACTAAAGTATAATTTAAATTATGTGGAATGATTTCTATATTAAAAGAATCAAGAAAAGAAATATCAATATTTTCAACTGCAGTTGACTACAGCTAACAATTCTGGGAAGCCAAATTGTAGCAAAGGAGGGAAGGTAATTGTTTCTGTGGACATGGAGAGTCCCTTCTCTCCTAGATAAATGAAGTGACAGACAAATTCAGAAGAAAATGCTAGGTTAGTTCTAAGTTTTATACCACTGTATATTAATTCAAGAATTGTGAGTATCCCCTCTAATGAAACTTTTAAAATTAAGAAAAAAAAATCCAGCACACTTTTTTTTTTCTGTACTTTTCTATTGGATAATTAAACAATCTCCCTGCTGTTGCTTCAGGAACTGAAAATCCTAGATGCTTTGTGTGCTGATTAACATCTAAGCAATCTATGAAGTTTAATTAAAAAAAATTAACAATAAAGTTTTATTTGCCTGGCTAAATTTTAGGGGCTAATATGCTGCTTTAGTTTTCATTGCCTCACTTCTGTGCAATCCGAAAAGACTTGACAAGTCTCATCAGAGAAACAGGATTTTGCTTTGTGCAGATTAAGTGCCAGATATAAAACAGGAACATCGCATTGGCTCTTTTTATCCTGCTTTAATGCTTAGGATTCATTTTAAGCAGCTGTTTTCAATAACTATTTTCAACATTTTAATTGTCTATCCTAGTAGCTTCATTTGATTGTTCAAATTGTTAGGTGTTAGCCTCTGGGCTATTGAAGAGGATCTTGATGAACAGAAGCTAATTCAGACACGATTCCTCTCATAACTTTCAGAGTAGTAGGCATGTATTCTGAAGCAGCATTATTTGGAAAAGAGGTTAAAGTAGAGTGTGAATGAAATTGTTCATGAAACAGTGTATAGGTGACCCATATTAGGTGTTTCTTGATTGAACAGATTTAACGTAATTATTCTAACTCTTAAAATCTTAAAATAAGAGTTTCCTTCTCAGATTAGCATCTTTGAGCAACCTGAAA
Source organism: Microtus pennsylvanicus (assembly GCF_037038515.1). NCBI lineage: Eukaryota > Metazoa > Chordata > Mammalia > Rodentia > Cricetidae > Microtus > Microtus pennsylvanicus. The sequence continues at coordinate 109,997,732 of NC_134586.1, read as the reverse complement.
GAACCTCTTCACTGCTTGGTGCAGAGCGAGCAAAGATTTAAAGAAATTATGTATAATAATGTGTTGGGTTTTTTTTCAGACATGTTGGGATCCAGTGTTAGCCTGGACCATAAATTATTTCTCTTGACCAGACCCCAACATAAACTCTTTCTGGACTGGTGTGGAGGTGCGGGAATAAAGACACAATTCACATGGCTTAATTAGGAGGGAGATTCTCAGTGGTCCCTCATGAAGTCTTGAGTTCACATCCTGAAGAATTCCTTTCATTTATTTTCCAAACAGCTTTTATACCAACACATAAACTGAGGGAGAAATACACCAGCATTCTGTCTCCTAGGTAACCAGGTGAATGCCATTTTTTGTCATGTCCGCATCTGCCTGTCTGCTGTGTGCTAGCTGTCATGTAGGCTTGAATTAGCATCTCTATCAGGCATCCTCCAAACAACAAAGAAAGGAGCAACAACATTCTGACCCTTTGTTAGGGTACTGACAGCCTGTCTGCAGGGCTATGTGACTACCTCAGGTGCGGCCTATGACTTCAGAGCCTGGCTGCCACACCATATAGAAAATATGGGCCTACACAGACACCAACAGAGAAATAGATATCTAAGTCTAGAAATAAAAAGTCTGAGTGATGTGGGAGCCAGTGATACAAAAGAAACCCAGAGAAGATGAATTATCCTGGCTCGGACAAATGGACGCAAATTGGTCCTTTTGCTGTGTCCAGTCCCTGAACAGATTGGCTGATGTTTGGCCACACTGGGAGTGCAATCTCTTGACTCAAACAACAATCTCTTCTAGATGCCCCTATAAGTCATGCCACAAACTCTACCTGCATAAAAACTGAATGTAGAATTACAAGGAAAAACATAGGATTCCTACTGTTATTGAAGCTTGAATCTCAACAAAAGCCATGCAAGCAAATATATGATAAAGGTGTAAGCCTGATATATTTGTACTCAAAGATAAGAAAATCCATTTACTTGCTATTTATCAAATCATAAATTTATATAATGTTTAAAGTGGAATGACAAACTATATCGAAAGCTCAGATAATTTTCATACCATAAGCATCTCTATTCTTAGACACTCACTTTAATCAAATAATTCAGTAGAAAAGGAAACAAAATGTCTAAATGATTGATTGGCTTCCAATTTAGAATTGTCAAAATATGTAGAACATTCTGCATGGATGAAAAGTATGAAGTTTGTCATAGCTGATCAACCATAACTTAGACCTTTCTAAGTTATCTATTCTTGAAAGGATAAGCCTGCTTATGATTTTAACAAGACCATGAGGAAAACCAGATCTAGGTACAAGTGTGTGTGTGTGTGTGTGTGTGTGTGTGTGTGTGTGTGTGTGTGTGTTAGAAAACACTGAACCCTTCAGGCTTCTTTACCAAGGACAGGACAGTGTCCTATCACTCTTCTTCCTGATTGCCACGTGCTGTCTGGTCAGTGAGTGCTCACGGATCCAGTCTCTGTGGACTGCTGGGCTCCCACACAGGTATGTGACGCTCTGTTTGCTTACAATTACAGCACTACTCGCTTCACTCTAAATTGGCCGCCTATGAAAAAATGCTGTCATCTGGCAAAGGCAGGAAGCCTTGGCTGTTTAATGTAACTGATATCCCGTGGAGCAGCATTCAAGCCCTGACCGCAGACATCAGGCTTCCAAAGAGATTGTGTGTATTTGGTGCTGCCTGCCTACCTGGGAACATTGCTGCAGGCAGCCTGCGTGACTATCTCACAGCCCAGCTGATGACTTGGCTCCCTGCCTGACTTCACAGCCAGCAGCAGGGCTGGGCCAGCATGATCATCTGGGTGGGAGAGCACAGCCCTGATTACTTAAGAATCACTCAGCCTGAAAAAAAAAAAGGCATGCTGTTGCCTTGCTTCCCTCTGCCCTTCTGCCTTCCTCTTTAACATCACTTGAGCTGATCACAACCAGCCCAAGATGAAAGTGTTCTGTGTTCATTTTAGGACCTATGCTAGGAGCACAGTATTTTCATCAGGGATTTTCCTCAATCACTAAAACTAGAAATAACTGAACAAGGAATGAGTTCTTAGTACTCGACAAGTCAGAGAACCCCTATGGAGAAAAGGAGGCTTTTCTCTTGGCTTGAACACAGATAATGCTCAGAATTTTCCTCCCTAAAAGAGAAGGATGAGTTGTTTGAGAGGTAAGGGATTCTGAGAGGTAGCTTGACCTCAAGAGAGAAAATCGACATGGGCTACAGGGACTCAGATAAGCATAGCCCAGAGCTGGCCAGCTTCTCCTATTGGAGCTCTGCTTTTCTCCTCAATCTCATTTTAATCTGTGACCATTTCCATTAAGGAGTCAAGGCAACCCAGGAGGAATCATGGGTAACAGAAACAGTCCTTCCCCCGCCCCTCTTTCTAGAATGAAAATCTTATGAACACGAATCCGACTCTGCCGTGATTTCCTCCATCTGTCAATCAGCTGCTGGGAAAATAGTGTGATGGAAAATGCATTCTTAATGGTCCCTGTATTTGTTATTGGCACTATTTTACTGTATTGGATTTTAATTGTATTTTAATAAATAAACACTGCCTAAAGATCTGAGCGTGAAACAGTCCCACTGGTTATCCTTACAGACCAGATTATGGTAAAATACAACTTTACTCTCAGTAGCCATAATGGCACACACCTTTAATCCCATTACCCACACTAGTTGCCATAGAAACTGGGTGGTGCATGCCTTTAATCCCAGCCATAGAGAGGATTATAAAACTGGAGGAGATAGCTCTCAGTCACGCAGTCTTCTTCTGAGATTGCTGGAGGCAGGATCACCATATTTGGACTGAGGTTTAGGTAAGAGCCAGTGGCTGGCTGTTTTGCTTTTTGGATCTTCAGATTGAACCCCAATTTCTGATTCTGAATTTTTATTAATCATGCTCCACTTTACCACAATTCTGTCTGAACCATTTTGATGTAATAGCAGGAACAAAAAGCAAGCAAGCCTTTATTAAGAGTGGACTGAGGAAAAACACTGAGCTAAGAAGGACAAAAGAGAAAATAGGTACATTGAAAGAGGGGGAAATGGGAAGAAAACCACAAATTAATAGGTTGCAGAAAACAAACTGGAGAGATGAATGAAGCACTTTCTCCTTTGTAGTGAGCTGCATGAAGCCACATCTGATAATCAGCTCTTAATTATGCCTAAGACCTGACTTATGCTGTGATAACGCAATGATTATCAACTGCTTGCATATGCCTGGACCTATAGGCAGTGCCCACCTGGCAATCTGGGGTTGGTAGCCCATGCCTACTTAAGGGCTGGGAGAGGTTTGCCCGGAGAGAGAGAGAGGAAGGAGAGGGGGAAGAAAAGAGAGAGGAGGAGAGAGAGGAGAAAGAGGAGAGAGAGAGAAAGTGAACAAAGTCCTGGAATAAACTGCAGTGAGAAGAACTCCTGTGTGTCGCGTGTTATCCTTGTGGGTCGAGGGTGGCCATGACACTTCTTATTCCCACACACTGTAGACAGGAGGGAAATAGAGTAATGGGACTAGGGAGAGGGAAGACAAGGAAGGAAGGATATGAGGCGGAAATGGAAGAGGAGGGGGAGGAAAAGAGAAATAGGAAGGAAGGGAAGGGGGTACATAAATAGAAAAGGAGAGAAGCAGAAAAGGATTAGTGGAAGGAAGGAAGTGGAGGGAGTGTTTACCCATATGAACATAGTCAGAGGTTACATGTTAGCTTTAAACTCACCTGCACAGGTGACCACACATGCTGACCCAACCTTGTTTCTTTTATTGAAATGGTACTTTGGATCCATCAGAGCCAAATAAGACACATTTCTACCTTCCACAGAGCTTGAGTCACAGCAAGGTGTGGATTCAGTGGGAGAATTTAGACTTGCCCTTCTATTATTGCTCCCATATATGAATATATTTTTCTCCCTTACATGCATTTTCTAAGAAAGGTTTTTCTTTATATCTGATTCTTGCCTGATCCCTGTGCCAAATTTAATTAAATTATTGCATCAACATTTTGTTTGCCTGCCAAGAAGCCCTAAGGCCAGCAGCAATATTTTTAATAAATCAAAAGGATCAAATCAAATAAATAAATGATTTAGGTGACAAAGGACAGAAAAGTTCAGATGGAACGCAGAAAGGTCTTGGCTCAGTTAGATTTGAATTTTCTTTTCTTTTTTTTAATTGATTTTTATTGAGCTCTACATTTTTCTCCATTCCTCTCCCTGCCTCTCCCCTCCCCACTTCAACCCTCCCCCAAGGTCCCCAGGCTCCCAATTTACTCAGGAGATCTTGTCTTTTTCTACTTCCCATGTAGATTAGATCCATGTAAGTCTCTCTTAGTGTCCTCATTGTTGTCTGAGTTCTCTGGGATTATGATTTGTGGGCTGGTTTCCTTTGCTTTATGTTTAAAAACACTTATGAGTGAGTACATGTAATAATTATCTCTCTGTGTCTGGGTTACTTCACTCAAAATGATGTTTTCTAGATCCATCCATTTTCCTGCAAAATTCAAGATGTTATTTTTTCTGCTGTGTAGTACTCCATTGTGTAAATGTACCACATTTTCCTTTTCCGTTCTTTGGTTGAGGGACATTGAGGTTGTTTCCAGGTTCTGGCTATAATAAACAATGCTGCTATGAAAATAGTTGAGCACATGTCCTTGTGGCACAATTGAGCATTTGTTGGATATATGCCCAAAAGTGGTATTACTGGGTCTTGAGGAAGATTGGATTTTGTAGATTTGAATTTTCATCATCAGTGGATTCATTCATGCAGGTTCCCAGGTTATAAGACGTGGTATTTATTTTGTGTTAATTCTGGCTGGTGTTTTAGAGACATAAAAAAGAAGAAAGGAAAAGCATAAAGTAGTGATGGACAAGTTGACTGTAGCTATCACTCTCAAAAGACTCATTTTCTATCACAGAATGTCTCAGCTGTACCTCTTCATGGTGGGTTTTCCAGGATGGGCAATAAATTTAGGGAACATTACTCCTTCCTTCCTTCCCCTCCCTCAATCTATCTCCATCTGTCTATTCTCCTTTCTCTTCTGCTTCTGGCTCTCTTCTCTGCTTTTCTTCTTCTCTTTCTCTTCCTCTCTCCATTTCTCTCTCTAGTTTGTTTTTTTTCCTTTACTTTTTTCCCCATAGTCATTCCTCTTGACCCAGGAAGGAAAAATGCCCCTCTCATGGGAAAGTAGATATAATAGCTTTTTTGTTGCTTTAAACACATACTTACATCCTTGAGCCATTTCTTACATTGTCTTCAATCCCTCCCTGCTGTGGGATAATGCTCATGTACACCATAAAGATTTATCACTAGTATTGATTTAATAAAACACTGATTGACAAGTATCTAGCCTGGAAATATAGGTGGGGTGGTCAGACTAGGAGAATTCTGGAAAGAGGAAAGGCAGAGACACAGTCATCAACCAGATTCAACAGAAGCAAGATAAGAGTAACTTCCTGAGAAAAGGTACCAAGACACATGGATAAACATAGATAAGAATTATGAGTTAATTTAACTTATAAGAGATAGTTATTAATAAGCCCAAGCTAATGGGCCAAACAGTTTATAATTAATAGAAGCCTCTGTGTGTTTACTTGGGACTGAATGGCTGTGGGACTGTGCAGGACAAAAACTTCCATCTACAAACAGTGCCCAAATGTTAGGCAAGAATTTCCACATAAAGCCTGAGAAAGCTTTAAAAAAAAAAAAAGGAAGGGGATTCTAGACAGACAAAAACAGAGTCAAGCAGTCAGGTACAGCTTTTTGATAACCATCTTTTCTCTGGTAGACTCTGTTTGCTGGTAGTCAGCAGAGGTGCAGCTCCTTTAAGAGAGGCCTTCTGACTCAACATTAGTGGCAAAAAACCCTCACAGTTCTTTTAAGAGGTTCTGCCACTAAACACTTAAATGGTGTTTATTAGCAGCTGGCATCACACTTCTTGGTGGTGGCATGGACCTAGAAACGCCACAGAGTTGTGGCAATGAATGTGGCTCCTACCCATATCTCTGCCAGGAAGCTAGACTTTCAAAAAGCTACGGAATGGGACAAAGTCAGCTGTCAAAGCTGCAGCTTTAATTTTAGCCATATCACTTAGCAGAGTAAAGGCTCATGTGGTCAGAATAAGATAAGATATATACAATAAATACAGATTCAGATGAAAAAGACAAACCTCTAAACAGTTTACAGTGTGTTTAAAAATACACATAGGTTTGGGAGAGAAAAGCAAAAGCATAAAGTCCTTAAAAAAATAGAGTAGTTGAGTGCAGTGGCACACACCTTTAATCCCAGCAGTTGGGAGGCAGAGGCAGGCAATATCTCTGTGAGTTTGAGGTCAGCCTAGTCTACCAACTGAGTTTCTGGAGCCAAAGATATACAGAGAAACTCTGTCTTAAAAAAAATTAAAAAATTAAGGAAATAGAGTAAAAAAAAAAACACATAAAGTTGGAAAATACACTGAAAATCTGGATACTGAATGTTACTGTGTTATATCTGAATTGTTTGACTGCTGAGGAAGGAGCAACAGCTACTAAAAGAGATTTGATTATAAATGCTGCTGGATTAATCTGACCTATTTTTGAAAATGCCTTGACTTCAAAATTTAAGTCAAAAGATATGCCACTTTGGAGAAAAGGTTTTGTTTTTGTTTCCACTGGAAATGATAGGTTGTGGATTCATTGTGGGTTAAGAAAAATAAGGTTTGATTGAGGAAAACACCCTGAAAATCTCCAATGGGAAAAGATGACCCAGATGATCTAAAATGTCAGAGAACCTTGGTTGCAGTTTTTTTCTGAGTTCTGCAACCAGAACAGCTTTAAAGCTGCTGGCTGAGATGATCCAGTCTTACAGAATATGCTAGTCAGGACTCGACATAATCCTAAATTTTTTGAATCCCCATAAGGTTACCAGAACTCGCCCCGCCCCCAGTCAACAGGAAGTAACCTAGAAAACTATACGCACTGAAAGACCCTCATGAGAGACCCTCACCCCTTATTTTCAAAGGGACAGGGAATTTCTTAGCAACATGTTTTAAAATTAGAAACACAGATTAGCAGTGCTTCCCTTTCCCCCTCCCACCCAGGAGATTACAAGCACAAGGTCACTTAGCCAGCCAGCCAGCCACCAAGGAAAAAGCTGACTTATCAGGATAAGAGGGGGCAGAAGGCCTTGCACCCCTACCAAAAGCCACTTCAAGAAGCTTCTTTGTAGATTGCACCTTTTAAAAACTAACCCTGCAAAAGAATTTTTAACTTCTCTCTCTACCTTGTTGTTTTAGGGTAGTGAAGAGGAAGTTCCTGGCCAGTTAGTAATTGCTTGTACTTGCTTGTACTTACAATAAAAGTGTTAACCTTGCATTTTGCAGTCCGGTCCACTCTGCTTTCTGGTGATCTCCCTCGGGGCGGGGGGTGCTCTGGACACAACACCCACATTTGCAAAAAAAAAAAAAACGGATTATGGATGTTTGTCTTTGTTTAGCATGTTGGTTATAAGTTGTTACAAATAATGGTCAGGAAAAAAGGTAATCAAAGAAGATGAGATTCAGGGTTCTGGTTCTAAAAAGAAAAAAATGGGAAATTCTATGAGATAATGTTCTTGTGCAATGTCAAGTTTTGTCACTGGTATTGGTTTAATAAAACACTGTTTGGCCAGTAGCCAGGCAGGAAGTATAGGTAGGGTGCTCAGACTGAGAGAATTCTGGGAAGAGAAAAGACACAAGGAGATGCAGTTACCTGTCAGATGCAGTGGAAGCAAGTTGAGAATGCCATACTGAGAAAAGGTACCAAGGCACTTGGCTAAACCTGGATAAGAATTATGGGTTAATTTAAGTTGTAGGAGGTAGTTAATAGCAAGTTAATAACAAGTTTATAATTAATATAAGCCTCTGTGTGTTTATGTGGGACTAAATGGTAGTGGGACTAGGTGGGCCAGAAACTTCCATCTATACCACCCACCCACCTATACACACACACACACACATTGATTTAAGACTCCATCCATTTATTCAAACTTTTTTTTCCTTCATGACTGAGTTAAGCATCCAACATTGACTTGCTGTCACAGCATTAAGCTACTACAGTAGTATAGGGCCTTTTATTGCTTCTCCCAAGTTGTCTGGTTCAAAGATACTTTAGGATCTATTCTGTCTTAATCCAACACTGAGAGAGGAAGGTAAACTTATAAGTTTGCTTATCTTATAATTTGAAATTATATTTTTTAAATGGAAGTTGGTGTGATGGCTTAGAAAGTGAAGAAAATAGGGTCTTTGAGTTGTCCTCTGGCCTCCATGTGTGTGCTCAGACATCTTCTTGAGAGCACACACATGGTAGGTAGGTAGGTAGATAGATAGATAGATAGATAGATAGATAGATAGATAGATAGATAGATAGATAGATGATAGAAAGATAGACAGATAGATATGCAGTAACATTTTAACAAATGAGAAGGAAAAACTAATATTAAGTCTCTTAATTATAAGATGATAATTCTCTTTATGCAACTAGGAAGACCATTTTTTTGGTTCCTCTAAGACTATCCTTTTATTTATCTATTTGTTTTTTTTTTTTTTTTTTTTTTGATTTTTTCGAGACAGGGTTTCTCTGTAGCTTTTGGTTCCTGTCCTGGAACTAGCTCTTGTAGACCAGGCTGGCCTCGAACTCCCAGAGATCCGCCTGCCTCTGCCTCCCGAGTGCTGGGATTAAAGGCGTGCGCCACCACCGCCCGGCTTATTTATCTATTTGTAATGTATATATTTTCTATTGCTTTATAAATAATACCATTAAAAATTTCCACCTCCTCCCCTGCTCCCATTTCCCTCCCGCTTTCCCACTCACCTTCCCCTCTCCCCCTCCAGTCCTAAGAGAGGGCAGAAAACCGTGCCCTGTGGGAAATCCAAGGCCCCCTCCATCCAGGCCTAGGAAGGTGTGCATCCAAACAGACAAGGATCCCAAAAAGCCAGTACATGTAGAAGAATCAAATCTCAGTGCCATTATCATTGGCTTCTCAGCCTCCATTGTCAGCCACATTCAAAAAGTGAGGTTTGATCACATGCTCATTCAGTCTTAATCCAGCTGGCCTTGGTGAGCTCCTGTTAGATCAGTCACACTGTCTCAGTGGGTGGGTGTACCCCTCGCGGTCCTGACTTCCTTGTTCATCTTCTCCTACCTTCTTCTCTTCAACTGGACTTTGGGAGCTCAGTCAAGTGTTCTGATGTGGGTCTCTGTATCTATCTCCATCCATTGCCAGACGAAGATTCTATGGTGATATTCGAGATAATCATCAGTGTGGCAATGGGACAAGGCCAGTTCAGGCACCCTCCCCTCAGCTGCCCAAGGGCATAGCTGGGGACATCCCTGTGGACACCTGGGAACCCCTCTAGAGCCAAGTCTCTTGCCAACCCTAAAATGGCTCCCTTAACTAAAATATCTTCTTCCCTGCTCCCATATCCGCCCTTCCTCCATCTCAACCATCCCACTCCCCCAAGCTCTCCTCAATCCTCCCCTTCTACCTTCTCTATCTCCCTCTCCCCTTCACACAACTCCACCCCAACCCCCATGCTCCCAACTTTTGCCTGGTGATCTTTTCTGCTTTTGTATTCTTGGGAATATACCCAAGAGATGCCCAATCACCAATCATACTACAAAAGCATTTGTCCGATTATGTTCATAGCAGCACTATTTATAATGGCCAAAACCTGGAAACAACCTAGATGCCCTTCAATGGAAGAATGGATAAAGAAAGCGTGGCACATATACACATTAGAGTACTACTCAGTGATAAAAAAAAACAATGACATCTTGAATTTTGCATGCAAATGGATGGAAACAGAAAACACTATCCTGCGTGAGATAACCCAGACCCAAAACGATGAATATGGTATGTACTCACTCATTTGTGGATTCTAGCCATAAACAAAGGATATTGAGCCTATATTTTGTGATCCTAGAGAAGCTAAATAATATGGTGAACCCAAAGAAAAACATATACAGATCCTCCTGAAAATTGGAAGTAGGAAGACTATTTTTAACCTGACTATAAATATCATTTTTCACTCAGCAAACCCATTAAGTAGAACCAGAAAGGGGCTGGAGAGATTGCTCAGAGATTAAGAGCACTGGCTGTTCTTGCAGATGTCCTGAGTTCTATTCCCAGAAACCACATGATGGCTCCCAACTATCTATAATAATATCTGGTGCTCTCTTCTGGCATGCAAGCATACATGTAGGTAGAATACTGTATACATAATCAATAAATGAATCTTAAAAAAAAACAGAAATAAACTGAACAGTTGTTGTGTGACAAGATTTTTCCTGGGGAGACAGTATGCACATGTCTACTCACTTCAGATAGGAAGTCCATCACATTCCAAAACACAAATATAACCAAACTGTTGGGTAATAGACCACTAGCAAATTACCCTGCCCCAGACTTGTCACTGAACCTGCAACTTGGAAATCCCCATCCCTGTGACTTAGCATTAAAGGCCACGCAATACTTGTAGTTGCTCTGTACTTTGTCATAGGCTCACTGCACCTGTCCCACTAAATTGCTGCCTATGCTTCAAAGACCCTGTCAAAGCACATGTCTCCATCTGACCCACTGCTGCCTCTGTTCCTGCTCAGAGGCAGACAACATTCTGTATTTCTCTGCAACAAATCTCTTGTGTGAGGTTTGTTGTGTGGTGTGACTGTGTGGTATTCCTTGGCTCCTGACTACCAAGCTGCCTTTGTGCCTTGAAACCTCTTTCACGAAGTCCTTCTTGGTGACCCAAAGAGTTTTAATGGGTTACTTACAAGACTGTGGGTGAGGGGTTACTTTCAGTAGCAGAAACGACTTGACAGTGTATTATCACAATGGGTATAGCTCACAAAAGCAGTGAGTGTGGAACACACTGCACAGCCTGAAGACAGATTGACACATTAGGGATGGACCTAGCCTAGCAACTGATTTGGTTGATCTAAACCTCTTTCAGGCAGTTCCTCTGGTTTCTGCATTTTCCAGGCAGCCTTCGGGTCTCAGTCTTCTGTGCAGCATAGCTTCTGTGAAAGTGACTATCTGCTTTCTTTTATTTTGGGAGGTAGGACCCAGAGAGTATGGTCAGTTTCAGGGACTTCCTGAAGTTATTTTGAGTTGTTTACCTTCTGTCTCAAGGAGCTTCCTTCCCTGGGAAAGGAAATGTTTCAGTGCTAGAGAAAAAGGTTACATAATAGCATAAGTTACTCAACTTCTAAGCTTCAAAGTTGAGCTAGGTTTTACATGGCTTAACACTGAAGCACTACAGTTGATAGTTATTCTCTGGGAAGCACACTGCTGCTGTTCTTGGCATAGTGAGTTACACACGAATGCAATATATAGGGCCAAGAAGGTTGTCCACAGAAGAAGCGAATAAATGAAAACCAAATAACCAAAGCTAGAGGTAAGAATTTGATAGCATCAATTTGCATTGGCTTTGTGTTCTATAACTTTACTGATATTATGTCGGACTATTTAGGAATATATGCACAGTATAGAACAGTGTATTTCTGTGATTTGTCTGGATAGATCAAACAAAGAAGCAGAGGTTTGAACAGTCATATATTTCATCATTAATCTAAAATCTTTGCTACCAATTAAACCCACCTAGTGAACTTTTTAAAAAATCATGTATAATTAACAAATAAGCTGAACAGAGCTTTCACACAAGACCCAGCAATAAGGCCTAACCTCCGTAGTCGAAGTTCACCAGGCGATGGTTTTAATGAACTGCTAGAATCACAGGTCCCTCTGCTAAGTCATCAAAACTTAACTCATTACTCAAACTATTTCTTTCTCCCTGGAGCTTGTGTATTGGTCTCTCCCCTTTTAGGTTTGCTGATGCAAAACAATCTCAGGTACCTGTCGATGGACTAAGACAGATTTTTTTTTTCACTTTTAGCTTCCAGAATGATAAAACTTATCACCCTCTCTTGTCTTTTGTTTGATAACATTTGAGTGCCTGAACACTGCTCAAGCCAGCATAACTGCTACTCCTTTCCATGTTGTTTCAACTGCTCTTCCTTACCCATGACATACAAATGCGAGAGGTCTACAGAGCTTGATCCTGCAAGCACTCCTAGCTTTCAATAGTTAGGAGAGAATACTTGACATAAGCAGCTTACCAGGAGAAAAGTTACATTTGGGCTCGTGATTCCTGGGGTTTTCATCCACAGTTGCCTGGCCCTGTGGCAGTCAGCACCATACATCATCATAATGACAGGTAGTGACACGAAACTGATGGCCCAGTGGTGATGGGGATGCAAAGACAGAAGAACGGACACCAAGCCTTTAGCATGACTCTGAAGGTCTGCCTCTGCCTTTCAGACATCCCCTCCTGCATCCACGCTGCATTTCTAGCACATAGCCCTTTGCAAATTGCACTGTGACCTCACAACCTGCTCAACAGTTTCTTTCTTAGATGGTCTGGGTTGAATACCTTGAATGTCCTCTATAAGTCAGAGGCAGCCCCTCTTTCCCATTCTGCACCATGCTCTGCTTTCAGGATGTATTGGGAGATAGTAAGAGTAGACATGTGTTGGATTTTTAACAGGAACATTAGCCTTCATATCTGCAGCATCTAGCTAAAAAGGAAAAGGAAAATCCAACTGTTTCATATCTTTCCCTCTCCTAAGTGATATTTGCACATCGGTGTGTCTGTTTGTTTCTCCTCAGAAACACGCTAGCAGCAGTATGGAGTGTCTGTACCTTGGAATCGTATTGTTGCATCATTAGAGAATACACATGTTCACATTTGCTAGATAAATGCTAAATTGTTTTTCAAATCATTGCTCCAATTTACATTCCCACCTGGAATGAGCAAATGTTTAGTTGTACCAATCTTCATCAGTCCTTGATAACTGTTGAGTTTTCCACATTTTGCTCTCCCTTAGGTATGAAATTGTATCTGAACATAATCGTAGCATTATTTCCGTGATTGCTAGTAAGGTTAAGTATTTTTTCATATGTTTGTCAGACATTTATAGTCCATTTTTATATAGTATCTATTCACACGCAAGCTGTTTCATTTTTACTGAATTTACATGTATCAATTCTTTAATCAATTATGTATATGCAAATTCCTCCAACTAATCTATGGTATTTCCTTTCCTGTTTTAAATATTTTTTATTTTTTTATAAACAAAAGCATTATAATTTGATGCTTTTCTTTTTAGTCATGATTTAGGATGCTGAATTTTTAAATTTATTTATCATGCCTGTGTCTGTGTGTGTGCATTTGGATACCCTACAGCACATGTTGGGAGGCCAAGAAACAACATGATAGAATAATTCTTTTCTTCCACCATACAGTTCCAAGGTATCAACTCAATTCAGTAATCAGGTTTTTCATCAAAGCTCCCCTTCCCACTGAGAAATCTCACCAGCCTGAATCTTTTTAAAGGTATGCCATAATCAATCAGCTACAACAGTTCTTCTACTCCATTCTCACTTAAGAGAATTAGTAGTTATCTATTACTATGATAAAACACCGTGGCCAAGGCAATATATCAAAGGAAGCGTTTATCTGAGTTCACCATTTCTACATAGGTGAGAGTTCATGGTGGTGGAACATCTTAGAACTCACATCCCAAGTCACAAGCAGCAGGCAGAGAACACATGAGACGGGCAGAAGTCTTTTGGAACCTCCAAGTCTTTCCCTACAACACCTACTGCACAAAGCATACTTCTTCATCCTTCCCGAACACTGCCTCCAACTGCAGACATGGTATTCAAACGCATGACCACATGGGGCTGTTCCCATCTAGCCACCACACTTGTTTAGTCTATGGCTTTCACATCTAAATCCATAGTATCTTTAGAGTTGATTTTTACGTGTGATAGAAACAGAAATCCATTCCCATCAATTTCCCATGTGAATTAACCAATTGTACAAGATCAAGACACTGCATTTAATGTTTGGTCTCAAATGCTAATCCTTTTCTAAGACTTTTTTTTTCTCAAATATGTGTTGGTTTGATTCTTTGCTGCATTGCTTATTTATCACTACCTGCAATTCTATTTTTCTGAAATGCAATTGCCTATAATAAGCATAAATGCCTGCACAGCAACCTGCCCCCATATTCTTTTATTAGAAGTCTTCACCAGGCATCTCCAATGTTTAAAATTCCAACACGACATTATCATCTGTCCATTCTGTGCTCTAGAACTGCACAATTAAAAAAGGAAGCAACACTCACCAAAAATCTTTATCATGTTTTTAGGACCCCCATGATCTCCTGCTGGGACACATCTTTAGCTGTCTGGGCCATAGCTTCGCTGAATTGATCCTATGAACTTTAGAGTCAGTTGATAACATCGGTAAGAAAAACAAAAGCAATGACCATACTGTGGGCATTGATTGGAGTTACACTTAATTTGCAGATCAGCTTGAACAAACTGGCTTCATGATATTGAATTATTTGACATTGAATTTATTTGATGCCGCGTTCCAGCCCATTAACATTAGATAGATCTCATGTTGTTCAGTTTTATTATAAGGTTCTTCAAAATGTTTTGTAATTTCTCCACTTGTCTTGCACATCTCTTGTTAGACTTTTTCCTAGTTTACATTTTGAAGCTATTTAAATAATATTTTAATTATATTCTCTGTCTTCACTGTGGTAGGAATGTAAATGAATTTTTATGTTGATTTAACAACCAGTTTTACTAAAGCTACTGTCAGTTTTAATAAATTATCTGCAAGTAATGAAATTTTGCTTTCATTCTTTCTAATGTGTTTTCTTTTTTTAATTGTATCATGATGGCTATACAGAGAAATAATCACAAAAAAGTACCCTTGGTTTTTTTTCAAGTTTTTAAAGGAAACACCTTCAACGTAACACTACCAATACTAATATTTATTATGAACTTTTTGGATATATTACCATTATTAAGATTTTTTTCTTTTATTAAAAATAAAATTTTCCTCACATAATATATCCACCCTAATTACAGTGTATCCTCCATCTACTTTGAGAGGTTACTCCCTGCTCTCCTCCACCTCCCAGCAGGATCCACTCCCTTTCAGTCTGACATTAGAAAGCAAATAGACTTCTAAGGATTACAAATAAAATAAAATAAAGCAAAAACTAACACACTGGAATGCGTGTTGAGCTATAGCAAAACAAACATACAAAAGGAAAAGAACCAAAGAAACCAGATACAGACTCAGAGACCCACTAATTTACACACTCAGAGATCCCCTAAAAACACTAAAGGGGGAAGCCATCATATATAAACAAAGAACCTTCAGAGTAAAAAGAGAATACACACACACACACACACATATATGTTAAATAAAAATTAAAAATAATAAACCTCAACCATAAAACAAAAAAAGGGTGGAAGTCCACTATGTTCTCTGGGCACAGGGAATGCGAAGACAACACCACAGCCCCCCACGGGATTGGATGCTGTAGGAAGTGAATAAATAAGTGATGGAGAGATGGGAGAGAAAGAAATGAACAAATGTATGTAGAAAATGGAAGATGAGAGGTTTGTTGCTACTGTGAGGAAGAACAGGAGACACGAAGCCAGTTGCTGTTCTTGCTCAGTGGAAAGAGGTGAATCACACTGCCTGTCAAACAGAGTAAGTTAACAGGCACAAATGCTAGTGGGCGTGCCTTCCTCCTTTGAGAAAACTGAACACTTGTGAGTCTCTGCGTCCCCTGGAGCTGTACTCTAGCCCAGGAAGAAGAGCAACACCTGCAGATTGCAGACCCCCAGCTTACTGAATATGTCCTGCTGTGTTTACTTTTCATCACTGGCCTATTTGCTAATCTCTCAAATTGGTTGTGGTGGTGGTTCAACCCTAAGACCAGACGACTCTATGTTGAATTAAGGTTTTTCCATCCTGCATCTAACTTTGGACAGAGATTTATTTCCTTTGGAAGCTTTGGGTTGGAGAAACACTTGAAGACACCCAGAGGCCGCTCCCACCAGCACACAGAGTGGGTGAGAAGAAGACAGCAAGAGACTACTGCCAACAGATGGTCTCCCCCAGCATGAGTCACTGCAATGTGCGATTATGGGCAGAGAATCTGGAGAGAAAGAGAAGCAGGACAGTTTGAGCACTGGGAAGCCAGGCAGGTCTGAAGGTGGGCAGGAGCAACGTGAGATGAGTAGACTGCCAAGCTACTGAGCCCATGGTGACATCTTGGCCTGTGTTACTGATGAGATCCGGGTCATACAGCAGCAGTCTATGTCAATGTCCATGGTCCACGTCATCACAAAAGCTCGTGTGAATGTCCCTCGTCTGAACAGCCACTAGGAATCATGTTGATATATAATGACTGCAAAGAGTTGGCCCCATCCCTCAGCAGCTGCAGAATTAGGGATAGCCGATTCTTACTCCAGAGAGTGGGCTCTGCACCCTGCCTGGGAGGCACAGTAGAGCGGAACCTGTGGGTTGGGTGTGTGCAAGCAGAACTAGCCCTGCCCCTTGCTGCCTGCAGCACTGGGTGAGCCATCATCCAGCACAGAGCTGGTGAGAATGAGGCCACGCTGGTAAGCTGACAAACTTAGCTGCCACCAACACCAGAACGAGTGCTATGAGTTTGCCCACCCCAACATCCACCCCATTTGTTGGAGCATATGAAGGGACCAGTCCTTTAACTCCAGAGCTGTAGAATCTCCATGGCACAGGACAACAACAGGACAGTCAAGAGGAGTCTCAGTGAGGGCCCAGTACTGATAGTATAGAAGAAGCCAGAGGCCTCAAATCAGACCAATGACTTTTTGCACTGAACACTTGCAAGCAAAGATGTATGGACTAAAAGGTATATGTAGTGGTATATTATTTGTATTTTGATAAACAAATCTTGCCCAAAGACCAGAGGCAAAGATAAAGCCACTAGAGGTCAGGCAATGGTGACACACACTTTTAGTCCCAGGATTTGGACGACAGAATTAGATGTATCTCTGTGAGTTCAAGGCCACCCTGGGCTACACAAGATCAGTGTAGAAACAAATCCAGGTGATGGTGTCCTACAGCTTTAATCCCAGTCCTAGGGAGTCATACGCTCTTAATTCAAGCACTAGAGGGAATATAAAATGAGGAGAGAAAGGCTTAAACTGCCTAGTTTGACGTTTCCCAGCCTTGGTAGAGAGGTAAGACTTCTCTTAGTGGCTTGACTGCCTTGCTTTTCTGGTTTTCGGGTTGAACCCCAATATTTGACTCCAGGTTTTTATTACAAGTGTTACAGGTATACTTACTGTGCTACTTACTATGACACACCATATAAATTTTATTTTATTTTACTTTGTGGGGGAGTTGCAATCACAGAAGGTGGATACAGCAGGATGGGGGATTAATGGGATCAGGGTGCATGATGTGAAATCCACAAAGAATTAATAGAAAGTTTTTGGAATTTTAAAAAAAAGAAAGACCCTGACGTGATGTTATGAGACAAGAAACTTCAAAAGATGCCCCTGAGTTCATTTTCTGGTGGCCCTCTACTGCTGGCCATGCAGTCTAACCGCCAGAGTAGTTTGCTGACCCAGTGAGACTCCCTTGGAAGAAATTGAACTTTCATTTACAAGTGACTATTGATTAGAGAGAGCATCTGTGCCAGGGATGGGGGCGTGTTTCCGCTTCTGCTTTCATCTCTTGGACCCCATCTGGTGCAGACTATGCAGGTGTGCGTTCTGCCTCAGTTTCTGTGTGTGCATATGAGCGTCAGTCCTCTTCATTTATAGGCCCTGTTGTTTTGGTGTCCTGAATCCCCTCTGACTCTTACACTCTTTCCAGCTCCTCATCCTTGGGGTTCCATGAACCCTGAGGGGAGTCATTTGATGGAGACCACACAATTAGTTCTTTCATTCTTTATATAATGTCTGGCTATGGGCTCTGTATGCAGGAAGAAACTTTTCTGATAATGGCTGAACAAGGCACTGATCTATGAATATAGCAGAATATTATTTGGAATAATTTTAGCATGACATTGTTTGTTTTTACATCAATTTTATTTGGTTTTACCTTAGGTCCCTGTGCTATTTAACCAGTTGTCTAAACAGTTTCAGTTACGATGGGTTCTATCTCACGAAGAGGGCCTTAAGTCAAATCAGTTATTAGTTGGTTACTACCACAAAATTTGTACCACCACTGCCCTAGCGTATCTTGTAGACAGTTCACCACTAACACATGAAGGAGTTTGTTTTGCAGGCTTGGTGTTTATGGATCTCTTTTAAGATCCTGTAGAGTAGGTTTCTGCCCAAAGACCTTAGAACCTAGGACGGAAGATTATTGTAGGCTTCAGCTCTATACTCCATGTTCAGTGTGTGATATTAATGTCTTTAGCAAAGGGGTCTTGCTCTCAGTTTGTGGTGAACAACATCTGGCAATAGCCTAGGTTGTTGGTGATTTTCATGGGACCCCTTTAGCCAAAAACTATTAGATACAACCCAGTCCCAGCACTGGAAACTTGATTTGTCAACAAAAGATATTTAGTTGGAACTCTGTTTCCCCCATTATTTGGCAATTTCAGTAAGATCATTCCTCTCTCTCTTTATCTATCTATCTATCTATCTATCTATCTATCTATCTATCTATCACTCTTTCAGCGTCTACCTTCTACTGTATTTGGTTTCCATACAGTACCCCTCAAATGGCCTTTAGTTTTAGCTATCTTTCCCCATATTTCCTCTGTGAATCCCCTCTTCATTCCATCCCCCCTTCATTCCATTCCCCACTTGATCCTTCCATTCCAGGTACTCTACTTCCATCCATATCTGTCTATTTCCATCAGCCATCGCACTATACCTGACCTCGTTGGTTCCAAGGATTGTAGTTTGGTTATCACTGATTTAATGGTTAGTAACTACATATAAGTAAATACATACCATATTTACCCTTCAGGGTCTGGGATACCTCACTCAAGATGATTTTTTTTCTAGTTTCATCTATTTATCTGGGAATTTCATGATTTTACTTTTTTAATGGCCAAATAGTACTCCAAATAGAGTAAATGCACCACATTTTCTTTATCCATTCTTCTGTTGAGGAAAATCTAGGTTGTTTCCAGTTTTTTGCTAGTATGAATTGAGCATCTGTGAACATTGTTGAGCAAGTGTCTCTGTATAAGACCTTTGGGTATATGTCTATATTGGTTAGGATTATAATTGTTGTGAAGAAACACTATGATCAAAGCAAGTTGGAGAGCAAAGGTTTTATTCGGCTTATACTTCCACATTGTAGTTTATCATTGAAAGAAGTCAGGAGAGGAACTCAAACTCAAGATCAATTACCTCCTGGTTACAAGAGATCATGCAGAGACTATGAAGGGGTACTGCTTACTGGCTTGCTCCCGTGGCTTGTTCAACCTGCTGTCTCATAGAACCCAGGACACCAGCCCGGGGATGGCACCACCCACAATGGACTGGGCCCTAACTCATCAATCACTGATTAGAAAAATACACTACAGGCTTGCCTACAGCCCAGTCTTACCAAGGTTTTAATTTGTATGAAATAGGGTTTCTCTGTATAGCTCCGGCAGTCCTGGAACTTACTCTGTAGACCAGACTGGCCTCAAAGAGATCTGCCTGTGTCTGCATCTGGAATTTAGTGTACACCAGAATTCTTAGCTGAAGATGTTGTGCCCACATCAAGGGAACCCTCCCCGCCCCCGCCCCAAACAAGACCACCACAGAGTTGGTATCTGATGCAAACACACTGAGGTTTATTGATTACAAGTTAGCTACTCGGACCATAATCCAACACACAACACAGGGGGTCGGGGAGAACAGCCCTGAGCTCTCAGGGTAATGGGTTTTTAAAGGGGAAACTGCAAGCAGGGCGGCACACATCTTGGTGCTTCGGGATTGAGTAGAAGTATACAACTTCTGGATTTGTTGGCTGGGGTATTGGGAATTTTAAAACGGGTTAATCAGGTACTTACAAGGACGTTTGAAGCAAGCAGATGTTGTAGATCAGAAAGTTCAAAAACACTTTCTTTAGTGCCTCTTGTTATTTCTCCTTTTCATCTCTGATCTTGTTAATGTGGATCTGTTCTTTTTTCTTTTACTTAATTCACATGAGGGCTTGTCATTATTATTGATTTTCTTTAAGAACCAATTCTTTGTTTCATTGATTCTTTGTATTTTTTTGTTGTTGCTGTTCTTAAATTGGCTCTGCTGTTTGTTGGCATGTTTGGAGAAGTTCTTCCCACAGTAAATAATCATCCTGAAACTGCTGATTTCCCGGTTGTCACTGAACCCTGCCCAGCCCCACATTATCACCTTTCATGAATCCTCATAGAAAGCCTGTCTGGAATATATTTCTATTCTCCATCTCTCTTTAAAAGCTGTTAAAATGTGGACTAGCCAAGTATGAAGTTTCACATGATTCCTATTGTTAGGTTTTTCTCAAAGACGAGCCTTTCTGCTGATGCAAATAATCCCAATTAGACCACATCAGACCAAATTAGAAGTATATCCAGGTTTAATTGGCCATCTGCACTCTGGGGTGGCCTCAGGGAAAACACTACAGGGGAAGGAATGGAAAACCAACACAACCACCAGAGAGGAAGAGGAGAGACCACATGTTTATTCTGGGGGGGGGGTCAGCTTAAGAAGCTGGTAGGAGTGGTCTTGACCTTCTCTGGAGTGGGGTTACCATTTGGTGGGCCTTCCTGACCCTCCCTGGGTAAGGGTCACTGCTTGGCAGGCTTTCTCAGAGGTGGAGTTTGGACAAGGAGACTTCTAGGGGAAGGTGCTTGAAATGAAACTTTCCTCCCAACATTCCAAAGATGGTTTCCAGGGGGCTGGGATGAGGCTCCCTACTATAGTATTCCAAACTCTTTGTACAAAGGGGTGTTGGGGAGCTGAGGTGATGCTTTCGACCAAACACCTATATATGTGTTTGTTCTTGGGTTAAGAATCTAATGTAAGAGAGACATACATGGATCTAATCTACATGGGAAGCAGAAAAAGACAAAATCTCCTAAGTAAATTGCCAGCATGGGAACCATGGGAGAGGGTTGAAGGGAAGGGGAGAGGAAGAGAGTAGAACAGAGAAAAAATGTATAACTCAATAAGATCAATAAAAAATAACCTAATGGAAAAAAGTTGGGAAAAGGTGGCACATGCCTTTAATTTCAACTCTAGGGAGGTAAAGGCAGGTGGATCTCTATGAGTTCAAGGCCAGCCTCGTCAATAGAGAGTTCCAGGACAGCCAGGGCTACATGTAGAAACCATGTCTAGAAAAAAATAACTTTTAAAAAGAGTCTAATAAAGTTCTAGACCACTGCAATGGTTCTGGTAGTCACTCATGTGTATGCTATTATGTATAGAATATGGATATTCTCTTAAGACAGAAGTTCTTCTGAGGAAATTTTTTAAATTTACTGTGCATGCGTATAGTGTGTGTGTGTTTCTGTGTCTGTGTCTGAGAGAGAGAGAGCACCCCACCCCATGATATGCATGTAGAGATCAGAGGACAAACTATAAGAGCCAGTCTCTCTTAAACTGTATGGATTTACAGGACTGAACTCAGATCACAAGGCTGGATGGCAAGCAGCTCTACCTGCCATCTTATCAAGTCAGAAATTTTTATCAAAAATTTGTTTTAAAAAGTGAATAATGTGGCTGATTTGGTTTCCTGTTTCACTTAGTGAATACAGGGCTAGACAGAGGACCAGGTGAGTACTGGAAACCTGTCAAAATCTCACATATACTCAAGACATGAAGACACAGTTTCATACAGAATGGTACTTGAACACAAATCTCATTTGATTCAAAGAAAAGTCTTTTTACTAGTTAATGAGAATCTGCTTTCTGGTCAATTCACATCTTGGCATTTATAAAGTTTTGTTAAGAAACTTGAGATTTGACAAGTAAAAGACTTGTATAAGAACTTTAAGTCTTTAAAGAAAGAAACTGAAGAAGATATCAGAAAATTGGATGATACCCCATACTCTTGGATAAGTAGGATCAACAGAGTAAAAATGGCAATCTTACCAAAAGCAATCTACAGATTCAACACAGTCTCCATCAAAATCCTATCACAATTCTTCACAGACCTTGAAAGAACAATACTCAACTTGATATGAAAAAAACAAAAAACCCAGGATAGCATAAATAATCCTATACAATAAAAAAAAATCTTCCAGAGGCATCACCATTCCTGACTTCAAGCTCGCCTATAAAGCTATAGTAATAAAAACAGCTTGGCATTGGAATATAAAACAGACATGTGGATCAATGGAATCAACTTGAAGAACCTGACATTAAGCCACACACCTATGAACACCTGATTTTTGACAAAGAAGCCAAAATTGTACAATGAAAAAAAGAAAGCATCTTTATCAAATGGTTCTGTATAACTGGATATCAACCCATAGAAGAATGCAAATAGATGCATATTCATCACCATGCACAAAACTCAAGTCCAAGTGAACCAAAGACTTCAACATAAATCCAGTTACATGAACATGATAGAAGAGGAATTGAGAAGTAGCCTTGAATGAATTGGCACTTCCTAAATATAACACCAGTAGCACAGTCACTAAAAGCAACAATTAATAAATGAAACGTCCTGAAACTGAGAAGCTTCTGTAAGGCAAAAGACATGGTAAATAAGACAAAATTGCAGCCTACAGAATAGGAAAAGATCTTCAACACCCACATCTGACAGAGCACTGATCGCTAAAATACATAAAGAACTCAAGAAACTAGACATCAAAATACCAAATAATCCAATGAAGAAGTGGGGTACAGAGCTAAACAGAATTCTTAACAGCAGAATCTCAAATGGCCAAAAGACATTTAAGGAGTTGTTTAGCTTCCTTAGTCATCAAGGCAATGTAAATTAAAATGACTCTGAGATACCATCTTACATGTGTCAGAATGGCTAAGATAAAAATCATTGATGACAGCTTATGTTGGAGAGGATGTGGAGTAAGGGGAACACATTGTGGGAGTGCAAACTTGTACAGCCACTTTGGAAATCAGTATGGTGATTTCTGAGAAAATTGGGAATTAATCTACCTCAAGACCCAGTAACACCACTCTTGGGCATATGCCCAAAAAATGTTCAATCATACCACAAGGACACTTGCTCAATTATGTTCACAACAGCGTTATTCGTATTAGCCCGAACCTGGAAACAACCTAGATGCCTCTCAACTGAAGAATGAATAAAGACATTGTGGTACATTTACATAATGGAATATTGCTCAGTGGTAAAAACCCCTTATATCATGAAATTTGAGGCAAAATGAATAGAACTAGAAAAAAAAATTATCCTGAGTGAGGTAACCCAGACCCAGAAAGACAAACATGAAATGTAGATGTGAGGCAAAGGATAACCAGGCTACAATCCACAGCTGCAGAGAAGCTAGTAACAAGGAGGACCATAGAGGAAAATGCACACAGAACCGATCATCCTAGGAAGGGGAAATATGTAAGATCTCCTGGACAAAGTATAGGCAGGGTAAAAAAAGAGAGGATGGGGGTTGAGAACATGAGGGAATGGGATGGTTGAATCAGGGGAGGGACAGATATGGAGAACAATATAATAGATATCTTCATAGAGGGAAGTATTATGGGGTTAGGGAGAAATTTGGAGCTAGGGAATTTTCCGGGAATACATAAGGATGGCCACAGCTTAGACTCCTAGCAATAGTGGAGAGGATGCTTGAACTGGCCTTTACCTGTAATCAGATTGGTGAGTGCCTTAATGTAATCATAGAACCTTCATCCAATTACTTACAGTAGCAGACACAGAGATCCACAGTCAAGCATCAGGCTTAACTATGGAAGTCCAGTTGAAGAGAGGGAGGAGGGATAATATAAGCATGATGGGAAAACCCACAGAGACAGCTGACCTGAGCTTGTGTGTGGTGAGCCCACAAGTATTTTACAGTAAAAGTACAGCTGACAGACGTATTGGACTATCCACGGAAGTGTATACCTACACTCCATCTGGAGCACCCGTTTTGGCAGAGCTGTGGGAAGATCTGCCCTTTGGATCAATTCTGTAAAACTCTTGTGAAATCATGGCGTTTCCCCCTTCTATATTATCCTAGCAATGTATAAATCCAACTTTTCCTGTAGGGCAACTGGATCCCTCCCTCCACACCATGAAGCCATGGTGGGGAAAGGATTCAGTCAAGTCCTTGCTCTCACAGCAAAATCTACATTAAAATAGCTCCCCACAAACTTTCTTTATTGTCAGTGGTCACTGATAATAAAGGAGCCTCATATAGGAGGTAATATGTCTGCTTTAACAGCAAACTCAGGAAGGTGCAATCTACTGGTCTTTTTTTTTCTGATTTAACAGGCTACTAATATTCTGTATTACAAATTACCTTTGTTTCAACTAACCTAAGGTCATAGCCCAGGAATAGCTGTTTATACAGGAAAAAGAAAAGAGTTGCTAAAACTAGCTTCAGAGACAAAAATTTCTCACCCTTCTGGAGTCAAAAGCAGAGTCCCCAGAAGAGGTTCCCTGTAACTCAACCAGCAAATGCTAATGCAAATAAAGCCCGCAGGTTAGTATAGCTACCAAGGCTCTGTTCCCAGCTGCAGGGGAACTTCACAGCCTTGACCCTCTGAGACATAAGGTGCCTCTTTGCCAGATCCACCAGTTCTTGTGACATTGTACAAATGCATGCTTGATACTATTGTTACTGCCTATGGAATTGTTAACTTGTCTGTATGCTATATAAACTGAAAACTGTGGAGATCACACCTATGCACGTATGCCCTTATGCCCTTACCCTTAACATTACCGTTATGCTCTTATGCCGGATATCTTTATCCTTATGCTTTGATCTTTTGTCCCTTATACCTTATGCCCTTATGCTCACCTTCCCCTAACGAATAAAGAAGCTTGCAGGAAAAACGTGCCTAAGCCAGTCAGTTTGTTTTACTTCTCAATTTGCAAGCCAGTCTTTACTTGCCATAGAAGTCCTGTTCTGAAACCTGAGAGAATACTGAGCAGGTTCTCAGTAGGTCTCCATACTAGTGGGGCCTCAAGGACTGTGCACTGACTATTGGGGGAGCCTGCAAGAGAACCAACTAGTACCTCGGCATGTGGGTGACAGTTGTGTGGCTTGGTCTGTTTGTGGGGCCCTGGGAGTGAGACAAGGATTTATCCCTGCTTCATGAACTGGCTTTTTGGAGACCATTCCCTATGGTGGGATACCTTGCTCAAAATTCATGCAGGGGGAAAGGGTTTGGTCCTGCCTCAATGCTAAGCTTTGTTGACTCCTCATGAAGGGCCTTACCCTCTCTGAGGAGTGGATAGATAAGGGTGGGGTGGAAACAGGAAGGGAGTGGGAGTCAGGAGAGAGGGTAAACTGTAGTTGGTGTATAAAATGAATACAAAATTTTAAATAAAAATAAAAATACATTAACACTGGAGTGGGAAGAACCCATATTCACTTAATTTAAAACTTAGGTCCTAAATACACATCATGGGTATACTATCACTGTAAGGGGCACACACACACAAACACTAGCGTTCATTGGTTAATTGTGCATGTTAATACTATATTCTTAATTAGCATATTTATACTTGTGGTAGAGAGAAGAAGCTCACATTTACAGCCTCAAGGAAATTTGAACTGCTGAATAATGTTGATCCTGATCCAAAGTCTTCAGCTTATTTTGCTATTTTTTATCTAAAATTATTTTTTGGTAAAGATTTATTTATAAATACATTATTTATTTAAAAATATGTACTGATGTGTCAGCCACTTCACTGTAGCTTAATCCCAGCTCTCTGGATCTGAGGCCTCCATTCTGGAGCAAGAAAGTAAGCACAGACCTATCGGAGTTATGTCCTAGAACTTAAATCCTTTGAACATTATTAAATGTACTTTTACTCATTGGTCCAGCTGTTCCAATTTATATAAACCAATACACAGAAAATAATTTTTGTTAAAAAAAACCCTTGAGATTTGAATATACTAATTGGGAAAATAAATAAACAAATTGCTATAGAGCATAGTGAAATTATATAAAAGAAGCATAGGCTATATGTCTGTGAATCGGTTAGCCATTCATCCTTAATTAATCAGAAAATCTTTAATAAAAATAATGAAGTGGTCCCTGAAGAAAAGAATGTATTCTATTGACAGAGTGTTCAGTTAAGCAAATTGTAGAACAAGGTTGCAAAAGTAAAGTCCTAGAAGCATGCAAATTGGCTACTTTTGTCAGGGGATGAAGAGCGAGCATGTTCCAGGGTAGAGTGGAGTCACTGTAACAGGACAATGGTCTACTCTGAATGTATTGTGTGGACGATAAACAAGAGTGATGATAGATGTGGAAGAGAGAAAAGCGATACAGAGTCATAAATAGCCAGGCAAACAATGTGGCATTTTTAATTAACTGCAGATACCACACAGGTATAAAACTAGACACAGAAAAAAATTAAATTCATACAGTATCAACAATAATGTAAAATATATCTATATCATTTTCATTCCAGGTCGCTGAGAGGATAGGTAATGCCACTGATATTTCGGTTGAAACTACAGATGATGAAGTTGCTTAGGGACTTGTCATTGAGATACTTAAAGAACAAACGTCCACAGGCAAATTTGCATTGTCTGTCACTCAAGAGATCAATGAGTGTTATATATTAAGGACAGAAGGAGAGAGTGGGTCTGCTTGGACCTACTTGGAAGAGGTGCTTTCTTGATAGGAAGTTAGTTGAATGAAGTGAGGGGCTTGCTCTGGGCATGTCTATATGAGAGCAGTTGACATAATGAGGGAATGGGATAGAGATGAGCAGAATATTTCAATTGAAGCAGACAGGCTCAGTGGAGTATGAGTAAAAAAAGAGAAAGGATCAGGATAAATAACCATTAAAGGAGATTTTTAGAATTTTTAGTTTTAAAATGAAGCACAAGGTTCTGATGACCTGAATTTGGTAACTGGGACACACATGTTGGAAGACACTAATTAATTAATTAATGTAAAAAAAATTTTTTCCCAAAAAATGTTGTTATATAAGTCACTCCCAGGTAACTGAGAGTTGACTGAGATGGAGTGCTTTGGTACTGAGAAGAATGGGGCTTGAAATCTGACTGAATCATGATCAGAAACTGAATTCTAGGAAGATCAGTAAAATGTCTGGGAATATCTGGCCAAGTCTTAAGGGAACTGTAGATCACACTTTAATAAATCAAGTGGCTTCCTAAGTGGATGGTGTGACTTTTCAGGTCTTTATGTCCAGAATATAAAGGCAGAAGAAGAGTTCTCTGCAGATAAGATAACTAACAGAGGAAATCTTACCCTACCAGATAAATCTATTGTTCATCATACCCATAATGTTTGAGTTGCAAGTTGCTCTGCTATGTTGCAGGAATAATATGTGAATATTAGCAGAACTGTCACTGTACCCAGTTGTATCATTCACTTGTTTAAAAAAATCTTTTGACCTCATCGTTTCCATATATTATTCTTTCACTGCCATGCTTAAAGCAATCACTTTATGTGATTGAAACAAAGTCAGCTAAAATATTTCCTTCAGGGAATGGGAAAAGACTGGGAAAGAGACAATGACATTTTGTTTAGGGTGCATCACACTTCCTATTTGCACAGTTTACTTTCCATGTCTATGAAAATATTCTGTTAAGGACTGGACTTAGGGACTCCACTTGCTGCCCTAACCCTGCTGGTAGTGGGCAGTGTGACATCGTGTGAGTCTTTGCTTATCTTTAAGCTCTAATTTTTTTTAGCCATGACAGTTTTGCAAACCTCTTCTCATTCATGCAGCTAAATTTAGTTCACCTGCTTTCAACAGACCTTCTTGACCTTCTGGTTTATTGATCAAAATCATTTAGCATTTGGTTTCTTTAACCTTCCTGGCCCCCACTCACTGTTATCATTTACAAAGTGGAGATAGAAATCCCAGCAATACCTACCTCAAAGGAATCTTGTAGGGCTAACGTAGGCTACTACACAGAAAAGTGCTGGTTTATAGGTACACCATCATCAACTCACTGTCAAATGCATAAGTACACTTAGTCTTCTTCCCTGTGTTTGTGACCCCATTTCCTGTACCTTTCATGTGGATGAGACCTTCTTCTTGAGCTGGGCTTTTTGATGCCTGACAAGCCTCCAGTACTTGTCCAAAGCCCTGGTACCAGGCCTCAAGTCTCCCAGGTTATTTAGCCATGACCTTCATTGAGTGGGGTGATGATCCGCTAAATGATTTGGTCCTCATTCAGTTCTTCCTAAGTACTGGGGATGCCCTCAATTATAGGCTGCTGTAACCATCTTTCCTCCCCACTTCTCATCCATGAGAACAGTGACATCCATACCCTCATATTCCTCCTTGGGATACCTCTTAGAAAATATTCACCCTCTCCTCCTGGCACCTGACCTGAAAAGCCCCAAACCTATTCACTTTTGTAATCAAATTTGGCTTCAATATCCCTTAGATAACCATTCCAAATGGCTGCCTAATAGCATCTTATATCCCAATATTTTTCAGGACCTTTACAACTACTGAGAGCTATAAGAAAAATGGAGATTCCTCATTCCCTGCATTCCAGATTTCTCTTATCTCTGCTCCAAGCCTTGTCTCTGTTCTTCCATTGCCCCCACCTAACTCCTCCTAACTATGAAGCCCAAACCACTTTCAATCCAGCTAATGAGCCTCATTGGCCTCAACCTTCGGGCCCTTCTCTTCCTCTGATCCCTCTGTTCTCCTGTTCTGCCTCTCCAGTTGAAGATGGACAGTCTCATTTTCTCAATAAAAAAAAAATACGTCTATGAAATAAAGATAGAAAAAAAAAAGAAAGGCAGCTAAACATGAGCCTTGGATCAAGCCAGTGAGGAGCATGCCTCTGGTGGTTTCTGCTTCAACCTCTTGGCTTGAGTTCCTCTGTTGGTTTCTGCTAAACCTCTTGAGTTCCTTACTTGGCTTCCCTCAGTAATATATTACAACCTGTAAGCTAAAATAAACCCTCTCCTCTACAAGTTAAAAAAAAAAAAGCCAGGCTTCCTTCGTCATCCTTCTCTGTCACCCATGTTTCTCCCACTAGCAACCTCCAGTCCTTTTGCCACTTGTTCCCACTCAGTATGGGTACCCCTTTTATCTCTTTCTACCCAGCCTAATTCAATCACATTTTTCCCTTTGTACAAGGATGCCAGGGTAGAAGGCTTGGTCAGGATACATGTCCCTTTCTCATTATGTGATCTCTCTCAAATGGAAAACGGAAAGCAGGTTACAAGTCAGATGAATTGAGTAAGGTGGAACAAAGGCCTTATAATTCTGTCCAGAAGGCAGAATTATATGTCATTCTTATGGTGCTAAGGGATTTTAAAGAACCTCTTAATATAGTTACAGATTCACAATATGCAGAAAGAGTTATCTTGCATATTGAAACCGCTAAATTTATACCAGATGACACAGAGTTGACTTCATTGTTTATCCAGGTACAAGACATAATCAGGAACAGGCTTCGTCAGATGTACATAACACACATCCGCTCACATACAGGTCTGCCTGGTCCTCTAGCCCAAGGCACCGCTGAGATTGATCAATTATTGATTGGAATTGTGTTGCAGGCCTCAGAATTTCATAAGAAGCATCATGTCAATAGTAAAGGCCTAAAGAAAGAATTTTCCATTACTTGGTAACAAGCTAAGGATATTATAAAGAGATGTCCTACTTGTTTTTTCTATAATCAAACACTGTTGCCTGCAGGGAGTAACCCAAAGGGTACTAAGAGAAATGAAATCTGGCAGATGGATGTGTTCCACTTTATGGAATTTGGTAAATTAAAATATGTACACCATACCATAGACACGTATTCAGGTTTTCAATGGGCTACTGCCCTGAGTTCAGAAAAGGCTGATTCAGTAATCACACATTTATTGGAAGTTATTGCCATCATGGGTATACCTGCATAAATAAAGACAGATAATGGTCCAGCATATATATCTAAGAAAATGAAATGCTTTCTTGATTATTATAATATAAAACACATTACAGGTATACCAAATAATCCTACAGGTCAGGCAGTTATAGAAAGATCAAATCGTACTATAAAGGATATGCTGAACAAACAGAAAGGGACCGAAAATACCCCCAGAAATAGATTACATAATGCTTTATTAACCTTGAATTTTCTTAATGCTAATGAGAAAGGAACTACAGCAGCAGAAAGACATTGGATAATGAAAAAGTCTGCTGAACTAAATCAACCGATTTATTTCAAAGATGTGCTGACCTCTCAATGGAAGCCAGGAGATGTGCTACGTTGGGGAAGGGGTTTTGCTCTTATTTCCACAGGAGAAGAAAAATTGTGGATACCATCAAAATTAATAAAGTTCCGATTTGAAGAGGAGAAACCTCTTTGAAAGGAGAAATGACAACTTATCCACAATGATGATATTCATACAGGTGGTAAGAAAAACATATAGAATGGGGGCAGGGTTCTGTTCTTATCTCCACAGGAAAACACTCATCTTTGAAAAATTCAAGGGACCCTGGATGTTTGGATACTGACAGATGGAAAAATACCTGCCCAATAGGAAATATCAAGAAAACTGAATGTGTTGTGTAAGTAATATTAAACCATATTTCTAAATTTATAAAGCTGGTTTTGAAGTTGGACTTTGGCTCAGTCCCTCTCCAATTCCAAGCCTGTTAGTAAGAGAAAAACGCAGAGTTTCTGGAGTTTCTGTCTCATGTCAAGAGCCATGAAATGGGACAGAAAGAAATATGAGTTTAGAAAACATCTTTGCTTTTCTTCATATCTATCATACTTTTCATTGAATATATCTATCATGCCTTTCATTGAATATATATATATATATATATATATATATATATGTATATATGATTAATGTTTAAGTTTTCCACCATGAACAATGAGTTTTTCCTGAAGTGACATTTGAAATTTCAAGGAAGAAGATGGGGCCCCAAAACAACAACTCCACGTCATGATACTGATAGCGCTACTACAAAACCTGCTTTGGGTACCAGCTGCACAAGACAGTTCCAACTTGGTTAGCTGAAATGGTGCACATCTTATACAACATTTTGTCCAGACCTGCACAAAATACTCAGAGACTATTGGCAATTTTAAAAGACATTGATCTTGAAATTTAACCATCATTTTACTTTCACAGGATCCCCCAGAAAGAACGTCGCCCCCATGACAGCTGGAAGTAATTCTAGAGGACGACGTCCCCTCTCCCAGTAAAGTTTGCCCTTGGGTTTAGGGACATCATTTAGGGGTTGATCATAATTAGTATATGATTGAGGGTTGGGAGAGGAATTTTATAAGCTCAGGGGTCATTTTGGAAAAAAAAAAGAGGGTGATGGGATAATAGATTTGTAATTGTGAGTTACTGTTTTTAGAAAAATATATTGGTATAGATTCTTGTATATTGATACAAAGTTAAATTATATTGACTATTGTATGCATGCATGTTTCTACCTCTGTGTAAAACACTTTTTATGTATTGACATATATTGTATATATATATATAGTATATATTTACCATATTGCAGTGTACATTTCTACCTCTGATTAAGATACTTATATAATGTTTGTGTATTGATATATATTTACCTACTGCAATGTATATTTGTACATTGTTTATATTTGGAGGTCATTGTCCTCATTTGTTTCACAGTTGTTTATTTTCTTAGTCTTTAAGTTAGATAGATATTGAGAATTATATAGATTAATAGTCATCTAAGTTTGTCATTTATAATTAGACTAATCAGGTTCCTTAGATATATAGAGATTATACTCAGTATAGATAGATAATCTTCAACTTCTTCAAAGAGCTGTAGAAAATGGCCTTTAATCTAACTCAGAGTTTTGTGGTAGTGAGACACAATTGCTCCTGGCAACACCACTCTATTCCCGTGAGAATGTTGAGCACCAAAGACACTCCACCTGAAGCCTTTCTTTTTGGCAGAACTGGCCTTTGGGCAAAGAAATGCTCATATTTCAACCACTGACAGAGATACGGAGCATGCATCAATGGATAAAAGAGGACTGTCATATCCTGCCAAGACAGGATAAGATAGTTTTGAAAAGTTGCTTGCCTTTGAAAATGGTATGTCAGTTATGTTAGGCCTTAGCCAAAGTTGGTTGCTTCAAGGCTGCTAACGTGACTTTGGGTGATTGCCCAGGTAGCTAGTTGTCTCTGTGATTTGTTGCATGTTTTGGAAGTTGTTTTACTGAGCTTCCTAATTACCCAGGTAACATTATTTCCCTTCTCAGATCTTTGATGGGGTTGAAGACTATATAAATGTAGTTACTTTCTCTCATGACTTGGCCAAGTTATTTATTATACAAGACCTGAGGTAGTTAGAATAGGATATTTGTACTTATTGTATATAATTTCATAGTAGGTTCAGAACTCTTTTATTTAAACAAAAGGGGGAGGTGTTGCAGGAGGTTCTCCCACTCCTCCAGCCTATAGCCGCTGAGATACCAGCCCATTGGGGCGTGGTCTCTCTCCCTTTAAAAAAGCGGCCACTTCCCTCTCCTCTCTCTCTTCACTCCCTGCTCCGCCGGCGACTAGACTCCCTTCCTGGTTGTGTTGTTGTCTGGGACAGCGATCTGTAAGTTTTTTCCCCTTTAAATAAATACCACCCTATTAATCATAATTCCAAACTGGTGTGGCATTGTTTGTGACTTACGCCTTCAGATTGGGATCTTATAATGGTAATTCCTCCACCTTCATTAAAAAGTTCCAATATATTACTGAATCTTACAACCTCACATGGTATTACCAACAACCATCTTCCCGGGGTAGTGCAAGTGAACTTAGTCTGAGAACAAGCTAGGGAACATGCAGACAAAATCCTACCAAATAATGCTGCCCACTGAGTCCCCAACCAGGATCCCCAATGGAACTGCAATACTCCAAGCATTCTAACTAGGGATCAATGTACAACTTGCCTCCTGGCTGGTCTCTGTAAGGCTGCCCTTAAAATAGTAAATTATGGAAAAACCCCAAGGAGTCATCGTGGACACCGGACAAATATGAAAACCTGTCTCAACAGGCTCCAAAGCCACAGAGAAACCCTGTCTCGAAAAACCAAAAAAAAAAAAAAAAAAAAGAAAAGAAAAGAAAACCTGTCTCAATTCCTAGGCCACCTTATAAAGGCAGTTTTTGCAATATACCAATCTTGATCCCAAGACAACTGATGGGAAACAACTCCTCATAATCTACTTCTCCCTGAGTTTCCCTGACATTTGCATCAAACTTAAACACCTAGAGATAGGACCCCTGACCACACAGGCAGAAGTCTTAGTGGCGGCCGTCAAAGTGTATCATGGGAGAGACGAAAACGGCCCAAAACAAAATTACCTGATGCTGATAAAGGCCTTTCAGCTTACTGGCCATCACTACTTCTCAGGCTCACTTGCCTCCCAATCCTGAGAACCTCTCTAGGAAGGGGATAGGACAGATTGGTACCACTAGAAAGGAGTGGGAGAGGGAAATACCCTTAAATATACAACTAAGATATAACTAATTTCATTATTTCAATGACATCAGAAGGACTTCTGTGCCTGTACCTCTCAGAGCCCTAGTAAACCAACTCAACTATGTTCAATGTGCCATCAAAAGGAACATTGGGCTGTTGATTGACATATCCCCTTTGTAGCATGGAGATATCAGTCCCATATCACACTCTAGCTGACATCTTAGACCTGGCTATGGATAACTGAAGGTAGCTGGGCTTCCTTGGCCTAATCACTGTTATCTTCAATAGGGAACCTTGGGTTCTCAATATGGTATCAAGGCAAACCATGACCTTCCTTCTGGGTACCAGGGTCATCTGCTTGGTTCTGACAGAGTTTTGGGGATCCACCTTCCCTTTTCATTTCTCTACTTTTGGGGCTTGAGGTACAGCTTTACCAACTTCACCAAACTTAGTTTTATCTTTAGGAGTATCTAAACCTCATAACCAAAGTGGGAGTCTCTATTTCCTTCACTCACTCATCTGGTTGATCCCAGGCTCACTGACTGTTCCCCTACTTCTCCAAATTGTATAGTCTGATGTATCTTTTCCCTTGTCATTCTCCCAGGTACATTCCTTAGCATGGGACACCCCAAACCTCTTTCATCGTCAAACTACAAAATCCTTTTACTGCTCCCCATGACAAAAGGCAAGATGCCACCCACCAGCCTGATTCTGGTTGTTTGGAAAGTTTTATCTATCTGTTTTGTGTGTGGAGATGGGTCTGTGTTTTCTGGTGACATAAATCTGGTGACAAACATGACAGTAAGGACAGAAATGGATTAGGGTCAGCTGAATGTATGATAGTGGTCACAATATGTTTTGTTGTTATTTATTTGTTTCGTTTCTGTCTAGTCTCCTTTTAGTGTGTAAGCTTTTCTGTGTTCTGTGTTTATTGGTTTTGGTTTTGTTTTCTAGGTCAGTGTCAGCTGTCAGCCACCACCACTAATACTGTTCACCACAGCTACTTTGATGGCCAGGGCTCAGAATTGATCTCTGGAATTTCTGGTGTCTGTATTCAGTTCATCAAGGATCAAATGCTTTTTGAATGTGAATAATATTAAAGTTGTTTTATACTGTTGCACTTTATTAGAAAGCTGACTCTGGAGCTGAGTTACAAAAGCTTTTGCTTTGACTCAAAGGTGTGTTTTGTAGTGGATTTCAATACAGATTACAAGCAATGGTAATGCTAATAAATCTAAAACTTTTATCTCCTTATAAACAAAAAATCCATGTGAACTTCAGGGAGTAGAGGGACTCATAAGAGTTATATCCACCTCTCTCTCAAAGGCCAAATAGTCTCCAAATAAATACAGTCTGTTTCCCCACCTGCCTACTCTTGAGGTGTGATCTCTCTCCCCTGATGTTGGAACTCCTACTCCCCCAACTTCCAGGACTATGGGTCTGAAAGTTCCAATTGTATGCTTTTATTTTAAGTTTCTAAACTTTAACTTCTGTCCCTAGTGCGTATCTATTTCAGCAGAATTCCACTTGGCAACAGACATCATCCAGGACACAGTTGTCAACTACAAACTGCTTTAAATGGCTCTGAGCCCTGAACTTGCTGAAAGCTGATGTGAACCTGTGATTACTCCCTGCATCTTCAGCTGCATCAGTGAACCAGATACTTCTGTTGAATTACATATTGCCTGAATCCCTTTCTGGCCTTTGACTAAAATTTGTGCCCTCCTCATCTCTGACAATGACATCGTAATTTAAGCAGGAAGTAGTTACAGAAGAGAGAACATCACTCTGCATCCTCTGTAAAGGGCTGACATGTTAGGTCCAAAGGGAACTCCCTGGCATAAGGAGCAAAATGGCTACCTACAGTGCCTACTGCCATACCAGGAAAGGTTTCTGTTAAAACCAAACAAACACAAATCTATCAACAGGTAGATTCAAGAGCTGAAATAATTTTACAGTATCATAAAGCACTCAACTTGCTTTATGCAGCACAATGAAGTTCCTGTGTGGCTTCAATTCTTTCTTTCTATGCAAACCACTTGAAAAACATTAAAGAAAATTCTGAAGGATTAGATCTACTAACAGTAGGAAAAGGCAACTTTTACCTCTTCCTCAAAGAGAAATGCTGCTTCTATGTCAACCAGTTGGGTATAATAAATGTCCATATCCAACAACTCTAGAGAGATTTCCAAAAGAGCTCAGTGCCTCTGACCAGTGGATCATTCACAGTCCAAAATAGCATGGAATACTGCCTTCCACGGGGTTACTTCTCCTCCTTTCTTGAATCCTACTAATTGTTCCCTGTCTTATAAACTTTTTGTCTTGATTTCTTCAACAATAAATTGAAAGTTTTCTGACAAGACCTTTAATCAATCATTATTATAAGATTATAAGACCCTACTTATGGAGTATGAGACTGACAATCTCTGATTACACCCTGATGATGAAGATCAAACTTGCTCCAAAGACTATGACGTCCACATACATCAGGAAGTAGTCTAACAATAAGGCCGCCCCCTTCTCCAATTACTGATTGGTTATCAATAGTAAATAAAATGGGAAGGAATGTAAACAAAGGGTTCCAAAGGTGAAAATACCCTGATTCTAACTTGACTTGGAGCTCCTAGACTTGGAAATCCCTCTCCCCCCGTGACTCATCCTTAATGGACAAGCAATCTTTCAGGGGCAATGGGCAAGCAGTACTTTCAGCTACCCTGCACTTTCATACTGCCCCTGTGCATGCTTCAAAGACCCTAGAAAAGGATGGCCCTCCATCCAGCCAACTGCTGTCTCTGTTTCTGCTCAGAAGCAGCTGCCACTCTGTGTTTCTCCCCAATAAATCTCTTGTGTGAGATTTGTTATGTGGTATAACTTTTTGGTATTCCTTGACTCCTGTCAAGATGCCCTTGCACTGGAAAAAATCTTTATACTCTTCACCTTATGGTCTCACTAAGCTAGACAGTCACCAATTTGTCTGACCTGGCAGCTCTTCATAGCCAACCCTGCAAATGCTGGGCCTAGAAGTGTACTCACCCATATCTGCTTTTTATGTGGAGGCTGGAGATTTTAATCCAGTTCTTACTCAGCCATATTTCCAGCTTCTAGGTCTTCTAAAACTATTTCCTGAGTCATGAATGCCCTGACTTTCCTTCTGCACTTACTGATAAGTGATGGATAAATCTGGAAAAGGGAGAAGAATGGCTTTAACTAAAGTAATGTAAATGTGTGCATAACATAATCCAAAACTGGTAAGAAGATGAAATTTGGGGGTAATTTGATATTAAACTAAGTGAAAAAATTATCTCATGAAGTTTGTTGACAGAAAATATCCACATTAAACATGATGTATAATTCTTTTATGGTATTGGGCAATGGTTCTCAACACTACTAATATTGGAACCTGTTAATATAGTTCCTCATGTTGCAGTCACCCCAACAATGAAATCATTTAGTTCCTAATTGATAATTATAATTATACTAATGTTATGAATCATAATATAAATATCTGACATGCAGGATATCTGATACGTGACCCACAAAAAGTCACAACGCACAGGTTGAGAACCACTGCTTTGGGGGCTTAATTGGGTTTATTTCTCTTCTAGTTGAATAATTAAAAGTCAAGGGAGTTCTTTCAAGTGTAACAGATAGCAGCAGAGAAGTCTCAAATACTACAAACAGAATCAGCAGTGAAAGAAAGGCATTTATTGAATGTGAGGAAATACATACATGCAGTAATACAGAGAAAAAGACCTTCTGCAAAGCAAAGGTGGGGGCTCCTGAAGCTCAAAATCCAATCTCTTTTTGAGAGTTTGGTGTTAAACCTGAAGAAATTCCCTTCTTCTTAAAGAAAGTATGTTTGATTGAGAGACAGCTGTTATATAACATGTCTTGATGTGGTTTTAAACTTGTTTATCTAGTTTGTCAGTGTGGGGTAAAGAAGCGAATGGCTGTGGAAGACAAAAGTCAAAGCCTTTGTTTTAAGATACCAGGCTTTTGTCTCATGCCTACAGGGGTAAGGAAGAAGCTGGTCATCTTAGAAATTAGCCACCTTTATTATCAAGCCACGGCCTCTTTCCCTGATTGTCCTGGAAGTCTTACTCTTTGTCTCTCAGTATTATGTAGCCATTTTTCTTGTCCTAAGCAATTTTTTTTTTCCTGCAGTAAGCACATAAGACGTGGGAAGTAAATGAAGATTTCAGGATCCAGGAAACGTCTGAAGTCATGTGGTTTTCAAGGCCCCTCCCTAAGGTTAGTAAACAGTCACAATCCCTGATGAGAAGCCTTTCCTTGACTACCTGAACTGCCTGTAAGCTTTGCAAAGAACTCCAAGCTGCCATATGTTTGCTGCTAATACAGCTGCTTTTGACTCTACGGGGCTCCTGTATACAACCCATCAGCTATATTCCTGTAAGGAACCTCTGTAAAGTCACTGTTATTAATTCAGACTTAGGTGGAATCATTCCTTCAGTCTGCTGTCAGTTCCCTAGCTGGGGCTGAAGAAACATCCTATCTACATTTTAGGCTTAAAAGTCTTGTTGTAGTAAATACAAACTAGGTTTATTCCTGTTTATGATTAAACTTCTGTTTCTCAAGAATTAGGCTATGTCCCACTTGTAATCGGAACTACAAAAGGTTCCATACTGCCTGTTCTAAAAATAGCAATCTTGTCTTTGTTTCAAAAAGTTAATAACCATCATGCAACCCTACCTTTGTTTCAAGTGGGTTGTTCTGGCTCACTTGTTATGACTGCCTCTTGTCACAAACACCTTGCAAACATGTCTTTGTTTTAGGAGGCTGTTATGGTTAACTCATTATCCTTATGTTCTGTTCCAGTAATCCCATCTATTTTGTCCATCAAATCCCCCACTTGGAAACCCTCTACCTCTGTGCTATAAAAATTCTTGTCTTCCTCACATTCAAGGCTAACCTCCCAAATTCTGCATTAGAGGAGGCAGTCCACATACATGAATAAAAGAGCTTACTTTAATTAATTGCTTTCTTTAATTAATTTGGCCATGATAATTTGGGTCAATGGTTTTTCTCCTTCCATATTTGGGTTAAACTTCTGGATTTCCCCAGAGAGATCAAGACCCCAACTCAAATTCAGAAATGCAGAAGCTGGACATTTCCCTCTGACCTTCCTGTATTGAAGCTCTTCTTCCTAGAGGTGCACACCTTGGAGATGTTCCAAGGTCATAAGGCTACCTCCATTTTTTCAGACTGCTTGAGCTGAAGGCCACATCAAAGAAAGAAAGACAACAAGGACCTTTTTATTTTACGGAGGGCTCCTCTGGTAAATGTTAGAAACTTTTAACTTCTGTGACATCTCTTCTGTTTCTGTTCCGCAGGATCCCAATCTGAGGATGTGGTTGGAGAGGTGTCTGAGGAAAGCCAACATTCCCCCATCTAGGGCAAAGGGAGATGTCCCAAGGACCTCTGGTTATTTATGGTTAAATGAGAGTTTAGCCAGAGCCACCAGTTCTTTTTCTGATCTGCCTTGGAATGCTGAAGATGTCCTGGTGATACTGGCAGCTGAAAAACACCACAGGGCCCAGCACCTGAGTGCCCACTGGCAGGGTTTAAATGCCTAGGCTGCAAAACAGAAATAAGTAACCATAAGGATATTCCACAACACTGGGGGCCATGTCCACGGTTTGGAGAAGACCAGGGTGAGAGAGTAGGTATACTAAGAGCCAATATGGGACTAGAAAGGCCCAGTCTAGCTGAATTAAGGAAGCCTGACACTTAAGGAGCCTCTGGTTCCCAGCAACTGGTTGTTTATGGAGGCACCTGAAAATTTGGTCAGACTGGTGAACCTCTGAATGACCTCAGTTGTTGTCATTTCCTTGTTGTTATCTTGCTTTGTGTCCTGTCATGTGTTTTGCTTGTCTTTGTGCATTCCTTCTTGGGAAGTCTACATACTGGTTTCATTTTCACTCTCTCCATCTCTTGTTTGTTTCCGTGCCAGTCACAGGTGGACTTCTGAGCCAGACCAAGTTCTAGCTGCCAGCACTCTCATGCCACAAGGCTGGGGCATTGTAGGCACCCATACACACACCTAGCAGGCCAACCTGTGTACACCCTTGGTGAATCCCCCATACCCAGATGCCAATTTACTGATGTGGCTTGCCATCTCTTAGCTTTCTGATAATTGGATTCAGTTTATCCGGGATTCAAATGTCCTTTGAGTGTACGTAATATTGAAATATTGTTTTATGCTATTCTTTATTGAAAAGCTAGCTCAGGAGTAGGAAAGTTTCTGTCCTATTGTTAGGAAAGAAACCTGACTTTGTGGCAGGAAAACAAACAAGAGCAAGGCAGAAAAGCTTTAAATTAAACTTTTTGTTTATTTGCCTAAAACTTTTGCTAAGATATACAAGTTTTCTTTGTATAACTATGAGTTTTCTGTACCTAAAGATGTATACGTTTATTGGATATAGTCAAAAATCTACAGAATCTGTAACAAAAGTTGAATTGAAACATATAACACAAGGCTAATAATTAGAAGGCTACATAGGTGATTTTAAAACAAAGACCTAATCCATCAATGTCTACAGTTTTGGGCAAATATTCAAATGTGCTAATCTTGCTTGTTAACCCCTATAGTAGTTCTACTTCTAACTAACTGATTTTTGTTAACTGCTATATGTCAACCCTAAACATTATTTTTATGCTTAAATGATCATCCTTAGAAAGGTTCAAGGATACACTGGAATACAGCGTAACTTCCAGTTAACTAAATTAGGGCCACAACTACTAAACACCAGGAACTGGGATATTTCAATCTTATGATGCAGTCAGACAATGTCCTTGTGAGACCCTCATCCCTTACTCTCAAAGGAATGAGAAGGAATTTCCTAGCAGGTGTTCTAAAATCAAAAAACCCCAGACTAGCTTTATGTTCCCAGAAAAGATAGTGCCCTCCACACTCAGGATATTCCAAAGCACAAGGACGCCCGGCCACCTGGTGGAGACTGATAAATATGTCCTGACTGAGGGACAGGGTGACCTTGCTCTGAAAACAAAGAACAAGCTCACATAACAGGATGGGAAAGAAGAAAGATCTTGCACCCCTGCCAAACCCACCTGACAGCCCTGAAGGGCTTATAGTTTTTACCTTTAAAAAGCTAACCCAACAGAGGGACTCTAACTTCTCCCTACCTCGCTACAAGTAGTGGGGCGAGTACTGGTGATAAGTTCCATGCTAGCTAGCTTGTATTGCGCTTACAGTAACAATAAACCTTGCTGTTGCAGTCTGGACTTCTCGGTTTCTGGTGGTCTCTCTGGGGGTTGTGATCTAGGCACAACAACCTAAGTAGCCTGATAAACAGCCTATAGAATGACACTCCTTATTTAACATATAGTCAGGCTAACAGAGACTTATTCAAGAATGTATGTTTAACTTCCTTCTCTGTGCCAATTATGTTAAGCTTAGCTATCTTGATAAACTGATTCATATAATAAACTGCATTATTCTGCAATCGTGCATTATGTAAAGACCAGGAAAGTACTATTTACAGTTTCCCTATGGCCTTTATTTAGGATTTAAAGTTTTGTTTTGATACTAAAAAGAAAAAGGTTCAATTAAGGAACCATAATTTTTTAAGACTAAACTTTAACTGTGATGAAACTGTAGAATTCTAATCTTATAAAACCTACCTACTTATTGTAAACTGTTAAAGAAAATTAAGACATGAAAAGTAATAGTCCCCTTAGAAATGTTCAAATTCATTACAAATTTGATTAATTTTACAGAGACAAGCTTTGCTTGGTCTCTTCTATGTTTTCAAGGTTAAACCTACAACAAATAGCCAAAAACAAAGTTTGTTTAACAGGTATACTTGGTAGATAGCCCTCAAAACTTTTCAGGAATCTACTTAATATGGCATTTAAAATGTTTAATGTAAAAAGCTTCCCATGACTGACAGAAATCTGATTACAATAAAGTAGTCCCGTACTAGCTCAGAATGGAGTATAATAAAGGGTTCTTCACTGAGGGGTAGACTCCCAGATCAACAGTCCTCTGCACAAGTGGGGAACAGGAACTGAATCCAGCAGCCAAGAGAGGGTGTGCACGTTTCTACATCTAGTTTTATAGACCACATCCAAAGTGGTCCAGTATCTCCAAGGCCATTTGCTGAAGGAGTTCTAACAGCACCTCCTAAATAAAAGAGTTCCAAACCTAATACAAAATTATATATAATAAGAACAGATATCAAATACAAAAATTAGAATTAAAATCAGCATAAACAAAATTAAGTGAGAAACATATGCTAAATGTTTCAATAATTATCTTATCCTAAGAAGTCTATGCCTTGTATTAGAAATGGTTTGGCTAAGTCATTAGAGGAAAGTTACTACTACTATCTAGTCTTCAACCCCATCGAATACCTGAGAAGGGAAATAAACAGGAAGTGCAATCAAGAAGCTTCCAAAATGTGCAATAAATAACAAAGACAACTGGCTACCTGGGAAATCACCCAAAGTCTCTTTTGCAACATTGGAGCAACCAACTTTGGATAAGGCCTAGAGTAACTGACAGACAATTTTCAAAGGCAGGAAATTTTTCAAAACCATCTTATCCTATTTTGACATGGTTTGGTAGTCATGTATTCTTGTATCTTGCTTGTCTAGTTTGGACACAATGCATTTTGTCAGTGGTCAAGGCATGGGCAATTCTTTGCCCAAAGGCCAGTTTGGCCAAGAAGAAACCAAACTCCATGTAGAGTGTCTTTGGTGCCCAACATTCTTTGGGGAAAAGATCAGTGATGCAGAAGCAATTGTGTCTCATGTCAACAGAACCCTAAGTTATGCAAATGCCATATTCTAATGTTCTTGGAAGTGATTGAAGATTACCTCTCTATGCAGAATACAATCTCTATGCATCTAAAGAACCTGATTTGTTTAACTATAAGTATGCCAAAAAGAAGTATAAATCTAGCCGGGTGATGATGGCACACGCCTTTAATCCCAGCACTCGGGAGGCAGAGGCAGGCGGATCTCTGTGAGTTCGAGACCAGACTGGTCTACAGAGCTAGTTCCAGGACAGGCTCCAAAGCCACAGAGAAACCCTGTCT
This sequence comes from Microtus pennsylvanicus, assembly GCF_037038515.1. Taxonomy (NCBI): domain Eukaryota; kingdom Metazoa; phylum Chordata; class Mammalia; order Rodentia; family Cricetidae; genus Microtus; species Microtus pennsylvanicus. The sequence goes on along the minus strand of NC_134586.1, from coordinate 109,955,228 downwards.
CGAAAAACCAAAAAAAAAAAAAAAAAAAAAGAAGTATAAATCTAATGACTATTGACCTAAAATTCTTAATGCATATATAACTTAAAGAGGAAAGCTTCATATTAGAATATTAAACAATAATTAAACAACTGTGCAACAAATGAGGACAATGACCTCAAAATGTAAACAAATGTAAGTAAATTGATCAGAGGTAGAAATGTGTAGTGCAATATGCTAAGCATATCCTAAAATTGTATTAATATACAAAATGTCTTAAGCAGAGGTAGAAATATGCATGCATATAATATGGCAAAATAACTGCATAGGTGTACAAATATTGTAAACATAAATAGACACATATTCAATATAACAAATACAATTTGAATTTGTATAAACATATATGAATCTATACCAATGTAAATGCTTTATAAATAATAGCTCACAACTATTCACTATGTTATTATTATTACTAGTGTGAGTAAACTCACACGAATCTACCTATTATCCGATCCAATTTCCTTTTTTTTTCCAAAAGAGATCCTTGAGACTATATAATTTCCACCCCAACCCCCAACCCTATACCAGTTATAATCAACCCCTAATTGATGCTGCTAACACTGAGGACAACCTTAAGTTATAAGGAACTAAGAAAATACCTCAAGGTGTATAAGTACTCTATGCGATTGTTATACAAAGATTGCAAAATTTCCAAGTCTTTACATTAATCAATGGAGTTCTGATAAACTGGTAAAACACTGACTACTATTATAGTTACAAGCCCAAGATTTTAATCTTTCTCTGTTTGTCTTCTAAATATAGACTTAAAGGTGCTTTTTACCATGCTAAGAACATCTCCACCTAATATATACATCTAGCCCTCTGGATAGAAAAAAGTTTCATATTTTTTAGGCCAGGCGATAGTGGCACACATCTTTAATCCTAGCACTTGGGAGGCAGAGGCAGGTGAATCTCTATGAGTTTGAGACCAGCCTGGTCTACAAGAGCTAGTTCCAGGGCAGGCTCCAAAGCTACAGAGAAACCCTGTTTCAGAAAAAGAAAGAAAGAAAGAAAGAAAGAAAGAAAGAAAGAAAGAAAGAAAGAAAGAAAGAAAGAAAGCAAGCAAGCATACTTTTTAACCCAAAGCTGTTGCGTCTGTTGTAATTCAAAGGCATGAGTCTTCTCTAGCTAATTTACAACTGCTGTTAGTTGCTTTTTTTACAATATGGATTTCAATACAAATTACAAGCAATGGCAATATAAACTTCAGGGAGTCAAAAAAAATCACAAGACTTTGATCTACCTCTCACAGGTTAAATAAATACTTATATCCATAGATAACCTGTGCTTCTCTGCCTATTGCCTATTACTGAGGAAGAAGTTTCAAATATAAAAGTAGTTTAATTTCTGTCCCTCATCTGTATCTGACTTGGCAGAGTTCCACTCAACTGACAGACACCATCCAGAAATCAGCTGTGGACTACCAACTGCTCCAAAGGTGAGCTACACCATGCCAGCCTCAGGTAGAGCTACAAATTCAGAAAACCCTGAACTTGCTGAAAGCCGATATAAACCAGTACATTGATGTGATTGCTTCCTGTCTCCTCAGCTGTATCAGCAAACCAGATGCTTCTGATGAATACCCCATTGCTCTAGTGCTCTCCTGGCTAGTGGATAATATTCCAGTCTTCCTGGGTGCTGACAATGGCATCCTAATTACCTAGTTACAGTAGAGAGTACAACCCCCCCCCATTCTCAATAAAGAGCTGGAATATGAGGTACGAGGAAACTTCCTGGTAAATGTGACAAAACGAACGCTATTGTCATACAAAGATTATATGGCCTTAAAATTTTTACTCTATTTATGCTAACCAAACAGGTATAATTTATAAATGAGCAATAAATCTTTTGACACATTACCAATTTTGTTTCCTCCCAGATAAAGAATGCTAAGACCCTATTAAGAATTTGACATGGACAAATAATTAAGAACCATCCTTCCTCTATCTTAGACTTAAAAACCACCTTATTAGTAAATACAAATGAGATTCATTACTGTTTATGACTAAACTTTTGTTTTTCAAGGACTGGGCTGTGCCCCACCTTAATTACAAATAATTCTGTACTGCCTATTTCAGTGATGGCAAACATATCTTGTTTCAAAAAGTTAATAACCATTTTTCCAATCTTAACTTTGTTTCAAAAGGGCTGTTATGGCCATCTTGTTATGATTACCTATTGTTCTGACCATCTTGTAACCATGTTTTATTTCATGAGGTTGCTCTGACTAACTTGTCATATTTATGTTCTAGTCTTTTAACCCTGCCTGTTTTGCCTGCATAATCTCCCATTTGTAAAATTTTGAACGCTAAACTATAACAACCTGTCTTCTACCCATTCAATGCTGACCCCTCAAACCCTGCTTTATGAAGAGGCAGCCTATATACACAAATAAAACAGCTTGCTTTAATTGATTGTTTGCTTTAATTAATTTGGCCATGATAATTTGGGTTCAAGGTCTTTCTCCTCCCATATTTGGGATTAACAGGGCTAATGCAGATGCCTATGTGTTTGTCTTTGGGTTCACCTTCTTATTTAGCTTCTCTAGGAACATGCATTATAAGCTCAATGTCCTTTACTTATGGCTAGAAACCAAATATGAGTGAGTACATCCCATGTTCCTCTTTTTGGGTCTGGCTTACCTCACTCAGGATAGTGTTTTCTATTTCCATCCATTTGGAGACAGAGACAGAGGAGCACGGGACAGAAATCTCAAGGTCCAAATCAGGAGCAGAAGGAGACGGAGCACGAGCAAGGAACTGAGGACCGCGAGGGGTGCACCCACACACTGAGACAATGGGGATGTTCTATCGGGAACTCACCAAAGCCAGCTGGCCTGGGTCTGAAAAAGCATGGGATAAATTCGGACTAGCTGAACATAGAGGACAATAAGGAATACTGAGAACTCAAGAACAATAGCAGTGGGTTTTTGATCCTACTGCACGTACTGGCTTTGGGGGAGCCTAGGCAGTTTGGATGCTCACCTTAGGAGACCTGGATAGAGGTGGGCGGTCCTTGGGCTTCCCACAGGTCAGGGAACCCTGATTGCTCTTCGAGCAGATGAGGGAGGGTCACTTGATCGGGGGAGGGGAGGGAAATGGGAGGCGGTTGCGGGGAGGAGGCAGAAACCCTTAATAAATAAATAAATAAATAAATAAATAAATAAATAAATAAATAAATAAATAAAAACAGGGCTAATGCACATTTGTGCATGTCTCCCTAGAAAATTACAAAACACATAGGAATAAAGAAAAAGAAGAAAATCTAACAAAAACAGACTGTAATTTTGAGTCTAAGTCCACTTGACAGCACTTCTTTTCTCAATATTCAGGGTTTGAAAAATCCCCTGAAGAAGCCCAGAGTAACCAAATCTTAAAATCCATACCAGAGCCATGAATATTTGCAAGCCACAGGCGGACGTGGGAAGGTCATTTGTCAATCTGTTGTTTCATTGGTTAATCAATAAAGAAAACTGCTTGGCCTGATAGGTCAGAAAATTAGGTAGGTGGAGTAGACAGAACAGAATGTTGGGAAGTAGGGAAGTTAGGCAGACGCCATGCTGCTCCTCTCCAGGGCAGACGCGATGAAGCTCCAGCCCAAGATGGATATATACTGGAATCCTTTCCGGTAAGACACCACTTCGTGGTGCTACACAGATTATTAGAAATGGGTTAGTCAAGATGTGAGAGATAGCTAAGAAGAGGCTGAAACTAATGGGCCAGGCAGTGTTTAAAAGAATACAATTTGTGTGTTGTTATTCCTGGTGTAAAGCAGGAGCTGGGCAGGAGGAAAAACAGGCCTGCCCGCAACTCCTTCCACAAAATCATGAATTAATCACAAAGATCTGCCTGCCTCCAACCATATGTGCTGGGATCAAAGGTGTACACCAATATGCCTGGCCCAATACATGCATTTTGAAGTCAAGCTTCTGCACATGACAGGTACAAGTATGTATTTCCCTAGCAAAGTGAAAAGGGGCATAGGTGCCTAGACTGCTTCACTTATGGTAGAAAATACCTTTAAGATGTTAAGAAACTATGTCATTTTTCCCAAGTCAATCAACACAGGACCATAAGGAGACACACAGATCTTTCTGAAAATAAACCCAGGTAAGTTAGAGATACGTGGGAGTGAGTTCAAAACTCATTTTATTAGATAATTGAGTGAATTTGAGGCATTGAAATTCCAAAGTCACAAAGGCATAAAAACCTGCAGGGGATGCTGCAGGCATCCCATTGTAAATGCTACATGTCGTGGGCACAGGAACTTCATGACTCACAGCTGCGCTCATTTGCAGCTCTTTACTTGGGGGCTTTCTCTTGACCTCAGAGCCCATGAGTGAGGATGCAAAGCTATAGGAAGTACTTTGGAGTTATTTATCACTCAAAATTCTTTCCCATCTAGTAGCTGTTCACCAAAGACTAATAGGAATTAATGGATACTTCATACCCCATGCACACATATGGGCAGGACTCACTGGGCTTAGCAAGTTGAAATTGAAAAGAAAGGAAGGAAGAAACCATGAATCTGGGAGTGGAGGATGTTTAAAGTGATAGAGGGAAAGTAGGCAGGAAATTGAATGGGATATATGATCATCTTTCTTATACATAAGTATATATGAAATTGTCAAAAATAAAGACATTTTAAAAAGTGAATTAGTGGGTAAGCAATTTTCCTGGCCTTTCCAAAGAATTCGGGGGGGGGGGTGTGCTTGTTTGACTTTTCTTCTTGCCAGTCTTCTCCATAATAGTAACTTAATAAAAAAATCAGTCTAAATGGGCATCATTAATTTCATTAGGTCATTTCTACAGGTTATCTTCAAGTACTCCTTGGGAGAGCATTCTAGCTCTTTAAAGAGCATTCTCATATGGAGAAAGCTTATTGGATAATGGAAGAAAAAGGTAGTTATGATATCTACTTGTCAGCTTTCTGCTACTGTGACAAAATACTGAAGATGACCAACTTATTAGAAGGAAAGGCCTTATTTTGGTTTGCAGCTGCAGTCCGTAATTACTTAGTACTCCTGTTTTGGACCTGTGGTGATCCATTACTTCATGACAAAAACAAGAAATGGAGAAAGTTACTCTTGGTGGCAGCTGGAGACATGAAAGCAAGAGAGAAAGAAATGAAGAATTGAGCTCTCTAATCTTTTTCAAAACACCATCAATAATCCGACTCCCTTCTCTGAGGCCCCACCTCTAGGAAGTTCTACCATCTTCTCAAGTGACCAGAGCCTGGGACAAAGCCTTTAACATGTGCACTGGGGACACACACATGATCCAAACTCTACCACAATGACCTTCTGGAAACAAAACAAAGCACTCAAGTGCACAATGGAGAATCCAGAACAAACCAAACCAGTAGGCCAAGAATCAAACTTAATCCTCAGCTTTTAGAATCAGGCTTCCAGCAATCTAGAAGCAGTGGGAACTGATGTTCAAGGTAGGCAAAGAGTAAATGACTCCCACACTCTTTCTTTGGGAGTTTAGTGCTCTTGCAATGGCCAATTACATTCTTGATAACTTGAATGGGAGGGTAGGAAGTTATTCCAGTAACTTTTAATGTTTTTAGAAAGCAAAGTGGGATACCCAATGAACCAAAAAATCTATTCTCTTCCAATTCAAAAGTAACCTTCACAAGGAATTTTAAATAACTATAATGATAATCTTGAAATTAAAATAAGTAAAATACCTTAGTTTTGGTAGTGGTGACTCGAACCTTCAATCCTAGCACTGGGAGGTGTGGAGGTGAGGTGGGGAGAGGCAGGCAGATCTCTGTGAATTCAAGGACAATTTTGTATAGAGTTCCAAGACAGCCAGGACTACACAGAGAAAGCCTGCTTTGAAAAACAATAAGTAAATAATCATGTTATGGCTACTTTATTTTTTTAATGGTACTGGCTAACAAATACTATTACCAATTAAGCTAATTTTTTCCTAACGAAAGTCACAGACAGACTGGAAGGAATGTATTGAATTTTAATTTTTTTGTTTTTAGAATTATTGGGTAAACACTGAGAATACAACAGGTCATTTCTACTGAAAGCCTTGTCAACTTTATAAGTGTTAGTCTAGCCAGTTCATAGTATTATGGACAACCTGATATACCTGAAACATCACACAGTGTTGACAGTTCAGATGAAATAAAAGCATATTTTTGTTTAGGTGTAGCTGTTCTACATACTCTAAGCTGTTATAACAATGCCCCATTTCTACCAAATACATAGTCATAATTATCATCCTGATATTCTCAAATGTCCCCGGGAAGCAGAACTGCCTGCTGCTGGAAAGTAGTAAGTGGAGATGAATTGTCTGTCATTTCCATTTTTATCGTGTTATGGGGGCCCATCAGAAGGGATTATTCAGACACAGTTTATACCCAACTGAAAGTCTTTATTCCAGTCAACTGGGACTATGCTCAGGTATTTGGGACCCAAGTGAATCCCTGAGCATTTAGAACAAGGGGCTTTTAAAGACAAAAAAAAAAAAAAAAACACACACACACACACACACACATCTTATCTTGTTTGTCAGATGCGGGGGAGGCTTTGCATAAGCAAGCAGTTTAATAGAAGCTAAAGTAAGCAGTTAGGTGGAGGGGGAGGTTTGCACAAGCTGGTAGTTTAACCAAAGCAAGCAACATTAGCTGGGGCATCTTGACCTCAACTTCCTAGTTTAGAGCTAGGTAATTTTCCATGGAATTTTTCATCAAGGGCGTTAGAGTCTAGTCAACTGTAAAATGGCCTCAGTAAGAATACAAAGTGGAGGAATGTCTGCACTATTTTGCCCTGTCATAGTGGATCATGTATATTTGCTAATCATGGGTATCTAAGCATTCAGTTGTTGGGCCAAAATTATCTCAGGACCTGTACCTTAAGGCATTTAGGACAGAGAAAAGCCTGGCTTGAGTTTGAGGGAGAGTCAAAGCTACCGAGGATGAGACAGCAAAATCTATGTAGAAGCCCCTCCAGCCAGAGGGAAGGCTTGGCTGTCTCTCATTGGCTAGAGTTTCCCCCACATCACACCATGTCACTTAATCTATATAAGCTGACGCTCACAGTAATAAACTGAGTTCCTGCTTTGACTTGACTCCTTATTGTGCCTAAGTGTCCTGTGTTGTGGGGCTGTGAAATGGGTAGATAGTGCACTCACCTTTACCTAGAGAAGAAGGCTAAGGAGGCCTGGCTGGCATTCAATAAAAAAATACTAAATATATGAATTTATTAAAACTATCAGTATTTAAAATTAATATAAAAATTGAAGCTAAAATACTTCTGGCACCTATATTCAAATAATGAATTCCATAAGCATGAGCTAAAAAAATTTTTTTTTCTACACACACAATAAAGCACACAGGATTTCTTTTGGTCAGAATTTAGTTGGATGTATGCATTTTATACAAAATTATAAACTTTTAAGAAACAATAAGGTTTTCTTAGTTGCCTCTAGCTCTTTGTATAAGGTTTAGGCTTCCTGAGTTCTCTGTCCCTCTCTAACTTTTCACATATGCCTATCACACACACATTCATATACATAATCATATATATACTATGCATTACCTATATGTATGTAACAATAACTAATGAAAAAGGCCATGGATTTGAGGGAAGAGCAAGGAGATGTATAAGCGGGCTTTAGATGGAGAAAAGGGAAGAGGAGATTATGTAATTATATGATGTGGGATTCCCTTCTATATGCTGTGAATATGTCTCATTACCATTGGTTAATTAAGAAACTGCTTTGGGCCTATAGCAGGGAAGAATAGAGCCTGGCAGGAATTCCAAGCAGAGATAGAGGAGAAAAGAAGAATGAATCAGAGAGATGTCATGTAGCAGCCAAAGGAAACAGATGCCTGGGATCCTTACTGGTAAACCACAAGCCTCGTAGTAAAACACAAAATAATAGGAATGGGTTAATTTAAGATGTAAGAGTTAGTTAATAAGAAGCCTAGGCTGAGCAGTGTTTTAATTAATAAAGTTTCTCTGTGATTATTTTGGGTCCGGGTGGCTGGGAACAAGCAAGCAGCCTCTGCTTTATATTAATCTCAAAAATAGAAGATATAATTAAAAACAGTAAGGAAACTTTACATGTTATTTTTAAGAGAAAAATGTTTTAATAAGAAAAGTAAGAAATGCATTTTAAACTGACTGAGTATTGTGATCATTCTGCTGCCATTGTGGAAGAACAAAATGTTGAAGAGAAGGTTCCTAAAAGAACAAGAAGTCTGCTAGACTGGCAGGGTAGCTCAGTCAATACAGGCACCTGTTTACCAAGCCTGATGCACTTAATTCAGATTCCAGAAAGTTATCTCTTGTGTGCCCCACCCAGTGCACATACAAATAGAAATGTGTTTATTTAAAAAAATCATATTACATTTATTTATTTTGTGTGGTTGTACATGTGTGTCATGTGGTTGTGTGTCACGTGGTTACAGGTGGTGTGTGTGTATTGGAAGTGTCATGGCATGGCCTGAATGTGGAGGTAAGAGGACAGCTTCTATGATGTGGAGAAGGGGCAGGAGGGTGTTTAGTTTCTCTCCTACCATATAGGTCCTGGAGATAGAACTTAGGTTTTAAGGCTTGGAAGCAAGTGTTTTTACCCTCTAAGTCATTTTATTAATTGTAAAAATGTGATTTGCAATAACTTAAAGAATACACTGAGTCTAGACTGCTTATAGCTTTAGTAAAAGGGAAACTAATAACGTTAAGTTTGGGGGAAGGGAGGCCCACGCAGGACTGAGTGAAGGCGGATAGAACTGGGAAGGCTACATGTGTGAGAGAGGGCTATTCTCTGTGCTTGGCACACTGTCACACAAAGCTGCACATAAGCAACCATAATTATTCCTCAGTGAAATGCATGGTATTGCAAAGAAATGGTCCTTTTTGTAGCCATGGTCAGACAATGAATGCTTGGTCTGAGGTGCCGTAGAACTGTCTTCTTTGGAGAAAAAAATTAATATATGCCTTAAAACAATTTTAATCTTAGATCAACAATTTTATGAAAGCCACATTGCCTGTGTGCTCTACTTGTTAAAAAGGTAAACAATAAGGCTAGGCAGTGATGCCACACTCTTAAACCCCAGCATGCAGAAGGCAGAGTGAGGTAGTTCTCTGTGAGCTGGAAGCTTGTCTGAGTCTACAAAGGGAGTTCCAGGACAGCCAGAGATATTACGCAGAGAAACCTCGTTCAGGGTGGGGTAGAGCGGAGGGGGATAGATGGTGATACTTTGTGACCCAACAAGTAAAACCCACCTGACAGTGAGTATGGAGCTAGCCACACTAGTTAGCCTTGGAAGCCAGGCAGTGGTGGTGCACACCTTTAATTTCAGCATTCAGTAGGCAGAGACAGATGGATCTCTGTGAATTCAAGGCCAGCTTGGGCTACACAAGATTGATCAACTAAAAAAGAGAAACAGAGCCAAGCAGTAATGCCCCACATTTTAATCCAAGGACTTGGGGGTCACACACTTTTCTTTAATCCCAGCACTAAGAAGATGGAAAGAAAGAGTGATATGGTTGGGCAGCGAGAGGAATGAAAGGCAGGAGGAGACAAGAGCTCAAGGCTTTCAGTCTGAGGTCTTAGAGAGACAGGATACTACATTCAATCTGAGGATTTCCTAAAGGTAAGAACCAGTGGCTGCCGCTCTGCTTCTCTGATCTTTCAGCTTTCACCCTCTAATATCTGACTCAGGGTTTTTACTATTAAGACCAATTAGAAATTGCACTACAATTTTTCATTTTTTGTAAGCAAGTTTTCATTTTTCTTTTACTCAAATACTCTATAAAACTAAAACATTTAAATTCATTTTTTTAACCTTCAAATCCTGTAGGTTGTCGGATCTCCTCACCTTTGCAACTGACTAAAGTTTGTATGTTTCTACAGCTAGCAATTTTTAAACTGAACTTTAGACCCAAACCTATTTTAGGGGTTTGTGAAAATTTTCTGCTGAAGTTGCTTTTTTTTTTTTAACTGTAAAGAGCATTATTGTAAATAGTAATAATGTAAACTCTTGCAAACCAGAAGTGCTCAACCAGGCTTTCTTCTGAACAATGTTACATCAATACTGTTCTTCAATATCCCATCTTTCCCGAAGGGTTTTTGTGTACTGTTGAGCAAGGTTAGCTCAGCGGAGAAACCCTTACAATTTCCTTCTTCAGGGATATTCTGATAGAGACATCTGATGTCACTTGATTACTCATGTTCCTCACCATAAATAGATATATTGTTTGGAAACACAACATTCAATGCAAGAGTATTTAACACAAGCACAGAAAGTACTTATGGAAGTTGATCTAGAACAACCCAGTTTCCTTGAAGAAAGAAAACGTATCAGAAAGAAATCCCGGACCTCTCATTCTGCAAATCTTCAGAACAGTTGTTTCCTCCTATATGCTTCAATATAACCAGCTATTTGGTGATCTCCTAGGTGCTTTTATAGTCTATTTCCCATTTTCATATATCAGTGGCCTTCGGGTGTTAAAAGATAGATGCCTTATTTGGATAGGAGCTTGCTACATTGTGGGTATGTGTAGTCCATCTTCAAGGTGCTAAAAATAAACTTGGGAAAGTTGATTTCTAAATGAATATGGATTTTCTTTTAAAGTTGGATATAGATGGAATGAGGGCATATACTAGTGTTCAGTTAAAATGTGGAGACTAATTTGTAAATAATTTCTACAGAAGTTCCATGACTGAATGTCTAGTTATTGAGAATACTTCCTGTGCACAATAGAACGGTACTATCCCTGAGTGCTAGGTTCCCAACAGGTCAAGAATCTAAGAATACTTGGTTTGTATACTGGGTAGCTTTCATTGTCAACTTGATACAACCTAGTATCATTTGGAAAGAGAGGCTCAGTATATAGTTATCTAGATTCAGCTGGTATGTGACCTAATCTGTAGGGGACTGTCTTGACTGTTCATTAATATAGGACATTATATTATCTAGATTCAGCTGGTGTGTGACCTAATCTGTAGGGGACTGTCTTGACTGTTCATTAATATAGGACATTATATTATCTAGATTCAGCTGGTGTGTGACCTAATCTGTAGGGGACTGTCTTGACTGTTCATTAATATAGGACATTATATTATCTAGATTCAGCTGGTGTGTGACCTAATCTGTAGGGGACTGTCTTGACTGTTCATTAATATAGGACATTATATTATCTAGATTCAGCTGGTGTGTGACCTAATCTGTAGGGGACTGTCTTGACTGTTCATTAACATAGGACATTATATTATCTAGATTCAGCTGGTATGTGACCTAATCTGTAGGGGACTGTCTTGACTGTTCATTAATATAGGACATTATATTATCTAGATTCAGCTGGTGTGTGACCTAATCTGTAGGGGACTGTCTTGACTGTTCATTAATATAGGACATTATATTATCTAGATTCAGCTGGTGTGTGACCTAATCTGTAGGGGACTGTCTTGACTGTTCATTAATATAGGACATTGCAGCCCATTGTGGGTGACACTATTTTCTTGTCAGGAAATCTTGAACAGTGTTTAAGAAGAGAAATCAACTTACTAGACCTGGAGGGAGATGGGGGTTCCTTGGACTTCCCACAGGACAGGGAACCCTGATTGCTTTTCGGGCTGGGGGGAGACTTAATGGGGGGAGGGGGAGGGAAATGCGAGGCGGTGGCGGGGAAGAGACAGAAATCTTTAATAAATAAATAAATTAATAAAAAAAGAAGAGAAAGCTAACAAAGAGCAAGCAAGTGAATAAAAAATATCTACATGCATTTATTTCTCATTGCTCATAATTATGCATTTTATGTGACTAGTTACTTGAATTTGGCCTTGACTTTTCCTAAATGATAGGCTGTAACCTGAAATGGAATCCCCAGTAAGCCTTTTCCTCTCCAAATTGCTTTGGTCAAGTTATTTTATCACAGCAATTCAAATGAATGCAGACCAGTCAGTGGGCTGCTTATAGCATTTATACAGCCAAAACCTTTAAAATGCCCTACAGTTTTTAAAGCAAGCTAAATTATATAGTCTTTAATTTAATCATTACAGAAATATGGGTTGTTTCTCCTACACATCTCAAATTCATGGAATGAAACATGACTCTGTAAGAATATAGTCATAGCTACTGAGGTATGTAGCATTACTGTTGAAATTCAGTGCTATGAAAGTGAAAAATGTTTATATTGTTGGGAAGTTTTGTTTAAAAAAATTCAAGGTCTTTAAACAATTACCAGCTATAGGATTGAAAGTTAGTGACGGATGAAATGGTTGCCAAAAAGATTGGTCTTATAAAAAATAAGCATGAGAGAAAATATATGTCTGTTCATCTGTATGTCAGAATTTCCTAAGGTTTTTCCCTTTTTTTCTTTTGTGAGTTTTTCAAATAGCAATCTTAGCACACAATTTTGTGTTTTCTCAAAGCCTTGCTTCCTATAAAATAATGCTGTGGTAGTCATTGTTTTTGTGTACTTACTTACTAGATACAGTAGTTCATATAATCATTACCACTTTACAATGCTGATATTGTTCTTACTAGATACAGTAGTTCATATAATCATTACCACTTTACAATGCTGATATTGTTCTTACTAGATACAGTAGTTCATATAATCATTACCACTTTACAATGCTGATATTGTTCTTAGTACAGATGAGAAGAGAGGAAATTAGGGAAATTATAGCTAATGAGAGATGCTGTAGCTAATTACAGGTGTGATGAACTTTAATTCTATTGCAGCTTACGTAGAGGGTGTATTTATGATTTAAGCATTTATTTATATTGTTCTCAGCTAGTTCTGTATGTTTCCAGGCAAATAACACAGAGTACCTGCATCATAGCATATAAAGACAGGAGCTTAATGTGCAATAAAACGCAGAAAGGGTTGAGTCATCACCTCTCCCTAGGGGCTGGAGAGAAAACTCCCTTTCAAATGCACTCTTCTTCCTCACAACTCAATTTAGAAGAACAATAGTGCAGCATGCAAGTTTGAAAATCAATAAGCCACAGTTGTATTAAGAAATAGTTTATTAACAAAACAGTAAATTCCACTTGCTTAGCATTTCCAATAATGGATAAATTGGCCTTGCAACAGAAAAACAAAACAAAACAAATTCCTCAGATACCCAGTCACTCAAAGAAGTAGAAGGGCATGATTAAAGTGGCCTTCCTTGACATCTTAGGGACGTACCACCTCACACATTAGTGTAGTCATCGTTTCTTGTTCTTTTTAAAGGCAACACAGTACATGGATAAAAAAAGAAGCATACTCAATCAGAAAAATTACAATCGAGAGATGTAATCAGTTTATGCCAGGTAGTGCGGAATCCTCTGTGAGTTACCAATGACACGTGGACCCTGATATGTTTAATAGAAAGATACTTGGATTTTATTCAAGTCTGTTTCCTTAGAAGACTCATGATCCTATCCTGTCCTTCTCCATTCATGGGGGGAAAACCTGCTGGATTTTGTGTAAGTCAATAAAATTAAATATAGTTTCTATCAATGTGTGAAATTTTAACATTTATGATGGGAGGAAACACTGAAATCAATGACGAACAGCAAGCCTCCCAGACAGATGATTCGAAAACACTGCAATTCAATTTATTTTTCCATCATCTTTTAGGATCTTTTCAAATGAAACTAGTTTGAGTTAAATAGATACAATGGAAAAGCAATATTATATATATACTTTAAGCTGTAAATTAGTGATTTTATGTTCCTTTTTATTTCTCTGGCTTTCCCTGAGTAAGACTGGATGAGAGGGCAAGGGGAAAAGACTTGTGAGTTCTTTTAACCTGGCAAATTAAAAGTATATGAAGACACGAACAGAAGTAATGGATGATAAATTTTTGTTTTATGCCATCTGTTTTCCACGTGATGGAAAGCCTTCAAAACTTCTTACACAATTAGTTGGCAGCTGTAGTTCCTTGTAATTTGCTATGATATATACATATTTTTAAGGTACTGTTATGTCTGAAATCCAGGCCACTTCTTGGCATATTTTTCATTAACCAAGTATCACAAAAAGTGTTTTGCATTTTTTGCCTTGCTGCTTAAAGCTGATTATAATGGTATCCTTCTTATTTATGAAACGTAGTATCATTCTTTTAGGAGATGTTTATGTCATGTAACCAATTTTTGCAGAAGCATCACCCTGCAGCCTTGGAATTATTCTCTCACATTGATAATTTATTGCTATGAACATCATTGAAAGAATATGCAAAACAAGTGTATGACCAATACTTTACTACTACACAATGTATGTTAAACTAAAACTATATTTAATGGTAAAGATGTAAAACCATAAAAGTTAAAATTTAGTCAGTAATCAAAAGATATAGAATGATTTTAATAGGTAGTAATACAGAATCAAAAATTGAGAATACTTTTTTAGTTGAGAAAATGCTTACTTTCCATAAAGCTTAATCACGCACATCACATTCAGAGATTATACCAAATTTTATGGGAAACAAAGTTTTCCATTGCAGCAGTCAGAATTCACCGACGTTGCTTCCATAACCTGCCTGTAGAGTGATGCATATTTATGCAGCAGTGTGTGGTGATAGTCTATTTTCTATGACAGGGTTCCATTTTACTATGGTCTGAAAACTTGAGGCTTCCTAGAGTCAGGATCTCAGTGAAGCAAATCACTCATTTGTCATAATACCTTGGCACAACTGTCTTCTTCTGTACTACTCAGTTTGTCAGTATTTGTGTGTTTTGTTGTTCCATCATATCTGATGGCTGCATGGATGTATGTGTGTGTCTGTATGTCTGTGTATGTTGAACATATATAGAAATATGAGTATTTGGGGGAGAGAAAGGATTATATGATACGTAGGTATATATATTACCTTCTAATTCACACCTTTCATACAAATACTAAAACTTAATAATGCAACAGAATGAAGGCTATACATGTAAGAAAAGAAGTAGCTGAGTCTCTTTATATACATTCATACATACCTTTCTTAGAATAAACACTACACTGTAATTTTTGTTTAAAAAAGTAAGTAATTATGGCAATTTATAATGGTGGCAAAAAAAATTGGTCTGAAATAATTGTTGCTCTGATGTCATTAAAACTGCCTATACTTAGCAACACTTATAACATTGAATTTACCAAAAATGGCTGAAGAGCAGAGATATAGTTTGCATTTTCTATACAACAGGCTATAAAACGTCACTTATCACAGTCCAGAAAGCACACAGAGATGGGTTTTATATAAACATATGTAATAACATAGTAAGCGTGCATGAAAATTCCCAATGATTGCATCTATGCCCTCTCGTTTTGTTTAGTGTGAAAACGTGCCTTATATTTCCCATTTTTTTTTAAATAAGGCCTCCATACTTTTATTTTATATTCTCTCACAAACAGAAGGGGCTTTTTGAATGCCTTCCTACACAAGTCTTCAAAAAAGCCAGCACTTTGTCTCGAGTGCAGGTTCCAACCCCTGCTCCATCGCACCAGACGGCCAGCTCCTCATGATCTGCAGATGGTCCCATAAACGGACGTTCTCCTCTGGCACTCCGACCCACTGACTTCTCAGGAAAGCGCTAGCACTTTGGCTGAATCCAGGATCATAGGTAGCTTCTTTGTGTATGTGTGTTTTGTGTTGGTTTTGTGTTGTGCCTCGATGTAATACTCCTTTGCTATATGAATGCGTGCGGTTCTCACCGTCTTTTAGAATGTTCCAGCAACATAAAGACAGGCAGAGTAAATGAAAACACTGCGGATGTTAGGGAATTTATTGGCCCCTGTGTTTTTGTTTTTGTTGTTTGTTTTAGAATTTTTTCCTTCCTTTCTTCTCTCTCTCATTTTTTTTTTTTGTTTTTATTTTTTGAGAAACAAGAGCATGAGATACTTGTTTGCTTGTTCTTTTTTTTTAAAAAGAGTTTTCCCTCCTGAATGCATTCCCTGTCTTCTTTTGTATGTGCTTCGTAAAAAGGAAAGTAAATAAGTTTATATTATGTCTCAGATAAAATGAAGACTATTTCTATACAAGTGTCTTTTTCGAATCTTGGGATCAGACATAATACTCTTTATCCTTGTTTTTCTTGTTTTTATTGGCGCTTTTGGCGCTGCTGGGCTGTTTCTCCTTGACCACAGCCCCATTGGACTGTGCTGAGTTACTGATGTAGTTTCGACTCTCATCCACGTGGTATGACCCTTCATCCCGGTTTCTGTACTTGTACATGGCGTAGAGGAGGATGAGGATGCACAGGGCGGCCGCGGCGACGATCCCCACCACCATACCAGTGGTACTGCTGGACTCCCGGATCACCTCTGCGGAGCCTGGGTATGGTTCGCGACCACCCACTCGGGTGGGATTGGCTGTAGGAAACAGGATAAGAACAAAGTGATTATTGAGTTTCCTTGATGCCAGCAAACGTGTTAATTTAAGCACCTGATGCTTTGGGGAAAGTGTTACATCACTAAATAAGGCTTTCTCCTGCGAGTAAGTCCACTGTAATCTGGAGATTCAATCAGAGTTCAAAAGGAGATAGTTACTGCCATTAATCTTTCTATTGTTTTGGCAAATAAATTTTGCCAATGCCACAGCTCCAGCGAGATCTGCAGGATCACCTTCACATAAGGTGAGATACCATGAACTCAACATGTCCCACAGATTGAGAACAGTTCCCCTGTATGTTGGAGGAAGTCATCCTGAGAACAAAACAGATGGGGCTTTCAGATAGCTAGACAAGGGTTGTCTTCAGAATTCATCCCACCTTCTGATGTCCACAGTACCAAACAACAAAATAACCCAGATATTTTGACTGTGTGTTTCTTAAAATTTATTTTTAATTGCGCCTGTGTTTATCTGTGTGCGGGTAAGCACAAGTGAATGCTGATGACAATGGAAGTCAGAAGCACTGGGTCCTGTGGAGGTGAAGTTTGAAGGAAGCTGTGTGAGTCACCTGACCAGAGGAACCAAACTCGGATCCTTTACAAAAACAGAACATGCTCTTAAGCATGGAGGCATTTTTTAAGTTCTCATTACCTGCATCATAAGTGTAATATATGTTACATGATTGTGAATGAAAACGCAACTCTTTTCATTTTGTGTTAGAAATTCATTGATCTAATAAGTGCTTTTATGTATACAATGATCAGTGATTGTCATGCTAAACCTTAATTGTGTGGTAGTACATGCCTGTAATAAATACCCGCACTTAGGACGTTTGGAGAAGAATCCTCCATTTAACATATCTTCTAGATTTGTCTAGAGACGAAATTAAGAATGTAATGAATGGTAATAAAAGAGACACTACTAGAACATTTGCCTGGTGCGACAGCTACCAAACCCTCAACCAAACTTCCCTAAGGTAGAAGCCAAGTCCTCCCTTAGGCACAAGAATGGAATACAGGATGTCTAACATCGTCTCCAGGCCTAGGTAGATACTGCAGATGCCCACGAAGCTCAATGAGAGCCCCTGGGATGCACTGTAGGTAAGTTGAGGAGAACAATGGCAGCTTTCTGCTTTCTACCTCCAAAGGCTGGAAGCTATGGCAAAACAAACAAAAAACTACTTTGAACCTGGACCATTTTCTCTATTGCTTTTTTACTTTTTGTTTTCTTTCTTTCAATCTTCACCATTGTTTGCCTTATCTTTCAGGGGAAAAATAGATCACTTTTATGTTGTAGTGGGTTAAAAATGTCATAACTTCCATAAGTATGCACACTTGACACATCTCAAGATCCCATAGATGTATCAGATGTATTTACACACATGCATATTTGACTGTGTATGTTTGTGCACCGGTATCTGTTAATTGCTCAGAAACATTTACCAAAGCTCATAGCCCCATACTGCTTGGCAAGTCCACTTTAAAGGTGGGAAAGGTTTCTTGGCAGAAGACATGGGACTAAGTCTGAGAGCCTGAGTTCAGTCTCCAGACCACAAGTGAGAACAGGAGGGAACTCATTCTGGCAAGTTGTCCTCTGACCTCCATAAATTCACTGTCACATGCATGAGCTTCACACACACACACACACACACACACACACACACACACACACACACACACACAATTAAAATGTAATAAAAAATTTAAAAAGAGAAATTCCATTTTCAAACATCACGAAGATTTCATTTTCATAAATACAAGTTTTGGGCTGTTAGTTTCTTTTTCTTCATCAGACGAATCTTCATTAACTCAGTGCTTCATAGAACCTTGGTTCTCCGTCTCCAGCAGCAAGGAGCAACATTCTGCATCTACAGAATGGAGCAGGCGAGACCCTGCTAGAATCCCTGTTGATTCTGTCCCCTCTTATTTTACAAAAGGACTTGTAATGCTGTCTAAAAAGCCTCAGTGTTGTTTCTGTGGCCAAGGTGGAGAGGAACAAAGACTATAATCCACAGTATTTGATTACAGGAAATTAATTTCCCCTCAAAAGCCTGCTGCAGCAACTCTGTCAGCTCCAGGCAAACCAAAGGCAGCACTTGCTCTTTAAAAACAGTCATCTTTGCTAAAATGTGCTGATTAGCTCAGCTGCGAACTTTCCCTAAATGACAAGTTTCTGTGTGTGCCTTTGGCACAGCGTTCTTTTATCAGGGTGTCTCAAGAGATGAAAAGGCAATTGTGTTTGAATGTTACCTAAATCATTTTTTTCCTGCACCTGATGATGGAATGCTGAAAAACATTTTCACAATAACCTAACTTTTTCCAAAGGAAATGAGGGGATAATGAGCTAAAATCCTAATCATTTAGCTTATGAAATTACAACTTGGGGGTTCTAATGTAATTTAAACTCACTGTGGTACAATGCATTCATGTGTGTATACACAATTAGGAACAAGTGTTAGATATTTTAATACTAGAAAATTAGTCTCATTTTTTCTTGACTATATTTGATAGGTTTTAAACAGCTGTGCAGATAGAGCTCAGAATGGATATGTGCTCACTCTAGAAGAAGATCACAAAGACAAACGCCAACTCGGAACTTTTTGTGTAAGTGGTTGAGAGGAGTCACCTATTTAAGACACGTGCTTTCCTATTCTGCAACACCAGCCAAAAATGCTTAAGTCACATGACAGCCAAAAATACCTCTGCCTAACCCACTTGAAGAGACTCTAAATATCATACTTTTAAAATAACATGAAACATTCTCCAGAAAATTAAAATCAAAACCCAATGAGGAAACATCTTATCATCCCCCTGACATTAACATTTTAACAGCCACTAATAAAAGTACTGCTATATATCTGCTTAGACTGTACAGCTGTTTTTATGTCTGCTTGATTAAACAATTACATCTATTTATGTTTCAAATCCGAAGGATAAAGATTATTTCCTTTAACATTTGTTATAATGTAAAGGTATTTAAATTAATGAGACATCTCTCCCCAGATAACTTTAAATATATATATGAATTAACAATATGGTCACTGATGCTTTTCTGACACTTACTGAAAAAATTTCTGAGTACATTTCATATTCATTTGAATGTAGAAAATTTATAATTTATAGTAAGGCTAAATATCCTCTTACATAGTGAATTCCAAAAATACACGAAGTAGAAGGGCAGCCATATTTTAATTACTTGTGACAAACAGTGTAAGAAAGGAATTTTATCAGAGAAATGTATAATTAATCCATATATTTCATGACTTGGAGAATTTTGCATTTTTCATGTTTTATAACATAAAATATGAAATTTCTAATAATTCTAATTGTAGAACACATTTTTTCTGAGCCACTGGAAAAGCTTTTAAGTAAACTGGAATTCAATTGCATCCATTCTCCTTTTCTTTGTTTCAGAATGTGACAGAAATACTTTTAAAAGAACAAATGACAAAGAATAGTGGAGGAAGAATAACATACAAGTGAGCTTTTAGTCTAGAATGGCCAAAAACTGGCTCTGGTGGGAAAACAAATACAGACTGCTAAGCCAGTTCATCACAGTGAGTCTTGGGGCACAGGAGGTCTGTGTCATTGGTAAACTCCAGGGGACTCATGGGAATTTCCTAAAGCAGCCCCAAAATAGAATCAATGAGGAATGATTAGAAATGAAAATATTTTAACCTTGAGTGGCCATATATATTTCATTTCAAGGCTAGGGTCAGCAAAGGGGCAGGGATGAGCAGGTGAATCTCCTAAGTATTTAAGCCACTTATCTTGACTAATAAAAAAAATCATGAACAACATGGATGTAAGAAAACACAATACCAATACATTATTATATTGCCCAAATTTCCCCATGCACTTGCCACTTTTTTCACTTTATAGAAACAACATGTAGAATCATGTCATTACCTCACAAAATCAGCTGGAGCTGAGTGAAAAAGGCTGTGTCTACACATGAGAACAGAGTAATGCCCATTTTCATTGTAACACAAAGGCATTGGACTTTGGTTGGCAATTTACTCTAAATGATTCCGAGGCTACTAATGGCACTGGCAAGAATGGCAAGTGTTTTAACCAGGGTCGGGAGCTTATAGTCATTTCTTCTCTCTGGTATTCACTTCCCATACTTAGTCAAAGCTGTGAAAAAAGCTGATAGCCACCTTAAAGGACAAAGAGAAGGTGGGTTTAAATTCTGTTCTCCTTCATTCCTCCCCTTCACTTCTTTCTTCCTTTCTCCTCTCTCCTCTCTGCCACACCAACTCCAGTGTCGTCTGTGTGACATGACATATGTCATTATACCGGACGGGAGCTACATGTCCTATGGGACTAGGCTTCCTGGAGGTCAATGGCAGACAGCCCGGTATTAGCCACTGCTGAGGCATAGATGGGTTTCTCGAGTAGCTGGCTATGCGGAATATGAGCTTCGCACAATTTCTTTCATAATAATGATAGTCTTTATATATACAAGACAAGGATCATTCTCTTCAGAAACAGCTCTGGGATAAGGAAGCACAGATGTATAAGACTACAGCAGAACCTTTGTCATACACAAGGTGTATGATGAGCAAGGGAATAGATGGGTTAATGTTGATGGACAAAGACTTATATTATACTTTGAACTTTATGGATAGGCTTGCTAGATCCCAACCCCCATGGTGTCTGCTGCATAAGAAGGTACTAAAAAGTATATTTCAACAGGTGCAGAGAACTGATTAGGTATATTTGGTCACTAGATGAAATAAAGGGTTAGGAAGAGGAAGGGCCATGATAGCGATAATGAGACAGAAACTTTCTATTCATAAGATGAAGCCATTTGTCTGAGGTTTACGTTCTCAAGGACAAGATTTCCTCTTCTAAGGATGCTTAATGTCTAACACCCGTTCCTGATAATGTACTTTTCTTAAATATCGCTGATGTGACTGAAAGAAGCTTTAATACTGTGCCAACCAATGATACATGACCTTCTGATTTGTTCTTTGTTTGAATACTATGTAATGAAAATACTATGTAAGTAAAATCGCAGCAGATTCCAACACTCTCTTGTGTGTTGTGTCTGTCTGTCATTTGCCAAACTTGTGCCTTCCTGTTACCAAGACCCTGCTTCTCCCACGGTCTGAGTGGCTCCCCTGAGCCGGTCCGTGGCAACTCTCTCCTCCTCTCCCTTCTCCCCTCTCTCTATTGTCCCCCATTAGGCCAATATCTAGAAATTTTTGACATGGTCTGTTTTGTCTAGCAGATTGATGAAGAATCTTGGATGCTAGATCCATGAACCTTCACAAGTCTTTCATAGTCTAATTAATATTGTGGCAACTTTGATGAGCGTATACCTTCCAATGTTAGGAGGGCTAACATTTTTCTCTACCAAATTGTCAGCCAAGTCAGAGGATGAGTCACTGTACCAATAAAAAATCTCAGTGATGTATTCCAGTGTTTTGTCATGTCAAAAGAATATCAGTATCTGCCAATCTGCATAAGAAAATTTTAAATTAATTTTTTAAAAATTGGAATTTATATGCCAGGCAGTGGTGGCACATGCCTTTAATTCCAGCACTCGGGAGGCAAGGCAGGTGGATCTCTGTGAGTTCAAGGCCAGTCTGGTGTATAAGAGCTAGTTCCAGGATAGGCTCCAAAGCTACAGAGAAGCCCTGTCTCTAAACCACTCTTCTCCAAAAAAAAAAAGAAGGAGAAGAAGAAGAAGAAGAAGAAGAAGAAGAAGAAGAAGAAGAAGAAGAAGAAGAAGAAGAAGAAGAAGAAGAAGAAGAAGAAGAAGAAGAAGAACCAAACAAAACAAAACAACTGGAATTATCTTTGAATTTGCTGGTATGTCTGGGGAATACTTCCTCACTTGGGAAATGAAGCTGGTGAAATTATTAAGCAAGGTGCTAAGCAAGGGCAGAATTGATTGCCAAATTGCCGAGTTAAAAGCACAATGTAAAATATTCTTAATTGTCTAAAATGTTTAAATGTAAAGGAATCATTCACCAGAATGTTCTTTGTGTTTTACATTCACAGTTTAACATTTGACTTTCTAAACTTATTTACAGGTAAAATTATATGCTTTCTGAAGCAAATGATATTGATTTATATTCTCAAAAACATTCTATCCTGGCATGGTGGTTTACATTTCGAATTGCTGCACTTTGGAAGCCAACGGTCTCTATAGATTTATGCCCAGCCTGGTCTACATTGCAAGTTCCAGGCCAGCAAGAGCTATATAGTGTAAATAAACAAATAAAAATGGAACCAACCACCTCAATTTATTCTTCTGTAGATGGCAAGAGAACATAACATGAGCGTCTCATTAAGGCATGGATCTTTTCCAGAGGCTGCAGGGTCCCTTGCATGTCTATGCCTAGTTACACTTTAGAATACAAAAGTTGAAAGCATGAAATTCACAATTGTTTTGCAAGCTTATTCTGTTATAAACATTTTAAAAGACAGAGTTTTGAAAGCAAATGAATGTTCCAGAATTGTTAGGTTATAATGGGAAATGTTTGACATCTTGGTTACTCTTTACAGCAATCAAAATTGCTCTCTCTCTTCTTCCTTCTTTTTTCCTTTTTTTTCTTTTTTTCTGTCTAAATTCCTTTCATTCCTTTTTGTTTTTGAGGCAATTTCAAGTTCCCCAAATTTTCCTCAAAATATATACTTGTCGCCAAAGCTAACACTGAATATTTGTTCTTCCTACATCCACATCTTATAGGCTGGGATAATCCATATGCATAACACATTTGATCTGATGAGTTGCTAAACATTGAATCTGGGGCTTCATATATGCCAAGCAAGCACTCAACCAAGTCACATTTTAACTCGTAAATATTGTTATTGAAAAATAAAATAATGGTGGTAAGCTTAGAGTTTAGGAGTACATATACTGCTCTTTTGGAAGACCTGAGTTCAGTTGCGGTCACCTAGGTTAGGTGTGTTACAACAACCTGTAACTACAGCTCCTGGGGACTTAACACCCTCTCTGGTCTCCATGAGCATATCACTCACTTGTATGTACTACATACAATTAAAAACAAAATATAAATATAAAATAATAAACATGGAAAAAGAAGCTTCTTCAATGAGGGCAAAAATCTGTGATAATTTATATGAATGAGGAAAAGTATTCAGAAGGCAACTGGATACTTCATCACTATATATATGTATGACATTCTCAAAGAATAGATTGAAACAAAATAAAACTGGAAACCCTGAAAAGTTCAACGGTAGTGTATAAGTCGTTTATCCATGAGGTCTTGGGTTCGTCCACAACAACTGCAGAATTAATAAAATAAAATAATAAAATAACTGACCTTTATTTATTCTTTAAAAAATTTTAAACATCTAGATGAGAAATGCTATTTAAGGTTGCAATCCATAAAGCCTAGACTGAGGGTTTCTTTGATCGTGGACAGGGACACTTTATAGTTCCAATAATAAGTTTGTCAAGGCAGTGGCATGCCATCACCTGCTCTCTTTATCACTCAACCTGCCAATTCTATGAAACCACTTTGCACACTTGAATGAGCAGTTCCTCCACTGTAATCTTATTATATTTATGTTGTTTTCAAAATTCTCTTTCAGGGTAAGATTGTAGTTTCCAGGTAGTTTCCCAGGCTGGTTTTATTTCCCAATATACAGTACTAATGTGTAGCTTCGTCACCAAGCATGACCCTGTCACATCTAGGATGAAGCATAAGCAGTGCCACACAAAGATGGCCATGAAAATTCAGCGTTTGAGATTTACGGAAGATAGCTATAAGGAATTTCCCAGTCTTAAGAAATAATGATAAATAGTAAAACATACCAATGCCAAAAAATAGAATGCGAGCTATATATTTCAGAAGTGGAAGGACACATATAGATCCATAAAACACCAGACTGTTCTACATTTATCAAGCTGTTAACCAGAGTTATTGGGTGGATATATCTCTTCTGATAATCCTGTTAAAAAATGTTGGCAAGATGTATACATTAGATTTTTCTTCAAAGTATTTTTTCACAGTCCTCCTGGTTTTATCATGATCTAACTTAAAGTAATTACATTCAGATTTATATCTCTGCCCCATCTAGAAAAAAACACTTTCCTAAAATAATCTTGCTGCAACAGATCTTCATGCCCTATCTTATATATGGATGTTATTATAATTTGAGGCAAGCCTTGAAAATGGTTTCAGATTTATGGGGAAGGTTTGACTTTTCCCACACCCAGTTTCATTAATACTGTGAAAAGAAAATTGGAACCATAGGCTCCTGGGGTGTTTGCCAATTGAGACTAGTACGTTTTTTTTTTTTCTCTCTCCAATGTCTAACAACAACAAAAAAGCTATTTTTTTTCTCATTTTTGTCCTTTGCTATAACATAGACCAAAATAAGCCGCTATGATGTGATCACTCTGAAGAAGCCATGCTTATACAACACATTTGCAGGATGAAAGGCACAATGATGTTCATGGCGTGTTTGAACTTGAACCTTTGCTGGCGTTTTGTGAAAAATAATAGCCGTTCTGCATTTCAAATCCCTCTTGCTTGCCTGTCTGCCAGCTCTGACTATTCCTTCCCTCTTCTGCATTCCACTCCTGAAGGGCAAACAGGGGTTTGAGAAAGGGAATGCTGCAGGACCTCAATGCTTCCCCAGTGAGATGGAGATCCAGTAAGAGTGGGTAACCAATACAATGCTGGATCTGATTGACTATGGGATATCAGGTACTTTTTTCTCTGCTCCTTCCCTAACTGCCAAAGGCTGTATTTAAAGGAAGGTTCAGGGGCCACCATTCTGAGACCAACAGGATTTTTGTCCTCTCTTGAAACCCAGGTTGTATACACATGAGAATGTTAGATACTGCCCTCAATGTATGATAGTCACCTCGAAGGTAAAGTGCATGCCTCAAGTGGCTTCTCATGAGGAAGAGAGGCCATTGGGAGACTCTATCCTTTATGACTTTTCTTACATTTTAGATGAATATACACAGAAACACACCTTTTCCCTCTTATCTAAGGGAGGCTATGGTATCAAAGCATTTACAGACTGCTATATTGTAAACTATATGCCACTGCATCATCATCTGCACCATCTACTTATAGAATTTTCATGTTAATTTAATACATTTAGTTTTATAGAAACTCAACAGCATCATGGTGTGTACTAAAGAACAAGTGAATCTAGTTTCTCCTAGTCTAGTTTCTCCTGGTCCTTAGTGGTTCACTCACAGCCACCTACTCATATTGGCCATTTATTCATTATTGAGACAGGAACAGCCATAGCATTACTTCTGTTCCCAAATCCCCACATGCAAAAGAAAGTTTAACCTTCCTAATTGTTCATTGGACTGGTTGGGATAGTAGGTAACTAATCATACTTGATGTATCTCCTCGTAGGCTTGATATATGCTAAGGCAAATATATACACGTTGAACATTCTAAGTAACATATAACTGAAAAGCTGGGAGAATTGTGGTGGAAGAAAACCCTAGTACCATGCAGGAGTGGGACAGAAGTTTTTGAGTCATGAGAAGGGGTAACATGTTCCCTTAATCTCAGCACCTGGAAAACGTACAGGCAGCTCTCTGCTGGTTGGAGGCCAGGCAGGTCTCTGCTGTTTGGAGGCCAGCCTGAGCTGTACAGCAAGTTCCACAGCAGACATAATGAGACTCTGTCTCAAAAAGGAAGGAAAAAAAATAAGCCAGGAAACAGACCAAAAAAAAAAAAACCAGCCAGAGGCATCTATAATAAGAAGCAACATTAGGGCTGCAGAGGCCATTCAGTGGTTAGGAGCACAGGCACAGGTGGTACTATTGTGGCTTAGCAAGAGCCTCGAACTCCAGCTTTAGGGGATTCTACATCCTTTATGGCACCTGTGCTCTTGTACTCATACCCAAGCCCCAGACACATGAATACATAATTAAATAAATAGTTCTGAGGTAGCCGCAGCACAGGCAGCATAATTTGGAGGAAGGGAAGAGCTTGCTCTTTTGAGAATGAACTGACTGAGAGGCTGGAGAAGAGTGAGTATGGAAAAGTTAGACACTAACTGAAAGTGGTTATAAAGCTTGTCATATCCATGGTGGACAGTGGAATGAAGCATGTACTCCTTGAGTAACCTGACAGGCACACTGACACGTGAGAGAGAAAGAGAAGACAGTGTGAGAGTGCATGCTTCTAAAGTACAAAGGAACATGCACCGATCGATGAGAAACAAACAAACCATTAGGAGAAGAAGATGACAGGAGCTCAGTGGTGCTGACAATTATTGGACTTTCCCAACTGTTATAGGAAGCAATCCAGGGACATTTATGAAATTTAAAATAAATAAATAGTCTCAGGCATGTATCGCTTGGGGTAGTGCAGACTCCACAGGGTGATGGAATTTTACGGAAATATTACATTTCTGGTAGATTGCATTCCATTTTAGACTAGATTATATGGTCTTTGATGATAGCTTCCTGTGACTCTATTTCTTAGCAATTTCTTTACCTTCCAACTTCTAATGAAGATTGAACACACCTGCTGAGAAGGATGTATGTTTCCAAATGGATTATGGGAAGAAATTGATGAGAGGTGGTCAGGAAGGACTGAGGAAGAAGCAATGCTACCATTATGCAAGTGTGATTCATTTCAAGGTTTTGAGGGAAGCTGTTAAACAAGTGGGCAAAACGTTGACACTAATGTTGTAGATGCCTGTATTATTCTGAGGGGATCTCATTATGTGTGTGTGTGTGTGTGTGTGTGTGAGAGAGAGAGAGAGAGAGAGAGAGAGAGAGAGAGAGAGAGAGAGAGAGAGAGAGAGAGTGCGTACCTGCGCATGTGTGAAAATATGTATGCATACATGGATGAGACACAGGCTTAGAATAACCTAACTCACTACATAGTTCAGACTGTCCTTGAAGTCATAATCCTTCTGCTTCAACCTCCTTAGTACTGGGATTACAAGGACTGAATGCTTTTGAGTAAGACCTATTTTTAAGAATTGCAAGATGGCTCATTGGGTAACTGCCAACTGTGTAAGAATGATAAACGAAGTTTAATCCCTAGAAGCCATGAACTGAATTAAAGAGAAAGAAAGAATTGAGTCCCCACAAGGCTGTCCTTTGACCTCCATATGTGTGCTGTGGCATGCACACAACAACACATACTTTTATGCACACATGCACACAAATTCAATATTAGTAAATAAAGCTTTTTAGGAAGTAATATTTTTATCTCTACAAATTCATAACCTACATTTTCCATACTACCTAACAAGAAGAAGAAAACTGGAAGAATTGGGATCAATATGCATTAGTGCAAACATCGACTGTCTTTTCTATACTCTCTAATAACACATTGCTAACTTAGTCTCAGTGTCTGAAGTCACTCGGTTATTCAAAGTCTGCCAAGTTAGCAGTGTTCATTTCATCATTTGGGGTCCTCATTGACTGCTACAGCAAGTAACAGTAATTCACAGGGCTATGAATAAAGAGCTGATAGCTAACCATGAGTCCTGTTTACCAATTCAGCAGAGCAGTTGTGGAAGTTTTGAGTTCTTCTCAGTCCTGTTGCTGCTTGGATGAAAGCTCTAAAGCAGACCCTCCCCCAAATAAACTCCTTCAACTGCTGGGCAGGAAAAGAGTCACACAAACAGCAGTGGAGCACATCAGTTTCCAAGCCCAGCAGCCTTGATTGCCATCAAAATGGGTTACATTTCAAAAGCAAAGTAAGGGGGCCTGTGTATTGAGACATAGAAGATAGTCTTTCTTACTAAGTTCTTCTTTGCTTCTTCATAACAAAGTAGTTTCTCTACCTATGACACCCAGAAAGGCATGGATCAGGAAAACATTGTGAGTCTCACACAACACCAAGGGATCATCCCAAGGCCTGGAGTCAGGAGTGTGTGCAGAACCTGGTTATACGTAGATGGGGCAACACGATTCCAGCTAGAGCATGAGGCACTGTGCATGCCAGCACACATGCATGGACAAGAGTATCATGACCTCTCTGTGCATGCAAGCACACACGCATGGATGCGGGTATTGTGACCTCTCTCAGAGCCCTGACCAAAGCTGATAGCTGACTTTTTGTTTCACACAATGGAAAACTCCTTGGACTATTTCCCCAAATGTCAGATATGCTTTATATAAATAGGTAATGTGAGCAAAAGCCTCTGAACTTCTTCTCAAACAGTATTCTTAGTAGATATTTCTGATGCTACGTAATTATTAACTGATGCTCAGTGCAGATCCAATCATGATTGATTCATTGTAAAATCCAAATTTATTTTCTTATTTTACTAAGCAAACAACTATTGCCTTTCCTAGTTATTGCTAACGAGGCTCTCTGCTGTGTTCTATGTAAGTATTATCGGATTTATTCCCCACAAGCCATAGCTCTGCGGCTATGGGTATTAAAGGGAAAGAAACAGTTTCAAAAAGCTTAGGTAATTTAGATTTCCTGAGCCTAAATCTGTGATCATTACACTTTCTTCTGTTTAATGCGTCTACACTCATGATTGCAGAGTAATCTGTTGTCATTTTCTACTTGAGCACTGCGTTACCTGTAACAGCACAGAACAGCAGGCACCTGCCCTAAGTGGCTGTGTGTTTTCATCTCTCCCAGTCACATTCCTCTTCACCTCTTGCAATCTAGCTATCGTTTGCCGCTGCAATTCTGCATCTCTACCAAATCGCCCATATACAATGCAGAGTGAGCAAGATAATACTGGATTAAGCATTAATTTCTAATAAAGCAGCTGTGAGCAGCTCATTGCCCTTGTCTAACACTTCTCAGAATATGATGGTGACACTTGAATTTTATGTCACCAAGGGTCATTTTGAGGTTCAGAGCAGGCAGGATAGCCATTGATCAGCTGCTGTGAGATGACAAAAGGTCTTGATACAAGCATGATGACCTAATTATTTTCTCCATGTCTAAATTACAAAAGCAATTGATCCAGTAGCTGTCGCAACAATTAGACAATCTGTAGTATAGACCATCTTCCATGGCTCATTTGGCTGAAGCAGGGATGACCAGAAACATTGTCTCTGAGGGGGCAGTTGTGTTTGAACACTTCCTTTTCAAGAAGAGAGGCCTTGTAAAGTCAGGTGACAAAAACGGTCGGTCATCTATATCATAGCCATGTTGTTTGGACCATTAACTGTGCCAA
Organism: Microtus pennsylvanicus; assembly: GCF_037038515.1. Taxonomy (NCBI): domain Eukaryota; kingdom Metazoa; phylum Chordata; class Mammalia; order Rodentia; family Cricetidae; genus Microtus; species Microtus pennsylvanicus. Next base: position 109,925,731 of record NC_134586.1, on the reverse strand, counting down.
AGCTCGTGGAGAGTTTCTGTTTATCTGAGAACCTCCTGTCTTTAATGGATCAGTACTCTCTGTCTGCTATTGTTGGAGTGGATTATGTTTCTCCATCTTCCCAATTTCTATTATGATAGTTTATGTTTTTAGGTATCATGAAAACAATCATCTAAGACTATTCTTTGGTAGTAGCTGATGTGCTTTATGCTCTTAGAACTCTTTCGATTAGGCTTTAGAGTTTCTTTTATAAACTTACACTTTTTCCCCTCCTCTGAAATTCTACTATGTGATCTGGGTGAAATCTAGGCAGGAGTTGCTGTTGTGACTGTGTTCTGAGTCTCAGGTGCCCCACATCCTGCCAGGGTGTCAGCAGAGCATCCTTCGAAGCCCCAGACTTTCTGAGTAGTGAGGTAGAGAGCTGGTCTCCTGTTTTAGAATGAGGTGCATTCACCTTGGGGGAGCATCTTTATATATCCCGGTAATGAGCTAATGTAGTCTCAGATTTCTCTGTCTACTGCTGGACTTCAGAAGCACTTTCCAGAAACCAGATGCTAAAGTGCCAGCTGCTAATGTTTCCTTTAGGTTGGGGCAGTGGATATGTTCCTGCTGAATTTATGATTTACGCCTTCTTTCTAGGACTAATAATAGATATTTTTCTATCAAGGTTTATGTGTAGTAGGCTATACTGAGTCCTCCACAGTCTTGGTCTTACTGTTATCAGCATGATAATGTTATTATATTTAATAATATATTTTATAGGTGCTAGAAGTCATGTGCACAGGTTCAATGACCTGATTTTGATTGCACATAAGAGGGATGAAATTGGGTTTGAACTCAGATACCCAGACTTCCCAAGTTCACTCAATAAAGCAAAAGGTTTTAGTATTTCCAGATGTAATCATTTCATATTTGTCATTCTTCTTTTAAAGGAAAAAACAAAAAGTTTATTATTATTTTTGAATGTGTTTGATTGTTGTACTACTATCTTTAACACATTTTTTTTAACTTGGACAATTTATTAAGGCCTTTCTTGTTTTGTTACCACTTCTAGGCTGAGGCTTGTGTGATTGTGTGATTGAGTGATTGAGTGTGGTTGAGTGAGGATCTAATGATTTTCGTTGAGACTTTTTTCTCTCTTTTGACAATGGCTCATGTAACACTTGTTGGCTTGACTTTGTTATGTAATTGAGGTTGATCTTGACTGTCAGATTCCCTTGCCTCTACCTCCTGAGTGCTAGGGTCATTGATGTGAACTACCATAGCATGATAGCACATCTTTGCACTGTTAGGAGTTGAACCCAGGGCCTCATGCTAAGTAAGTACTCTGTCAACTGAGCTATATTTTCAACCCTAGATAAAACATTTTAATAGAGTCCATTTTCTCTAATATGAAAATGATTGTGCCCTTTCTCTTCAGGTGCAATCTGTACAGCAGATTCAGGAATCTTTCTATGGAGCAGAATAAGGCATCTGCTTACAACCGGATACCTCTTATTACTCTTGTATTCATCACAGTTACTCATTAAACTCTAAGTACATGTCTGAAACTTACCAGGGCAATGTGTGTTATCAACCTCACAATAATGCTCTTCATCTCATTCACTCATACAGATTGAGAAAGTGGGCATTAAAAATACCGAACAACCTTCACCAAGGTAGGAAGGGGATGCATGTCAACAGAGCTCTGCTTGCTTCCAAAGTCTGGATCATAGCTTGTCCTCATGACTAAAACATCCCGTTTCATATAACAAACTTTGAAAATGCTGTTTAAGTACTTAATACAATATAGCCAAAATCCATCTGTGTCATTATAGTAAAATACAAAATCCAAACATTACAGAAAGATTAATAAAGGTTCATGTTGGGGACTAAGAGAACAAACAAAAGACCTTTTTGAATGTTGTTTACCCCCTGCCCCAACCCCTGGTCTCCCAGTGTTAGTGCAGCTATCATCTACCCTGAAGACTGAAATCTGTTTCCTGGTGGAAAACATGTCACTGTCTCTTCCCTTAAGAATTCATCCAGTTGGGTAGGGCTATGCCTAGCCATGGGACCATCCACTGCCATATTGCCTGCCACGATAAAGAAATGGGAGGAATATTTGTCTTTCAAATGAGATTATATACTTTTCCTTCCCAGAATTCCATTTCTGTCCTCAGATCAGCCACTGTTTGGTTGGAGGCTTCACCCCAGCCCCTGGCATCCATTCTAAAATGTTTGAGTGGAACTTTTCATTCCAAGCCCCTTTCCCTGGGAGTTGCCGAAGTCCAGACTCCACCTCCGAGAAAGTCTGCCAATTGGTAACCCCTCCCCAGGGAGACTCAAGACCCCTTCCACAGGATACTTAAACTGCCCCTCCAGAGCCCCAACCTGTGGTCGGCCTGGTTCTCATTTCCCCTCTCTGTGTTTTCTAGGAGGGCCACCCGGGAGCACCGGCATCCATTAAACTTTGGCTTTTTCTAATTTAGTTTGATTTGTTCCGATTTGCATTACTGGATATAGGGCAGAAAAAACTTCACAGCCACCTCTGGAGCTGCTGTTGTGTGGGGTGATTTAAGCTTACTGGCTTTTCTTAAGCCCCCTTCTTTTCTGACTCCTTCAGATGTTGGCAGAACTTACATGGTTTTGCATGGTACTTTTGGTATTTGGGAGTTTCTCTCCTTTTCTCTGAAGCTCCACCAACTACTCCAAGTCCTTGTGGCTGCCGGAAATTCAGTTTCTTCTTCCTCATCTCTATCTCCCTCTTTCAGGAACCTTGCCTGTCCTTGGCTTCTTTTTTCAACTCTAATAAAATTATCCCTGAGGGTGGTTCTTCTACTAACGTGACTGAGAACCTGAGAGGGGACTCTTAATTTCTCTGGTAACATGTCTATCCCAAATTGGTGCTGCCAAAGCCGAACAATTTAACTGAAGTTAAACAGACAGGCTTTCTCATGCCCTCCAGCTTTCTAACATTGCTTTTCATGGAACACTTGTAATTCTAAATACTTTTTTGCTGGTTGCTTGATATGTAAATATTTTTAAAGCTTCTCTCCAGTTTTAAGCCCCCTCTCTTTAACTGAAAGACTGAGAACCATCCCTTTGTAATGTAAGCATCAAGGCAGATAATGTCCTCATTCTCTAGTTTTCTCCTGGGAAGGGAGGAGCCAGCCCCATGCTTTTAGGCTTTAACCTGGCTGAGGAGAAGCTTCCTCTGGTTGAAGAATTTGATCCAAAACAGTCATCCTTTTTTTTTAAAAAAAAAATCTCTTCTCTTAAAAACTCTGCATAAATTTTCATTCCAGCTGGTAAGTTTAGAAAAGTAAGGATGCTAAAAGGTGGGGATGTAGCTCAGGGGTAGAGTAGTTGCCAACATAAGAGGGCAGCAGTCTGATCCCCAAACCAGGGAAGGAAGAGGGAGAGTAGGAAAAGCAGGAGGACTGGAGGGAAAAAAGGAGGGAAAGGGAAGGAGATTAAGAACGACATACATGCCTTTCCTCTTTTATGACCATATTCTATAAACCTTATCCTAGTATTCTAGAGAATTAAATTTATATATGACACAAAACCCAAGAAAGTCAAGCAAGCAAACCAACAATAAAGTCCCAAGCCAGAATACTGTATGCTGACAGCATTCATCGAACCTCAGCCACATACCTGCAAGGTGACCCGGCCTCCATGCAGACCAAGCCCTGGGGAACTGAGGAGATGCTCTTCCCCAAAATGGAACATTCATTATGTTATCTTTCTGACTGTAGCTCTGAATCCTCCATTTTAACAGCATTGTGTTGGCTATTAGACTCACTTTTGAATAATTACATAATAAATAACCCAAATTTAAATGAGGAACAAAATTATCTTCTAATCAGTCTCAAAAATATAGTCTAATAAGTGATATATTCCTTTAAATGATTGAGATTACTTATTTAATGAAAAGATGAAGCTTGTTCAATATACATATTTTTATTCCTAATGGTTAATGGGATCCGTTCAATAGAAATCCTTTGATCTTTTCTCAAAATAGCACACTGGAAAGCCACTCAAAATTGCATAGTAATTGTAGCAAATTTTCTCTAATGAATAGTAATACATGTGAAGGACCTTTTGCCATCAAATTTAAATTTATTCCAGCAAATTATTTAAATGAACGTCTTAAAAGCTAATTCTATATTTGTGAGGTTCCTAAATTTTAGAGGAACAATCTACATTTCAAGAAACCAAAAACCCACTTTCTCTCAAGTAGAATTGTGAGAGTTGCAGTATTACTCCAGTAACCATTTCTGTGACAGTTTCATTAAAATGAGAAATAGAATAATGTTTGTAAGGACTAAAAGCAATGATAAGCGTAGGATCTATCTTCACTAAATCTAAAAGATATTTGTTATCTGTCATTACTTATATACCTGAGCCCTGAAGCATGAAACGTAACTGATGTCCAAGAAAAGTATGTTTACAATGTCTGGGCCGACAACAGCAAACTTCCATTGCCTCAAACAAACCAGAAACCAGAAGAGATCTCTCTCTCTCTCTCTCTTTCTCTCTCTTACACACACACACACACACACACACACACACACACAGAGAGAGAGAGAGAGAGAGAGAGAGAGAGAGAGAGAGAGAGAGAGAGAGAGAGAGAGAGAGGAAGACTAATCTTGTTATTCAAGGGGCTTTTCTTTTTTTCTGGTGCAACAATGGTTTACTTAGTCAAAAAGTCTTCCACTTAATCAGCTATTCATCCTTAAATACAAAGAGATTTGACATGCTATCCTCACCATTGTGAGATATAAGAGGATTTTCTAACTACATTGAAGGAGGGAGGAAGCTAACTTTTTTTTCTTTTTTGTGAGGGAGGATAAATTGGATTTATTCACCAGGAAACTTCCACACCAAAAATAAAAGGTCATTATTTTCATTGAATGTCTTAACTATCAGCATGGAAATCACACTTTCCCAATTTCTTCAAGGGTATGCAGAGAGTTCTGTTCAAGACAGGGCACATCAGAGAGATGGATGGGTACCATCTGAGAATGTGGGTGAGTGCAGTGTTGACTCTCCCTCAGTTTACTAAGCGAATGCAGAATAAACGGTGTCAGAGAAACCTGGTTCACAAATGCTTAGTTTGTAAAAGAGACACGGGAATATGTATACTTACATACCTATAGTATAATAAAAATAGTAATTACAGGGACCACTCAAAAACATATATTAGAACAAGCCACATACTTCCCGCTCATTATCCGGCCTTTCCAAAAAGCACATCTTGACTAAGGGAAAAGCACAGTAGGTGCAAGTGATTTTCTGCTTGTTTGTTTCAAAGGTCACCCATCTGTCAATGTTCATGCATCATAAAAAGGGCAGTTTTGGACAGTGAGGGCCTATGACCAGTGTGGGGGTGATGCTCCTAACTTTGGAGATGGGATTCAGTTAGCTCTCCTGCATCGCTTGCGGTATTCTAAAACCTCACTGTACCAGTGTGGAGCTATCATCCAATTCTGAACAGGACAGTGTGGCTAGAATCAACTGTAATTGAGTTCCATGTGTTCCCACCCAGGGGGTTGTCCCTGATCTAGCTTCAGCATGCCCTGTTCCCAGCAGGGAGCCTGAGTGGTTTCATCAGTTGCCCATCAATTTTCAGGCAAAAAAAGTAACAGCATTATGTAAAGGGGAAAAAAATAGCTTGGATATTACTTTTATAGAAATGAATTGGAAAAGAAAAGAAAAGCTGCCATTTGTGCTCGAGTTTATTCGAGTTGTTGCAATAATTACCTTAAACATGTTCACTTAAATGCTGGAAATGCCTCTTAAAAAATGGGTGATATTTTAATGTCTGAGATGAAGGACTTGAAAATTAGAAGAAAAAGAATTTTAAAAGGCACAGGATGTAGGGTATCATATAAAATAGGACGAAAAATAGTCCTAGAGACAGGAATCAAGGTATACATTGTGTTTTTTCTCCCAGGATTCGCACAGGAGTGGATTCACATAATGAATTGGTAATATCTGAACAATTATGAAATTAATAACTAAATACACAACTCCCCCTTCATTAGGAGTACTGAGTAGAGTCACATAGCAATTCAAACTTATCCAACACTTAATAAAAGGTATATTGTGCTAGTGTTCAAGTAGAGGCTTGTTTTTCATGTTTGTTTTTTTCAGTATCTTTACAAAGAAAAGCATCTAGATATGAAAGGTTATACAGTTTCAGTGAAAAACTTCTTTTTTGAAGATGTGTATGTGACAAAGGGGTAGTGGTCTGTGTGATTAGAAAACTTTCGTACATAATTATTCAGGTAGAGTAAACTACACAGAAAAAGTGCCTGGTAGCTGATTGTGGACATCTTGAGACACAGCTGTTTTCACTAGTTTAGGGAATTACTGATGGATGTTGGACACAATTGCAGTCTCTAAATTTCTACCTCCACCTGTTAGTATCCAAAGGCCTGGGTTCCCAAAGTTTGAATTGCTTATATGTGAAACAATTTTTACCTAGATATGTCTCACAATAACCAATGTGTAGTGATAGCAAACACAAATTTTACCAATATAACCTTATGTTAAAATTAAGACAATTGGAAAAGAGACATGAGAAAATGATACAATTATCAACAAAAACCTGTAGAAGCAGAATCTCAAAAGGAAACAATATTCAGACAGATTCAAACAAGATCAAGATAATAGACTGCCTTCCTTAAATAATAACTGGAAAGAAGAAAAATTATATAAATTGAAAATTTTAATTAATGCTATTATACAAGTTATATCATCTGGCTAAGGGCAGAATATTACATGAAACATTAAAGAAGAAACGGAAAGGTAATCAGATAGTTGAATGGGAAAGTCTTTCTTAATGTTGAAAACACATTAGAAAAAAAAAGAAAATGCAATATAAAAAGAAAAGCCTTTGATGGAATACTACAGTCAGTAGGACAGGGAAGGCCATGAGAACAGCTGATAGTCAGTGATCTCACATATCCCACAGAATCTGCTTTGAAGTACCTATGTACTCTCACAAGAATTGATGAGCAGAAAAATAAGGAGTAACAGAGGAAACAATGCAAGATAAAAAGTTAAATAAACCAGGCTCGTGCAAGCAAGACCATGCAAGTGGCAGCAAGGGAGATGGTTCCGTTGGGTAAGAAAGTTTGCTGTGCATGCATGAGGATGTCAGGTCAAATCCCTAGCACCCATTCCCAGTACCCATGTTAAAAAGGGGGTTCCAAACACTGGATGTATGATTTACACCTTTAATCTCAGGACTCCCAAGGTAGAGGCAGACTGTGAGTTCTAGAACACCCTGGTCTACACAAGCTCCAGACCAGCCAGGGTTTTATATATATAGTCAGATCCTGCTTCAGAAGAAAATAATAATAAATAAAATTATGAAATGGCCTTGAATACCTGTATCTCAATGTTGGGGGGACAGAGACAAGCAGATCCCAGGAACTCTTAACCAGCCAGGCTAGACTATATGTACTGCAAGTTCCAGGTTCGATGTGAGACTTTGTCTCAATGGAATAAGGCAGAGAATGACAAAGCATGGAGCTCTAGCTTCCACGGGCACACACACACACACACACACACACACACACACACACACACACACACACACAATGGTTTTTATTGAATAGAATCAGTAGTTCTGCAACTTGTATTTGGGACAGCAGACAGTGTATTAGAAAAGCATATAAATTTACATACTTATATAAATCAGTGCTCCTTGGAGGGATGCATTTTTACAGGTTCCTGCTTCACCCTGACATTTTATGATATGCTACACAATGGCGAGTTAGGAGTAGAAAGGCACCCCAGGTTCTTTAGATAATCATTAAATTCATGAAGAAGAGAGGACAGCAAGACAATCTGCTATGTGCTTCTTGTTGTTTTAGACATTTAACATACAGCACATGTCAGGTGAATTAAAGAAAGAAGAAGAGCTGGAGGATGGCACAGTGTTGAAGAATAATATGTACCGCTCTTGCGAAGGACCCAAATTTAATACATGGCATCCACACAATAAGCTTCAGGGGCATCTGATGTCTCTGGTGTCTCTGGACACTTGCACTTCCGTTCACAAATTCACAATCAGAAACACACACATGCACATTTTTTTAAATTAAACACAAAGAAGGGAAAAATGAAAGGTTATCATCCTCTTTCCAGCACTCCATCTTTTTTTTCTCTTTGTGTTCCTAAATCTACTGTACCCACAAAAATCAGAGACCATAGAGTAGTTGCTAGGGATTGTTTAATAGGACCTGTAAGCAGTGCTAGAGTACTTGGAGCATTTTGCTCAAGAAGAAGACAAAGTGACAATTTTAAGTGCAATTAAAGTCCTCACACTGGATTTACTTGGTACTTAAGGCAAGGGCTCTGTCTAAAGAGGATGATCACCAGTACTAGATAGAAGAGGGATGCAGCCCGAGGAAAATCAGCAAATGCTACCATTAGTCAGCACTTAGGCAGCTCTCATTACCACTGAAATAATGTGTAAAAGCTGAGGAAGTCAGCCATCTTCAAAATGATGAAAACAAAAATCAAACTCTTACAAACACACAAAATTCAGTTTGTTATTGGAGTAATGGAAGATTCAGAGGTGAGATAAATGACAATTGTGATTATGATGATGATGACCTGCACTGTTTAATCAGCATAGAACAGTGAAAAATCATTAAAATAATGGCAGGTTCTTGGTTTTGCAGCCCAGTAGTACAACCATGAGAAACTGATAGAGATCAAGGAATTAGAATTGAGTAAATAGTCACCAGAGATGAAAGAGTTACATGTGTCGGACTATTTTGGGGCCTAAAGTCCTATGGGAGGTGACTTGCTGAGAAGGAGGGTTGAAGCAGCCCAGACAATCTCCAGAAACAGCTCCAGCTGAGAAAGGACTGGGTCACACCCCCCTTTACTGGCAGCTACTCCTGTGTACTTGCATATGGTAGTGACCACAATGTAAGTGGTGCTCAAAAGGAGGTACAGCCTATGCATCCCTAAACATTTTATATTTAAAAATTAGAGTGGACTAACTTTCAAATGGTATATATGTCTTTACAAAAATACAAACTATTTATTTTATTGAGACAAGTTTTCCTGGAGTTCTAGGTAAGATCTATGAAGGTTATGAGCTAGCAGACAGTGGGCAGATTACAACTCCTGCAGTCATTTCATTAACACACACTAGGAGTTCGTAAGAGAACCACTGGCCATGCATCTAGCGTTGTAAATATTTGGTGGGGAGCACAGACTGTGATTCAGTCCATTTTAGGGTCCACTGTCTCCATTTAACAGCACAAGGGCTGCATAGAAACAAAGGTACATTATCCTCACCCCATGAGATGCAAACACGTTTCTAAGAAAAACTAGGCTTCACCTGTGAGTAAAACACAGCTTGGGCTTTAGGGAAACACAGCAAGGTTCAAAGCTTTCTCTGTTAAACCCATCAAGGGTTGCTCCTGCTGTTTTGCTATCATTAAAATGTGCCAACTTCCAAAATTTAAAAATATATCTCTTAAGATAGCTTTCTAGCAGACTGACTTATGCGAATGTTTTTTAGTTCAAAGGCCAAATTATTTTTCAAAATTCACTTAACAATTTTAGCTTTCCTGTTGTATGACAAATGACCATAGGGAAAGTTCATTCTAAACAACATAAAAAAAAATGCCCGTGGGAACTGCTGGAAGCTGAACAGTAAATAGCCCATTTGTGCAACTCCCCTTTCTCCTGTTTTTTCAAAAGTATCTCTTCTTAGTTGTTTGGGTTTTCAACAATTTTTAAAGTGAGGAAATTTATGCAACTAAAAAGTAAAAGAGCTATTGGATAAAATTTTGTTTGGCATTGTTTGGTTGGTTTATAATTTTGAGACAGAGTCTCTTACAGTCCAGTCTGGACTTCACCTCGCTATGCAGCACAGGATAGCTTTGAAATCCTCATTCACCTGCCTTTGTCTTCCAAATTACCAGTAAATGCCTCCCCATGTCCAACTAAAAACTCATTGAAGAGTAGACCCTTTTACAATGCGGTAGCCCAAGGTAGGGCTCGATATACAAGAGCGCTTCTCTTCTAAGGAATATAACATGCAACAAAGGAAGACAAAAAAGTAAGAAAAAAAATTGACTAACCTAACCCACCTGAGCTCGGCTCACAGGGGTCAATATCCTCATCATCACTGGGACACTCTGCTGAGGCCACAAGGATATCATCTGATGTCTGCAAAGGAATCACAGTAGGCAGGTTAATTTAAAGTGTTATAAGAGATCGTCTCTGTCTCATTTACAAGTGCAACACAGTTGTGTTTACATTACAGGCTGAGAAGCTAAATTCATTATTTTCCTTCCCCAAGACATGAGACACAGAGCTTACACTCATGAACACGTTTCAGACCTCTCATGGAAATATCTCCATATACAACAGGTCTTAATTACAACTTACTGACATGTGGACACGGAAATTGTGATCTGTAACTAGTAGACATCTGACGATCCAGCTACAATGAGACACTACATATGGGAGCATGCAGATGTTTAAAATATCCTGGCAGAAACAGACAATTTGAGACTGATTATAGCCCTGGGGAGCTACAATGTATGCACCAGTAGGCTTTATGCGTACTTGTGCTTGACTTCTTGAAGCAGAACAGCCATAGTGCTTGATACATTTGTGAACAGGTAGTTCAATAAATCATTGAGATGTTGGTTGTCATCATTGGGAAACACAGATTAGATAGAAAATTACATGTATTTTTAGATGCAAACTGAAGCAAATATAGTTCATTTAAGATATCTTTAAAATTTTATACTCAAATATTATTTTTACAATGTTCCGGCAGTAGATGCTATTTTCTCATTGTGCTTTCCATCATCAAGGTTTCATAGTAAATAAACATGTGTGCAGAATTGGCTGGGAAACGGTGATCATTTCCTCTGTGACATTATAGTTGCTTCGCTGCACTTACAGCCAAAAAAGATAACTGTCGCTGTAATAAAAACCAGAGTGTGTAAATCCTAGCAGTTAGGAACATAATCAACACACTGGCAAGCATCAAAGGTTGCTCTTTACTGCCACTTACGTGCAGTAATAAACTCAGAGGAGTTACTGCATGGAATTTGTGAAGGTTTACATCAGATTGGGCTGATGCTAAGATAAAACAGATCAAATCCATGGGCAAATCACATTTGCAGAATGTTCAGGAGATTTCGGCGACTCAGAAGATGCTTGAGAGCAAACCGATGTCGTCAGTTAACGGGAACTGGACTAACACGGCATGAGCTAAAGTCATTAGGAGTCACAGTATTGTCAGAGATAAAGATTTAAAATCAATTTTAAGAAAACTGGAGACAAGGAGGGAGGGATTTCAATGCCTAATAAGGTTTAAAAATCTTTCAAACCCAGAGTCTTTTGTCCATAAAGCAGATTCTTTTCCCTTGTTGATTTTTTGCAATATACCTTGAAATCAAAACAAGTCTTTAAGCAGCATGTGGGCATGGGTTCATTTTGTTGTGCTCTTAATTCTTAAGAGTTTCTGGATTAATGCACTCCCCACCCCCATGTTATTTTAAAGAAAGAATTTCAAAATACCAGATTTATGGAAGCATAGTTGTTCACAGAGAAAGGCATCAGGCAGTGGTGTGAACAGCATTTTTATCTTTCATTGACATGAATTTCACCAAAGACCCGTTGGGCTTTTAGCACAATTTCATCTTGCCGAATAGCACCCATATGGGTGATATGGTATCGTGAGATTGAATTAGGCATCCTTCTGTGCAATCAATCCACTATATCGCAGAGTAGAGAGTGGGCTTTTTCCTAGGGCCAACATTTAGCAGGAAGCTCTCATCCTTACTCAGAATGGGAATTCTTTCAATATAATCAAAATTAAATTAATAATCGCAGTTACAAGAGAAGTTTACATTTTCATGAGGAATGTTAAATGTATCCATGCAACCAATAACTGTCTCTATTGCAATGCTTTTGATAAGGGGAGGAAGAAATGAACATATTCTTTAGGTCAGTTGTTCTCATCCCAACAGTGATATTGCTTCTCATCTCCTCCTGCATCTGGAGGGACATTTGGTGATATCTGGAGATATAGAGGTTGTTACTGCTGGGATATTGATGCCAGGCTGTTACAATGGGTATCTATTCATTAGAGACTTGGGGTGCTGTGAAATGGTCTAACATACACTTTATGACTCATTCAGCAAGAATTATCAAAAGTGCTAAAATTAGGGAACCCTGATATTAAAATATAATCATTGACTATGCTTTATTTTTCTTATCAGAAAAAAATGAGTGTAATATACATTGATTTTAAGAAACAAACCAACACATGGGAAGCACTTATAATATGATTCCATTGTGTTAATAAAATTTTCAACATTATCAACACAATTTTAATAGTTCATAAGGATGGAACTGTTTTAATTAAATCACTTTGAACTATATTTATAAGTAGTATAGTTTCAAATTTTTAAGGAAAAGTTATACATACAAATTATTTGCAAATGGGAGATTCATGTTAGCAATTATATTAAAATTTGAGAGTTATGTTCGGTAATATTTAAGCTTCTGTCTTTATAGTCTCAGTTCAAATCGTTACTTAAGCAAACAAGTATAAATGAGGAGGATTGCTTATGAAAATGACTTCATGACTACCTACGTAGAGGTCGTTAGACACTGTTCTATGCAGGCTAGTTGCTTAGGTAATTTAGGTAATGCAAATCAATCTACTTAAAGCTATTTTCTTTAGGGATAATTCCATTTTTTTAAAGAGAAAATGTTGTAATTGTCTTAGTGTCACTTTTCATAAAATACTCTATGTGCAATACAAAGTCATAAAATAGTATCTCGTGTAGCTCCCTTACAGTAAAACAAATCACCAGACAAGTATGCCTCCTTTATAAAAATAGATTTTAGGTTTCAATGTACTTTACTGCTATAGTGCATGTATATTCCTGATTGTTTATATACAAATACATATATAATATATACATATCATTAAAAACTAAAAGCAGGTGATCCTTTGGTGAGTGGAATTCTTGAATTAATAGATTCTTCTACTGAAATCTCCATGGTATGAAAAATCAGGAAGCAGCTCAAGGAAGGAGAGAAAAACCCCTCAAATTTCATTCAGGAGGTGTATTTAAACAAACAGTTTTCTAGCCAAAGTGGTGTAATTGAAATTTAGTTCACTGTGCTTTGAGCTACCTCTCCGTAACTAACTTACTGATGAGAGTGTGGTATTAAAAACCTCAGATCTGTCACATTAATCAATTGGGTTCTTTAGTAGTCTTTTGCTTGATGTTTATAACCTTTTTCAGAGAGTCAACCCACTGTAAGAGCCAGAAGAGCCATCTAGCGAAAGTCTTAGCTAATGCAGCAGTAGCGGTCCATTTAGATAAATGCCCTAACTGTGCATTTAACCACTCACAGGTCAAAGAGTCATGCTCATGCTCCCTCATAGCGAGATGGCTGTGCCTGGGCATGGCAAACTTCTATTGCTATTTCAAAAGTCCACAAAAATTAGGCCTCCATACCTTTAGTTAGAGCAACATGGAAAGAATGTGAGAAATAATCAAAACGTAATCTATCAAGTTCTGCACCTGAACACATATGTATAGGACTAGGGGGAAATGTAGTCAGGAGCCACAAGCCCAGTTTAGCTAAAAGTTAAGGGTACCAGGGGAGACTACTTGATGGTTTACAAGCTATAATGACACTGACTGTCCTTTTCACAAGGAGTTTTCCCTCACCCCATCATGTGCAGTTTATATGCTACTTGCCCCCCCAAAAGAAAACTCATACAGCTCAAATGCATTTATGGTTAAAAAGCTAGATGGTGAGTGAATGAGCAGATTTTGCATCCCTACTAAGAAGAACAATATTTCTAGATGTCATTTTCATGGTGCATGTTTATGCGGAGTGCTAGTCTATGTCAGTAAAGATACGTACATGAAAGGCCAACCAGAACAATAAAAATGCTTGTGAGAAAAAGGGAAAATTCCAAGTGTGTAGTCCAGATACTTTATTGATTCCTAAATTTGAATCTAAACGTTCTTTCCAAACTGCAATAGTTTATTCTTCTGTATCTCATACATACATATATATATATATATACACACACATATACACACGCATATATATAAACCTAAAATGTAAATGGAAGAGCTGCTGCTATTTGTGTCATAGAAGTACTTGCTAAAACAACAACGACAACCAGAACCTACCCATGTGCATATTCATTTACCCAGTTTGAATATGGGAACCGCCATTCATGAATATTTAGGACAAAGCTTACACACCTCTGAAAATAGCCAGCTTTCCCATTTCTTTAATGTTCTTTTCCAACTGATACCCGAGGCAATTACAAAAAAACTGACCATAAATCATCTCTCTGCCTGGGGTGAAGACAGACTTGAAAGCTATTCAACTTTCCCCAAGAATTTTTCAGCTGCTTAAAATGTAGGCGATGATTTCAGAACAGTCAAGGCTCCGGCATGGTGAAGGGACTTATTCAAGGCTCCAGCATGGTGAAGGGACTTCCTCACATTAGCACTGACACCAGTGGTCTTAACAGGCAGAACTCAGGCAGTGTGGACACATGTGAATAACACTGCAGCCAGTGCATTGTTGGGAAGAGAAAACAACATTGGTCTCTTGCCTAATGAACAGGTATCACCATTTCAGCTAATTTTATAATGCGATAAAACCTTCAAGGAAGAAATGAGGTGTAAGAAGATTTGAAACTAAAGTATTGCTTTTAAATAAAACGGCGAATCTCTTTTATTATTTCTTTGAACTACTGTTGGCTTTTATTCTCATATTGTATTTCCAGTTTTAGTGAAAGAATATTTGGAGGATCAGAAAGGTATCTCAAAACATATATTTCTCAATTATCAGAATTTGGGGGTGTAAGAGCTTCAAATCTTACTGGTAGTGAAACACAGGTGAAGGTAGAGAAACTAGAGAATGGTAGTTCAATGTCCCCATTTTATTTGTTTTGATTGCTGACAATTCTCTTTTTGAAGCGATTTACGTTATTTCCAAATTAAATGCTGACAGATGTTTACAAATGTAAATTGAGGCTTTTGATGGTGTTAAAATGAATCTCTAGCCCCATTATTGAGAATGAATGGACTAATTAGTCACACAGGTTAAACCGAAAATCCTTTTTGGTAATGAGGCCAAAACATAATTTATTACTGTAGCATGCCAGCGGTGGATAGCTTCAGTCAACAGAATTCTAAAATCCTTGATTTCACTGTGGGCATGTAACATGTCAAGAAACAAAACAAGTACTGAGTATTCACAGATTTTCTTGTACTGAGACAGACTTTAGTAATCATTCATGTAAGCTCTTCATATTATGTAAGGAATCCAGAAAAACACTAAAACATAACCACAATTATATGTCTCATTAATGAGGGTATCTTTACCTCCAGTAAAAGGTAAAGACACCTATCCATTCACCCACCTATCCATTCAACCACGCATCCATGCACACATGTATCCACCTACCCCAAGCTATTGATTTGAAGGAGCTTACAAAGATGCATGATAAAATTAATTTAAAACAAGTGAAAATATGGCAGAGGGAGAAATATCCCAGTATGTAAAAGAAACCACTACAATCATTTAAAAAAAAAAAGAGTTACATATACCAGGAGACACATAAGCAGCTGTTTTATTCTTTGGAAGGAGATCAAGCAGAAAAAACAAAGACACTAAGGGGAGAAAAATATAAACTCTAGACTTCTACTTTTGAAAGTCCTATTATAAAAATCTTTATCTCAGCACATGTGTTGTTTTATTTTTTACTTATATGTTTTAAAATTTTAATTTTCCCATTTTATGAAAATAAGTTGTTCGTCTTTATGAATATTATCAAATGTGTGCTTGATTCTTGTGGAGGGCAGAAGAAGGCCTTAGAGCTGGAGTTACAGGCAATTGCGAGCTATCCCTTTGGTACTGGGAATTTCCCCAAGTCCTCTTGAAGAGCAGAATGTGCCCTTAACCATTGAGGTGGTTCTGTAACCTCTATTATTTTTAAGTAAATCCAGAAAATTTTTCATTTACTTGTACCAATCTTGCAGTTTAATGTTTTTCTAAGAACTCTCTGAAAATAAACATGTAACCAAATTTTTGGCACAGAGGGCCAGAAAGTGAATTATTGAATCTTTACTGTCTTTTAATCTACTTGAATAGCAATACCAACATATACTATTTTTTCCCACTAAACCTTTAATGAAAATTCATTCAACTTCCAAAGTTTTTCTTACTTAATCCTGTCTACATAACATAATTGCTAATGAGGTATTTCTTCTTGTTTCTCAATCATCACTAGAAATCTGTCAAGTTATCCTTTATTACATCCTTGGTATAAAAAAAAAAGAACTGATGGTTTATAAGTAATGCTAGTTTTTCTTTAACATACTCTAGACATGAGTTATTGATCTGGTTTGCATTATTTTCATGGTGATCCTTGATTAGAAATTCAAAATTGAATGGAGTAGGACAGAGTCAGGAGCAATTAGTTAGCCAAGACTTCTTTATTGGGTGCAAGGGAACTAGTTCTTGTCAAAGCTTGTGTCCTCTGGAGAGAGCTTTAACCTAGTGTAGTATACAAGAACCTCTGTAGCACACAACACTTGAGGAATGGAACAGCAAGTGTTAGGGATATGGCTAGAAACAATGATTGCTTAGTAGAAAGTTCTCATTCTGATTTTATTGGAATTCATCAGTTGAATATAAATAAGGTCATCAATCACAATCCCCAAATAAGTCTGCATTTGAAAACAAAATCTAACCAAAGAAAATCATTGGTCAATGATGGAGAGTGAGCATGATCTATCCCCAAAGTCATAATGGTGTTTTGTTTGCTACCAGGAGAATTCATCCTTTACTGGTTCTGACGTGCTCAGCTCCTAACTTGACTACTTCACTCTCATGGTCCACACTGTCTTATCAATGTGTAGTGAGGATCTGGCAGTGCTAAAGCACCTACGTTTACTATCTACGAGGTTGACCAGTGATGCCCAGATTTTAGTTAAAAATCCAAGTCTTATTTCTGGTCTCATAAATAATGTCCAGTCTTGAATTACTTTGTGTATTCAAAGCACATGTATTTGTATACTTGCACATGCTCACACACACACAAATTTATTATACACCTATATTATATGTATGAATATGGCTACAGATCTAAGTATTTATAAACAGGAATCATAATATTTCACCTATCTAACCAAATATGATTGCTAATGCCTGTAACCCCAGCATTGGGTAGGCTGAGGCTTGAGACATTCTAAAATGGAGTAGACTGTCTCAAAGAAACAAAACTAACAAAGAGTAAGTAAAAAGAATATGAATTGTTTCCCTATCCCACAATTATGTATATTCCTATCAAATTTGATGTACAAAAATATTTTGGAAAGCAGGGGAGCACACACAATCCTGTCTTTATATGCTTGTGGTGCCTATTCTTTGCTGTCAACTTGATTATATCTTGAATTAGCTAATTTTTTTTTTACAATTAATAAAACGCTGTCTTTGCTTCTTGCATGAGAGTAAGGATGATCCTGTGGAGTGTTGAAGATGACAGCTAAGCATCCACTTTATTGGATACATTCCTTTTTCACCCAGCATCCTCCTATCCTGTCGGCTAAGCAGGGTCTGTATCCCTTACTCCAGTTGGTTCTTCACATAAGGCTGATCACTGGGGCAGCATACTTTTCCCCAAGATCAATTTCACTGTAGCATTGCTTATGTAGGTCATATATGCGAGTTTGATAATTATTCAATGAGTTAAGAATCCAGGCCTGGCAACAAGGTATTCTTTTTCCCTATAGCACTAAATACACAAATTCAGAGATAGTTAAGTCCTAATTCCTGTTATGCAATATGGTATCTACAGTGTTTAAATAAAGTGAGAAACGGAGGGCAGCAGTTAACAGCAGTATTAAGTGAAAAGAGAGAAGGGGAGAAGGACGAAGAGAGGGGGAAAGGGAAGTGAGAGGGAGAGAGAGACAGAGATTCTCTCAGGACAACACACTCACCAATGCTCCAAGGTACATTGGTTGTGTCTGTAGTTATAGTAGACATGACTTGTGGTATATTTGCTGTATTTATTTTAAAATGTGCCAATGAAATCTTATGAGACAATAAGTTTAGTACACTAAAATAGAAAAGTATGTACCTTCCCAAATTATCTTGCAATGCAGAATTCTGAGTACTGCTTAGATGAATTTTATTTTACTTCAAATACTATGTATGTCAGAGTACACATCTATATTTAAGCATATGTCTCAGTTAAATAGAATTGGCTTAAAATCTTATCACTACTTACAATTCTGGCACATTTTCTTTAAGCTTCTATATAGATAAAATATTTTATGAAAACAATCATAGTTATGTGTAAAGAATTTTGAAAATATAATTTTATAAATCGTATTTTATCTTGACTTCAAAATTGCAGGAAATATTACCAATGACATTTGAATTTTTGTTATCACTTCAGTAAGAATATTTTTCCTTATGGTCACCTATTCTAATTTCACTACAATTCTTTTTGTGTCCAACTGTATTTGTCTCCATTGCTCATTTGTGACAGCTCATTAAGTCTCAAAATAAGAATGAGAGAGTATAAATTCTTTTTCAGAAGTATATCCCCTAAGACCTGGAGCTAAGGATTGAAGTGAAAATTCACACCTTCCAAAGATTTTACCTATTGTGTCAAATTTTCAGAAGTGACAACGAAACTTTATATCTAGTTTTCTCATTATGCCCATGGTGGGAATTTAAAGTAGGGAAATAAGAGAGAAGACCAACTGAAGTTACATGGTAGACAAAGATAAAAGCATCTCGCTCTGAGCTCATCTGCCTACTTTGTGAAGCATCTTGTCCTTCAGGAAAGTACTATGATAAAACCCATTTGGGGTGGGGATGAATAATCATTCTCTCTCCTTTTTCTCATTACATATCCCTTAGCCACTCTTGTCTCTAACAGATTCTATTGCAATAGTTTTACATTTATGAGCTTTTATTTTATTTCATGGAAACTATTCCTTTCTGTTTTCCTTCAATATCTGGCAATAAATTTAAAGTATTTATTTATTTATTATGTATACAATATTCTGTCTGTGTGCATGTCTGCAGGCCAGAAGAGGGCACCAGACCTCTTTACAGATGGTTGTGAGCCACAATGTGGTTGCCGGGAATTGAACTCAGGACATTTGGAAGAGCAGGCAATGCTCTTAACCACTGAGCCATCTCTCCAGCCCTAAATTTAAAGTTTTATTTTCTTTTTGAGATGAAAATTATATGGCAATAATGACTGGCTGACACAAGTCATTAAAGTCAGACCAAGAAATAAATGTACAATCAAGTGCTGTTATGCAGCTTATTTCCATTGATTCTCGTGTGAATTTACACACTCATTAATTCACTTGTCCAGAATAATGTGTTATATTTGTGAGTACCAAAGAGTTCTGCAGTGGAAAACATTATTGATACTTTTCTGGCTTAAATATTTATCATGTGGTGATTGAACATGCAGTTGTTTCCTTTCAGTTTTGAGGCAGCATCTATCCTTTTGTGGATCAGGCAATAATTAATCATTCACACATTGAAGGTTGCTTTTCTAGTGCCTGCTATAATACTTAGCAGTAGCTTGCAAATATTTGACCAGTGAACCAAACATTATATTTCAGTATAAAACATAAGTGGCTTCCTAGAGAAATTAAGTGCTTTTTCTAACCACTATATGATCTCAGATATAATTCAAGCACTTAAATTTTTACACAAATAATTTCAAATGTGGAACTTGATGAGAGCAAAGTTGTTCTATGATTCATGAAAAATTGTCACTTTGAAAAGGATGAAGAACAACAATGTTAATTTCCTTAGAAAACAATGACTTTTTCCTAATCATTGAAAGGTAGAAAAAGAGATACCGCTTGTTTTTATTTTATGAACAAGTGATTTCCCTGCATGTGTCTGTGAACCATGTGTGTGCAATGTCACTGAAAGCCAGAAGAGGGCATCAGGTGCCCTGGGATGCTGGGACTAGTGGGAGGGGGGGGGGGAGAAAGAGACAGAGACAGAGGCAGAAAGAGAGAGAGAGAGAGAAAGGAGGCGAGCAGGGCCCTTTTAAAAGGGAACATAGTGGATGTGCATAAATGTGCATAGGAGGTGGTTACAGCTAAGGACATATACCCCAAGATCAGAGCAGTACAGATGCCTGAATACTAGCAACTGTAGTTAACTGACAGCTATGAGCCACCATGTGGGTGCTAGGAACTGTACCCAGTTACTCTAGAAGAGCAGCCTGTACTCTCTAATGCTGGTCCATCTCTCCAGCTACTCCCATCATCATTTTTAAGCAATAGATGTCCTCTCATTTCATAGTAAAATAAATAGTGCTGATATTTAAGCTCCCTTTCCCCCTTTACTTTCACCTTTTGGCTTTTCTATTTAATTTGTGCTATCCCAACTGCCAGTGTGGCTATCTCAAGAAGAAAGAACATTTCTTCTTACCAACACACCACAGCATCTAAGATTCGCCTATAAATACATATATTCTCTTCCAGCTGTCATTAATCTAAAAGTCCCTAAGCCTTTGCAAGTTAGAAATGTTTCTGTGATGATAAACTTGTTATACAAGAGACAAACTACTTATTCTGCTACAACCCTTCTTAGTACAAGCAAGGTGTGTTACATGTGTAGTTCCCCAGTTAAGCTACTACATTCTGAACAATAGATCAGAATAATATGCCTCAAATATGTAGGCCGGGTGTGTGTGTGTAAGAGAAATTAGCTGGTTTTATTTGTTCTCGGAGATGATTTTTGAGATAGACAGGTTGTTCTGGTGACTCTGAGAATCATGCTAAGTGATCAGATCAGTTTTTGTAATTAAATTCTCAAAGTGCAAACAGGGATGGTGCCATGCACTGGTCCTCTGTGAGAAGCTTGCTCTCTTTAGCATCAGCAGAGAAGGGCTATGTGTGCCTTTGAGCTGCACTGACTAGGCTTAAATCCCAGCTCCGTCACTTACAAATTCTGTGGCCTTGGGCAACTTTCCTAAGTTCTCCAGGTTTCTCCCTGCATGAAAACGAAGTCATCTTCAATGACTATGTGGAGATAACATGAGAATGAAAGGATTAAGGCAGGGCTACTGACTAGTGTGGAGCTGGCACATGAAGCTGCTGTGGAGCCTTGTTACACAGATGCAGCTGGTCTCACATGACACATGTTCTCCTTTGTCTTTATGGCAACGTGGGAACAAACAATAATCCTTAGCCCTGGACTCTATGAATATTTTGGCTAAAAAGTCCCTTCACAAAGGACAAATTCACAATTCCCTATATAAAATCTTTATAAACATAATACACATTTATACATACATATATGTACGTAACTGATATGAGAGCAGTGATGAAGTCACATGTATCAAAACATGCACATAGTGAAAACACTGGGAGCATCTCTGCCATTCTTCTCAACTGGGGACAGAACCAAAATCCATCCTATTTGGAGGCTACCTGTCATCTGTAGTAGGGAAGCCCTCTCACTGTGCCCAGTTGCAGGTCTTGACCTGCTGTCTTTCCATCCAGTTAGTAACCTATTCTTGTCAGTTTAAGATTCATTTTTTGGACATGGAGATAGTGAAAATATTTTCTCCATTATTTACACAATGTGCCTTTCAAAACAGTAGCTTGTTTTTGTGAATGTTATGACTGTGAGTTCTTAAGAGCACTTGGAAGTTGGTGCAAGGCTCATTAATGATGGGCTAGAGATGCATGGGAGGACTTGGGAGGACTTTTCTAATGTTTTCTGTTGAGAACTAGGAGCTTCTTTGGAGAGTTTACGTCTGTGCGTATGCATCACCAGACATCTGTTGGGGAACTCTTGCTACAAGGATGGGGGGATTTGATTTATTCATGTTATCTTGGTGTAGGAGGTCCTTCTGTATTTGTGCTACTTTTATTGGTTATTAAAGAAACTGCCTTGGCCTAGTTGATAGGGCTGTATTTAGGTAGGCAGAGAAGACAGAACTGGATCCTGGGAAAAAGGACAGTGTGGCAGACGCCATGAATCGCCTGCCTGAGATGGACATAGGTTAGAATCTTTCCCGGTAAGCCAAGACCTCATGGTAAACACAGATTAATAGAAATGGGTTAGATCAAGATGTGAGAGTTGGCCAAGAAGAGGCTAGATATAATGGGCCAGGCAGTAATTTAATTAACACAATTTCTGTGTGGTTATTTTGGGTGTAAGCTAGCCAGGCGGGTGGTTGGGACAGAACAGAGCCCCTCCCCCCTCCTTGTACTACATTATCTGGCTGTTATCTGCACTCTTCCACCAACCTGTGCCTCATTTGCCTTCATTGTAAATTTGGGGATGCTCACTGACCAAGGACGTGAAACAAATTTAGTCAATATAAAAATGTTCTCAGGAGAAATTATGAATCATCCAAGTCACAGAGCATTTAGAGGCAGTTGTCCTTGCTGATCAGGTGTCTTCCTTAGTTCTAGCAACACATCAGTGTTTCAGAGCCCAAAGTAGATTATTGCCTCTGCCTCAACTTTTCCCTAAACACTGTGGGTATGTATGCTGCATGCATTGTAGTGTGTGTGTGTGTGTGTGTGTGTGTGCATGAGTTCCTGTATGTCCAGAGGCAAAAACTGGATACTGAGTGATCTTTATCACTCTCCATATTACCCCTTTACTACAGGGTCTCTTACTGAGCCTGGGCTTGTGTGCAGCCAACAAGCCACAGTGATTCTAGTGTCTGTGCCCCCCCCCCCCCCCATAACAGAGGTTACAGGTATGAGGAGGGTCATGTCCAGGTTTTTACGTGGGTGCTAACTGTTCAAATGCATGCCTTACTCAGGACAACTCAAATGACTAATGGCTCTTCTCTTTTCTGAAGCATTGTAGGCCCCCCTTCCACTTTGTTCTTCAGATTTACTTTGAGCTGGAATATAATCTCGAGAATTAGTAAACTGTCTCTAAAGAAAAAAATGTCAAGAAAGATTGTCAAATAAAAAATACCAGGTGATTCATAACCACTTGGCTATGGCTCATGAGTTCCAGCACATAAGACATGCTCATTGTCTCTAGTGCAACATTCTACATGAAGATAGTATGATATTCTTCCATAAATATTTGAATTATTATGACTCCCAAATGGCCTATTCTTATTTCACCAAGTTCAGAGAAACTTAATAAATATGAATTCTCTCTGTATCATTCATTTAAAAATATTATTTTGATTATTGTTTATTTTATGTATACATGGAGGGGGCAGTAGAGGTCAGAAGAGGACACCAGATCCCCTGTAGTTGGAGTTCCAGGTAGGTGTGGGCAACCCAAGTCAAATGCTGGGAGCAGAGCTCTAGTCAATACTATTAGCTCTCGAATCTGTGCAGTCTGCCTATCCCCATTGCTATTTTCTAAGACTGAGTTAAGTAGAAGCCAATCATTTCTGTGTGCCACTGAGTTTGCTGACACAGGGATGACAAAAGAGGAAAAGCAGTGTCTTACCTTCTTTGATAACTTGTTCCCTGTCACACACACATGAAGATGGTTTCGCTTTGGTGACCAATCATCTGTCCTGAGCACAGGAAGAAATGCTTTTTACACTGGACAAATTTCTGCCTTTCCAAAACAGGTATTTGTCTAACAAATGGAGAAGTCTGGTTGCTGACTACAGGAGCTTGTGTTGATACTCCCTAAAGGTCTAGTCCATGGTCACTTGAGTCAGGTATGCACATGTTGAAATCTGAGCCCTATCAAGAGTACACTTAAAACTTGAATGAATTTTGTATGAGTTTTCACTTGAACAATAGGAGGAGCACAGTACCAACCTCTACAGTGCAGATGCTAGAGTTTAGAAACCGTAATAAATGCCATGAATAAACCCACTTACCGTTTCTGGGAAATAGTAAGTGGTAAATAAACCTTGGCTATCATCCTAATTCTTGCTTATGACCTAGTTTAAGCTTTCTAAAAGGCAAAGATTTCTTATTAAAGTGGATAAAACTCACCACCCAAGGACCACAAGTTGCAGACTGTGTACATTTCCCTTGAAAAGAATATTGTAAGAGAATGAAAAGAAGGCAAATATTGCATGAAGAATGCAATTATATTTTTCTGAATACCTTATTTTCCTTTTCAACTGCTAACTCCATTTTATTTCAAAACATACTCACAACCATTCCAAAGCATTTTGAATTGGAAAGCCCTTTTTTTTTTTGTTTCATAATAAGCTAACTGCAGGTGCAAACTCAGGGGAGACAGACCTTGGAAATTTTAAGTATGTTGCTATGGCAATGGTTTGCAAGAATGTGTATGAGTTCCATCTTAGCTTACAAGCATTCAGCTGAGTTCATATGTGGAGTTTCAAATCACTAGACACACAATGTTTGTCATTTACTGTGTCTTTCAAAGGCTGAGAAACAACTTTTCTTTGCCTGTAGCAACGAGAATCTACAAAATACTATCTGTCTGTCTGTCTACCTATCATCTATTTGTTTACTTAAATGTAGAAACTAGTTTTTACTGTCTGCTTTACATGGTCCATTTCCCCCAGTTTTTCTTCTCTGGAAGAGAATGAATATATAAACTCTGTTATAATCATTTTCAAAATTGTTGCAAATTCCCAAGATGAAATAACTAATTTTTTTCTAGTAGTTTTACATTAATATCATCAAAATTGAACTACACACCAAGAAAAGTGATAAATTCAAAAAATGTAGAAGATCATTTTAAAGGGATCTCTCCTACAGGCAGAAAGTGGAAGCACACGATCTAGTCATTGAACAATGGTCTCAGAGTGTCACCATCGCCAGCAGAAAAGAAAGACAGCAAGAGTCACTGAGCAAATTTTTGTGAATCATCCTTACCTTAGTTATCCTTAAATGTTTCACCAATGTTTAATGCCAAAATCTGAAGGCTAGCCTGACAATTAGGTAATGATTCTTGGCAAAAGCACTCTTAAACCCTTTAAATGGTGCTCACACAGTACTGAAAACACAGCTCTAAAACTATGGATTTGGTATATGCAGTAAATATTAATTTTTTTCTGTAAGATATAAAGTTTTTCTACCTACAATTAGCAATATAAAATTTTAAACCTTTTTAAAAATTATGATCTACAGAGGAGAAAAGCTGGATTTCTAGGGGTGTGTATACTTCAGTGTCCTTAGAAAAACCATTTTCTGTGAATGGTTCAGTATCGTATAAAGTGATATGCATGAAATAAATCCAATGACGGTGCCATCTCTGGTTTTGCGTACTCACAAACCTTCCCCACAGCAAGACCAGCTACCAAAACCTGATAGTCATTAAAAATTTACTTCTTTGCTATCGTGGGACCCATCCTTCAATGTATTCATCTGCATATATGCATGTACTGGTATGTGTACACACACACACACACGCACTTTATCTCTGCCTCAATACTTACTGAACACCATGTTAATGCATTTTAAACCTCCAATTGCATTCTTGCTATACCCCCAACCCCAACGCCATCCTAAAACTGCCTAGAGCAATGCTGGAATTAAACACACGAGAATACAGTAATTAGCTATGCAAACTGTCAAGTGGTTTTTAAAAAAAGGAAAACAACTGAGGAAACAGAACAATCAGCATTTTCAAATTCTAAGAGGAATTTACATTGAGTTTTCATTTATTTAAAATTAAATAGACTTTGCTTTAAAAAAAAGTCACTGAGATTTCTATGGCAACAGGGCAACTCGGCTGCTGTGTCTTTACAGCTTTGGTTCCCAATATGCTGATAATATAGAAAGGTCTTTGGTCTTATGCTTTCCAAATAAATTCTTCTCTCGTTCTGTTGTTAAAGGTGAAAAGTGACAAAATGTATTCAGAATGGATAAAAACAGGTCAGAGACTGAATTGTATCCAAGTCCTCATGCAAAGTCTAATTAAAATGCTTTCATGAAGGGCAACTAAATTAAATTGAGCTTTAGAAAATATAGAAGAAGAAAATCATTCTCAAAATATCTGGTGTGCTTCTGGGTACATAGGAAGGAACAGATATTTCATGTTGGAGAAAGAAGGCGTTAATTAAAATCTTGGCAATCAAATTGGTTTGTTTGGGATTATGAAGCAACTGGCTTTTCCTCTCAGGTTCTCTGTGGCATTCCTATGGGACAGTATGGAAGGTTCTGTATATATGGTTTCATCTGATATCCTAAGCTACACTGCCAGAGATAGCTAACACTCCTTTAGCCCATTTGCATCTAGGAATAGAAATACATAAGAATTACTTTAAATCTCAAATGGCATAGATATACAGTCCAAACACAGAAAAGAAATATAGCTCTTTTGTTTTTTGGCTTAAATCTCTTCTCTTCCAGCAAGCTGGAAATCTAGCATCTAACAGAGAATACAGTACACTGTGACTGGGTGAGCCTGGTCTAGAAGACACAGTGATCCTAGAAAAGCTCTGAGGGTTACCCCATTGGTCTGGGACAAAGCCCTCTCCACCCCACCGCTGTACACAGCAGATGACCCCTCAGGACTTCCTGAGAAGGCAGTGAGAGCCTGAAAGAAATGTATAGTAAGCACGCAGATTGCGATATCTGTTCTTAGGAGCTGTGCCTGAGAAAAACTGCACAGACAGCTGTACACGGGGACAGATACTACTACATGGCTAACACGCAGAATCCGAAGAAGCTCTCTAGTGCATATTAATATCCTGGTATGACATAAAAAGAGGCTAAGTTGGCCTGGTCAACTAAACTGTCTTGCTCAGGACTAGCTCTTCTTTCCTAGTTTTTGGACACCCTCGCCAAATAAAGAGTGGCCAACAGAAGTATGCAGTTTTCCAGACAATCATCTTCTTGCATTTTCCTTTTCAACTTCCCATGAATCTCTAATTATATTACAAAGAAGTAACCTTATGCACCATAAAATGACTTGCTGACAGTCAGATGTGAGTGGACATATGGGGATAAATGCTAAATAGACTGGAATTCACTGGTTCTGAACCACTCACTACCTGAAATATCATTGGTTTTAAATGGACTTATACTTTTGGGTATTCACCCCTACTTGAAGTGTGGCTGCTGCCACAGAGCATATTCTTGCTAATAGTACCACTTTAAAGCTGTGTTTCTCTAATTTATCCCTCAGTGTTAAGATTAAGGCATAAAATCCATGAGAAAAAAATTAGCAACAAAATTGCACACTTGAATTAAAAGAGAAAATTGGAGTAAAATGCAAATGCAATAAAACTGGGGGAAAAAGTTAAAATGAATAGTTAGTGATTCCTCAGAAATTAAGTTTCCAGTATTTATTTCTGGGCACGGTAGAATCTATCCATTTTCTTTTCTTATACCATGTAATTTTACTTTGCAATCTTAATATTCCTTAGGATCCTTACTCAGCTAATAATTATGATGCTATCAATATATTTCTTTCAATGTCAAAGAACTAAGTAGATTCTCCTGACCTCAATAAGGTCTAAAATAAGAGCTGGTGACTGAGCAACTTTATAACTACAGCTCTGTTCATGATTTGATTCTCTAATGACAGGGTGGCACATAGGAAAGTGGAGATGTCCCTAGCTGACATCTGCGAAAAGCAAGGTCAAGCAAATAGACATGACAAACATTAGTTGCAGAAGACAAGAGAGAGGAAGGCAGCATTTCTACACCTGTGTTTGGATAGGAGCAGGCTGTCTTGGTCCATTTTACAAGTGAGATAATAGAACCTTTTCAGAATTATGAAAGTAGAATTAATCTCTTACTCAGTGAAATGTGAAATAAATTTTGACTTTAAATTCTAGAAAGGGGGTATAACAGAAAATCAGCATTATAATAAGTGCAAGCAAAACAATTTTGGCCAGGCCGGTGCTATGACTGAAGTGTGCTTTTTAGATTTCGCTCTAATAACAACAAGGACTTCACAGTCAAACATCGCATTGTAAGAGAAGAGTGCCTTGAGTAGAATTTCTCCTTCCTCACAGTGCTTCCACTAAAAGAAAATAGCAGGTGCATTTTCCCACTTCACTTTCTTGTGGTCTAAGAATGGAAGAGCTTATGACAAAATGCCTTCACACCCCTCATCCTTTTTCCAGAGCTAATTCCATCCATTACAACAAATTAAAAATTGTGAAGGAATTATTGCTGATGGAAGCGTTAAATCTATAACAGAAGACTGGTCAAGGGTGGAAAACTGATGATATGACTCGTTGCTTTTGCAGGCCACAATGAAAAGAGCTGGCCAACAAGTATTTGGTTCCCACATCTCCTAATATCCTCTTCTCCTCAGGGAGAAGCTACAGTGTTTCCTATGTTGAGTAAAGCCTGGGGAATGTTGTCAACTGAAATCCTTCAAGCTAACTGCTCTGGAAGTCAAATCTATCATTATATGATTAGTTTAAAAGCTAAAATGCGACTGTACATATCAATTTATATTTCAAATTGCTATTTTATTTCCTTGGATTATCCATTGAATCTCAATAGGGAATAAATAGTTTCACTTTAGATTTTGACAA
This sequence comes from Microtus pennsylvanicus, assembly GCF_037038515.1. Taxonomy (NCBI): domain Eukaryota; kingdom Metazoa; phylum Chordata; class Mammalia; order Rodentia; family Cricetidae; genus Microtus; species Microtus pennsylvanicus. Next base: position 109,897,245 of record NC_134586.1, on the reverse strand, counting down.
CAAAATTTAAAAAAAAAATCCTGAAAGATATAATTACTACATCTTCTATATCTTAAGAAATTTTTAAATTCTTAACATAAAACCTTCAAATTCATATCTATGTATCTGAAACAAGACTAGTTCCTTGCTAAGGAGGCATATTGGCCATAAATATTTGCAAGCTATATTAGTTCTTATGTACAGATAGGGAATGTCCGTAAAAATAATTTGTCCTACATACTCTTTTTATGAGTTCAGACCTAGTTTCTTTTATGAGTGTTTATAGAAAAATGAATGTTTACAAAGTCTTGTTTTCTGAGTATCTCTGCTGTCATTTTTAAAATCTGTCCATCATGATCCTTTATCCACCCTGGCTCAGCTCCTTGGCCTGTGCTCTCTGTTTCCTGTGTTATCACTTTCCTTTCTCTCCTATTAGAAGCAACATTTAGTCCTTCATTTTAGAAAACATTTATTGATACAAGGCCTGATACTACAAAGAGTAGGCACACATCACTTGGGTGATGATTTCGTACATTTGGCCTCCGATTTTACACTACAAGGTTCTTATTAGGAACAGCAGAAAGGAACAGTATCAGTGTTTGTGATACATGGGAATAAATGCTTTTGCTTATAATGAATAATTAAGTTATTTTGGAGTCCATTGTCTGAAAAAATAGAATCAAAATAATATCACAGTCTCAGCAAAGTGGAAGTTCAGAAAGACAAAAAGCATAGGCAGAAGAGAAATACAGTCCTCTGTTTTTCAAAAAAAAAAAAAAGCTTGATTTTCATGAACACATCCTGTGTTTTTTTTTCCTCTTTTGCTGAGAAGATGCCCTCCCTTCTGCTGCTTTTCCTGTTGAGAGTTTCTAGTACACCACATCATCAGCTCCCTTACATCCAGCAGGCTCACAGGCAGAATGCTAATAAGCCTGTGTCCTCTTCATTGTAAAAATGCAGAAACCAGTTTTGCATCTAATTAGGGCCATGAGTGAATTATCCACACAAAACAAAGACAAAAATTCAGTAAGAAAATGCCAGATGCAAACTTAAGCAGGGTGATTTAATAACATGAAAAGCCATTCATGCTTCCAAAACTACAGTTTAAAAGACTCTTTCTTAGAAGACCTTTCCCCATATTCTAAAATCGTCAAGTGTTAACGTCGTTATTTATGTTGCACCTTAACAAGGAGGAGATCAAGCACAAAAAATAGCTGTAGGTGGTTTTTCAATTGCTGTAGAACCTTCCATGGAACACTTTATTGCCTTAATCAACTGAAAAAAAATGTTTACAAATTAGGTATGCTCCCTCCCACAAGTAACCTGTTCACATTGTTACCTGTAGAATGTCTGGGGAATCCAAAGTGGCTGTAAGAGTAGATAGGAACTTTAGAAGAGAGAGCTGAGCGTAATGTAGATGAACCAGAACAAAAAGAGAGAAAAGATTCCGAGACAAAACTAAGAATAAAATCAATACTTAAAACATAAAGAAGGGGGAAAACAGTCTTTAATGGAAAGGTCTTCTCTGTTAATTATGTTTACACCTAAAACTTTTTCAGTCCATTATTCCTAGTGGAAATTCTGAGCAGCCACGAAACTAGTATTCTCTCAACTAATGTTGAAAATCAAACTACTATCACACTAAAACCTCCCAGCATAGTCTCCTGACACTTAGTAAAAGGTAGAAAATGGAATTATTTCTAGAAATCACTTATCACTGTGAAGTAGTACCGGCAAGTGAGGTGACAGATGAAGGGAAACAATGTTTCATCACACGTTTATAATCTTAAATTAGTACAATTACCATGTGTTTTTAGATTAAAGAGGTAAAGGAAATGCAATGATTTAATTAACTTCTAGATATTACACACAATTTGGTGAACTATGGTGTTTTCATTCTATTCTTTACTTATTATTTAGACACAGTGTCTCTTCATGTCAGCCCAGTTGGCCTGGAACTCTTTATGTGGCCCAGGCTGGCCTTGAACTCAAAGATCCATCTGCATCCTGAGTGCTGGAATTAAAGGCATGTACCACCATTCCCATCTCCTATGAAATTTTGTATGTGTTATGTTTTTTAAAGACTCAGATACATTCACAAGGGCAACCATTAAAGTGTGAATCCATAATTTTTATATTTATAGGGATAAAACATATTCTTGCTTGAATGGCATATTTTCAGATTATCCTTGCATTTTAGAGCTCTGTGTCAATCAGGTGCCTGGTTTTCTTAGGCTCCTTACACTAAATCTTCATGTCTTCATTCATATCTCTTCCCACACAGTGCAGACTTGACACATGTTTATGGACTTGTTAGGTAGAGGGAGATAAGTTGAAATCAATATTTATTTTGTTACTGCACCAGGAGACTCCTTTTAAAAATGAGGTCTTTAGAAAACTTGACACCTGTGAAAGGGATCTTTAATTGAGAAAATCTCTTCATCAAACTGGGACTGTAGGCAAGTCTATGGAGCATTTTCTCAATTATGAGAGAAATACAGTCCACCATGACCAGTGTCACCATGGAGAAGTAGTCCTGGGTCACATAAGGACGCAGTCAGAGCAAGCCATGAGAACAAGGCAGCAACAGCATTCGGCTATGTCTTTGTTGTGGTTCCTGTTTCCAGGTGCTACCATGCTTGAATTCCTGCCTTGACTTCCCTCAGTGATGAAATGTGATTATGTAAACCATAAAAGCCCTACCTCCCGAAGCTGCATTTGGTGGGTCTTTTATCAGCAATAGAAAGTAACTAACAAATAATAGTGATTGTTATCATATTGCCTCCATGTAAATGACAAATTTGGGAATCTAGGAAAACTTGATTGCCATGGGTGTCCTTAACAACATCTCAAGTTTACTTCTTTTCCAGCTTGGGATTTTGCAAAACAATCAAGAACTATTCAGTTTAATATTTCATACTAAACTGTGGTTGAAGTGAATTGTGCATGTAATGTGCCATAATCAGTATTCTAAACAGAAATGCTTATTGAGGAAATAATACCACTGATAATCATTCCAGTAACGTGTGTAGGCTCTGTGTGCTGTCACTTCAACTCAAGGCTGGTGCCAGCATTGTACCCCTCCTTCCATCCATTCTCCCATCCTCTAAAGGAAACGATGAACTCGAGACCAAAACACACTCGGCCACACTGGAAATGTGCTGGACTCATTCACAAGCAGATTTGATTTACCTTCAGGCCCAAGATATTTATAATTTGCACCTAATCTAACAGTTTTAAAAATAATTATTTTGTATGATAATTCCTTCTCCTCCTCCTGCTCCTTTCCCTTCTCCTCTTCTCCTTCCTCTGCTGCTGCTTCTGAGCATTGATCCTAGGGCCTTGCACATTGAAGAGAAGCATTCTACAACTGAGCTATACACTTGGATAATACTAAGGGGATACACAGCCACCTGATTTTATCTGATCTTGCATTATTTTTCCTTGTGTGATCATATAACTAGGAGTGCTTAAAAATTTATAGCAGAATAACACTAGCTAGTCTCTCTTTAACCGACAGTTAACTCTTTCTTTAAGCAAAAGAATGGTCAGACAATCAGAAACACTTTCCCATTAGCTGATACTCCAGGGTGTATCAGGTGGATGAGCCTCCAGCTTTTTTCTGGTGTTGTATTTGTCCTGACTAGTCAAGTGAACTAGAAAGACAGCAAGTACCTTACTTTCTATCCAGTCACTAATGATACCTAGCAAAGTTTTTGTACAGATAAATCACCCAGTAGATATTTTCACAAATCATGACAAACAGATGTAGAAGAACCCTTGTGATGAGAACTTAGCCATTGTGATGTATTATAGTGGGAATCTCATCATAAAGGAAAGACAATGCCTAGACAACCCCCAAATTGTTATTCCTTGACCCAACTTCTCACTCGTTACATACATCTTTGGGCCTACTATTTTAGCAGCTACATATCTAGCAATGCTGTTTATGGACACACATTTCATAACACTACATTGAACTTAAAGATACTGCACTATAACAAGCCTAATGGAAAGGTAATCCACTCAAAGGTGGTGCTACTGGAAAACATTGCATGTGTAAGTGAAAACAGTGACTGTTAACACATCGTCACAGAGGGTGAGAACACATTTACTTATGCATATAGCTCGTTTATACATGGAAAAATGAGGATTGATTTTTTGAAGCAATTATTTTGCAACTGCAAAGTACAAATTTAAGAAAGATAAATTCTGTGAAAAATTGAACTGACCATAAATAAGCACTTTTATTAAATAGTAAAAGTGACACTATATGATAAGATTACACACCTTATCATAAATATATGCCGACATGTATGTAATGTATACTTTTATGTACTATGACTACAGGTTGTTCGCCTTCCCCCACCCCTGTGCTGGGTATCAAATTGAAGCCATCACACATGCTAGGTACACATGCCAGGCAGGCACACCTGCTAGGCACACATGACTGGCACACCTACTAGGCACATATGCTGTGTCACTAACTGATAGCAACAGTTATTTTGTCTTTGAATGTGCTCTAGGAGAATGTTCAGAGTGAAAGACTGCTAGGAAGTCAGCCAGTCAAAGGTATTTCCAGTACTCCTAAACCCCATTTAATCCACAGATTTACTATAATGTAAACATATATCAACATATTTTTGGTCAGAAACTTGAAATAATACACTTAAAGCCAACAGAATATCTTTTAAAAAGCAACAGTAACTGAGATGAGGTAATCAGATTTCAGGTCTGATTTTGCTGGGAACTCTCTAGCTTTGTTAAAATATTATCCAATGTGCCCACCACTACTACATTTTTTATCTTTAAATTAAGGACATTTGAAGTAACGGATGATTTATTGAAAAGAGAGCATCACATGGTTTTGGAGAAATAGTGAGAAAATATTTGAGACTTTCTGGCATTAAGAAAATAATTTCTGCTTCACCTGAAGATCAAAAATGATGTTGGAATAAACAAATCATTGAGTTTTGAGATACAGTTCTAGAAGAGTTACTAATGGCTAGCTAACTGATTCCAAATGGAGCTGAAAAGTTGAGGAGCAAGTAAAAATGTGTGATGGTAATTGTGTAATTTACAGCACAAAGATAAAAAAATATTCCGGAGAGTCTGGATTCTGTTCAGTGGCCATTTGTTCTGACTCTTTCTGCACTGAATCTCCTAACAAGCTCTGGAGATATCCATGGATCTATAACTGTCTGTGACTTTCTCCAATTATTTTAAATAATGGAGATTGCTTGCCTCCTCCAGAGTACTGTGCTTAGCTTCTGTTCCACATGTGAGAGCGAATAGGGCAGAACGGAGGCATTCAGGATATCAAATATCAGCAGCTTGCTAACAGTAAATAGGACAGCAGAAAGTGTAATCAGTTGTTTAGGTAGGATAATGGCAACCTTGGTAGAAATCAGAGAAATTCAAAGGTTACTTATAGAAAAGAATATAGTTTCATGAAACACTACTAAATTAACAACCGCTGTGTTGTCTATAACTGGCAACTTTGAGTTCTGGGGTAAGTAACATATCAGTTTTCTGACCAAAAAGCTTTTGAGCCCATGAATTGTTGGAAAAACCACAGAGAAATAAATACTAAGAAGCAAAGAAAGGTGGAAGGTAAAAATGAAGACAGGATTATATATATATATATATATATATATATATATATATATATATATATATATCTTTGTCTGGTAATAGTTATTTATTCAACACATAGCTCACCTATGGATTATGCTAATGCACACAACACCAAAATTAAGAACACAGAATTGGATGAGATTGGCTGATTTAAGGGTGGTATGACATTAGGTAAGAGCACTGCTTTGGATAACACAGAATGTTGTTTCTGGGCTGGAGAGCAGACACTGGACCTGGGTTCAATTCCAAGCTCACAATCACCTGTAATTTCAATTTGAGAGACCTAATGCTCTGTATGGGCACCAGGCAGGCAAGGGATGTATAATATATGCAGGCAGGTAAAAAAAAGTACATAGCATATAAAATAAATAAATCTAAAAGAGAAAATGTTGTTTCAATAAGTCATTTGCTAAGTGGAGGAACATGTGTACCTAGTCTTTAACCAATTTTGCCAAATGCTTATGGCTCTGAACTACATGTTTCCGTTTCCTACTTGAAAACTAGAAATTATAAGTTATGGGGGCTTTTCCCACAAACCAACATCTGTCATAGAGTTCATTGATTTCACCTGTGGTTTGTGAGTGTATCCCGAAGCTGTGGGGTGAGCCCATTTCCTAAGTTAAAGGGTATATGGAACAAGCAGAGACAGTAACAACAGTATCAGTGCCTCCAATGTCTTAAATATGTAATACTGCACCACTAATGATTTAATAACACATAAGCATTTCCCTGATTCATGTCTCAGTAAGAAATTTGCTTGGCAGATAAATCCAAATGCAAATGGAATCATTTACCAAATATGATTTTAGAGTTTGTGCTGTTTTTAATTGATGGATTGATTGATTAGTTATGTGACTGGTGGACTCTGAATCCCTAGTTGGCCTTGAACTCACTCTGAAACTCAGGCTAGCTCAAATTTGCTAATCCCTCCACTTCCTCCCAAGTGCTTGGAAATTCCACCCTTTATCACTGGGTCATTTTGTTTAATTTACAGCAATTAGCACACCAAAAGAGAAATCTCTGTCCCACTTTCTGTGTCCTGACTCTTGTTTCTTTCTAGGAATGTTAGAGGGAATTTGACAAATGAAGAACCATTCCTTTCTAAGGATAGGGCATAAAGGAAAAGAGATAGGGTGATGATAAAGAATCAGCTTTTGTCTTCAGCTTCTGGAAAAAAAAAGTGCTATAAATTATCTAAATACAGTTTAAGAGACCAATAATCTTCAATAGCAAAGCTCAGGGTTTCCATTATCTTTCTTAGATAATGATTCTTTGCTTGCAATGCCAAAGATTCAAAGGTAAGACCACAGACACCTACAACCTGGTAAAACTCCCTTGGAAAAAAGAAATCCTATTTGTAAGAAGCTCCATCTAAATGATAAACCAGTTAGCTCTGAAGGACCCGTGGAAAAAATATGTATCTATTTTAAATTTAATTTGAATTTTCAGGACATGATTTGGATCAAATTCATTTGTACTTATAAATAGAGTTATTACTTGGATTTACAAGGATCATTAAAATCTGAGATTTAAAAAAAGTAAAATAAAATCTGAGATTTTGGAAATAAGTTGATTTGCATCCTGCCCTTGTCATATGCCTTTTGGGGGGCAAAGCTGTGTGGCCAGGAGTGACAGAAAGCTGGATGGAGAATGCTAATAGATTTATTTCATTTCAGGATTTCAATTGGTCATTGAAACCCCCAGTCACTGGGATAAAATGAAGAGGGCCCTAAATAAACTAGTCGGACATATTTCTACATAGATATGTACGTTGATGTAAAAGTTCAAAGTAAGCAGTAATGGCATAGTAATTTATCATAGGCTGTCACTATTTCCAGTACTGACTCAATAGACAACATTTTGGTAACACTATAAATGCTCCACCCAAGGTCTGGTAAACATATTTAATAGTAACATACACATTTCCATTTAGATGTCCAACTCAAAGAGTACAAACTTGATTTGAATTTTCCTCCTATTTTTCTTAACATGATAAAGACAAAAAAATCACAAACAACATATAGGCAAAGCACCATTTATAATCTGGTACAGTAACTTGTATTCATGGATCTTCTTCCCTGTCTAAGCAGCAGAGGCTACTGAATTTAAAATAGCTGTCACCACAGAAATGATATCCTGCCTTGTAATTAAAAGAAGAGGCAGTCAGAAGTTCCCATGAAAAGACACCAGGCTTCCTTCACCAGGAAGCTAAAACTCTTTCTCCCCACCCCACCCCCAGTCTTCGCTAATGTGCAATCCCTTCTGTCTTCCATCTGCTCCACCCCCACCTATTGTCTCCACTCCCTGCCAAGCATGCAAGTCCCATCTGGACAGCCTTGAGCTTCTGCTAGCTCGGATTCCCATGGGTCTTGGGAATGCTTGAATGCCAAGGCATTTTTGCTCCTAACAAGAGCCAGGACTAGCTAGAAGAATATCAGACAATCCCTCAAGGCATATTCTCTCTCTCTCTCTCTCTCTCTCTCTCTCTCTCTCTCTCTCTCTCTCTCTCTCTCTCTCTCTCACACACACACACACACACACACACACACACACAAAACATACCCCACACCCCTACATACACACGCACACACTCTTGCATAATCCATAAACAGCAATTTTTAGAATCCTATGCCTAGATAAATTATTTCAGAACACGCTCCTAGTTCTTGCATTTAGGAAGCATTTCTAGAGATTAATATCTTGCTATCTTTGAAATAAACAAAGTTAGTATTTCATAAGCATCAACACTTCCATTATCCAACACAGATATTTCTTAACTAAGCAGGCGTGATAAAAATGTTACTCAAATTCTATCATCAGGAAATACTTATAATAGTTAAGTTTAATCACTGACCAGTAATACATTTTCTGTTACCCAACAAGCATATAATTCAGACACAACTCCTTGTGAATTCCCGGTAAAAAAAATCTCACTGTGCCGCAAAAGCATGCACGGCCAGAATATAAGCATATTTAGACAACATTTTCACCAAATCATTAACAGTAATAAAGCAGTCTGGTTAAGTATTGAAAGGAGCGTTTATTCATGCTTTTACTTGGCTCAAGTTAACACATACAAACATACAGACAGACAGACACACACACAAACACAAGTTTTGCTTGTTTTTGCCATAAGCATGCTGGAAAAAAAACTCTGAAGCTCACAGAAAAGCAGCAGACAAAACTAGAAGCAACCATGCTCAGGGTTTAAGGACATTTCCAAATTTAAAATCTCTCTACAGTTCATATACAGCGTGCAAATTTTTGGCATGCAATCTCCAAGAAGAAACATTCTCATAGAAATCTTAAAATCAGTTCATCCGAATGAGCCTGCTCGTATTTCCATTCTTATTGATTTTAAGCTTCTGGTATCTTAAACCCTGCATGCTGCCGGACTAAGCTGTGCTTAGCGGCTGGGAGAGAAGAAGCTACCTGCGAGTTTTCACAGTGCCATCTCATATCCATGTCTGTCTGGCTACCCTGCGTGCTTAGAGCTTTTTCTTAATTCTTAATGGAAATCCTAGGAAATTTAGTCCATCCTCGGAAATCAATACTGGTGACAGGAGAGCTCCCTGACTCAGTGGGAGATCAAGATGATAAATTGCCTGCGCATCAGCCTGGCCTATCAGTGCCCTGCACTCAGACGGGCGAGAAAAGACACAGAAAAGGCTCTATCAGTCACGTGTCACGGAGAAGCCAATGGTTGGCGTGCTACTGCAGGAAGGGATGCTGCAGTTCCGTCTGCAGTTGAGGAGGCTGTTAGTACACAGCCCAGCCCGCGGCGCCCCGCTCAAAAAGTCCAGGCAGCCACTGCTGTTTAATTTGCTTCAGGACTCAAGGGGTGCATGCAGTGCTGCCTTTAATCCCTGTGCTCACACGCGCAGGGGCTTTTCGTCTATAATTCTTTCCAATCCACATGATAAGCAGTTAGAAGAGGAAATGTTTTCTTCAACATCTCGGACCTTATCTCCTACTTGCTTTCCTTCAGATAATTGCCATATTTTTGCCTCGTATTAAATTAGAAGCCTTAAACTACAATTATTATGTTGCGCTTTTTATACAAGACTCTCTCCAAAGCTTTATAACTGTAATTATAATTTTATTTCTAAGTCAATGAATGGCACCCCTCCCCCCAGAATATAATGTTATATTTACTATGAATGTTTTTATGGAGTGATTTTTTTTTTGTGAGTGCAATTATGCAACCTCAAGAAATACCTTGTTCTTTTTGTCCATTAGAACTCTTCCTTTTAAAGCTGAAGAATCAATAAATATGTCATTTGATTGATCATTAAAAATAAAAACAAACAAGCAGGAGGCTCATATCTTGTTACCCTAATTCTTAAGAACAAATGTGTTAGCTAGCAATAAAATGTAAATATGTATCTCCACTACTACTACTGCTGCTATTATTATCATTAGCCTTTCCTCTGGAATTTAAAATAATTATTTGCTAAATAAAAGCTGCACACCTGGAATACCATATGGAAACCTGTCCCTAACACATCTGCTACCACACTAAAATAGGAACACAGTATACACAGTGCTTCACATTTTGATGATGTGCAAAAAAAGGGGAGATTGTGGTATTTTCTCAAATGGCAGTACCATGAAGACTTAAGAAACAAAAGCTCTAAAATATTGAAATATCTTTAGAAATAAAATTACATAAGAGAATGCCATAGGAACTTTTAAAATTATGTTTTATTCCTGGTTTTAGTAATATTCATGCATTTCAAATCCTTTTCAGAGTCACCCAACGATATTTAGAAAAAGTGAATCTGAGGATAAATAGTAATAGGAACACGGTCACAGTAAACAGTGACTGAGCTTGAAATTGCTAAAATCTCTAATTGTTCACTGATTATCATTTATATAGGACATTCCTGAAATTTGGAGCCCTGTGATAAATTCTGCACGTGTCTTCCCTCTTTCCTTTATTTAGCATCAGCTATGAAAAAATAACGGCGCACTTCTCAGTTTCTCCAAATGTGTTGTCTTGTGATTGATACATGGATTTCACCTCTTTGTTTAATAGCAGCATAGCCCTTGACAATAAGATTCTATTCCTTTAAAACAAAAGTAGAAACCAAATAATCACCACCAAACCTCAGCATCACATCTGCTCACTACAAAGTAGCATTGCTTTAGTTATACCAGAAACCTGTTTGAGTCATTGATAATGAATCGATCATGCAAGTGACAGTAGAGACTCACAGGGAAATACTCTGCAACTGTAAAATATAACATGATGTTTATACATGCTTAAATGAAGATATTCCTAAGGTATACTGCCATTTGAAATAGAAGGCACAAAATTTAAAGGCTGCATGTCCACAATCTTACACACACATACAAGTGGCATACATGTATATTTTTACAAAGACATAACATGTCCAGTAATACAGGTTTATCTGAGAAAGGAGACCGAAGTCAAAAAGGGAAATGACATATAGTTTAATCATTTTCCATTTTGTACACTTTCATCAACTGCATATATTATTTACTTTGTCATTTAAAGGCAATTGGCTAAATAAAATAATGATACTAGTGTTCCTTTAGGTTCTGAAGAACATGATGGGTAGATGCTTTGAGGGAAAATATTGAGGGTAAAGGAGAGGAATGAGAGAGAAAAGTGGCTCTCTTTTTATGCCAGGGAAAACAGTGGGGATGCATGGAAGATTGAGGTTTGACTGTGTGAAGACCCCCACAGTTCCCATCACTTCCAGGCTTCATCACCAGTGCTATCATGCATGGGTTAACAGCTAAAAAATGTAATGGCAGTTAATCTAAAGTGCCTTTGATTCTTACAGGTAGGAATGAAAAAAGATGTGATGTCAAGAATTTGTCTGTTTATCCAGACTGTCGAATCAGCCAGTTTTATATTGGTTTCTAGCTGGATACAACTATCAAGAAGATGCAGAGAGAAACTTGAATTGCATTTTAGGATGTTACTACTTCTTTAAAGGCAAGAAAATATTCCATAAAAACAATAATGATAAGTGCACAAAGACAAAAAAATCAATTTTATTGTGTTCTCCACCTGACATGTTTATTTCCAAAATCTAGAACTTAAGTTTATAGATATTAATCTTCATTCTTTGTTTCTACCTAGATTTCTATAACTTTAAGAGATATGAGATTAAAAACAAATGGATTGACTAAAGTTCATCAAGGGTTGATGATTTCTTGAGGATTTGTTTTTAATCCCAAATTATCACAAACCAGTTACTTATGTTGGTGACTCTGCCCTCCTTCTGTCTCCCTACCCCAGACTGGATATTCAAGGATAAAAGGGCATTTTCTGTTTGATACAACTGGAGGCTATTATAACTCTAGCTGTTATCTAGTGATGCAGGATGCAGAAGCACCTTCCACAGCACAGAATCTGGCCCCAAATCGCAATAGTACCATGATAAGAAGGCATGCTCTAAACACCAAGCATTTTTATTTTATCTTCTACCAAAAAATATTTAAATTGTATATTGTGATTTATATTATCAAGATGCAGTGAAGTAAATGAAGAGGGTTGGATTAGGCCAGTTCTGGAAAGAACTGAGTGAGCATGAGAGCAGAGGACAATTCAACGTTTGAGGACCTGGGAGTCAATGGAAAACATGGTAACAGGGCACCAGGGCCAGTTTGCTCCAATTTTCTCAAAGCTTCATAGATTTTCTTTTTATTACAGTAAAGTGAGAAATTATTTTACTTGGATTTATAATACAAATACCAATGACTTGAGTTCTGTGCCTTCCCATTATATTTGTATTTTTATGTGTGTGGTCAGATACAGCACAGGACTGGATGAGAGGTAATATGAAGGGTATAAGGACTCTTCTCATCCTCAAAATAAAATTCTTAGGCTATTTGAAAAATACTTGGAGGCAGGAATGGGAAGGAGACAGTAAGCAGAGACTATCACAAACTGCCCTGCAGTATGGGTGGCAGAAAAGGCAGAATGCCTTTATTTTCTCTCAGAAGTGGCCCTTGTTTCTCGTCCTTACACTTCACTGAATTGCTTCATGCATAAACAAGGCTATGGAAGACAGAGTTTTCAGGACAGGCTTCAGCTTCTTTCTCTTTTTCGCCTCCACTCATGTCATGTTAGTGCCCATGCTTTTTCAAGCCTGAAATGGTCATGGTCAGTGTAGCGGGACTTAGCTCCCAAATAACCCAGCAAGCAGAGCAACTTCAAGTCACATTAGAACTCTTGTTCATAAGAACAACTTCCAGGAATGAAGTCTGGCTCTTCTTTCTGCCCCCTTCCCTTTCTGTGAGCAAAATCCTAAAAGATAATAGCTATAAAGAAAAGCCCAAGACCCGTGGGTATCATAACAAACTGTTGTGTGGGGGTGATACTGCTTGTCAGGTTTCTTTGCAAGCTGATGGATTTTCACAACTCCTCCAGCTTTTGTAGCTCAAATAGTTCAGCCCCTTTTTGTGTACATCAAACTTTGGTGCAAAGTTTGAAGTTTGGCTTAAATTAAATGCTACTAGCATCAGAGTATGGATCAACACAATGTTGATACTGTTCAAGGTCCTTCACACACACACACACACACACACACACACACACACACACACACACACACAGAGAGAGAGAGAGAGAGAGAGAGAGAGAGAGAGAGAGAGAGAGAGAATGAGAGAGAGAGAGAGAGAGAATGAGAGAGAGAGAGAGAGAGAGAGAGAGAGGCAGAGAGAGAAAGGCAATGTAGATCAGTGGATAAAGGCTCTTGCCACGAAGCCTGATCACCTGAGTTCTACCAACATGGTAGAAAACAGACTCATTCAAGTTGTTGTCTAATGTCCACACATGTACCAGGGTATGGCCTAACCTTGAATAATAAAGAAATGTAGTCACAGAAAATTTTTAAATGAACAACTATTAACCAGAGTGGCATTTTAGGACAGGGAGAAGTTGACGTCAAGTAAGAGGCAGGATAGGCCCTCCACCCGCCCTCTCCATTTACAAGTATCTGCCCATATGGCACTGACGAGAAATTAAGGCCCCCAAAGCCTCTGCTGTTGAGAAAGAAGAGCAAGACCTCCGAAATATTCAAATGAATGTCTGTAGGTTAAGAAATACAAAATGGTATGCTTCAGTATATTTATATTTTAATTTTGTCTTGTGGGGGACAAGATCTGTAGCTCAGGTGAGCCTGGAACTCTCTCTGCAGCCCAAGGTGACCACCAACCTTAAAGTCTCCCCCCTTCAGCTTCCTGGGTGCTTGGATTACCAACATGAGCCACTGTGCTGAGTTCCCAAGAATTTTCCTTTTAGAAGAATTTAAGGATCTGCAGATACTCTTGTGAAAATGTAAATTGCCACTCTGTAGTCATCATGAACAGGAAGTGGGATGCATAGATGACTTTTTGAAAGACATATGTCAGGAAGTAAGTTTTCCATTGAGAGACAATATCATGCAAGGAATTATTTTGGAACCTTTTCGTTTTTCACGAGAGGGGAAAATAGAACTGGTGGGAACATCACAGCAGACTGTCTTTATGCACATTTATTATTAGTTTTGGCTTCCTTTCCTCGGTTATAGTGCAACCCTTGTTTGAGGAACAAAAGATGACTAAAGTTCTCTCATCTACTAACTAAACACCCATAGGTGTGTTTTACAGATAAGGGAACGATTGAGAGCTAAGTGAATAAAATTCTATAGACCAGTGCTTCCTTCCTCTCTATTCTTGCCTTTTAGCTTTCTTTGATACTGATATTTTATGTATTTGTGTGTATGTATGTGAGCGCACATGTGTGTGATTTGTGTACATGTGTGTATGACTGTGTACATGTGTGTATAGCTGTATACATATGTGTATGGCATGTACATATGTGCACAAGGCCAGAGATTGATACCGGGTATCTTCCTTAATCATGCTCTGTCTGGTATTTTGAACTGCTTCTTCACTGCACCTGGAGCACATCCTGACTACCCTGACTCTTTCCTCCTAGTGTTGGGACTGCAGGCACATGCTGCCATGCCTGCTGTTGGCATCATTGCTGGAGACTCATTCTCAGATTCTCCTGCTTAAGCCGCAGGCACTTTTTACTGACAGAGCCACCCCTAGCCCCATATAGGTATTGAAGAAGCAAAAATATATGGCCAACCCTGAAAACATACATATAAGTAACAGTATAATATCCTGATCAGGCTGTATTTGTGAGTTTAGAGTTATATAGTACATATACATGTATGTATGCAACAATAATTACTAAAAAGAGAGGCCACAAATTTGAAAGATAGCATTGTGGGGTAGATGGTCAGATTTGAAGGAAGGAAAGGGAGGGAAGACATGTTGTAATTATATATATATATATATATTCTCAGAAATAATAAGAAAAAGTGACCTCACAGTCTCTCCAAACGCATTTTACCCTGAGAAACATTTTGTTATATTTTACTACATTTATTACTAGTATAACTATTTATATTATATCTTAAATTATATAGGAATTAAGCTTTACAGTGATTAAGAAACATCTGTATTCTTGAAAATAGGTCACACATAAATAACTTTCAAATTAAAATTAACTTCAGTGCTCTAGAATAGTTATTTTCAGTGTCTTAAAAACTATGAAGAAACCTAAATGTCTGGCTTGCTAGACAGTTTCATTGAGTCTTTCTGATGTAGAGTGCTTGAGTCTGCACAGTTAGCAAGAACTGCATCCTTAGATAAGAACCATAGGACTGTGTCAGAGCTTCAGACTCAAGATTGTTTAGGAAAAGCCTCTAGTAAAGGATTTATCTTTGGTTGAGTTTGTAAACATTTATGTGTCTATGTGGTGTGTGTGTGTGTGTTTACGAGGCATGTGTATGTATGTGGCCCATGACATGCATGCAGAGGTCAAAGGACAGCTTGCAGGAATCAGGAGTCAGTTTCCCCCTTCCACCATGCAAAGCACAGTGAGGACCTCAGGTATCAGTCTTGGTATCAACTGCTTTTAGTGAGATAGTGGAGGAGGACAATACCCTTTCCCAAGTAGAGGTCACAGACCTCTGTTTAAGGGTTGATTGAGAAAAAAAACTAATCATTAAAGCTATAGTTCATGGGTAAGTTCATCAGAAATACAAGGAGTAGGGGAGGACATAAGAGAAAGAGAAAGTAGCAAAGGGAAAAGGAATACAAATCCTTGATTTGTTCAGTAGCAATCCACAGGAGGCAAGGCACAGTGAGTGGAAGCCTGTTGGAACCTTACACCATAGTGATGCTGTGAGCAGCAAAAATAAAGCAACAAGGGTAGCTGTAGAAAACCACCCAGTCCTGGGTGTGAACATAAACACACACACAGGACACAGGAAATGCGCACTTTAGTGAGAAGGGAGTGTCTTACTTGTTATCTCAACAAACTGGTTAGGAACCTGAACTGGGAATGAAGTCCTACCTTAATATAAGGAAAATCAAGGAGAAAAAGAACATTTCAGTTTTTCACCCAAAGACATACCATGTTTCATGAGAATTTCTATTACTAATTTCATGTTTTCCTAACTAAAGATGTCTTAGAATTAGGGTACTTTTTACATATGCAACTTGTAACCTTACATTAATCTTTATTAGCTTATAACTTTCTCTTGAAATTCTAACTTTAAGGATGAGAATAAAACTGCATACGTAACATGTATTCCAGATGCTTTTCAGGTAGCTTGTTTTGTACCTTACAATGAGACACATTCTCCAATATGTATTCCCCTCCCTCACATACTCCTGGCCCACTGTCACACCAGTCTTCAATGCTGGACCATCTAGCACATTACTAAAATATAACACTTTTAACAATGGACTAGATGGATTCTGAAAAAGGTTTTTTTAAAAAATTGAAAAATGTGTTTGGTACATGATCAGTTTCTTTATCTCTCCTAACAGAGAGTCCTCTCACACTTCTTATACATGAAAACGTATATCCACTCAGAAAACACTACCTAAGTTAGTAACCAACAGGACCATAGCCTGGTAAATTACCTAGGGTAAATCAGTCACGGGCATACCACCTTGATGAAACATTTTGTTATTGTCGCTGACATCTGCATTTGGACTTTGAGTCCAAATATCATTGGACTTTGAGCCACATATCAATGTTTGATAAATTAATATAATAGCATAGATACACTTCTATTGATTTAGAACACTCATTATTAAACTGGGCAACAGAATTGATCAATGAAACTGTGTGCTGTAATCTACATAACTATTCTGTACCTTTTAGATAATAAACCATTTTTTATTTTGTATTTCTGTCATTATAAATAAAACTTTTCTGTTCTGTGATTTTCCATAACATAAGCTCCTATAAGTGGGATTACTATGCTAAAGATGTACATGTTTGTATAGATCTTGAGACAATCTGCCAAACTCCTTTTCAAAGTAACTTGTTCTAATTTTCACATTGTCTCCAGGATGCTGTGTTCTCCTACGTCCTCTCTGGCGTGAACATGTTGTCTTTTCTATCTGGGGTGCCCTTTCCCATTTAAGAAATTTCTGGTACACTCCCACACATTATATTGTACCATGCTCAAATGCTACTCTTTCTTACAGCCTTCCTGAAGTCTCTAGCCAGCTAGTTAGTCACAGTTCCCACAGCACTTTGTAACACTTATCCAGTAACTCTGGATTTCTTATGGTTTGTGTCTTTCTTTTTCCACTTCTTTGTAGATAACTAACACCTAGAGAAATGAGACTTGTTCAATCTCGTCATTTGT
Organism: Microtus pennsylvanicus; assembly: GCF_037038515.1. NCBI lineage: Eukaryota > Metazoa > Chordata > Mammalia > Rodentia > Cricetidae > Microtus > Microtus pennsylvanicus. The sequence goes on along the minus strand of NC_134586.1, from coordinate 109,879,927 downwards.
TTGGTTTTCTTTTCTTTTCTCTCTTTTTTTTCTTCATTTGGTTTCTTGAGACAGGATTTCTCAGTTCAGGCTTCCTGGAACTTGCTCTGTAGATCAGACTGGCCTGGAACTCACAGAGATCCACCTGCCTCCTGAGTGCTGGGATTAAAGGCGCAAATGCAGCCACCGCCCGGCCAATATCATCATTGGAAAGTCAGCTCATAGTTTAGGTTCGGAGTATGCTTATTATGCAAATGGAAAGAACGAATGGGTCAACATGATTCTTAAGCCCAAGTTATCGAGTCCTTGTATTTATAAACATCACTGTCTTATGCGACACTGTGAAAGTCCACCTTACTCTAGAAACATATGCAATAGGCCTTTCAAAATATGCACACATTTTTATATTTGTATTTTTCATAGACCTATTTTTGTATAGTTTTGCAGATCTATTTTTGAGAGTAGATTGCAAAACTCTATGACATGTGGTGAATCAGGTCATTGGGTACAGTGGCAGCAGAACAGTCTACTTTCATTCTAAAAGGAAGCCCTTTTTATGAATGAAATCCTAGCACAGGAAACAGGGTGAAACAGCACCCGTGGAGTGCAGCCAGCACATGGCACTGCCATAGGGGAAAGAAACAGAAAACAGCTCCGGCTGATGAGCTGCATAAGTACGTACCAGGAGTCAACGCATGTGCTGTATCTCAGTTCATTCTAGCATCCTATACTTCATTTTTGCTCTTATGCCAGCATAAGAAATATAGACAAAACCAGTATGGCATAGCTACACTTTGAAAGATGAAGTCAAAAGACTAGGAATGTGGCTTCAAGAGAGAAGTCTGGACACCATTTACAAATTCAGAATCCTACTTCAGGCCCTGTTCTCACAGAAACACTAGCCCTTACCAAAAATGTTCAACTTTTCAATTGAGATGTTGAGCTTTGAAATACAGATTAAGTTTTTCTTATTTGCCATTTTATGTGTAGATTTATGCAGTCTATGATGTACTGAACTTTGCCAGGAAGTGGCAGGCTTTGTGCCAGTGAAATTGGTATGTCAACTCGGGTGAGATCAATAAAAAATCAATGAAGTCCTTAGTATGCACTGAGCTTACCCACTTCTATAAATGCTACATACACAGCTTAATGTGGAAAGCAAATGGAGCTCACAAGCATGATGCATAACTCTCTATGGGGCACAATACCATCAGCCAGGCTAACTTTATCTCCCTTGAGCTGCTGAAGAGAGGCTATCAGGATGCTAGGGACAAAGATGTCATCACAGGATGAACTTGAATCTACATTCTTTGTTATCAAATCAAAGCAAAGCCTACTCACTTCCTTTAGATGTCAAACCACGTCAAGTTATTATCAGTACACATCATATAAAGCATACTTCACATGTGATTGGGGCACATCAACATGTAATGTTAAAACAACATTCCAGGTGCATGCTCCACACAATATGCATGGTTATTATGATAACCAAATATACATTCCTTCAGTGAAGAAAATGCATTATGTTCTAGAAACTACTCCCATGAAAGAGTAAGTTCTAGAGTGACATCACACACAATGTAAAAGAATATGTAGGGCTAGTGAAATAGTATGGAGTCAAAAGCCCACTATTAAGTCTGATGACTAGAGTTTAACCTGAGTTTGATTCCCAGGACTCATGACAAAAAAGGAAAGAATGCTCTGTTTCAAGTTGTCCTCGACGTACATGTTATGATATGTCATGGCACTCTCCAATTGGAGCTAAACTAAATGAGTGGACACTTGTCCAGAATCACAGAAGACAGAGTTATGTATGTATTGTAAGTAATCTACTATTTCTGTAAAGCAGTCACTCTTCAGAGACCCTTGTCTAAGACAGTCTTACTCTTAAAACCTGCTGAAGAAAACAATGGATGATATTGCTTATGCAGGTTATCAATATAGATGTTCGTGAATAAAATATAGTAAATGAAGATTCTATTTAAAAATCTATATTTTAATTTTTTGTTTTGTTTTTGTTTTTCAAGACACAGTTTCTCTATGTAACATCTCTGGCTGTTCTAGAATTCACTTTGAAGACCAGGCTAGCCTCAAACTCACAGAAATTTGCCTGCCTCTGCCTTCCCAGTGCAAGGGTTAAAGGTGTGAACTACCACCGCCCAGTTTAATTTTTTTTTAATTTAATTCCATTTAAAATTAAATTAAGGCCTAGAGAGATGGAGCAGTTCTTAAGAGCACTGACTATTTTTGCAGAATACTCAAGTTAGGTTCCCAGCACCCACAGCTGGTGGCTCAGAGCCATTTGCAATTCCAGCTCCTGGGGGTTCAATGTCTTCTCTGGCTTCTCTGAGTATCCTCTTCCCCAACAAATAATAAAATACATTTTAAAAAATAAATTTTTATTAGAATGTAAAAAGACAGTGTTAAAGATTTATCATATTTAAAACTAAATAACTTACATAAAACTAAATAATCTGTTATTTAAAGCTAAATAAACTAAATAATGTTGGCATAACAAATTTTATAATAACTATAAAATATCGTTTTAATAAAAATTTGTGTTCATACGAAATTTTGTAATTAATCTGTTAAAATATCACACAGTTTAGTTTGTGGGAAAACTCTTATGCTCATGAAAGAAATGAAAAAGGCAACCATGGTTCTATTAGTATTGTAGAGATGTTTGTCTTCATCAAGAATGTGCTACAATACAACCCACTATGATGACTGACCACCAAAGGCATTCTGGGATATCCTTTGAGAACTACTGCTCTCTGTAGGACTTAGGCAACATACCCATTATTCGTTTCTGGAACCTAAGTAACGTGTGATTCTATTTATTTATTGAAGTTTTTGGAGGGGTGCTCCTTGGCACCTTTCTGATAGAGAAGACCATGAGACACAAATCACAGATATCATTCAGTTTGGGAGTCACAATGTATGTTAGGATACAATATTGACTGTTTGGTTCATTGACATATTGAAACCTATAATGCTGTGTATGCAAGTGCGTGTGTGTCTGTGTCTGAAGATGTGTGCGTGTGTGTGTGTGTGTGTGTGTGTGTGTGTGAATGCACATGCGAGTGTGAGCATGCACCTGCCGGGGGCATGCTCATCCAGATGTACACATGCATTTGTGCAAATGTGGACTTCACAGGACAACCTGCAGTATTGTTCCTAAGGTGTCACCTGTGTTCTCACTGGCTTACAGCTCACCAAGTAGCTAGACTTAATCAGAGAACCAGGGATGCACTTCTCTAATATACCTGATTTTTCATTGAATGTGGACTCCGGACATTAATGTCCGGTCCTATTGCTTGGAAAACAGGACTTTTCTGTCTAAGCTACCTACATAATCCCAGACTCATGAAGTCTCTGGTCTCTTTAATGTTCTTTAGAACAAATGATATAAAGATTCTGCCTAAATGAAATGAAAAGCTGACTGTATCTGAATTTATTCCTGTTGAAACAAAGTGGATTTCCTGAACATTAGCCCTGAACTTTAGAAGAAATACATGAGGGAGAAGATAAAATTCTAAACAAGCTATTCTATGTTTCCTTTTATTCTCTAAAATTTTCTAGGACATTTACCAGTTAGGTAGTGTTTGATGGTAATTTCTCAATTGCAAAACAATTGAAATCAAGCAACAAAGAAGGAAATGTCACTTTGAGGCGATTAGAAGCCAGAGTTGCATATGTTTGTGACTGCAAAGAACAAAGAAAAATCATTGTTATTATTTTTATTTGTGCTTTAAAGTCAGATCCTTTGAGAGAAATGCACATTGTAATTCAGAAATGAAGTGGTGATGTATTCTTTTGTGTTGAATTGTTGCAAAGAGAAATGGTTGGGAAAATATATATTAAATAGTAAAATGTTCTTCCTAAATTAAAGGCTTGATTATATAACAAATAATTATTTGATTGTAGAAGATGGTTTCATTTTCTTTCAATCTGTAGAACCCACAAAATGAGACATGGTGTCTACTCCTGCCTTGGTGATCAGTTAACTATTTTGACTGTTCTTTCAGAAAAACAGTGTATACTGAATAAAAGGCTCTCTCCTGCTAAAATCTTGGAGGATAAAACCAAATAGTTTCTATACTGGAAAATAAAAAAGGGGTCACACATCTGACTTCTCCTTTGCCGTGAGTCGCAGGAGAGCAGATTTGTTAGCTGTCTATTGTATTGAGAAGGGTCCACATTACCTAAGTCATAACTGATCTCAAAGCAGAAGGACCAAAGGCTTAGTAGCTCAGAAACCAAAGTCTCTTAGATATTTCACATTAAACTAACTTTGCACTTGATCCAGATAGGCAGAAAGAATGCAGCAAAATCTGACTGTTCAGCTGTGGGTCTTTACAATGTACTGAACCCTTTCTGTTTGATTTTTGGGAAAACAGAGGATGGGAGGAGATTTGTGAAGTGATTTCAGAGGTATAAAACACATGTTTATGTGCTTTAGTTCTTACAAGAAGATGCCAGGTGAGGCTATTGTTAACCATTGCGGCATAATTAACAATTCTAAAGCAGCAAATTTTCTAACACACTAAAAAAAGCAAAACAACAAAAAACAAAAAACCAACAACAACAAAAAAACAATCCACATGTTTGTAAAAATTGGAATCTACACTCAACAGAAACCAGAAAAACAGTCCCTACTACCTACCCAGACACAGTCTGCAGCAGAAGTTTTGAAACATTGCCCAGGAGAATGAGACAGCCACAACCTATTGAGTCAGAATTGAAGGTAACTGTAATTACATGTTATATTATTAACTTATGGATGTTAAGACTGTTTATCTCTTAATAAGCAGGCTGATAGTTCTTAACTGTACCTCAAATGCTCAGATCAATTACATATATACCATTTGCTTGTACAAAGTAAATAAAAAGAAATTCAATTTCTGGTTCTGCTTGTGATTTTTCAAGTGAAACATGGATCTGTGTTTGAAATATGCCACTCTAAGGCTTATTACACTTCAATGTAAAAAGACCAAGTCAGACATTGAGGACTGGCTCTTCCAAATGGGGGCTCATTTAAGACTCTGCATATACAATATAGAATAAGACCACAGAACTTCTGATCTTATGAAGTTAAATTCTCAGGTAAAATGTAAACTAAGAGTCAAGCAACACAGCATTGGCATTGGCATTTCCCTCCAGCCATATACCACATCCCGAGTTAAATATGACAAGCTTAATAATTGTCATCTCCAGGAAGCACACCCATCATGGGACCCATATGGAGTACACCCATCATGGGGAGCCACAAAGGATCATCATGCTAAGAAGGTATTATTAATTGATTTGGACTGAAAGCAAATTGGGTAGCATTGGGAAGCAATAGTGATTCTAGGATTTGGCATCTCAGTGAATTTTATCGGTATCATGAGCACACTAATGAATTTATAAAGTCCTACTCACTTATGTGTTTTAGATGAATGTCTCTGGTTAAATAATATATTAAATAATATAATATTTAATAATATAATGATGAAGCATCACTTTTGTATCTTCATGGTCTTAGAATGGCACTGTCTCATGTTCACACTGTATGAGACTATTTCAATCTGAAGATGGGTGGTACTGTCCGTGTGTAAGTACAGTTTTAATAACACGCTATGGATCAGATAAATTCCTGAATAGTAGAGCTATCTCTTTGCTTTCAACAATCCAAGAAACCACTCAGTAGACATAAAAGTATTACAGAGTGATGGAACAGAACAAAAAGGAATGTTCCTGATACTGAATGCTAAGAGGAAGGCTGTTAGACGTTGTTAAATTAGAGGCATCATGAAACTATCTAGATGAAAAACATTTGTAAGCCAAGCAATTACTGAAAGACGGTGAGATGGAAAACACCTGGAGCATGCAGGAGCTAAAACGGAGAAGGAGAAGGGGGGCCTGATTGGAGTTGTATTTGCTAGGCGATGGCATGGGACTTTAAATAAAATGGGCCACAGCCACGATTTGAGTTTTCCAAAACAAAGTACAACACATTTTTTTTTTTTGTTTATTTCATCCATAGTCAATGGAAAGGTTTAGTGTGAGTTGTAAGTAGATAAGCAGCAGACAACTGAAGGTTCCCGGAAGAGGTGAAGGATGGTAGTGGCAGTAGAGACAGTAGAGAGCAGTGTTTTCAAGTCAGAGTTATGAATGGGTCATTTGGGGAAATCAGATGGAGAGAAGCATGAGAGAGGATTTCAGTAACTACAGGGATCTTTGTTCAGTGATCATCTTAACACATAGGCGATTCGAGAGGGCAGTGGGTATGTGATGAAATAATAGACACATAATACAGGAGACATGTTAAAAATTCAAATGGGATATACACAGTAGCTAATGTTGGCACTATTACTCAACTTCAAAATTTGTGCATAATATTAACTTAAAGCTTTGGTTTGGCTTCCAATTATCTCTGCTGGTTTGTAGATGAACATATAGCAAAGTTCGAACTTACCCCACACTAGACAGAGCAACTCAATAAAAGTAGTATAGTTTTAAGTACTAAGTAAATATTTAATATACATTTAGTAAATAATTAATCTAATAAACATGCAAAAATAGATTAGAAAAACTAAAAATATAAAGCTAGGTTAACTTAGTTAAATACCTATAAAATATCTCATAGTTAACATTATACATCACATTGGTAAATCTGAAGTTATATAACTAAGTTAAGGAAGAAGGTAAGACCATCTTTTCCATCTCTTCCTTTAAAAAATATACTAGAGTTACTGACCAATGCACTAGGACAAGAAGAGAACATAAAACAATACTGGGATAGAAAAATAAGATTGCCCTTGTTTATAGTTGTCAATGTAGAAAATTAAAAGTAAATGAGAAAAAAATCCTGAAACAAATAAACAATAACAAAAATGTTGCAAGATGCAAAGTTAATGTAAAAACTCACAAGGGGGGTCCAGATGACTCAGGGAGCACTAGATGCAGAAGCCTGATTTAACTGAGTTTGAATTTGAAACTTAGGACCCACTCAGCAGAAGGATCCACATGGTGAAAGGACCCGTACCAGTTTCTTCTACATATTGTTCTCTTACTTCTACACATGCATCCTGACATGTAGATTCCTATACAAATGTACATAATAAAAAAGTTAAAAAGCTATATGGAGGCACAAAAGACCTAGAATAGTGAATGTAGTATTGAAGGAGAAGAGCAAGGTTGGAGACCTGGCATTATACAAGTTCAAGATTTTCTATACATAAAGAAATCAGCTCAACATTAACCAAGATGATGAAAGAACAGACAAAGTGAGAGCAGACCCATGTGAATAAGTTGACTGACCTTTTACAAAGAAAAAAAAGCAACATAATGGATAAAAAAAAATTGTCTTTTCAACATTTTCTGGTATATCCAAACATCCACATGTAGCAAAGTTATCCTAGACATAGATCTTGTGTCTCACACAATTATGTACCCCAAGTGGATGACATATCTAAATGCAATCATAAAAGCATGAAAACCTCTAGAAGATGTGTTAGGAGAAAACATACGCGGTCTTAAGTATGACTTTGACATTTTGGGTTTAATATCAAAGGCATGAATTCATAACTGAATAACAGATAACTCAGACTTACCCAAAATAAAACACAAAATAGAATAGAACTTCTGCTTATGAATTACACTGTCAACAGAATGAGAAGATGAGCGATATCATAAACACATATCATAAAGGGCTGTTACTCAAAATCTGCAGACAATGCTTGAAACCCAATTAATAAGAAAGAAAAACCCAAAGAATGGGTCAAAATTAAAACACACAACACTAAAGATAGCCAGAGTGCAATAATGTATATGAGAATGTACTGTATATCATGTTAGTAGTGAAATAATTCAAACCTAAACAGCCGAGGAATACTATCATATGCAGACCACAATAGCTAAAATGGAACACTGCAAGAAAAAAATGTTGTTAAGCATGTGGAATGAAGAAGTTCTTATTTCTTGCTTGTCCAAGTGTAAAAAGGGATGGTCTCTTGGGAAGAGTTTAGGAGTTTCCTATAAAACCACCTGTCCCCAAAGCCAGTACGTGCACGTACTGGCTTTGTGGGAGCCTAGGCAGGTTGGATGCTCACCTTACTAGACCTGGATGGTGGTGGGTGGTCCTTGGACTTCCCACAGGTCAGGGAACCCTGATTGCTCTTGGAGCTGATGAGGGAGGGGAACTTGATCGGGGGAGGGGGAGGGAAATGAGAGGCGGTGGCGGGGAGGAGGCAGAAATCTTTAATAAATAAATAAATTAAACAAAAAACAAACAAACAAACAAACAAACAAAAAAACACCTGTCCCCTAAACAAGAACACTGAGATAGAGAGGAGTCTTTCTTTAGGAAATACTAGTGAAGTGTTCACGGGGCACATCCCTCATTAGCAGCGTGACTGGAATTCGGTTTCTCCTTTCATGCAGCCACTCTATTGTGGTGGAACCCAGAAGTTCAAAGTACTATTTATTGTATGTATGGCACATTAATATGAGCTTGTCTGCCTTTGTTTATTTGCTTGCTACTGTTTCCTTTGTTTATTTCTTCCTCTCATTCTTTCTTGCTAGACTAAGTTATATCGACAATAAAGAGACAAAAGTAGCCTCTTTATGAGGCTTAGTTTGTGCATGTCCTTGGAAACCAATAAAGAAGTACTCTTAATCTAAAGGAACCCAGAGAGAACATGGTACCTGGTAGAGTGCCATTGTAACAAAACTACTTATTGCATGAATACACTTAGATTTTATAGGGAAAAGTATTTTTAAACTACACTCCTAAGGATTGTTGAAAAGCACACAATCATCTCACAGATGACACTGTCACAACTTAACTATTGGACCCGGAGTCCTATAAACTCACCACAGTTAAGGAAAAGACTTCATAAAACACAAAGATTGTGGAAGCCTGGCCATCCTCAGGCCAGAGGTGACCTCTGGGTCACTAAGAAACCCAAATTGGCAATTCACGTTTATTTACTGTCATTCAAAACAATTCTACAATGACAAGGGCAAAGTACCAAGCCCTTTGCTTTGTTTGAGGCAAAAGGTGAGAGAGAATTTCTAGAAGTTAATAAACACATTATCAGTTTTCTTTCACTTTGTCATAGCACCATGGAGAAATCACTGGCGTGTAAGAAACAGGATTCTGTCACACAGGGCCACACATTCAATGCAGCGAAGAGAATGAGATATCGACAGGCTTGGGTATAGATCTCAAAATTTCATTCAGCTCAGAGGGCTGATGGAAACACTCCTGGCTAACAGTAAAACACCTGAGGAAGGGAGAGAAAATGATCAGTCCTCCTGATCTTCTTCACACCTTTAGATTTCTTAGAGCTAGGGAGCCACATTTTCCACAATGATTGAAGAGGGTGGTAACAGCTGTCAAATCTCCAGAGTCAAGACAGGAAACTCAATTCTAACATTCACTAGAGAATAGACATGAGAGAAGAGTAACTTATAATTTCTGCCAATTAGCTGTGTTAGAATAAACAAAGGGAATGAATGCTTAAGGGAAATAGCATCCCTGAATGTTGAAAAGTAGAATCTCTTCATTTTAATAACATTGTAATGTGTAATTGTAGGGGTGTTGAAAGTTTATTTCCTCCTTAGAGTTTTAAATATATCTTCTGAGAGGAAACATAATATTTGTAACATAACCATGTTTCCAAAAGCAGTCGAGTCTCCTGCTTTTCATGTAATTTTCCAGAGTATGTCAAGATAAGAGAAAAGAAAAAAGTAACTTCTAAGAATGTGCAGTACCATCCTGGATAGAAAGAAAGAAAGAAAGAAAGAAAGAAAGAAAGAAAGAAAGAAAGAAAGAAAGAAAGAAAGAAAGAAAGAAAGAAAGAAAGGAAGAGGGAGGGAGGAAAAGGAGAAAAGACAAAAAATATTTAGAAATCTTGAGAGATGCCTTTGATTGTCCTGATTGCCAGAGGATCTGGTGACCTTCAGAAACTCATTAATCTTTTCAACAAATATTTGACCTGTGAAAGGAGATGGCATCAGGTGAGCAGGACACACAGTAAGCAATGGGTACAAACCGTTGCCTGCAGAACTTCAAGACCTAGCAATGAAAAAGACATACTCTTTCCCACGTTACAGGAAATTTATCTTTAAGACCCATGAAAGCACAGGTGGGACAGAATTTCCAAGGCAGAAGGAATTATAGTTTAGAAGCAAGGATCAGTTAGAGATAATAGAAATAAATGTCATTGATGTTTTTATCTGTAAAGATAGGGAATCTCTGGCCATGTAGAGAATGTAGAAGAATTTTTTCTTTGAAAGAGATAACATAAAGATGAGTGAAAGAGAAAAAGCATGGTGCGTCAACAGAAAACTCATTTCACCTGAATTGTACGTCACCTGGAAACACAGGGATAGACTTGGGAGTTGGAGTATATTAGGCTGACATTCCTATATGAAGGTATTTCTGTACTTATCTGTAAAGTTTAAGAGTTTATTAACTTACTTATCTGCATGTAGGTAAATAAATAAAAGATCTTGAGGAGATTTTCATGGATTATATTGTGTGCCCACCCACAAACATGAGGGTTCTTATATGTGATTGAGGGGGATAAGAAAGAAAGAGAGAGAGGGAGAGAGACAGAGACAGGGACAAAGACAAAGGGAGATACAGCAAGGAGCCAGAGGTCAAAGTGGTTTAGAGAAAGAACTATGTACTAGGCAATGAGTCATAATGTTGAATGGACACAGTAAAATGAATATTTATGTCCCTTACCTAAAAATAAAGTCACATGAATCTTGGAAGCACTAACTAAAATTAATAATCATAGCTCATTAAGTGGGTTCTTTGCCACTGGAAATATTAAGTGATATATACCGATAATATTGATATTGATAAATGAATAAATGCATTTATAGATAGATTTAAGAGTTATTTCAAGGTAAAATTTAATGCCAAAAAGTCATTGTTAGCCGATTATTATTACTGTTATGCAAATCTTAAACTAATCTACTATAGATGAATGGGAAAATGGAGAAGACCTTTAAAACCAACTATTTATTTTTTATTTTGTACGTGTGTGAGTGCCTGTGTGTATATATGTGCACCACATGCATACAGATGCATGAAGAGATAAGGAGACAGTGTTAGACCCTTTGAAACTGGAGTGAGAGGTGATTGTGAGCTTGTTCCTATAGGTGCTGGCAACTCTTAACTGCTGTGCTCTTTCTACAGCACAAGAGAAAAGGAACCTTCAATGAAAAGTGTGTGGTGTAGCTCTGAGGTTTGAGAAATATCCTTGAAAGGATGCTAAGCTTCACCTTCACAAATGTTTTCTGACTGCCAGCAAATAAAGAGCACTGTTTGTTCCTTATTTTATTTTCCCTAGTTCATCATTAACCATTGAGAAAGCTCCCTGTCTCCTTTCTCTGTGAAGCGCTGGGCAACTAGAGAGAACAGCCACGCTCCTTTCGCCCCAAAGTTATATGATCTTCAGGTCTCCCCAGTGTATTCATGGTCTGTCTTACAGCTTGTCCTGAGCACCCACTCTGTAGTCTGGGGTCACTAGAGGGTACTGCTTGTCTGACAAAATGGAAAGACTGGGTGACTGGTCTGCAGAGACTTCACAAACAGAAGAAGCTCACAGCAAAGGCTATGCAAACAGCCTGTGTGGATTTTAAGTCTTGAGCTGGCCCAAATCACTACAGCTTCAGGCATTTTCTAAAGTGCTGCTGCACCACTTTTGCAAAAGACAGCCTGGTCAGCAGTGGGGTGACCTCCACAGGCCGAATGCACCATGCCTAGCTATCGGGCAGAAATTTCAGAGCAAGCAAAACAACTATGGTTTCTATTTTCTGTCCCTAAATAAAGACCATTCAGGGCAACCATGACAATAGAGGCAGGTGGGACTAACACTGTTGATCACTGTAAACAGAATGATGGTGGATGGTTCACATCACTCTAAGTTTTGGGCTACCCAACTCTAAAGAACCATGTTCCCATGGTATTCCAAAACTGTAGATTCCTGTGTTGAACAGAATAGTTTGTGACTGGTAAGCCCTGGTTTTGCGCAAGAATGAGCATGGTTCTCAATATTTGTAGTTATTTTAGCTGACCTTGCACACACATACATATATTTAATGACAAGACTTGCATAATGCAATGAAAAATCAAATCTATTGTTTTGAACACTTAGTTGTGTTGATGCCCAAATGAGAATTGAAGACTACTTTTTCAAATAACAATTAAAAAGTAAAATGAACCAATTTTCCTCAAAAACCATCCTAAAATGCATTATTTGCTTCGCTACTTTCCCAATCAAAGGACATAGAATGTAATTTAACCCTTTACAGAAATATAATGGCATAGGATTCATTATCAAAGTGGTAATTGTTCCATACCCCTGCTGCACAGGGAGACCCTAGGGACTGTGGCTGTATTGTTAGCTTCCTGTGTTAGATACCTTTCTCATTGTGTGGCGAACACCTGATTCAAGGTGATAAGCAACTTAGGGAAGGGCTGTTTGGGCTCACAACTCAAAGGGGTGCACACAGTCCATCATGGCTCACAGTTAAAAGGGGTACACACAGATCATGGCTCACAGATGAAGGGGTAACACACAGTCCAACATGGCTCACAGCTCAAGAGCCAAGAAACTGTTCTCCATATGTTTGGGTGAGGGATCATCTTACCTTAATTTACCTGAATCTAAAATCCCATGAAGACACCCTAGACATTTGTTTCCATACTGATTCTAAACCCCATCAGTTGATTGTCGGGTTAACTACCATACTGCTTTACTGTAGTTTTGTTCCCTGTGAATCACTCCTTCATACATTTCCTGCCATTTCTCCCTGACATGATGTGTGTAGACTTTCTGTTCTTTCTCTTCTCGTAGTAGCCAGTCTCCTGCTTCTATCACTTAATGCTAATCTAAGTAAGCTATTTCCACTTTGTCAAAGACAGGGTATGCATGAACCCTGCACAGAAATTTCAGACAAATACTTCTTAAAGAACAATGTGCTGCAGTTAACCTTGTTAAAATGTAGATTCTGCAGGCTCTGGGCACTTCTAGAAAGGGAAGTGAAATGTTTCTGACCTCATCTGACAGGGCCCATAAGAATGGGTCCATTCCATCATGACTAAAGGTCAGAGAGTTGGAAGTTACTTCTGTTCCTTCAAGGTTACCATCAACAGTTCAAATAACAGATCAGAGAGGTCTGCTCTCTCAAGGTTTTTGTCAACAGGTATGGCTAATACCCAGACCTGATATTTCTACCTCAAACAAACGTCTAAGGATCCAACTAGGTTCCTACTCCCTTAGCTAGATAACTATGGATTCTACCAAGAAAGTGGCTTGCCTACAGAATGTTGTGGTTTAGGGTGTGAGTGCTACTTATCTTGTTTTGGCAACCGAATGTTTAACTCCTTCAGCAGGCCTGTTCATTCCTTATATCATGCAATATGGGTTTTGGGGTATTTAAGTAAATGGAAATTAAACGTGGGTGACATTCACTGGATGTCCCTCCGGATACTATTCTATGTTTTTGTTTCTTATTTCTTCTATATGTTTGTTCCTTTTGCCTAATAATTCTAATCCAACCTGGAGTGAACGAACCCACTACAGCAAGGATCACAGCAGAAGTTACCCCAAAAAGGTGGCTTATGACACTCATCCTAGGAAAAGATTTTATGCTGATTCCTGGAACAAAGGAGAAACAACCTATTGATTAATCACCTGATTTTAGCAGAACTGCATCTAAACTAAAAGCTCTGAGGAAGGATTAAGAGCCACTTTCCAGAACTTGTCCTACAGATGTAGAAGACAGAATGTAGAGTTAAAATTGCTATAAAAAAACCAAATTCTTTATCAATAAGCCTATCATCTGGCCCCATCACATATGCACATCTCCCCTCTCTGTACCATGCAGAACTTAATTTCCACCTCTCTTACATTTTGTTACTGAGGTGTAACTTTTACATACTTGTCTTCTCCTTGACACGCCCCCTAAAAATTATTGTTGAGTAAATATAGAAATAACGTAATTAAAATCTATAAAGTTCTTTCCACATATTTTCGTATTTTTGCTGTGCTAATTTATTAGATAAATAAGCAGGAATAGAAGCAGCATTGTAAAATATGAAGGTGTCGATTTCCAGTGACCCTCAGCATTTTCTCCTAGTTCTGTAATATTCTTTTCCAACTTACTCTTTCCTCCTGCCCCCACACCCACTAAGGAAAACACACACACACACTCACTACTGAATATGCATTATCGTCATATTCTAAAACCTTCTAAGGAAGGGTCTGGAGTTGATATATGTCTGACTGTCTCTTAACAGAAATTGAATTCTACAATTGAAGAAGGACATATACAATAAAATATAATGAATGAGAATGTTGAAAAAGACTTTTGAACCTTAAAGATAAAGTAAAAGTGAAAATACTCTGAATGCCCCCAGTATTCTGTCAACAGCAAATTCTTTTCCTTCAATTGCTAATCCACAGTTTTCCTGCACTAGGGCCAAGAGTCTCTCCTTCATGATCTAGTTGAATTTGAACAAATATTGCACACAGAAGATTCCCACCATAAAGTGCTAGCTGCAAGCCAGACAAGGCAGAGGCAGGTCAAACAAATCAATGTGGCAGCTCACTTATATCTACTTTTCTCCCTCAATGGCATATAGCATTTATTATGCAGTTAGGGAAAAATAACACAAAAAAACCAATTCCGCTAAACATCTGTGGAAAGCAGAGATGATTCAAATAGGAAAGCAGAGATGATTCAAATATTTAATTCACTTTATCAATGAAGACTGACACCAAGAGAGCATTTGGGTTAATGTGAAGAAAATCCATTTTGTTAATTTAATCAGGACACCCATTTGCTTCCCATACCTTTAACCAAGTCAGTCTTCACCAACATGGAATTCTTAATGTTATAGAGCACAGGTGATCAGAGAGAAAACATGAGGGTAAGATTGACAGTTAACATGAGGTAGGTACATCTGAAGCCGCCCTGTTTCAGGTCTCTCTGAATAGCAGATAATGAGATGCAAATAACAGTAGATGGTGAGCCATAGAACCGGATACATTTTTCTCCATCCCAGATGCTAGCCTGATGAAAAGCATGGAGGTGGTGTGTGTATTTACAGCTCTGATCTGCAGGACTGTTCACTAGGAAATAGCTAGCCATCCCTCACAAATCGGAGCACAGAGCAGGCAAACAGGGTGTTCTTTAGCCAGGATGTTTTGTGACTGGGGTGCAGAGAAGTCAGCAACAATAATAAGTTCCTGTCTTTGCTTCTGGGTTATCCTGCAGCTGCTCGATTGCGAAGGCCAGACAACACCTGGAGTGCAGATGTGCGGATGGGTGGAAGTCGTAGCACTGTGATTGTCCTTCCACAGGAGGACAACCTCAGGGAGTCAGCATGTGTTCCTCAGGAGGGGATGGGTATGCTAGCTGCGCTTTTCTCACAAGTCTCAGCCCGCAATCACTATACGCCTCAAGAGCCCAGCACAGGAGCGAAAAGGACTTGGATTTGAGTTCCATACCAAGAAATTTTGTTCCATGGCCACAGTGATTAGTAGTTCTAAGTTCTTTATTTTTGTCAAAAAAGCATAATGGCAACCTCTATTTTACAGAGAACTTGGAGGGTAAACAAAATAACATTTATAAATTGCTTAACAAAAAGACAAGTCAATAAATAGTAGTTATGACTTCTTCCATGGAAGGCAATAATATTCAAGTGTAAATTTTATGAGCTCTTTCAGTATGTCTGAAAATTAAAGTAATGAACTTGATGCATGCTAAAATTCTATAATCTCTAGAGGCTTAAATGAATTGAAATATGCAAAGCACTTAAAAGATACTGTAAAAGAGCAAGCTATTGTTATAGAGAAAATTAACGGGTAAAGACCCCCGTCTATTATCTGTATATATTCCTCTTCTACTGATGACTAGCTGTGTCCTTTGAACAAGCCACTTAAACTGCCTCAGTTTAATCATCCATGATGTAAGAATGATAATAGCAAGCATTATTGATTAGATTGGTGTTGGAATTAATTATTTAACAGTTATAAATGAGATTGATGTATATGTATGAAGCATTATTTAAACATCAATGGATTTTTTTAAAAGATTTATTTGTTTTGTACTATATATGTATGTGTGTTTGCTTTTCATTCTTCTGTGTGGACCGTGTATATGCTTCGACACACTTTTTTAAACACGACACATGCTATTGCTCATTGGCCTTTGAGTAGTTGCCAATTGACAACTCTTAACCTAAGTCTCCCTTTAATTTTGAATCTCTGACTGACTTATTGCAAGGATTGAAATGCCAACTGCTACTTCCTGTTTAAGATCATACTCTAAAAACAGCTGAGGAGACTACAGTGACAAATTTCTAGGGGCCTTGACAAAGCAAATGGCAAAAATACTGAACTATGGGAACTCTGGATTTTGCTAAAAAGCTGTGTATGCTTGAAGAGAACCCTGAGCTCCAGAAAAAAAAATAAGCCTTTTTAAGAGTGGGAAGAGGAGATAGAAATACTTGTTTATTAATGAAAATTTTGTAAGAATAACTAATAAAGTTCATCCTGTATATACCAGTTCTGTGGCCAGCTTCCATTATCTTTCCTTTTTTGTCTGCCTTTGCAAAGAACAAGTAATAAAGAAGTTTCCAGCTTGGCTCATGGTTGTTTGTATGGCTGAAGATGATAAAGATGAGTTAATACAATTCTGTGCTTGCAGACCTCAAACAATTGGAACCGAATAAGATGACTAATAAGTAAAAATAAAGTGCAAGGGCAGAATAAATCATAGTGAGGTTTTATAAACTATGCGGAAAGCAGATGGGGATCTGGGCAGACCCTGGAAACCCTGAAGTCCACATCAGCAGCTGAAGCAGGTTTTGTTTTTAGTATGAACCTGCTCGTGGCTAGAGTAACAGCAAGGGAGCCATGGCTTGAAAAACTAGAAAGAGATCAGCTTTTCTTCTTGTAGTCTATCCCATGATAATCATGACCTTTAGCGTGCTGAAGAGAAATTTGAATGGATAGAAGGGAGAGAGTGTTCTCATGCCCCCTAACTGACACCTGTTACTGTTCCAGGAGTGGGCAGAGGAGGCACCAGAACCATCAAGATTAACATTTTTATTTGTCTGTTGGTTTGAGACGCAGGGTAGAGTTAGATGAGAGAGGAAGTCGGATGATCCAGGAGGAGATCGGGGACGGGAACCATGATCAGAATATATTGTATGAAAAAACTGTGCTCAATAGAAAGATTACCATATAAGAGAATGGCATTGGCAAAGTATGGACACTTTCCCTCCAAAGCTTGTTCAAACAAGCAATATTGCAGGAGAAAAGCCCCATGAACCTTGTATATGATCTATAAAGTCTCCTGAACCATGAATATGATCTTGAGTCCCTATGAACCATGTCCCACAGAGTCCCCATGAAGCATGTATATGATCTACAAAGTCCCCATGAACCAAGATTATGATCTGGAGTTACCATGAACCATGTATATGACCCACAGAATCCCCATGAGCCATGCATATGGTCTACAAAGCCCCATGAACTATCTGTATGATCTGAAGAGTCGCTGTGAATCATGTATATGATCATCATAGTCCCCATGAACCATGTCTATGACTTACAGAGTCCCCATAACCAGGTATATTACATACAGAATCCCCATAAACTGTGTACATGATCTACAGAGTACCCATAAACTATGTATATGATCTACAAAGTCCCCATGAACCATGTCTATGACCTACAAAGTCCCCTTGAACTGTGTCTATGATCTACAGAGTCCTCATGAACCATGTCTATGACATAGAGTCACCAGGAACTGTGTATATGACCTACAGAGTCCCCATGAACCATGTCTATGACCTACAGAGTCCCCATGTACTGTATATATGAGCTATAAAATCCCCACGAACCCCATGAACTATGTATATGATCTACAGAGTCCCCATAAACTATGTATGTGATCTAAAAAGTCCCCATGAACCATGTCTATGACCTACAGAGTCACCATGGACTGTGTATATGATCTACAGAGTCTCCAAGAACCATGTCTATGACCTACAGAGTCACCATGAACTGTGTATATGATCTACAGAGTCCCCATAAACCATCCACATTATTTACAGAGTCTTATCCCAGCCCTCTGATGCACTCCTTTTCTCAGAAGTGACCTTTCTGCTTCCTACATAAGCTATCTCCATTTCAACAACTATGCATATGTACCTGCCCCAATTCTTTGTCCTGAGACACAAGAACCTGGAAGTCTCAGCATGTGTGTTCAAGTTCCCAATAGATGGGCTATTGGCAAAAATCGTCAAGTAGCCCCACATTTTAAGACTCTAATTCTGGTCCAATTCTTTTTAATTTATGCATGAAAGATCAGAGGCTTGAGGAAGAGACAGCTTGTTAATATTATACAGCTAGTTGCTTTCAACTTTGGAACGTAATTACAAAAGGCAATTTGTACATTTGGTTATTCCTGTTAAGTATCTCTATTCATAATGCTAAACATGGATTTTTGCTACTTCAAAAGCTGTTTTAGTTCTTAAATTTGCGATGTCTATTACATTTCACCAGTGTGAGGAAATGAGTGTGTCTAATCTTGTCAATGTAATATTTATTCTCAATTCCTGTTATAGTTATTTCTTCTTATTTGAAAGTTGATAAAATCTGTTGGCAAGTCTCTTAGAGCTGCAAAGTAGAAACTCAAAACACTTTTCAGAATATTCAATACAAATGGGCCCAGGAACCCTCCAATGGGTCTTTTTTTTTCTTTTTTAAGTCAAGTTTTTTGTGAAGTCTCTTGTGAATTTTAAAGTTATATAGTTATATATTACTTTTTATATTCATGTTTTAGAATTACTAAAACACAGCACAGTGATGTTTCTGCATTACACTCAAACATATTTTCAGTATTCAATGAGAGCTACAAGTAAGATAATGTGATATTTTGGATAAGAACTTTTAAAGGTATTACAGACAGAATCTGGAAGGTATAATAATTTGTTTTTTCTTACTCAAAAGGCAATTCTTTTCACTTAGAAATAGTTCTTGACAATAAAGTCTACTTGGAGAGATAAAAGTCTAAAACATAAATGCAGTGTTTATCGTTGTTTTGAGGTCTGAGGACAAAGCCACAGGTCTGAAAAGGTATGTCACTTAGCCACACAGTATTGCTAGTGTAAAAGCTGACACTGGTTGTGTGTCCTAGGGATAAGACATTGGAAGTGGAGACAGGCAGGGGTCATTCACATATCTTCTAGCTTATTTTAAGGAACGTGGTCAACATCAACCCTTTAAATAGGACAGAGACAAACTCAGACAGATACTTTGGAAATTCTCATGAAGGTGAGGACTCTTTCATTTATGGTGAACTACTTGTTATCTTTCTCAAGCTTTTTAAACTTTTGAGATTAGGCAATGAATTTACTAATCTCTCTGGACTCATAAACACACACATGTAAGAGTTAGTTATCTAGACAATGTGGTGTCCATGTGTGAGTGGTTTACCCAACTGGTCCACGGTTCACACTGGTAGAAGCTGCTCTGGTTTCCTTGAGACTGTTGGGGTTCCTGGCACGTAAGACTTCATGGCTGATGCAGTGGGGTCTCGAATAGTAAATCTCACTGTGTTCATTTGGGTTTCTCTGTCTCTGACATCCATTGGCTTCTTCAAAGCCTTATCTTCTTTACCATCATTTTCTTCCTTTCTTTGCCTCTCAATCCAATAATCTGAAGCAAGGTGGGGGTACCACGCATGATTTGTTTAAAAAAGAAAGAGTATCAAATTTGAAACAATGAATTATAGTCCAGTTAGAGAATGGTAAATACTGAATTTCTATCGTCTGCATCTCTCAAATACCATGACTGGTCATATTCATCCTCTATTACATGCATCTAGCTTAAGTACAAAGTACAATAATTTACATTCTTCAAGAGAGAAGAGGGGGCTAAAGGCTATTGCTCATTTCACCACTGAAATCATGAAACCTCTTTCAAAGTCCATAGATTATGGCATAGTAATGTCATTGTTTGAGTGTGAAATCATAAAAACATCACAGTTTAGTCCACATTGGGCATTTTACTGTCCTATAGAAGGGCACTAAACCAAAGCATACCAGAAAGACCAAGGGCCAGGCCAAAGGATCTCCCTAAAAATGGGTATTCTCTGCTAAAAGAGAGGAGGAGACTGGTGGACAGGAACTGGAACTGCACAAAATTTGATGCTATACAGAACAAGGATGTTAACACACCATGAAAACAGAGATTGTCATAGGAGAAATATGCTTTCAGAAAACGATGACAGCTTTCCTAATGCATGAGAGGATAGCAAGTGCTTTGCCTCTCACACGGTTTTCAATCGTTTTCTTTCTACTCGCTCACCACTTTTTCACAAGCCATTAGGACCATTGCCTGTCTGCATCTGCACAGTAGTGAGAAGTCTCCTTACTGGGGTGCACAGCCCTCAGACTTCACACTACTGAATGTGCCATTCATTCTACATCAATATTTTCCTCCCTGCCTCTTTCATTCTTTTTTCCTTTTCTTTCCTTTCTTTTGTTCTCTCTTTTTAGAGCCTCTCTATATAGCTCAAGCAGGTCTAGATACTCCTGCCATGACATGTTCTTTAGTTCCGGGATTACCGGTATTCCTTTACTGCCATGCCCAGTTACTTCAGCCTTAGAGAGAATCACTTCATATTACTGCTAAGAAATTAGCAGAGAAAAGAACCCCAGAAGTATATCTTTCCAGAATTTTTAATCACTTAGCAAATTGAAATCCAGTCCCCTTTACAACTCTCTGAACATTTGCCTAAAATTATTTATTTCCCTGTGTTCTAATTGCTGTTAGTGTGAGATTCTATGGTTATTAAAGAACAGTTTGTGGGTCCCAGTGAGGTGACTCAGTTGGTGGAGAGCCTGCTGTACAGACACGAGGACCTGAGTTTGGATCTTCAGCACCCATATAAAAAGCTGAGTGTAGTGATGTGTTCCTGTAACCCCATGGCTGGAAACATAACGACAGGACAGTCCTTGAGCTCAATGGCTCTAGCACTTCTAGCTGAATTGATGAGCTCCCGCCTTAATGAGAGACCCTTTCTCAGAAAAATAAGAAGCAGAATGAATGAGAAAAACAAGTGATATTGATTTCCGGTATCTCCAGGGGCTCACACACACATCTGTACATATAGAACCAAAGACTTTTGTTCAAACTGAATCCTCCACCCATCACAATTTTCTGGTACATCTCCACATCGTCAGAATTTTCTGTCCACCCAGAGATAGTATTTCTTTGATCTGTTAGCTTTATTGGAATTCATGTTGTATGGTGGAGAACTTCTTGAAAATATTCCTAGTATCTGTTTTGTTGAAATTAAATACTAAATACATATATAAAGATATGGGAATTACACCTTAATTGTCTCTGGCCTTATCAGTGACTAGGATTGCTTTTACACAAAATGAATGAATCCTTGGTTAGGGTCTCTTCAGGTCACCTCACTCCTTTATGACACCCTCTCATTGTGTCCTGTTCCTCCTCTTCTACCAACAGGAACCAAACACAGACTTTACCAGTGATTTCTTTGCTCTCACCATCTCTTCACTGGCCTTATTCTCCTTCCCATTTCCATTACCTCCTTCTTGAACTGCTGTCAATACTTCTTAGCTATTGCTCCACTTCCTGTCTCTCCCTTCTTAGACTATTCTGCAAGCAGATGATGAAGTCATCCTGTCAAAGTGTAACTCTAATTTCACTCCACAACTTATGAATGGCTAGTGCCGTAGAACAAGCCCGACCCCTTCCCAGGCTCTCCATGCTCTGCCTACTGTCCTTACACATTCGAGTGACACATGCTTCCACTGTGCCCACCACATGCCAGTAGTTCCTTGAATTATTGTGTGGAGCCTCTGCTCTTTTCTGTGTTGATTTAAGTTAAACACATCTGACTATTGATATGCCCATCTTTTCAGAAACAAAGAAAACATGTTTCCCTGTATTTAATACTTTGAGTATGTAATTTGAGACTTTTTGCTCATGAAGCATTGGTTTTGTTAAAAGAATACTAATCTACTTAGTCAATATTCATATAGTAAAATATTTTCTTCACTAAAAGCTCTCTAAAATGATAAATGATCTCACTTTATCCTTTGTTTCTGACATTAGACCATATCCAAGAAAGATAATAGATACTCAATAAAGGTCTGTTTAAAATGTAAGAAGACTAAAACTTTTTTATAATGAGCACAGTTTGAATATAGATTAAGATAATCCATAAAGCTACCAGAGTAGAGAGGGCAAGTAAGTATCAATGAAGAGTGTGCCAAAGGAATAAATTTCTTTCTATTATCCTTCCATTCTTTTTCTTCTCTTTCTCTCTTTTTTTATTTAAAAAAATGTATACCGTGTGTGTGTGTGTGTGTGTGTGTGTGTGTGTGTGTGTAAGCAGAAAATTTGTTTCTTTCGATTTACCCCACCTTCTACAGGTGGGGTAAACTGAATTGTCAGGCTAGACAGCAGACTTTACCTACAGAACCATCTTACCTACCACAGTGGGAATCTCGTATTAGCTAGACAACAGGATAATTGACCTTGAAAGTTCCTTACACACTTAAATTTCTGGATTATCAAAGGGGAAAGTGGAGAAATTTACTCTAAATCTGTAATGGGTTGAAAAACACAGAAAAAAATAAACTTAATCTCTTGTGCATCCAGAGGGCTGTAACTCAAATGAGGCCAACCTTCATGAGGCACAATCTAATGAAGCAAGCAAAAGCATCTTTAGATGATCCTTAAATACCTTAATTATATTAAGACAGTGTAAAATAATCTCATTTTCTAATAAAAAAAAGAGTACAACTTTGGAAACTGAAAGGAAATTAAAACTATCCATTATTTTTACTTTTAAAGCATTGCAAAGATCTAATATGCACAGGGCTATAAATTTGTGAAGTGCTTGAGTTTATTTCAGACGCTCTTTTGGAACTATAGCTCTAACTCTCATTGTTAACAACACAATGAGAAAGTTTAGTGCTATGATTTAGATAGGGCATTTACCTTACACAGTTCATGTCATGGAAATGTGGTCTCTAACGTAGCTGTAAGGAGTATAACGTTGTGCAGACGTAGGGAGCACTACATGGAAGGAACTGATTTACCTGGAAGAGTAAGTTATTATAAAGAGTAATACAGGCCCCTGGCTTCCTGCCTTGCCATGTGACCACTCCTTTTTATGTTGTTTCTACTATAATACCCATGTCATATGACTCAACCAAGAAGTCCCACACTAGAGATGAACAAATGTCAGCACCCCTAAATAAATACTTCGAGGAGTATTTTGATCTGGATATTTAGCTGTAGTAACAGAAAATATTCTAATATATCCATTTCTTTTCTAGTCAAGTAATTCTAACTTAAAAATTTATAGCATTTATTGTACCTATTGTGTTGTGCCATTGCCCATATGTGGGGCTTGGCTCTCATATGTTCTTTGGAGACTGGACTCTTGCCATTAGGCACGGAAGAAACCGCTTTGACTAATTTAGCCATTTTATCTGTCCCAATCTAGCTTTGTTGTGAAGTTTAGGTGATAGCCTCAAGAACTTTAGCAAAGAGCTGAAGAAAGACGTTATACTCTGTAAATCTGTATAACTCTTATCAACAGATTAGGCAAGGTTTTCACAAATTAAGAAACTCACTTCATTGATTATATTTCTCCAAGACTTTAGAAACTCTTGGAAAAGGAGAGTCAATGTTTTAAGCAGAATCAATTCAACACAGTCACCACCAGGTCTCTTCTTTTTCTTTCTTTTGGGACAGGATCTCATTACATCACGGAAATTGGTCTCAAACTCACAAAAATTCACTGCCTCTGCCTCGATAGTGCTCAGATTAAAGCCATGTGCCAACTTATCAGACTACAAGTTTTCTGAGTAAGTTGTATTTAGGATAACACAGACATCAAGCAAGTGTCCTTTGCCACACCATAAATATGGTGGAAAGAACATAATTTAAGTGATGGAGACAGCATGTGAGAATTAAATGACCTGAGTTTGTTTCTTTTCCATGTTCCTCAGGGTGCTTAAGTTTCCTTTAGATATACAGAGGTCATGATGAAATCATGCAGAAAGCATGGGCAGCAAGAACAGATATAACACACTGACCTGGAAACCCTTTTAGGGAGCCATGAAACACCTGCTTCTTTTAGTTCTTTCCTCCCTACAAGAGTTCAGCATGAGACATTGAACACCACAGCAGACGGACACTGAGTAAATCTGAGTTAACTGATATGGTCTTGTATTATGGAATCTGAAGCAAGTGCCATAATTCAATTCAAACAAAGATCAAACATTCAAAGTTCTATATGCAAGAAAGAGTAAAGGGTTTTATCCTTTAGACTTCTGGTCCTGAAGCAACAAGATTACTCCATATAACAAGAGCCATAATATCATTAGGATGTAAGCATGTTATTGCCAGCTTTCATTATAATGTTTTCAAGGCAACTGCTGAATTTATTTATAAAATATTAATGACATAAAGTATCCCTAGTAAGCAAATCACTATGAGTCAGAAAGCCCATTATGATCTCAATTGATAGTCTACAATTATCACTATTATTTTTCCCCAAATGTTTAATGAATAAACTGAGAGTTTAGCTGGGGGTCTCTCATAGTTGCTATAAGTTTTACAAATGTGAACAGCATGAGAGACAACAGCCAGAATATGTAATTTGTATCTTGACCAGAGAGTAACCACAATTCCTAAGGATCCTTCCTGCCACCATCTTGTGGTCATTGGGTATAGAAGGTTTCACTAAAGATCCAAAATTGACAAGAGTTTCAAGGGTCTTACTCAGTGAACATTAAATACAGAATTCTTTATTTTCTTTATTGAGTGCTAGAGAAACACTAGTGCTGAACCTCAAAGTACAAAAAATAACTTGCTGGAAATGGATTTGCCGGAGGGAGGCACCGCACCTTGAAATTAATGACTCTCCCAGCCAAGGCAAGCAGTCCTTTGCACCTTCCTATGCAATCCATGCACACCCTTTTGCCTTTGGGAATGCAAAGAATCCTATCCAGAGTTTTATGCCTCTGCAGGGGAAATTGTTGTTGTGCGCAATTAGCATATTTACTAAGGCTTGGCATTACTTTTGGTAATTAAACTCATACAAAGAGAGAGACATATCCAATTCAAGATGATTATATTGCACAGTAATACAATCATAATGGTCGCCTGACAATTATTAAAATATACTAAATTCTTCCTTATAGTAGAAGTATTCACCAGAGCAGCTTCTGAATAGGATCATTGCAGTGTTTTCTGTTTAAATATGTTTTTCTGTACAGAGAATTATAATTACATTTGCATAACTACTATAATCAATGTAGAAGCATGACTGAAATTTTTGTTCTTTAAATCACTATTCTTTGGGATTTCAGGAGTTCTGAAGCCTCCTCTGGGCTTGTGAACTGCTATTTTAGTTTGTAATGGGATAAATATAATTTTATGTCCTCTTTATATGAATAAAATATTCTAGAAACAGCACAGAATAAAAGTATATTGTGTAATTTAGGTCTTCAAAAAGACTAGGCTTTTAATTTACAAGATCAATGTTTATATCAAACAAAACAATTATACAGGAAAACCCCCACTAAGATCACAATAGTATAATAAATGTGATGTGATCTATGTGCCATAAACTCATAGGAGATGGGGAGCAAATACCTTTAAATTTCAGTATGCTGTACTTACTGAGGTTAGTTCGTGTGGCTGAGATAATTTCTGTCCCATTTCCAGACCACAAACCTGTGATGCCTTTTGAATGTTCTCCTTTACTTCAGCTGAATTCAGCAGGCTACCTTGATACCTGATGTTTCAGTTATATATTCTTTTTTTTTTTGTCTAGTCAGATCTGAGGAAAATAATAAACACACCTAAAATAAAGAATCTGCCACCAGTCTTTGAGAACCATGAATCAAAGCAAACTTCTCTAGTAAAACTTTCCTTCCTCTGAGCAGACTGCAGAGAATGTCAAACAAGACCCTCCCAACAGCATCTGATTGGGTATGTGTCAGGAAAGAAGATCAAGGCACAAGCCTGAGAATCTAAAATCTAGTTTATCTCTGGTCCTGTTGCAAGCTGTGTTTGGTAACCAGCTAGCTCCTCAAGGCAATATTATCCCCAAGGACCAGACCAGAGCAAAGCATGCTCTCAATAGCACAGTCTGTGTGTATTTCCTGAGGGGCACATGGATGAAGTCACTCTAGGAAGAAACTCTAAGGCATTTCTCAAACACAAAACTTCAAGCATATCCTTGTGCAAAGATGCCAAACCTAATTCAATCTTTTCAAAGTTGTCCCTTTTTGGAAGATCTGGAATCCTACTAAAAATTGCACAGAAACTGTTTTAATGACCAA
Source organism: Microtus pennsylvanicus (assembly GCF_037038515.1). Classification (NCBI taxonomy): domain Eukaryota; kingdom Metazoa; phylum Chordata; class Mammalia; order Rodentia; family Cricetidae; genus Microtus; species Microtus pennsylvanicus. Next base: position 109,853,520 of record NC_134586.1, on the reverse strand, counting down.
TTAATTCAGATTGACAGATACACATAAATAAACATGCTCAGTGAGTAATAAGCAAGGGCCACATGGATTCCCGAAGGAGTGTATATGGAGTTGAGGAAAGAAATGGAGATTAATGCAAGATATGCTAGCTGCATATACACGAGTATTTTTGTGTTTGTTTACCTGTGAACAACAGAGCCCAGTAGGCTTCTTGTGTTTATATATATATACACATAATTCTTCATTACTCACAAACTTGTCTGGCACACATCTAGATCAAGAAAGCATGAGGCGCTCCACCTAATTTGCAAAACATGTAAATCCAAGGACATCATTCTTACAATTCCTCTCTTTTGGGGGGTCATTTCAAAACTGGGTGACCTGGAGCTCACATGTAGCCTGGGCTGGCCTCAAACTAATAGAAATCTGACTATGGCTGTCTCCCAAGGGCGGGTTTTAAAATCACGTGCCACTATACCCAGTGGCATGTCCCTCTTTTAAGCATGAGGAATTGTGTTTTTAGAGAAATATTATAAAACAAAAAATCAGGTGAAGAATTTTAGGAACTCTGAGGTGGATGATTATTAAGTACCTACTAATGTTTTTATCTTTTCTTTCCTCTAATGTTATGTAGATGAAAGTTATATATTAAAATATAAAAGTATTTAGTACACGAAGAAATGCATATACTTTCCATCAGTCTTCAAAGTAGCCTACTTGATAATTGTAGTTACTCCTGGGCTGGAGTGGGTCCAGTTCCTGACTACTCTTGTGGGGACCTATGGTGCTTGTGACTTTGGTCTTTCCCACTGTGGTATAAGCATCAATGGAAAAGGACATCGAGCCCTTTCATAGCGGAGAAAACACACATGCATGGAACAGAAGTTCCGTATTTGCCCATCAACATGACCTCCATTGCAAAGCCCCTTCCACAAGTCTCTCAGATTGTGATCTCATTGCTTCATGTGTACAAAGCATGGCTTTATTTGATTTCTTTCCTGTTGTGTTATTTTAATAAGTATTTCATCATCCAATCTTTAGGGAGGACACTTGCACATACTCCTAATGGCCATAGTTTTGGCTTTTGATTTTGGTTTTGATATGATTATGAAGAATAGCCTGGATACAGTTCTCATTAAAATGTGTTTGTTCAAAATCCTACATAAATGGTTTTATTGACTTCTGTAGTTCTCAAGTTAAATGTTCCCTATAGAATTAATTTAATTTTAGTCTTTGAATAGTTGGTCTTGCATCCATAGTTATAGAAGTCTCTTTTAATAAAAAGGCTCTAAAGAATATTGCTGCACTGTGTCTTAGCACCATATACTACATTGATAGAAATCCACAGAACAAGCATTTTCCTTATTTACAATTATATTGAACACTTCAACCAATACACATATTTGTTAAAGACCTCATGTGTAAAAGCAGCTATATTTATCAGGTATAGAAATGCATGTTGCTACTTCTATTTCTCAGATTCTGAAGGGCTCGCATTTTGAATTATGAACTGAGTGGTTTTCAAAGCTTCTTCTAGTAATAAGTGGCAACAGCAAGAGAGAAGTGAAATGAATAACTGAGGAACTCTTTGGCAGCTTTCTAAATGTTGGTAAGGAATAGATGTCAAATATTTCCTGAAGCTTACAAGAAGGAAAGACTAAGGCAATATTGAGATATTTTTGTATATTAATTTCGAAGAATGGTAGACTTGAATAGTGGTTATGATGGTGGGAAAATCAGGAAGGGTTCTAAGTAGAAAAGAGTTACTTCCATAACTAATTTTCAAAAAATAGAGCAATGTGGATAAGTCTTCAGGAAGATGATGAAGCATCACAGAAACCAGGTATTCAAATGATAGTACTGGACTTAGTAATAACGCATGTGTGATCTAAAAGACTGTGGTTTGAGAAGAACGAAACTAAGTGAAAATTGGACTGTGGTATTACAGTATACAGTTTTGAGTTACTTGGGGTAATATTCAGAGCAAATAAATAGGTATAAGTCCGTTATCAAGTGTAGTAATACCAAAATGCCACTGGAAGATTGGTTACCAAGGCAACTAGCTCTTAAATCGCAATCCTGTTTTGTGTACAGGGTACTTACTGTGTTTTCCAAACTATTCTAAGGATTTTGTGTATGTCATTTCATGGAATCTAAGATTGCTCAACCTGGCATAACTGGCATTTAGGTGTAGGTAATTCTTTGCTGTGGGGCTGTCCCCTGAGCTTCAGGGTCTTTAATAACACACTTGACACTATTTGTGAACTTCCAGAACACACACGATTCAAAGTTTAACAACAAAAATTGTCCCTAGGCATTGCCAAATGGCCGCTGGAAACAATATGTCCTAGGCCACAACCACTGACTTATTGCTATCAATATACTTTGGAATATGTTTCATTAACCTTTAAAAAATTAGCTCTGCTTTTATAGATGAGGCACCTGTCTGTGGCCTCTAGCAAGTTCTTTTCATGGGCTTGGAATCTTAGCTACTTGTTACCTATTGCTTTCCTATAATCTTCCTATACAGGAGCCCAGCACAGACCCCACAGACCTTCAAAGCAAAACAAGAGTCATTTTAGACAAAGTATCAGAATGCAGACAACCTTTATTTTATTTATGTTGTTTTAGGTAACTTTTAGGTTCTTACATGAATTAGTCAAGATTTCTGTGTCATGTTATACAATTTTCCCAGAGTCCAGTTTCTGGATGAGTGAAACTTTACCAATGTGATCTATGCAATGCTAAAGAGATTTTGGCTTCTGTGACCTCAGATCAACATTTATAACTGCTATTAGAACTTTTATTATCTCTCCATTTCTCCTGAGCTTTGGCTTTATAGTGGGGCTAAAAAGTCCTTCCTTCCCCAAACTGTAAAACATACTATGACTGAGGCATATCTGACACCTTTCAAATATCCTATGCTGTACAGCATTCCAGTAACCCTACACAAGAGGTGCATTTGGGACAATTTCTGTTTAGATCTGCTTCCTTTCTTATTAATTATAGGTGAGAAGAAGGAAAACTTATGCTAGGAGCAGATCTATGCCTTTTTTAAAATGTGAAGTGCCGTCACTACGGAAAGAGAACTGTTAGCCTCTCTGACTACAGAAGGCAGAGGCCAGGGTCACATGAAGCTCTGGGAGTCATTTAGAATGGGTGCCATCAAGGCAACAGACAACGCCCTACGATGGAGAGAATGGGTGAAATAAGGAACATATTTATTGTTGATGTAACCCTGGTGAGAATAAGTGTGAAGGCTTCTGAAAACCCTAACAATAAAGCCATGGTTTGCCCCAGTTACACCACTCCTTGGCAATTATCCAAAGGACTCGGCCTCTTATCACAGAAATATCTGCACAGCAATACTGACAGTTGCATTGTTTACAACAGCAAAGAAATGAAGCCAGCCGAAATGTCCGGTGACTGAAGAATAGATAATGAAAATGTGGAATATTTGCACAACGGAATTTTATTCAGATGTGAAGAAAAAAATGTAAGTTGTATGGAAATAGATGTTTCTGGAAAGTATCACATTAAGTAAAGTAATGCAGACTCAAAAAGACAAATATCACATGTTCTGCCATACCTGGATCCTAAATTGTATGTTCGCAAATATGTACGCATGTGGGATGAATGTGGGTATGAAACTACAAAGAGGACCAGGAGAGGACCAAGGGAGTGAGAAAGTGCAGGAAGAATAATGGAACGTACCTGAATGAAAATGGAAAGGAGGTTTTGGGGACAGTATGTGCTGAAGGTCGACGGGGGAATTAGGGAGATAGAAGGTGGTGGAAACACCACAATGAAACCTGATATTGTGTATGCTCTTTAAAATCTTAAGTGCATACTTAAAATAAAAGAAAAGGTATTAAATGTCCGCTGACTGGGGAGGTGCTCAGCAGGGGTTGCTGAGATCTGCTAAAGAAATCCCAAGCTAAGGAGAAAGCCTGGCTTGTGTGCAAATGGCTATGAATGGATCCTTAAGTGGTAAAACAAAAAGCAGTCAAGGGGTTACTTATCATTTTAAACTCCTAGTTACCATGGAGAAGGCAGAGACCAGAAGTGGCGGGGGTCAGCTATTAACATGGTTGAAGGTAATTTGGCACCATAGGGCATGTTATTTGGTCCCAGAAAGTTTGCCTGTATAACTTCAAATTCAGCCTAAGATTCCAATGTCTCCTGTGGAAAATAATAGAAAAGTATTTTTCTTGCAGGATATTGAGAGTCTTATGCTATAATCGCTAAGCAAAGAACCTTTGGAGAGTGTGTACATTATCATGTAGACACTCACCAAGTTAAAATGGGTAAATTGTCTTCAAATAAATAAATAAGTGTGCTAGGCAGTATGGTTGAGGTAACTGGTGACACTCCATTGAAAAAAAACAAACAGATTTCCTCTTGCAGAGCAGATTTCAGATTTCAAGTACAAGACCTTCTTGGTTAGGAGTGGGGCTTTGGGTCCATCTCCCCTTCTCATGCCTGGGTTTTGTCCATTTTGAACCTAGGCAGCTCTTGTGGGTGCTGTCACAATTTCTGTGAGCTCACATGTGAAGAGATTTTTAAGAAGTCCCCTGTACTTGAAATGAAATACAGACTAATACAATCAGGTAAGCAAAACTGTGGAAGTGGAGAGTCCTAAAATGCAAGGACAAAACAACCTGAGTCTGGCCTGAAGCCCAAGGGCTTTGGTGACATGCGGGAGGTAGGATGCTGATGCCTGTCTGCTTAGGGGCCTTTCCTGGAGTTCCAATCAACTCAGCTTAAAATGGAAGAAAGAATTGATTCTAGAAATTGGTTGAATTTCCCCCGCCAGTGGGCGTGGTGCAGTAGGGTGGATGGAAGCTGCTGTGTATGGGGGGAAGCACAGATTAAGGAGTGTATCCTCAGACTGAGATGCAGACAGCCTTATTCAGACAATGTACACTCAAGATTGGGCTGTCACTTTTTCTAAGAGCAATTGAGAGCACAACTGTGTTCATGACAACAAACCTGTAACAGCTGAGAATGACGAAGCCCATCCAACATTCCATTCCCGGACACTGCACATGTCTTCATTGTTCCCCACTTTGGAGACAGAAGGTACTGCTTAGCGTATGGAGTCTATCCAAGGCGTACTAGACACTTGATCAGTATTTTATACAGTAAAATCACTAGAGTTACCCGCCATGGTGTAAGTTTTTTGGGACCCTCTGGATGGTAAATGGGATACTGAAGGGGAAGCATTACTGTTATTATTTATGGATTCTAATGTGTCAGTTATATGTCCTCTGCTACAGCAGACACTTCTTTCAAACATGCAGTAAAGGCCCCCAAAGGATACATTGTCAAAAATACTTTTGAAATGAAAAAAACAAAATTATCCACAAACTACCCCCTTGTTTCCATGGTTACAGAACTGAAACACTATCAAGGGAGGCAGATGTTAACAGTAAAGCTACAACTGAATTAAAAAGAAAAAAAGATTCTAAGAAGCTGGAAAGAGCCCTGTATTTGGAAGAAGTATGGTTTTGAAATACAAAACATGATCATTTTGTTTTCCAATTATAGTATAATAGCAAAAGAGAAAACTATCACCCAGGGCATCTTCAGGAAAAGCTCAGTGACTTTGGGCTTTCTTAAATGAAGACAAGTTTTCCACAGAGTTGTGTTCTATGGGTAAAGAGAGGAAAACATATAGGATCTTTTCAAACTATTCCCATCTCCTAACTAGATATCCTTTGATGATTCATCAGTTAACAAAAACTGTTCAAATTGGAAAGTACAATTAAAGTAAAAATATATAATCAGTAACAGTTGATGGATTTCATCTTTTGTATGGGTGGTAATATACCGATGCAACATCAAAGACTTCAAGGCTTTGGGTTTAAACTTTATGCCACTTGGTTTCCATTCAGACAGTCACAGTAAATCTCATTCCCCTAACTCCCTTGGAGAGTGTTGTTTAATTACTGTGGTGTTCCGGGAGGTCCTCCCGCTCCTCCAGCCAATAGCCGCTGAGATACCAGCCCATTGGGGCATGGTCTCTCTCCCTTTAAAAAAGCAGCCACTTCCCTCTCCTCTCTCTCTTCACTTCCTGCTCCACTGGCGACTAGACTCCCTTCCTGGTTGCATAGAGGGCTGTTGTCTGGGACAGTGATCTGTAAGTTTTTTCCCCTTTAAATAAATACCACCCTATTAATCATAATTCCAAACTGGTGTGGCATTTTTGTGACTTACACCTCAGTTGGCGCCCAACGTTTGGTTTTAGAACCTCTCCTTTCCCCTTTCCCCGCTCGGCTGCCGGCCTTGAGTTCGCCTTGGGGGGAGCCCTCCCTTCCTCAGCCACTGCCTGTGCCTTGCAGCGGCGGCCTTGGCCTCCCCACGTGGATTTAAACTCCACAGGCCTGCATAGTCTCTGCCCGCGTGGTTTGCTCTTTTCTGAGTCAATTTTAAATCTCCCTTGCAAGCACAGCTCTTAAGTGGCACAAACCAGAGCACGCGGTTGCTGAAAGCTGCAACCCCTCAGGGTGACTCTGTCACATGGAGGCATAAGCGGCTTCCAGTTTGCTCTTCTCTACCCCTGGATTCTGGGTTTCTGGTTCTGTCTCTGGAATTTATTTAATTACATTTACTTTGTTGAGAAACTTGCACTTTCCAGTTTTTAACATCTACTAAGGCACTGAAACAGGACCCCGTTTTCATCGTGACTCGGTAACAGAGCCACCTGCTGGATAATAGGTAATATGGCAGTTTTTCGTTTCTAAGGCAAATTTTACTGCTTTGTTTTCACTAATACAATGGATTAGTAAATTTATATTTACTAATACAATGGATTACGTCATACAAGGTTTATATGATTATGGGGATACCTTAATTTGCTTGTTACTAGGTTTCAGTTTTCTTTTCCATATTCTATCATTAAGGAAGAATATGGCACTCCTAAGAACGATAGAATCTTTACGAACTAATAATGAACAAATAATTGACAGGATTAAAATTATTGAAAATCAGAGGTTATCTGAACAAGTGGATACTATGACAGACAAAATTGACTCCATATTAAGGGTATTAGAAAGTTACCTGAAAGGGTTCAGGCTATTGAATTTGACGTTCAGACTTTACCACAAAGTTTTGATAAGGTAACAGACAGAATGTACCTCCAAGATGGGAATCTACATAATATACAAGAAAAGTTTAAGGAGGACATGTTATCTTTGAAGGAAAAAATTAAAGCTTTGGAATCACAGGTGCAGAATGGGGGCCAAAAAATTGATGCCTCAGTGAAATCACTGGAAATATATACAGGTCAGGAGATTCAGGATTTAAGAGAGACAATGATAAAAAGACTTGAAAAGATTGGAGAAACTATTGCAGCTGATGAACAGAGTAAGGAGGCAAAAGGACAGGATACAATGCCTCCACCAGCTATTAGAACTGGCTTACCCAGGGTTCTAGAGACATACCCTATACTTAATTCTGACAAAGCGTCAACTTCTAAAGGCTCAAAGGGAGTCAGAGAAGCTAGATGGACGCCAATAGCAATGAATGATCTGAAAGAAATTAAGCACGCTGTTGTTAAGTTTGGCTTGCACAATGCATATGTAAAGGAAATGATAAGGACTTGGGCTTCTAATGCTAGAGCTACCCCCCCCATGATTTCCATCAGTTAGTGTCTGCAGTTTTAGATAATGGACCTTCCTTGATGTTTGGAATTTATTTCAGAGAAGAATCCAAACATATGGAACAGCAAGGGAGAGCAAAAGGTGTTGAGGTATCCCAAGATCAAATTCTTGGTGCAGGAGAATATGCTGATCCACAGGTCCAAGCTCTTTATGACGATGAAGTACTGTGTCAATGTCACCAAGCAGCTTTAAATGCTTGGAATAGGATACAAAATCCAGCAAAAAGGATTGAATCATATACCAGAATTAGGCAGGGACAGAGAGAACCCTTTATTGACTTTTTGCAAAGATTAATTAAGGCTCTGGACATAGGAGTAACAGACCCAGAAGCTAGACGAATACTTCTTGAATCTCTAGCCTTTGAGAATGCAAACATAAAATGCAAAAAGATAATTGGGCCTTTCAAGTCTAGATCAGCACCTATGGATGAATGGATTCAGCATACGATGAATGTTGAGACGTTTAGCTATAATTATGAATCTTGGGTAGGAGAAGCAATTTCCAAAGCAATGAGAAGACATCAAACTGCCAGGTGTTTTAATTGTGGTAAATTAGGACATTTGCAAAGGGATTGGAGGCAAAGAATTTCTAGGAATAATATCTCTTCTGGGAATGACAAAATGAGGAGACCTCGGCCTTCAGGTATATGTAGGAGATGTGGTAAAGGCCGGCATTGGTCCAACGAATGCAGGACAACAACAGACAGACGGGGCAATCTGATATCATCGGGAAACTCCTTGGGGGGCCTCTCGCAGGCCCCCAAGCCAACAGTGGCCCAGTCACTCCCAGTCACAGTGGAGAACGTGCCTCGCCAAGAAAATTAAAAGCTCCAATTTCTGCTGTAAAATGTAATACTGGTCTAAATGATGAATTATGTGTGGAGGATGAGTCAAAAAACTCAGTAGGACAGAGTAAACGTATATTTTGGCAGACTTCTATTAATGATCAAAGACCAAAGCTAAGAGTCTGTATAAGTGCCACTTTTATTGAAGGCTTATTAGATACAGGTGCGGATGTAAGTATCATTATTCCAGAATCTTGGTATCCGAATTGGCCTCTTCAAGAGGTAGATGTTCAGTTCCTGGGAATTGGAACCCTATCTCGTGTAAAACAAAGCACAAGATGGGTTGAATGCATAGGGCCCGAAGGACAAATAGGAAGACTAAGGCCACATATAGCCAATATTGGCATAAATTTACAGGGCCGCGACCTGCTACAGCAATGGAATACCCAGATTAACATTCCTGTAGTTCCAGGAACTCATAATTCCGGGAAGGATATGATGAGGTATTAAGGAAAAAGGTCACCAGCCATTCAGGCTGTACAAGAACATACAGCAAATACCAAACCTTTAGAGGTACCAACAGCCCTAACTTTAAAATGGCTAACTGAGAAGCTAATATGGATCAAACAGTGGCCTCTAGCTGAAGATAAACTACAGGCATTGGAACAGCTGGTGCAGGAGCAACTAGATGCTCGCCATATTGAAGAATCAACGAGCCCTTGGAATTCTCCTGTGTTTGTTGTAAAAAAGAAATCTGGTAAATGGAGAATGGTGACAGATCTAAAAGCTGTCAACAAATTAATTCAACCTATGGGCCCACTACAATCTGGAATTCCTTTGCCTTCTCTGTTACCAAAAGGATGGCCTCTTATAGTTAATGATTTGAAAGATTGTTTTTTCACTATACCGTTACAAGAAAAGGTAGAGAAAAAATGCCTTCACAGTGCCTACTTATAATAATTCTCAGCCTAATAGGAGATATCAATGGACTATCCTCCCACAGGGTATGCTCAATAGTCCTACATTGTGCCAATATTTTGTAAGTAATCCATTGGAAATAATTCGTAAACAATTTCCCAAGTCCATAATTTATCATTACATGGATGACATCTTGTTATCTGATTCAAATAAAAATACTTTAGAAAGGATGTTTGAAGAAGTAAAGAAAGTCTTGCCTAGGTGGGGATTACAAATTGCCCCTGAAAAGATTCAAAGAGGAAATTCTATTAATTATCTAGGTTACAGAATAGGGTTAGAGAAAATGAAAAAACAAAAGGCACAAATTAGGAGAGACCGGTTAAAGACTCTTAATGACTTCCAAAGAATGTTAGGAGACATTTCCAGTCTACGACCAGCTATTGGGATAACACCTGATCTAATAGTTCATTTAAACAAAACCTTAGATGGTGATAAAGATTTGAATAGTCCAAGAAAACTGACAGCTGAAGCAGGAAAGGAACTGACAATTATTGAGGAAAAATTACAGGAGGCACATGTGGATAGGGTGAACCCAAATCTTAGCTGCATCCTAGTCATATTGCCTTCCAGAATTTCTCCTACAGGGATTATAATGCAGAGGGAAGGTATTATTTTAGAGTGGATATTTATACCTAATAAACCAAGTGAAAAATTAAAAACTTATGTGGAAAAAGTCTCTGAATTAATTATAAAAGGTAAGCTGAGACATCGTCAACTAGCAGGTATAGACCCAGCAGAAATTATAGTGCCTTTTACTACTGAAGAAATAAAAAAAGTTATGGGAAGACAATGAACCATGGCAAAGAGCTTGTGCAATTTTTTTTGGAGAAATTAATAGCAACTATCCCAAAAGTGGTAGACTTAACCTCATAAAAAGAACTTCTTGGATTCTTCCTAGAATTGTACGTGATGCTCCAATAACTGGAGCCCATATGTTCTATACTGATGCAAATAAATCAGGGAAAGCAGGTTATACGTCAGATGAATTGAGTAAGGTGGAACAAAGCCCTTATAATTCTGTCCATAAGGCAGAATTATATGCCATTCTTAAGGTGCTAAGAGATTTTAAAGAACCTCTTAATATAGTTACAGATTCACAATATGCAGAAAGAGTTATCCTGCATTTTGAAACCACTGAATTTATACCAGATGACACAGAGTTGAATTCATTGTTTATCCAGGTACAAGACATAATCAGAAACAGGCTTTGTCCAATGTACATAACACACATCTAGTCCCTTACAGGTCTGCCTGGTCCTCTAGAGCAAGGCAACACTGAGATTGATCAATTATTGATTGGAAGTGTGTAGCAGGCCTCAGAATTTCATAAGAAGCATCATGTCAATAGTAAAGGCCTAAAGAAAGAATTTTCCATCACTTGGCAACAAGCTAAGGACATTATAAAGAGATGTCCTACTTGTTCTTTCTATAATCAAACACCATTCCCTGCAGGGAGTAACCCAAAGGGTACTAAGAGAAATGAAATCTGGCAGATGGATGTGTTCCACTTTATGGAATTTGGTAAATTAAAATATGTACACCATACCATAGACACGTATTCAGGTTTTCAATGGGCTACTGCCCTGAGCTCAGAAAAGGCTGATTCAGTAATCACACATTAATTGGAAGTTATGGCCATCATGGGTATACCTGCACAAATAAAGGCAGATAATGATCCATAATATGTATCTAAGAAAATGAAACGCTTTTTTTTATTATTACAATATAAAACACATTACAGGTATACCAAATAATCCTACAGGTCAGGCAGTTATAGAAAGATCAAATCGTACTATAAAGGATATGCTGAACAAACAGAAATGTACCGAAAACCCCCAGAAATAGATTACTTAATGCTTTATTAACCTTGAATTTTCTTAACGCTAATGAGAAAGGAACTACAGCAGCAGAAAGATATTGGATAATGGAAAAGTCTGCTGAACTAAATCAAACGATTTATTTCAAAGATGTGCTGACCTCTCAATGGAAGCCAGGGATGTGCTACGTTGGGGGAGGGATTTTGCTCTTGTTTCCACAGGAGAAGAAAAATTGTGGATACCATCAAAATTAATAAGGTTTCGATTTGAAGAGGAGAAACCTCTTGGAAAGGAGAAATGACAACTCATCCACAATGATGATATTCATATAGGTGGTAAGAAAAACATATACAATGGGGGCAGGGTTCTGTTCTTATCTCCACAGGAAAACACTCATCTTTGAAAAATTCAAGGGACCCTGGATGTTTGGATACTGACAGATGGAAAAATACCTGCCCAATAGGAAATATGAAGAAAACTGAATGTGTTGTGTAAGTAATATTAAACCATATTTCTAAATTTATAAAGCTGATTTTGAAGTTGGACTCTGGCTCAGTCCCTCTCCAATTCCAAGCCTGTTAGTAAGAGAAAAACCCAGAGTTTCTGGAGTTTCTGTCTCATGTCAAGAGCCATGAAATGGGACAGAAAGAAATATGAGTTTAGAAAACATCTTTGCTTTTCTTCATATCTATCATACTTTTCATTGAATATATCTATCATGCCTTTCATTGAATATATATATATGTCTATATATGTCTATATGATTAATGTTTAAGTTTTTCACAATGAACAATGAGTTTTTTCTGAAGTGACATTTGAAGTTTCCAGGAAGAAGATGGGGCCCCATAACAACAACTCCACCTGGTTGATATGACGTCATGATACTGATAGCGCTACTACAACACCTACTTTGGGTACCAGCTGCACAAGACAGTTTTAACTTGGTTAGCTGAAATGGTGCACATCTTGTACAACATTTGGCCATACCTGCACAAAATACTCAGAGACTATTGACAATTTTAAAAGACATTGATCTTGAAATTTAACCATCATTTTACTTTCACTGGATCCCCCAGAAAGAACGTTGCCCCATGACAGCTGGAAGTAATTCTAGAGGACGACGTCCCCTCTCCCAGTAAAGTTTGCCCTTGGGTTTAGGGACATAATTTAGGGGTTGATTATAATTAGTATATGATTGAGGGTTGGGGGAGGAATTTTATAAGCTCAGGGATCATTTTGGAAAAAAAAAAGAGGGATGATGGGATAATAGATTTGTAATTGTGAGTTACTGTTTTTAGAAAAATATATTGGTATAGATTCTTGTATATTGATACAAAGTTAAATTATATTGACTATTGTAGGCATGCATGTTTCTACCTCTGTTTAAAACATTTTTTATGTATTGACATATATTGTATTGATATATATATATATGTATATTGTATATATTTACCATATTGCAGTGTACATTTCTACCTCTGATTAAGATACTTATATAATGTTTGTGTATTGATATATATTTACCTACTGCAATGTATATTTGTACATTGTTTATATTTGGAGGTCATTGTCCTCATTTGTTTCACAGTCGTTTATTTTCTTAGTCTTTAAGTTAGATAGATATTGAGAATTATATAGATTAATAGTCATCTAAGTTTGTCATTTATAATTAGACTAATCAGGTTCTTTAGATATATAGAGATTATACTCAGTATAGATAGATAATCTTCAACTTCTTCAAAGAGCTGTAGAAAATGGCCTTTAATCTAACTCAGAGTTTTGTGGTAGTGAGACACAATTGCTCCTGGCAACACCACTCTATTCCCGAGAGAATGTTGAGCACCAAAGACACTACACCTGAAGCCTTTCTTTTTGGCAGAACTGGCCTTTGGGCAAAGAAATGCTCATATTTCAACCACTGACAGAGATACAAAGCATGCATCAATGGATAAAACAGGACTGTCATATCCTGCCAAGACAGGGTAAGATAGTTTTGAAAAGTTGCTTGCCTTTGAAAATGGTGTGTCAGTTATGTTAGGCCTTAGCCAAAGTTGGTTGCTTCAATGTTGCAAACGTGACTTTGGGTGATTGCCTAGGTAGCCAGTTGTCTCTGTGATTTGTTGCATGTTTTGGAAGTTGTTTTACTGAACTTCCTAATTACCCAGATAACATTATTTCCCTTCTCAGATCTTCTTTGATGGGGTTGAAGACTATATAAATGTAGTTACTTTCTCTCATTACTTGGCCAAGTTATTTATTATACAAGACATAAGCTAGTTAGAATAGGATATTTGTACTTATTGTATATAATTTCATAGTAGGTTTAGAACTCTCTTATTTAAACAAAAGTTGGAGGTGTTGCGGGAGGTCCTCCTGCTCCTCCCGCCTATAGCTGCTGAGATACCAGCACATTGGGGCGTGGTCTCTCTCCCTTTAAAAAAGTGGCCACTTCCCTCTCTTCTCTCTCTTCACTTCCTGCTCCGCTGGTGACTAGACTCCCTTCCTGGTTGTGTAGAGGGCTGTTGCCTTGGACAGTGATCTGTAAGTTTTTTCCCCTTTAAATAAATACCACCCTATTAATCATAATTCCAAACTGGTGTGGCATTGTTTGTGACTTATGCCTTCACTGTGGCAGAGATTTCTTTTTGTATTGTTTTATTGAAAAAATTTCGCTCCCTCCCCACCTCCCATTTCCCTCCCCTTCCCCACTCCTCTCCCCCTACCCCACTTCTCTCCCCCTTCCTATCCAGTAAGGAGAGCAGTCATGGTTCCCTGTCCTGTGAGAAGTCCAAAGTCCTCCCTGCTCCATCCATGTCTAGGAAAATGTGCATTCAAACAGGCTAGGCTCCCACAAAGCCAGTATAAGCAGTAGGATCAAAACCCAGTGCCATTGTCTTTGGCTTCTCATCAGCCCTCACTGTGGCAGAGATTTTGCATCTGAATGCTATGTTATTTTAAGAAAGAAAGCTGCCAGTTTAGGTGTGATGTCTTCTTGGCTTTGCATCTTGGGATAAACTTTTAACCTGTTATAAGCCAGGCACTTTCCCTTCATTAGAAATGTGTCAAAGTGTGTCTGGTGCCCTGAACACTTATCATGCTTCCTGAACACTGTATGTGAGAGTCTGGAAAAGGAAATGGTGACTCCTCACCAGCATGCTAGGCATAGTGCCACACCAGAAACTGCTGCAGCATGCATGGGCTGCAATGTTCCCAGAATGATTAGACATAGGGCTGGTCAATCTCTCTCTGTGTTGACAATGGTGAACTTTGTGTTAAGAAAAACAGGATATTCCACTGCCTATAAAATTACATTTTAGTTGACCAAATCTTGCTTTGTCTGCTACCCAGAGAACAATCTGGGACTTTCAGTGTGAAGGACTACTGAAATCTTTAAAGCAAAGGAGCAGAGGAGGTTGTCAAAGTGGTCATTGGGCCAGTTTCAAACTCTGACTTCATGACAAACTGTCAGAGCTGACTAATTTCTTTACTTGCTCTTCTGTAAACTTGCATAATTACCATATTTTTTCTTGGTTCTTACATGACATGAGGTTAAAAACAAAAAAATCCAAAACAAAATGATGTGGGATTCCCCTCTGTAATCTGTGAATACCTTTGTTAATAAAGAAGCTGTTTTAGGTCAATGGCTTAAAGAATATAGCCAAGCTGGAAATGATATATAGAGAGAGTAGGTAGCATCAGTGAGATGCTATATAGCTGCTGGAGGAGACAGGCTTGCCCCTAAACTTTACTCATAAACCATGAGCCTCATGGTAAAATATAAATTAATAGGAATGGGCTAATCTAAGATGTAAGAGCTTGCTAGGAATATGCTAGAGTCACTGGCCAAGCAGTGTTGTAATTAGTACAGTTTCCTGTGTGAATATTTTGGGTCAGGGCAGCCAAGAACGAATGAACAGCAAACCAACAACAAAAGAAAAGGTTAAAAATACAAACAAACAACACTTTTTGTAGCTGCAGGCAATCTTGTGCTAAAAGTTAAGGAGTGTTAGTTTAACATGAGAAGTATATAATACATATACATGAATTGTGTATTATATATTAAGTATATAAGTATATTACATTATACATTAAGCATAAAATATGTAATACATCAACCATTCTGGAGCAACAATGAGCCACTGAGCAATCCTGGTCTTTCACTCCTTTATCTCCTTAGTGACAGACTGAAGTTGTTTAACCAACATTTTATTTTTCTTTATGTCTACGGAACCAGGTGAACTAACAATGATGTAACTAGAGACATGGGAACATAAGCCTGCCCTGAGCTCAGCACTACATGTCCATCTCAGAGGAGGTGAAGAGGGAATATCAGGAAACGTGAACTGGCAGAGTTGGGAATATAGAGGCCATATTATTGAAGATATCTAATAGGTAATTAAGATGAGGAAATAGGTTGCAGAGCAGGCAGCAAGCAAACTGATCTCCACATTTCTTAATCACTCCCTCTGCTTTGCAAATCCTTCCAAAACATGACCTCATCTGTGCTCTCATCCTCCCAGTGGATAGTGCTCAATTACTCATCCTCTCCCTTAACACAACTTTTTTTCAGCCCTGGTTGTCCTTGACATTCCCTCTATATATGTTTTCTTATTTTTAGTTTTTGTATGTCTCAATAACGAGGTTGAGATCTGTTTGAGGACAAGGGCATGCCTATTCAATGACTCTCTAGTGTTTGCCTTTGCAATCTTGGTTCTTTAGACCTGGGTATCAATTTATTATTATTTGATAGTTTCACAGTCTACGCTACCAAATGTTTATCATTATAAGCATACTTATGTATATTCATTGATAGACTGAAGAATGGACACTCACCATTTTACACTTAAAACCCAAATAGCTGTGTTACCAAATTAAAAATAATACAAATAGTAATAATAATACGATTGTACATATCTATGTGTGTGCTGTTCTGGTTCAAGACTTCAAATATTGTAAGCATGTACTGAATTGTACCTCCTAACATACTCAGAAATTTGTGTGAACAGGAGAAATAGATGCAATTCATATTAATTATATAATTAATGAAATTTTATATATCATTTCTTTTAGAAGCATTTTAAATATATCCTAATACAGTTCTTAACTGATTTTAGATTGTAATTTTGCAAGTATTCTAATATTAAGTTTTAACAACATAATGTCATAACAATTTTGGCATTTTCATCTACCTTAAAATTCTTCACTTGGTATTGGGAGTATGCATCTGAAAGTCATTGTATAAGAGCACATTTCTATACATATTTAATCAACACAGCAGGTCCCTGAACATTTCTTGGTTATACTTGTTAAATATACATGCTTATGCAGTGGTGAAAATAGACAAACACATATATATTATTTGATAATTCCATATAAATTTTAAAAAGCAAAATGCTATATCTAACTTTTCAGGAATATTTTTTGACAGATTGAATACTTTGGGCAGTCATAAGTGAGAAGTACATCTTCAAAGAAAACTGAAAGTTTGCTTCCTAAAGGCCTATCTAAAGAAAAGTTATTTTTTTTCAGAAAAAAAAAAACCCAGCATGCATACTTACATTAGGAAAGAACTTTTGTCATAGTAAGTTAGATTCACTATTAAGTTTGATATATTAAATTAAAAATTTTTGTGTAACCATTCAATATGCAAGATTAAAGTACACAGCATATGCTTTGAGCCATTCTTGGCTATATTAGATACTGATGTCAGCTCTTGACTAGTACTTCTACCAAGCTTTTTCAAAGTATAAAATTCCAATAAGCACTTATTTTTTGGAACAAGTATTGCCCTCTCTCCTCAAACTGTATATGTAGCTGAAGCAAAGAATAACCCTGAATAGCTGATCCTCTAGCCTCTACCTCCCCAGGGCACCTTCACACCTGGGTTATGAGGTCCCAGGGACTGATCCCAAGGCTTCAGGCATCCTAGGCAAGCAAGCATACCACAAACTGAGCTACAAACAACTCTTAAATCAGAATTTTAAGAGGTAGAGGAGTACAAGAGTTCATCATCCACGTACAAATGATGCTACCCTGGGATGTGTGCTCATGCTTCCAGTGTAAACTGTTCTTGGTTTATTCTTTGTAATTTAGAGATGAAGACACACAAAAGCTCATTTATATCTAGGTATCTATTAGACTTTGTCATGTTGTATGTGTAGTACGTGGATAAGCTAGATATGGCTAGCTTAGCAGAATGAGAAGATACGTAGATTAAAAAAAGAAGAATAGAAATAGGTAAGAAAACAAAGTATAAGCAAAGACAGGCAAAAACATAATGTCAACTCTCTGGGACAAAATTTCTTCTCCAATACATCATGCATTCCCTAACTTCTTGCAATTTGGAGATACTGTAGATGTATCTCTTCAAAAAGCAATTGTCAGAAACTCGAGAGCTACCTTTCCTTTTGATAAACAGCTATAACTAAAGGAGGCAGGGATGCTAGCTCAGGCCAAGAGAATACTCAAATGCTGTCTCCTTAGACTCTAAATTCAACAATCAAAATGTTTGGACAGACCTTTTAAAATATAGAAACTGTCATTAATAACACATAGTTTGCTGCAAGTCTATCAGCTGCCTTTTAGTTTACATTTCACTTTATTATTGTGGCTAAGAAGCCAGTTTTATTTCTAATGAGAGACAGAAGGGAGTGGATCCAATTGAGAGGAGAAGGGGAAGTACTAGGAGGAGTAGAGGGGATGGAAACCATAATCAGAATAGATTATGTAGGGGAAAATCTATTTTCAATAAAAGGGGAAAATATTTCAAAAATTTGAATACTGCCTGGCTGAATGCATCTTAGTGTTTTCTAAGTATATTAATATAATAAATATATATTAACATAATATAAATGTGTTATTGATTCTTATACTTAATGATCCAATACAGAAATAAAACTAGATCTTCTAACAAATATTTAATATAAGATCTCCATCCTCAGAGATAAGAATAAAATACATAAACCTTTTAGAAATCAGAGAATTACACTTAAGGGCAATTCAAATTCTTCATGAAGAAGATACAAACAATGTATAAAAATTCAGAGCTAAG
This sequence comes from Microtus pennsylvanicus, assembly GCF_037038515.1. Classification (NCBI taxonomy): domain Eukaryota; kingdom Metazoa; phylum Chordata; class Mammalia; order Rodentia; family Cricetidae; genus Microtus; species Microtus pennsylvanicus. The sequence continues at coordinate 109,835,247 of NC_134586.1, read as the reverse complement.
ATTACAATACAAAGGCTGGAAAATCATTCCAAAACAATTACAAATAAAATAATGAATTATTTATTATTCCTTTTTTGAAACTTAGTAACAAAAGCAAAGCAACACAAGGTAAATTCAGAATCACTGTATCTGAGGAAAAAATTTTTTAATTGGTTGTGTTCTGTATTGCTGTTTTACTATTTATATGAAAACTGTGGGAAGCAGTTGCCAAAATATCAAGGAATAAGGACATTATATGCTTATTTAGTGACCTATAAATTGGTTGTTGGACTCTCTTATATTGCAGGGAGAAGAAATGCTTCTAGGGAGAGCAGAGTCTATATTGACCCTGAGAGTCAGTGTCTAAATATATTTCCAACTGTTGCTGTAGTCATGGTGTACTACATTTTGTTGTCTTCTAAAGAACTGTGTGCTCACATAAGGCAGATGTGATCATTTATCCTAAGCTCAGAGACTGGGACCATTGCTTAAACGCAGCATTGCAGTTGGACTCTCACCCATCGCAGAAACCTTTTCTTGCCCTTTGGTTAGAATGAATTTAAGAGAATTTATTTGATAAATTGTGTTATGGTGTTGTTAATGCTTTAATTTACTATAAGATGTTAATGATTAGAAAAAAGATTAGAACTTGTCTAAGGAAAGTTTGACATTTCTAATGAGTTCTTGGTTTGACATATTTGATAAGAAATTTAGATTTTTCATATAGCTAAAAATTGTTTAAAAAATGCTCTACACCAATTGAAAAGGGCATTCCCAACCCTCGTAATCCTCCACTCCTTTAATTAGGAGAGACTGTAGCCAAAGGAGCATGTATATTCACAATGCATTATCTAATAGTAAATGAACTCTCTTGACAGAAACTTGGCTCACAGACACAGAGCCCAGAGGTACTTTCTCCCTTAACCCTTTGATTACAGAAGTTGGCAGTCAAAGATGGGTTTGATGCTGCTTTTTTATCCAAAGTGCCTAAGACATGGGCATGTATGATTGGCATACATGTACTGAAGATGGGTAAGTCTGGGAAATGGCTAAGTGTTTACCTAAGACAGACACAGTCATTTGTCCTGTTGTAGAAGCACAGGCTTTATTAAAATTAATAAAAAGGAAGGAATTTTGGAGACCCAAAAATGTGAGCCTATTTCTACCTTGTCTGAAGGTCAGAGAGTTTGAAGTTGCTTAATTGTTAATAATAATCAGGGCTACACATTCTGACATTCTGAATCAGGATGTGGTTACTTGGTTCTTTTGACATTAAGATGGCCCATACAGCTATATCCACTTCACTGTCACCAATGGTCAGGAAATTCAAGCATACTTCTTCTTCTTTTGAAATAGGAGGTTAGACCTTGAGAGTGGCTGCCTTCAGAATACTTGGTCTAGGGTTATTTCACTGCCTAAACCACAGAATGCTAATGACTTGATATCTCAAAGTATTGAAGCAAGTAACTGTTCTAGCTGCCCTTTGTATCATGTTAAAGCAGTCTTTTGTCTTCTTCCCCCTGTGGTTTGGGGTATAAAAGTGTATGAAAAATTAAATGTGGTGACTCTAGTATTCACTGGAACTCCCTTCCAATACTATTTTATGGTTTCTGTTTTATTATTTTAAACTTGTCATTATATTTTACTAATATTTCTAAATTTCCACAACCCTACCTTGGCAAGTGGTATTTTTATCAAAGCTGGTACCTGAAAATGTGTCCTTCTTTCTGTAATGATACTAAGGGAGAAGCAAGGCTGCATTGAGAAGTGAATTGCAGCAGGTGTTATACTCCCTTTATATGTGTGTGTATGTATGTATTGTGGGTGTATATATACACATATATACTCATGTATGCAATATATATGTGTATATATATATATTCATATGTACATCAGACTCAGAAATGTATTTTAACCCATAAGATAGACCATAAATCACAAAGGAGTTTGATTGTCATTTCTGGGAAGCAGTTTGCCTGGTTTTGCCAATCTGAGTGTCCTTTTGTTCTATATGAGCTTTTGATTAAGAATGATTTTATTTGAAAATCTTTTACCTTCACCTATTGTTTTTTTCAGTACTGTTTCAAACTATGTGCTGTAAGTTATAAAGAATCATAAATGAGATTGTCATAAAGCCCAACTAAAAATGAACCAAGGTAATTAAAACACTTGGTGGAATTTTTATTTTTTCTAGGAAAACTCATCACAATTTCTCTTGTAGATATTTTCAAGCTGGTTGACTAGTCATCATTTTGCAATGATGGTGTGGTCCAGATTTCCACTTACTTTGAATGAAGGATTAACTCTGGCTTCATGGGTGTTTGACTAGCACCTCACAGGATAATGAGGAAGAAAAGGCAAAGCTAATACACTACCTGCCAAAGTAATTCAATAGAAGGGTGCTATAGCACCGTTTACTACAGGACCAGCTTAATTTGTAAAGGTGGTCTCTCAGGAGGCTTAAACAAGAAGATTGCAATGTTTAAGAAACAAAATCATGGTGAGTGGATTAGGTGAGCAACTTCATTACACACAACAGATTCTCAAGATTGACTTTTAAAAACTCTACTGTATAATCTTAACCAGTTCATTGGTGCTATCCAGAAACATTAAAGATTCCATTAAGATTTCCACTAAACATTTACACCAGTCTTTATATTGGTTATTTCATATCTCTGTAGCTTTGGAGACTGTTCTGGAACTAGCTCTTTTAGACCAGGTTGGCTTTGAACTCACAGAGATCCACCTGCCTATGCCTCCCAAGTGCTGGAATTAAAGGTGTGTAGCACTGCATGGCTGCTGTTATTCTTACTGACATCAAATATTTACTCATCATTTTTTTTGTCTCCTAAAGGACTGTGTGTCTCCAAAGCTCATCATTGGACCATGGGAAAAATAAGAACATGCTGTGGATAGTAATTTACAGTAGTTCCAAGTTTGTCTGAACATTCATACATATGCATGCCAAAGAGGTTTAAATAATGTGTGCTGTGCTCTACAGCAGGTGAGATCAGAAACCATCACACAAAACACAAGGCTTCTTGTAGTTAGGAGTGAATCTGGAAGTTCAGAAGCCTCTGAAGCATATAGATTTCATTTCCCCTTTGGTGTAAACCCAAAAATATGGCTGGGTCACAGTGCCATTCTGTTTTTATTTCTCATGGGGACCTCCGTATTGCTTTTTACAGTACAGTGCTAATCTACATTCCCTTCAATAATGTCCAATGTTTCTTTTGTCACCCAATCCTCACCAGCTTTTACTGGCTTGTCCTTTTGATCATTGCCATCTCACTAGAGTGAGGTGATATTTGGCCATGCTTCTGGTGTGCGCTTCCTTAGTGATTCGTGTTCATTTTCTCCCGCACCCCCTGCTATTTGCATATATTCTGTCGAGGAATGTCTATGTAGGTTGATTCATTTTTTAAACATGAACAATTTTTATAATTTTGTATTTCATTTGTAAATTTAAGAAAAAAAATCCCACAAACATATACTTTGACTACTCGTTTACAATATAACTGAGCTCCCACAAACATATACTTTGGCTTCTCATTTACAATATAACTGAGCAAGAAAGAGAAATTTTGTGTTGAATTCTTTATCTAAAATAATTAGATCTTGAAGTATCCTAATACTAAAATTAAGGTAAAAGAATTTCCCTTGGTCTAAAATTCAGTTTTCTCTGGTATATTTCTTAACATTTTAATATATGATGAGAACATTGTGATGTCCATGCTGTCCTACAGAACTATGCTGGTTTCTAAAAGAGAGGGTTTAGACACTTGTCAATAATAGCTATGGTTAGATAACGAGGTAAGTGTGGAGAAGCAGGTTCAACTCCTGCTTTGCAATTGGTTTAGTCTCTAAAGTATATGTTTTTAATTTTTTAAGTTATCTAAATAAAAAAATGGAGTGTTTAAAAACAGCTGATTAATTCATAATTTAAGATATTTACTCTGAATAATATCTGATTGGCTGAAATGTTTTCTGGTGTTGTACCAGACACTGCGAAGCAACCCACAACAGCTAAGAAAGCACACAAACCCAGAACAGGTTTAGAGTTGGTGGACAAGTGGATGGGAACTTTTCTTTCTGCACAGACTGAACCAACTGACCAGCTTTTGTTTGTTCTATGGAAGACATGGACAAGCCATATCCTACCGTGTAGATTTCACAGCCAGTCTCAGGAGCTGATATATAAAGAAGGTTCAGGCAACTAAAGCAAACATGAACGGGGGGGGGGGGGGGGGGAGGCAGAGATGAGATTTTTTTTAACAGTAAAAGGACTACAGAAATGTGGCAGTAGGCAGTCCAGGAAGGTGAAATGGAGTAGGATTTATACTTCAGTAGATAGAGAATTAGATGCTCAATGGAAAGAGGCTGCTCTAACAACAACAGCTGGGATCTGCAGAAAGTGGAGAAAACAATGATGTTGGGATGGGGAGAGCTGATGAGCACAGAGTGCGTGGAAGGAGAACAGGAGAAGTCCAAGGACAAGGGGAGATTTAACTCTCTTTGGTGTTTCTATATTTTTAAATATTCTACCAGAAATAATAACATCAGCATCCCAGACATCTGCAGCTGTCAGGAAACTGCACATCACATGCGTTGGGCTTGCTACGGTGGCTTTGCAAACTACAGTTCCCCACATGTGGATGAGAAGGCAAGCTATGGTTGATAAAGGGTCACTGGAAACTAATGAGCAAAGCCTGGAAGAGAGCAAAAGTGTGCGCAAAAACTCCACCTCCAGCACTATATTTGCAAACATTCTGAGGATGAAGGTGAGTCTGTGTGGCTTATCCTTAGGCTTGCCACAACTGGGAATGGCTTACCCTGTTTTTTTCAGAAAAAATACTACTAGATTCATCTCAGTGTTCAGCAGCCGATACTGATCTCTCTGTTTTCAGTATCCATGCTGAAGAACTGCAGACATAGCACATCTAGAGCAGAAAATACTCCCTTAGAAAAACCTATCTGCTAAGAAGTAAAAATGACTAATTTCCACTTATCTGCAGAAATCTTGCCTCCCCACTGTCTCAGGTCCACATGCAAAATCCAACAGGAAACATCCACCAGGTTTGAACCTCAACTTTCTTTTACTTTTGGAGGCTCATGCTATCAGAGACATCAGAACTTTTATGTTCCAAACACTTTTTTTCTTCTAGCAAACTTGTCCCTGAAATGCCCTGCAGTTTCAAAGTCATGAAGTTTGCTGGAGGAGTCTGAAGAGCCCAGTTCATCATGAAGTTGTGCTGTAGTTCATACCAAACCAATATCTCTTCCTTAAATGTGGCCCGGAATGGCCATTTCCTTTCCATGGTTGTGTTTTACTATTCATGTCAGCAGATCTATTTAGGGGAGAAATTTCATCAGTTACAAAACATAAAGCACATTCTGTCTCCCAGAGTTTCTGGAGACCCCTTAAACAAGGCCTGAATTGCTGACAGGATTGAAAGGCACACGCCTTCCCTGAAAATTGTGAAAATCATATACTACAGCTTGCAAGCAAAACCAGATCTGGGAAGTTTAGCAAAGGATAAACCATGCTATCACATTTTAAATGTGTTAAAATTTAGTTCAGGGAAGAGGACTTTTGGATTTCTTTTTTAGATTATGGTCCTGGAAATATATCACCCAGATGATGGAGAATGAGAAACAAGAAATATAGCTTGAAAACAATGCATATAAATTAGCTGACTTCATATTTATGTTCTACCCACTTACCATGGCATCCCCTCTCTTATTTTTGTCTTACTAAAATTCAAAGTTATTACCTTAAGTTATAAGTCATCTTCTGGTGCTTATCTCCTCACTTTCTGCCCTGGGAATTACACTGACGTCTATACCCATCTTCTACAGAGTCTTGCTTTCCAGGATAGATGCAACATCTTTCCTAACACCTTTGATCAAATTATATTTACTTGCTAGGATTTCATCTCATGCCCAAGAATCAGGATCTCACCCCTATATTTAAAGCCCACTGTTCTTTTTGCGTCTGAAGGTAGAAGTGCTTGCTGCCAAGCCTTATCATTTAAGTTCAATCCCCAATATCCATAAGGTAGAAGGAAAGAACAAATTTTCCCAAGCTGTCCCCTGTTGTCTACACGTGCCCTAGCTCAGCTCCATGTGAGCACATGTACACGCGCGTGCACACACACACACACACACATATAACACACACATATAGTAGTACACACACACCTAACTCAGTACCTAAACAAATAATGTAAACCAATAACAACAACAACAACAACAAAAAAAACCCTTTCCTTCCAATTACATTGTTCTAGTAACTTTTTTTTTTGATGGGCAGAAACCCTGCCTTCAGGGTCTTTCTGTTTATCACCTCAGTGCTTTTTGTAAGTGTCTGGGGAGAAGCAACTATTTACATCTCTGGTAAATGCAAAAGTGAGGAAGGTGTTGCTGAAAAATATAGCATTTATTGAAAAACACAATACTCCTTTACTCTCACCTCTTATTTATGACATTGACCATAAGACTATAGAATGTTGCCAGGCAACACCACGCCTTTAATCCCAGCACTTGGGAGGCAGAGAAAGGTAGATCTCTATGAGTTTGAGGTCAGCCTGGTCTACGAAAGGAGTTCCACTACAACCAGAGCTGTTACACAGAGAAACTCTGTCAAAAACAAAACAAACAAAAAATAACAAAAAAGAATAGAAAAATAAATAGAATGGTTACCAGTTGTTCAGGAGACTTTATTCACAGAAAATCTTTAAAATACTGATTTTTTTAGTTCTATAAGTTACTGCTATAGTATTTACAATCCAATTCCAGAAAAACATAGAATTCTATGCATTTTTTAAAAATATGTTTTTTAGCTACCTGACAAGGTACTTTTAAGACAACACATGTATATTCTAAAATAATTTTTGGTACAAAGCACATCTGACTCTTATGTCCTGTATTTTGTACATGCCAGGACAGTCATGGCAAGTGAAGACCAAGCCACAAAGCAACATAAAATAAGAGAAGATGGAGAGCTATGAGCCTTTGAAAGGACCTGAAGCTTTTCTTTCTCCTACTCTGTATGTCTACACGTTGCTCATTAACTTCTTCTGATAATGCTTTTGTGAAACAAGTGAGAACAATCTTGGATGCGTCAACTGTCCTACATGAACCATGAACCTAAAACCCTTCTAATCATGGCTGTGTGTTGAGTTTAAGTACAATGGAAGTTCAAAACCAGTCCTCACAGGGGCTGCAAAACACTAGTAAATGTGACAATTTATCTCACTTTGAGATGTGGAAACCCATTCCCAGCACAGATGGCACTGGGAAGAAAGTGCCATTCTCACGGATGGAACTAGCGCTACTTCATGCATCTGATGAGACCCAGAGTTCTTCTCTTGGCCGTGTCCAGATAGTGGGATGATGTCTATCTATGAACCAGGAAGCATCAGATACTCACCTGTTGACTTCTTGGTGATAGAGTTTCTAGCTTCAAATTCTAAGAAATCAATTTCCATTATCTGTAATCTACCCAATCTATCATACTTTAGGGATAGCAACCTAAACTGAGATAGGATGGCAGTAGCTACAGACTAAATTTTTGTCAAAAAAAAAAATCATCCCTAACCCCTACAGGGTTAATACAACAATTCCTTATTCTTCGACCTTATTGTATTTGGAGGGAATATGGGAATGTATTTATGAGATGATTGGAAGTGATGTTAATGGCGTGATTTTATTCATAATGACTTAGTCTGAACCCCATAAAAGAAGACAATGCATTCTCTCCTTCCCTCCTCTCCTGTCTCCCTTTTTACTAAGTATAGATACTGAAGTTCATTGTGAGCAAGACTGTGACTGACTACAAATCAGGACAAGGGCCTCAGAGTGAAACCTTAACTTTGACCTTAGAATTTTCATTCCCCCAAAACTGAGATATTTAATATTTGATGCTTAAATCACTTAACCCATATTATTTTTACATAGGAGCTCCAGGATATTACAGTTGTGTATGCTGGCTTCAAATACAGGCTCTAGCACTAATTCGTAGGTTTCGACTTAAGAAACTATAAGGTCTTGTTCCAAATGGACCTTTTATGAACTTGAAAATGCTCTTGTGAAATTTAAATGCTGAGAAAACATAAATGTGTTCAACATCAAGTTTCAGACGCTGAACGGATGCACATGCAAGTTCACACTGCATACAACTGGGCATCTGTGTTTCGAGTGGTAGAGACCAGGATAGCTGAAGAACTGTGAAGGTGAAGATGCTCAGCCAGGCATCTGAATATAACCCTCTCCTTTGCTACCTAACATCCTACCATAGGCAGGATGCTTCCTGATTATACAGCCTGACCTCTGGTTTCTTACTGCATCTACCTTAGAAAATGGGTAATTACAAATCATTTCCCTGACTCCTTTGAAATGTATGTAAGTCTGTTTAAAAGCCTCTTGACAGCTTTATGACCCAAGGAGTTCCTTCTCAAGGACCTATTTGCCATCCCTTTGAAATATAATTATCAAGAAAATGGCACTTTTTCTAACCTCTGTGGGGAGGATAAGCTTTTGTTTCATGACCTAGTTATTTACAGAACTGTTTCCTATTATTTTTATTTATTTATTTATTAAAGATTTCTGTCTCTTCCCCGCCACCGCCTCCCATTTCCCTCCCCCTCCCCCAATCAAGTCCCCCTTCCTCATCAGCCCAAAGAGCAATCAGGGTTCCCTTCCCTGTGGGAAGTCCAAGGACCACCCACCTTCATCCAGGTCTAGTAAGTTGAACATCCAAACTGCCTAGGCTCCCACAAAGCCAGTACATGGAGTTGGATCAAAAACCCATTGCCATTGTTCTTGAGTTCTCAGTAGTCCTCATTGTCTGCTATGTTCAGCGAGTCCGGTTTTATCCCAGGCTTTTTCAGACCCAGGCCAGCTGGCCTTGGTGAGTTCCCGATAGAACATCTCCTTTGACTCAGTGTGTGGGTGCACCCCTCGCAGTCCTAAGCTCCTTGCTCGTGCTCTCTCTCCTTCTGCTCCTGATTTGGACCTTGAGATTTCTGTCCGGTGCTCCAATTATAATATGAGAAGTTTCCTTTCTTCTTATGTTAGGTCAGTCAGTAAACCAAGTTCCCTATGATATCTGCCCCGAGCTCTTCAACGAGATGAGTTCAGTCTGTCTTCATATTGTAAGTCTGTGTGTGTGTGTGTGTGTGTGTGTGTGTGTGTGTGTGTGTGTGTCTGTGGACTGGTTTGAGTGGAGGCCAGAGAGCAATCTTAAGTAAGATGTCGTTTTTGGAAGATATTTGCTTTCTTTGTTTTCTTGATTTTGTTTTCGTTATGAGGCAAGCCTCACATTTGCCTGGAACTTGGCAAAATGGCCAGTTAGTTGGCCTGTGCGTCCAAGTGATTGCCTGTCTCTGTCTCTCTTGCACAGTAAGTACCATATTGGTTTATATGAGGACTCTGGATGTTGAACTCATGTCCTCATAAATGCTTCACCAACACTGAGTAGTCTCAATGTCATGTGTGTCTGTGTTATTTTTCCAGTGCATTTTTCTAAGTTTGATAAAAACCCATTCACCAGTGATACACCACTTGAGATATGTCATACTAGTGCATGTATTGGCATGGTAACACATGTAGTATAGATGAAAAGTTAAAGCAGTAATAATCATAGCATTTCAATGATTTATTAAAAATTATGATTGAGCATTTTTAAATCTGTTTTTTTTCAACATTACACTGAAGAGCTTTCATTGGTTCCCCTAAGGATTCTTTTGTATTTAGAATTTAGTATTCACAAATGAAGCATTTTTTTTTCATTTAGCAACACAAACTGATATATAAAAGACTCTTAAGCAGGTTTGAAATAGCACTTATTTCTGTGGCTCAATTGCTGGGTTTTAGGCACCTATGCAAACAAACGGTCACATTATACAAATCTTCTGTTCACGTGCATTCTACTCTATGGCCGTATTAATCTTAATGCCATTGTGAAAATACCATGTTGTTTCTAATCAATCACAGGGAGTTTCAAATGAAATCCTGAGGACCTTTCAAGCAAAAATTGTCTAAATTATGCTAATTACATGGAAAATTAATAAAAACATTTTTCCTGGACATAAACCTGTCTTCATTGAGATTTTAAGATTTGGAATTTATCAGACAATGAATAAAGCCCCTTAACCTTTAAGTTACACTTTGAATAGTGTCATTTAGATGTTCAGAAAATACAGAACTTAGAAGCAATTTAAGTCTAACAAGGTGAAAAGAGTGAAGAAATGACATCTGCCCAGTTTTCCATCATTGAAGGCTAATCGTTTGCGCCTCTATATACCTGTGTGCTTGACAACACCAGTGAACCAGAGGGCGCCGTCTGCCTGTCTCACCAAATGCATATAAAACGTTAAAGCACTGGTATGATGAATCTAAAGGCTCTTTCTGTCTGTCATAGTTGGCCTGGACTTTTAGCAAGAAGTACTGAAGGATGCATCTAGTTCTCAGGGCTCAATTTACTATTTTCCCGGGAAGACATTGTTGGGGGCACATTTCTTCTGGTTTCACTAGTTAGTGGTGAATGCTTCTGGTCCCTTTTAGTGTAAATGCATTAATTCTGATGAGATCCCCTACTCTATTATTTACCAGAATGTTTTTTAGCTCTGTTTTAATTTTGATAGAATAAAGGCAAGATTACTCTCTATTTGATTCTGAAAACAAACAAATGAGAATATTACTCTAGGCAATAGAACATTTGAATAAGAGTACAAGATTGTCTCATTTTTTAAAGATAAAAGACCCACTATTTGATTTGAAACTTCTAAATGGAAAGGTTAAATAAACGATTTGATTATGACTAGAAGCAGTCATTGTTAGGAAGGCTTCACCATTAGAATGTGCTGGCACCGATGATGGGCTCACGAAAGGAAGTGCAGTTTTCTTCATCTGTGCCGCTGAATGTCCTCTCTCGGCATGAATGTAAAGAAATCAAACTAACATTGTCTTTGACTATTGCATGAACCCGAGAGACCCTTCCTTCCTGTGATGTGCTGGTCCAAATTCCTATGTTTATGACTTGATTACTTATGACTGAGTGGAGACAACTGAACTAATTGGAAGATTGTGATGTCCTCGCTTGAAGTAGAGAAATTGTGTTAGAGTGAACAGAAAAAAAAATGAAGTTCAATTTAAAATCTCTACAAAGAGAGAAAAGTCATGGTCAAATGTGTGGCTTAGTATATTGTTCCTCTTAAGGTTACATTTTGACCCCCTTCAGCTGACCTTCCCCCTTACCAGCTGCAATACTCCAGAAGGTGGATGTTGAAACTCGCCTGGGCAGCACAGTAGTGACCTTGTTGGTGGAGTGTGGGTGAGCCAGCTCCTATGTTGTGAGCATGGGAGAGTTGTCCCTCTGCTTCATGTCATGTGGCTGTATGGGCAGGGCAGAGATGCCTCCCCTCCCGCCTGCCCATCAACATCTGGGGCAGTTGGGAGAGCTGGCCCTGAGGTCATAAGAGTGGGAGAACTGTCCCTGCTGGTCAGCATAGTAGAGCTGGCCCTGAAGGTGTAGGTGTGGAAGAACCAACCGGAGGATGTGAAAGCCAGAGAGAAAACTGGCCCCAGCCCTTGCTCATCTCTGCAAAAGGTGAACTAGCCAAGACAGTGCTGGAAACCTCACCCTGGTGGCTAAGACATGGGAGAGCTGGTGGGCTAACTAACCCTGCACAGAACCAGGCCCAGATCCCGGGTTATGTGTTGGCCTGCCCAGGCAGCCACACCATCTGTGTTCTGCTGGAGCCCGAAGAGGTGGTTGGGGGCGGCGGGAAGTACTACACAGTCCTGCGGACCCAGGACACAGGGCAGCAATGGGATGGCCAGGAAGAGTCCCAGTGAGATCCCAGAGTTGATAATGTAGTAGAGACCAGGGGCCTCGCACTAGACAAATGATTCTTTGCAATGACAGCCTTCATGTAAAAATGTGTGGATAAAGGGACTTACTGCGTGACTCGCTGTGTCACACTGCAGCTTCCATGATGTGATTTTCCATTCCTTTTTTTTTTCTTAAATTTTATTTTTTTTATTGGGGGAGGGAGGAGATGGGTGAGATGGAGAGGTATAATGTGAAAGATACAAAGAATTAATCAAAAGAAAGTTAAAGAAAGAAGTTCCAATTTGAGGGCTAAATTCTGCTTCAAATTCAAAGAGTACCATGCATTCAACTACATGGTTCCAAAATCCTCTGACTGAAACTTTAACTCTCCCACGCCCCCATGTGGCTATACTTGGGAGTTGGCTATAGTTAGTTACTTAAAGATGTAATTAATGTTCAATAAAGCCATCCCACAGGACTGCTGTCCTCATGTCTCCCTGATGGTGTGCAGAGGAGAACCCGGGTGGGGCATAGCGGAGAGCCAACTGTATGCAAGCTGCAAAGGGAACAGGCACCAGAAACCCGCTGGTCAGTGTCTCTTCTTAGACCTCAGCATCGAGAGGGGCAATCACTTTCTCTTGCAGATGTCACCTCTCCTGGAGTACTTTGATACAGGAATGGATTAGCACATGCTACATGGCTCTCCATTCCGCCAAGGCAGATCACAAGAAGAACAAGCACCTCCCCAATGTTTCTGCATGTCCTAGACCACAGGTTTTCTCACAGGGATGAGCTGGTTACTAACACTCATTTCGAATGTGCTGGGTGTGTTGGTTATACATGAGTAGCATAGGTATGTTGCCGATACCTATGTGGGTGGGGCTCTAGCTGTTTTGCCTTCTAAAACTGCTCTTCCCATATAGTCTCATCTGAGGTTTAATGTTCCTATGTTCACTGGATAATTTAGAGATAAGAAAGAAATGAGTCTATTTTTGGAAAAGGTAACTGATCTGCATTCAAATGTCATTCAAAAGTTTAATTATTTTAAAATGAAATGAAAACTTGACTCTTTCCATCATAAATAAAGTTAATATCTTATGTTTCATTATTGCGATTCATCAACCGATAGAAGGCTGGTTAAGGCTAAAATGAGCACATTTTAAAACAAGTATAATCACGGGATGAAATAAAAGCTAATGTAACTTGAGTATCTGGAGGAGGAGAAGATAAAAGCAAATGAAATGAGAAGTTTTGTGTTATTTATAAAACATATTCCTATTTTACTTATCCTCATTTTATCCCCAAGGTTGGTGATTGAGCCTCGTCTCCTCTCAAACAGTTATACGAGATATTCTACGATGCGTGATAATTAATAACAGCATTGACCATATTCTGAGAGGGTCATACTACTTGAATAATAAAAAACATTGTTTTGGCATTCTTTGTGGGTGTTTTTCCTTTCCAGTAGAGTAGACTTCAACATCTCTATTCACTTTGAGGTGTTTGGATTCTGTTCATTAAATTAGTTTTAGAGCTCATAAACGAAAGCAGAAACAATTTCTTTAGTGGTGTGATTCTGTTTAACGGGTCCCAAGGATGGTTGTACAATGCAAAATCATCAACCCTGAAGTCCATATATACACCACCAGCAGAAATAGACTCAGCAAGTTGTGTGTACACACATCTGTGCATATACATATGCATTTGTCAGTAATCATCAAAGAAAAAGAGACTATCGACTTGAGAGTTGTGGAGAGACACAGGAAGTGTTCAAGGGAGGACAGCTAAGAGGGACCCGAGGAAGGATTAGGAGGGTAGAAAGGGATAAAATTCTATTTTAATTAAAAACTTTAACATATGGGATTGTATGTTGAGTGAATGGGAGATATGTGTATATCTGAGGAGATTTGGAGGGATGGCATGTATATAATTAAATATAATGCATGAAATTTTAAAAATACTCTAATTAGAAGTACAATAAAAGATGAATTTACTATGCTTTTTAACTTTTGCCATATGTTTAATGAAAATGATTTTACAGTAATACCAGTGTGAGTAAAATAATGCAGGAGCTAAATTCGAATTTAGACAATATTCTTGAGAAAGATAAACAATTATCTTTTAAGATGTTCTTTTTAGCTTATCATCTGAATAAAGACTCTTACTGAAAAAGAAAAGATGACCACAGGGCATGTCTTATAGAAAATAGCCTAAACACAATTGTGGAATAGGTAGGAGAATGGAGACTTATGTAGAAACAGTGACTGTTATAAATCATTTTAATCAAGGCAGGAATGTGAGAAATGGTGTGTGTGTGTGCATGCGAGTGTGAGCGTTGCGTGCGTGTGCATGTGTGTATGTTTGTGTGTGCACATACATGTGTGTTTGTGTGTACATGTGTTTGTGAGTGTGTGTGTGTGTGTGCTCTGTGTTCCTTTAATAACCTTTTGGAAGTACAGTCACTGACTATCAAAGTTTGCTTCTGAATACACTATGGAGGAACAGAGGGAACATTAACATAGGACTTACATGGAACCCACTATCTGCAAGCAAGTGAGATACTCAGATGTTTTATGTTCCCAAAAAGGAATGTAGACAACTTTTATTTAGGGAACAATCTACTGAGAATGGGAGATAAATGGAAGAGACTGTTCACCTATTGGTAATTTATTTTTTTCAAATATTGGTAAAACCTCACATGCATTTGTTTGTCTTTATCTGAACTTGCAGCTATTAAAAAAGTAAAGTTATAAAATCTATTTTATTATTTTTCTTTAAGGGATGCTATAACAAAACCATGTTATGATAAAAATGAATAAAATTTTGTTTAAATTTTGGTACTTGTTTTTTTGTTTTGTTTTACAGTATTAGGGATTGGACTAAGTACCTTGGGGCTGCAAGCAAGCTGCCACTAAGTCAAGCTACATTTCATGATTTTTGTTTGTTTTCTGATCTCATTTTTTTCAGCAACGTAAGCAATAATATTGTTCAAATTACGATCAGAATTTATACAAAAATACTTTTGAAGTTAAAATTGGGAAAACTGGTATGCTGGGATATGCCTAATAGAAATACCTACTTTTAGCAGTACTCCAATATCCCTATAATATTTCCGTTCCTTACCTCTGCAACAGATTGAAATAGGATACCAAGATAAAACTATACATGGCTTTTCACTTTGGGTTTTCTTTATAAATGTAAGAATATTTATTTCAGTTAGAAATTTAAGGCCATTTTTCCCCTGAGGTTTCATTAAAGACAGGGCATTAGAAGTGTGAGGCTACATGCGGTCCTGCTACATAATCTACTTCCAGCCGTCAGAAATGAATGACAATAAATGATGCTCGGATCAACCACAGAGTCTTTCAGAGTTAGGGTGATTGGCCTTTGAGTGCAAATGTTTATTGCTAAGCCATGTCAAGCTAGGAGGATTAAATGATTCTTTGTGGCCTGTGCTAGTGCAATGCCAAAAATAGCCAAGAAGCAGAAACTGTTGAGGAGGTTAAGCAAGTGTGGGTAAAATAGGTGACCTGGAATCCAGAATTGTCATGTTTTCTTCATATTCAGAATATATTAAAAGTTGACTATTAGGTTAATTGTGGGCATACAGAACACTCCTGATTTGTAGCTTGAATACTAGGAGGGGTCAGTTGAAATGTATACAGAATTCCTTTCGACAGACTGATTTTAGTATCGCAGGAACCACTGGTGCCAAACTGTATACAGTCCTCCAATAGTCCCAATGTGCAGTGTACATTGGAAAGGACAGATATATTTCTGTCTCTCTGTCTTAAGACTTCACGAAAATGTGTTCATAAATATTTAAATAACATGCTTGGAACATCAAGTAGTTTTCATACCCTAGTGGGGAACTGAGAGTGGTTGAAAAATTGATATGGGATGTCCCTTTGTTTGCTGTAAATATTTTATTTGTCATTGATTAATAAAGAATCTGATTGGGCCAATAATCAGGCAAAATAGAGCCAAGCATGAAATCCAAGCAAAGATACAGGCAAAAAGAGGGCAGAGTCAGGGAGATGCCAGCAGCCCCCAGGGAAACAAGATGCGAGCTAACAGCCCACGAGCCTCATGGTAGAATATAGAATAATAGAGATGGGGCGATTTAAGTTGTAAGAACTAGTTGATAATAAGCATGAGCCAATAGGCCAAATAGTTTGAAATTAATATCAAGCCTCGGAGTGGTTATTTGGAAACTGGCAGGCAGGAGAGAAACCTCCAGTAGTAGGTAAATGAAATGAATGAGGCCGCACAACTTACAGTCTCAGGCAGAGACAGAGAGGCAGTGTGAGCAGATCTGGAAAAGGCCCAGGGCAACTCAACACAAAACAAGCAAGAAAATCATCGTAGTTTGTATATCTCTGCCCTTTGACATTTTAGAGTTTCTGAGATGGGCCCTAGAGAGTCTTGGCTCTTGGCATTCATACCTTTCTGTAATGCCATTTTCAGTAATGGGGCAGGCAGACAGCAGCATGAAGCAGTGGTACATCTTCAAGTAGGTTCAAACATTTCTCTGCATTTTCCCCCTCCCCAAATTCTGGCTTATTGCCCCAAAAGAAGCGAGTTGCTAGCTGGGGTTGGGGAGATCTCTGTGCTCACAACTGAGATACAAGACCTGATAATAATCACTGAATGCGCTTCAGAATAGAATATATGGAGACACATATACACACATACATGTACACACAGAAACATATACATACACACACACACATCTTCACACACATTGATACATTAAACTGAACCTTCTAGCCCATCTCTCACTTACTAGAAGACCTTGAGTTAAAGCCTCTTTACTAAGCCTGATTCATAATTTTAAGACACAAAAACAGCAATGTAAATGTTCACTATTTTAAGCCATTGAAACTGGAGATAATTTATTACACATAAACAAGACTAATGTAATCATGTAGAATACAAGACAGCTGGCTACCCCATAGTTCCAATGCAAAAACAAATAAAAATTAAAACGAACATGGCATTTCTTTTAAAGTGAATGAAATTTTCTAAAGAAAGATGTGTTCTCCTGGCTTGGAGGTAGGTGTCGGCCCTGTCAACTACCCTCAAAGCAAAGTTTCTCACTGCTTGTTTGCCTATTCTGCTTGGGTCTCCTCATGTGCTATGGAGAAATCTATTCACAGCTGTGTTTAAGAACCAAGAGCCAAAACAGAGAATGGAGGATTGTATGACTGAGAAGCTAACAAAGGGGAGTGCAGCAATACAACAGAGGAGAGAGAGAGAGAGAGAGAGAGAGAGAGAGAGAGAGAGAGAGAGAGAGAGAGAGAGAAACTGCTCAGAAACTCTGGAATTTCGCACTGAGGAAGATAAGTATGACCCAAACACAAAATAGAACAAAATGGCCTGATTTTAAGAAAGTCACCTGAAGAAAATACATTTGATCTTGGTTCCTATAAAATTCTACTCAGAATTTTTTAAGCAACATGCTATTGAATCACCATGGAAAAAAACCCACAACACAGACCGAGACTAGTCTTAGAACTCATTTCACAGTAAAATGTACCAATATTCATTTTTTATGTCCACTTTGGAATCCTCATTGAGAAGATAGCAACAGTTTGGTTGCAGTTGCCCCAGTGGACAATAGGCTAACACTGATGGAATCAAAACTAGATGCTGTGGTGTGTGAAAACAGAGAAACCAGCAAAGGAGGGAAAGCAGCAGCATCTTACTGATGTAGAGACCCAGTGGAGGAAAAGTTAGTGGGACAAGAAGCACACACATTGTTTAGTGACCCTTACTCAAGATTCAACATATAGAAATACATACAAAATAAGTATGAGCATGTTTATATTCTAGAATACAGGAAAAGCAGAGAAAGGAGGGAAAAAAATCCTGTCTTAGGATTAAGTTTGCATCCTCAGGATCTCAGCAGTGTTGTACAAAAGGAAGAAATGAATAGTGAGACCAAACATGTATTATTTAAAGACGCAAACCTAATTAACAAGTGGAATTACTAAAAGACATCCTCCCTAAGGAATCAGACTGGGGTGTGGCAGAAACAGATGGAGAGTTGTTGCTTATCATAATCATCTGCTAAACGTAATTATTTTCTTTAATGTCCTTCCTTGCATTACCTTAATGGAGATTATTTAAAATTATCCCTGTCTGTTTTGTCTACATGTAACAAAGAAGAAAAAGTGAATTGTGCGAGATTCTTGCAGGTTATCTCAGGAGCAAAGAACATGGCCTAACCAATCCTGCTCTTAACCATTTGAGCTATTACCCTTTGAAATATATTGTGTTCTTACGTAACCCACAAAAGAAGAGAAAATTTCTTTAGCATTTCATTGGCTTTGTCGAGATTTGTCATTAAGGGAGAATTAATTCCACTCCCCAGGCTTTATTATATCTTTGTATCCAATTAGTGTTAGGCTAGCATGTCTCTCTGATCTTCTCTTTCTTCCTTCTCTAATTCTTTGTACTCTGTTCCCATCTTAACTTGCCAATGGGAATGCCATAGCATTTACATGCTTTAAAGTCTCATTGGGCAGAATGTTACAGTTTTCCAACAATTCTACCTGTTTTCAGCAACAGCCAACATAACCTTATATATGTATACCCAACTTTCCTGAAACCCCGTCAAAACTCCCTGGTACATGTGGAGTCTACAATGTATCTTAAATCACATGCCTCTTGTCTCTTTTATAGATTTTTTTCCCTTGTTAATTCAATGATCTAAAGTTGGGAAAAGGTATTCAAATATTTGGAACAACCATTTCAATATGTGGATTCCACAATTGAATGGGCCAAGTACTGTCCATGTTTTGAAATGTCACAATCTAAGTCATAATACAGTCAGCAAAGGGAAAGGCCAACTGGAACATACCATCAAAGTACAGCACTCTAGAGAATTGAACCCTATGATCAAAAGATAATCTGATATTCATTACATCATATCAGTTATTCTAATTCTGAATAATTCCAGTCAGAAAGGACCATTACCATTCCCCTTTACCCACTTCAGGGGATATGCAAAAACTCGAAATGGTGATTGAGCCCTCAGGACCAGTGTTTTATCTTTGTGGGTTTTCATTAACTATAGGCAGATTAATAGTTATTTGTGTCCTTCATCTTATTTTAGGGAAAACAGCTCTTGAATCTTTCTTCTGATTCCATGTGGAGAATGTCCATATTATATAACTGAAATGGGGATTTTGATTCCTATGGATCACTGTTAATATATTTTCTTAAACTAGTATGGATATGATATCAAAACCTAACAGCTGTATTTTCAAATTTCTTTTATATTTGAAGTAAATTAATTTATTTACTCCCTCATTTATATGTACATATATGGTTATACATATATCACCATATATATATGCACGCATATGCATTCATAGTCTTTATATTGTGCAAATATTAATAAAACTAAAAAAAATTTAGAATGAAGCAATTTCTAATATATTTCTCAGTGATTGATAGAGTATGAACTCTATGTTTTCATTAATTTGTTCTTACAAAACCCACTTTCTCATGGTCTATCTGGCACTGAGCAGTGCTTCAGGCAATCAACAAAGATTAGCAAGGCAAAGAAAGGTTCTGACTTCAAATACCTGTAATAAAAGAAACAAAAGATTAAAAGTTCTGATGGAAATAATTATCTACATGCTTATGTGAATGTTTGCTCATAGAGCTTCCTCACATTATGAACAGAGTAGGCTTCTGCAGAACTTAATGATTCATCTATGACATGAAGAAAGATTTAGGAAGACATAGACAACTGTAGCATAGGAAGAAAAGCGTGAAGTGGAGAATCACTAGCTATGAAAGTGGACAACTGGGTTTTGTGTTATTGTTATGTTGCTGTATACGTACTTTATTATGGGTAGTATGCCAAAGACAAATTTCAGACAGGGGACTTTGTGCATAGTTTTTGTTTTAGTGTTTTGTCAGAAACAAGCTCCCATATAACTCAGATGCATGCCTATCCCATGTAACTTAGGTGCAGGGCTACCATAAATAATTTAGGTGCATGGCAACTTAGTGAGATGCAAGCTAGCCTAAGCTACATGAGACTTTGTCTCAAAAACAAACAAGCAAAACGTATTGTCCCAAATCTTGTAGCAACATTTCATGAGTGACTTTTCCAAGCATGGCATTAACTATCAGTTTATTGATAACTTTATAGTGAGTCAACGTGGCACCTGGAACAGGACAGAAGACATAGTAGTCAAGGACAGATGTGACCCATTTTCTTATTATAAACTGAGGATTTTCAGTTGTCTAGACTAAGAATGCATGGCCAATGGATATATTTAACTGAACTACCTAAACACGCCATGACTAGCAGCAGTGATGAAACTAATTACTCATAGAAACTACAGTGAGCATTCCATCTCACTAAGTTGCTGAGAATGACCTTGGGTTTCTGATGCCCTTGTGGGGTGGGAAGTTGTTCTGTGTATATATTCATTAACCAATATATATATATATATTGGTTAATATAATATATATATAGCTTTTATTGGTTAATGAATAAAACTTAGCAGATAGAACAAGGAAACCCACACAGATAGGGGAGTAAAGAAAGTGGAGTTAGGGAGAAGCTATGGAGCTGCCACAGGAGACAGACGCTGGATGGAAACTTTCCAGTGGGCCACAACAGTGTGGCAATACATAGATTATTAGAAATGGGTTAATTTAGCTTCTCTAGGATCACTAATTATAGGCTCAATGTCCTTGGTTTATGGCTAGAAACCAAATATGAGTGAGTACATCCCATGTTCCTCTTTTTGGGTCTGGCTTACCTCACTCAGGATAGTGTTTTCTATTTCCATCCATTTGCATGCAAAATTCAAGAAGTCCTTGTTTTTTATTGCTGAGTAGTACTCTAATATGTATAAATTCCATACTTTCTTCATCCATTCTTCCATTGAAGGGCATCTAGGTTGTTTCCAGGTTCTGGCTATCACAAACAATGCTGCTCGAGCAATGAACTCAGGACCGCGAGGGGTGCACCCACACATTGATGCAATGGGGATGTTTTATAGGGAACTCACCAAGGCCAGCTGGCCTGGGTCTGAAAAGCATGGGATAAAACAGGACTCTCTGAACATAGCGGACAATGAGGACTACTAAGAACTCAAGAACAATGGCAATGGGTTTCTGATCCTACTGCACGCACTGGCTTTGTGGGAGCCTAGGCAGTTTGGATGCTCAACTTACTAGACCTGGATGGAGGTGGGGGTTCCTTGGACTTCCCACAGGACAGGGAACCCTGATTGCTTTTCGGGCTGGGGGGGGGACTTAATTGGGGGAGGGGAGGGAAATGGGAGGCGGTGGCGGGGAAGAGACAGAAATCTTTAATAAATAAATAAATTTAAAAAAAAAGAAATGGGTTAATTTAAGATATAAGAGCTAGCTAGCAATATGCTTAAGTTATTGTCCAAACAGTATTGCCAGTAATGTAGTTTCTGTGTGATTATTTCATGTTTGGGGGAACCAGGAATGAAGGATCAGCCTCAGACTACACCCTTGTAAATCATTTCCTTTAGCTCTTGAGTATTCATGAATCCATATACAAATTAGAAAATTCTCATCATCAGCAAAGGCTGATATAGAGAAAGATACTGAGTAGAGAACATTTGAGTGCCTACTATGTGCCAATGACATGCTAAGGGCTTTGGTTTTTGCAAGTTTATTGGATACTTCTATACTCCCATGGTATGTCATGATAAATTTGAATCATCATTACTCTAGGCTCACAGTATTATACATAAGTATTCAACAAAAATGACCCCACATCTAACAGTTGGAAAGGCACTGCACATGTTGTGTGTAGACAGGAAGATTAATTAGGTCAGTGTATGTGTCTCTAAGGGAATGTGTATGTTTCGCTATATCAGAAAACTTTAAAAATTGATGGAAAGGGGGCTGTGGCACCACCACTATTGTATGTATTGACTGAATGATGACATCTATTATAGAAGACATTTTTGTACAAATATAAGATAGATTTTAAACACACTGAGGATAGAATTTTGGTAATTACAGTTAAGATAGAGTCTAGCACCTTGCCAACACTCTGGTGAAGTGCAATAATAGAAGTGTGTTTCCCAATATGCTTGCTATTACAAAAGGACTAAAATATCTTCCTGTGTTAAATTTGTCTCTGAGCTTAAATTGTATTAGTGATTCTGTTAATAGACTCCAAATCTGTGATACTCTAAAGCTTTGCCACTGTCAATGCAGAGAATTCTCTAATGTATGAACTCACTGAGAGTCAAGAGCTAGAGAAAATGGTCCTTGTTAGAGGATCATGATGGGATCCATCTCATCCTCAAAAGTAGTATTTTATACCTAGTAAAGTGTGGCATGCCTAAATTATTCAAAAGTTATTCAGTAATTAACTATTTTAAGTAAAAATACCATAGATTCACACGCTCATTTTAGGATAAAAAAACATATACACACAGACATTGGTATTTTTCTTTCCCCTTTCCTCCTTCTTTCAAAGCAAGATAGAGCTAGGGAGAAAGGAAGAAAGGAAGAAAGAAAGAAAGAAAGAAAGAAAGAAAGAAAGAAAGAAAGAAAGAAAGAGAAAGAAAGATGAACAGAGATACAGAGAGATTGAGAGACAGAAAGACAGAAAAACACTATGCAACCCAGGCCAGTTCCAAACTTGCAACCCAATTTAGCTTTCCTATTGTTTGGATAACAGGTATGTATGTGTTCCACAACTAGTTCCTGTTTCGTTTCTTAAATTATCCTTCTAACTACAGACAATTTAAAATCTATTGCTTAATACCAGGTCTACCTACCAGTTTAGAATTTTATATAAATAGAGGGGAGATGAAGTAGAATGAAATTTGTTTGGTTAATACCTAATAAAATTATTATTATTATTATTAGTTGAATGACCTACCCCTTTGATTGAGGTTAGAAATGTATGTGTGTGTATGAGTGTGTGTATGTGTATATATGTACATATATGTGTGTGCATGTGTGTGTGTTTGTGTAATGCTCAGAAAAGTTTTAAGTGATGTCAAAAAATTAAGAAAACCAAATAAACTTCTACAAGATAAAATGTCAGAAATTATCACAGAAATTTATAACCTGGCATTAATCAAACAAGACTTAATTGCTTTACACATCATAAATGATAAGAGCATTATTAGCACATATTCTAACACAGTTAACATTTCATGATAATTATGTATTGGAAAGGAATACATCAATATGCTTACTATAAGAATGCCAATGTATTCAAAGATAAGGCGTTTAGAAAATAATAGTACAAATTATTTATAGTGGTGGTCAGATCATAATATTAATAAATATATATTCTTTCACAAGATATGGGCTTATTGTTTAATCAAAGAATTTTTGTCCTATAACAGAATAAATGTCTTAAAGAAGGTACCAACTTCCCAATCCTCTTTTGCTGAAACTATTGCCATATGTTAATTTCATTTTATGTCTCAATGCTGATTAACGCAACAGCAAAAGAAATTATACCAAGAGCTATAAATTCAATCTCATTCACTCACAGTTGAATGACTGTTTCAACTGAACATGTCATGAATCTTTTTAGCTCCCTAATGAACACATGCTATTGAGACAGATACTGTACCCATAGGTTCAAAATCCAGTCCCATACTGAGCATTTGCTTTGCCTGTTAATAACTAGGAACCAGTTACCAGGTACTTACAGAACACTTAATCCTTACTAACTTGTGGCTGGCAGGTAGAGGGGAAGGATTAAACCAGAGTTTATGGCATCCGTAGTCAATATTGAGGTCCCCCTCCCCCCCCCACACACATATTGATTGTCATGACAACACTCTGTGTGGTAGTTTGAATAAGAATGACTCCCCATAGGTGCATATATTTGAATGTTTGGTCTACAATTAGTAGAACTGTTTAGAAAGGATTAGGAGGTGTAATGTTGGTGAAGTTGTGGCCTTATTGGAAAATGTGTATCAGTCAAAGGGGGACCATGAGATTTCAAAAGTCCACACCAGCCCCAGGCTCATTCTCTCTCTCTCTCTCTCTTTGTCTACTGTTTGTGTATGAGGTGTAATTTCTCAGCTACTGTTCTATGGCCATGCCTGCCTGCCTGTCTGATATTCTTCCCACACAATGGTCATGGACTCACCCTCTAAAACTATAAGCAAGTCCCCAATTAAAATGTTCTATTTTATAAGTTGCTTTGGTCATGGTTTCTTTTCACAGCAGTAGAGTAGTAACTAAGACAGTTTGCATAATTTTCACCTCTCCCCTATGCCCCATCTCTCATCCTCACATTCCTGTGGAAAAAGCCATTTTAATACAAAGAGAATTTAGCTTTGCACTTCCCACACATTTAATGCTTTGATTCAGACACAAAATTCAGTTAATTTCAAAAATAAGGGAACTAACTGTCAAGGTTATAAGATAATTTGATTTCTTGTTTTAAATGAGGAAAGCTTTACAAACATAACTGTCATGGAGTAGCAATAATATGTGCTAAACACTTTATTAAAATATTTTAATTATTTTGTATTTTTGGATGAGTAACATGAAAATTTCATTTATTGACAGTAAAAATGCTCATGAAGCCACAGATTAATATGGTTCTTATCCTATGTTGAGTCATGTAATCCTCATAACAAGTTTATGCAGTTATCATGTCAATTATATATGCAGGAAGTTAGAATGTTGTGAGGTTAAGGAACATGGTGTGTTTGGTATAAGGGAAGCTCGAGTTTAACATGGCACACTGGAATCCATGACCCTATGCTATCCTGCTCCTTAATAAACCATGTGAGGCTGCTTTGAGTCATGGGGCTTCATCATCTGATCCCTTTCAGTGTCCAGTAAGATCCGTATTTTCCTTATTTTTAAAATTTTATTACTGAGAATTTTCTACATGCACACAATGTATTTTGATCTTATCTGTCCCCTCTTCCCTACTCTAACTTTTCTAAGTACACACCCAACACATTTCCCTCCCAAATACATGTCTGTATTTCTCAAACCCACTGTAATGGATATAAGGCCATCTAGTGGAATAGGAACCTTATCGGGGGCCCTAATGGCTTTCCCTCTCCCAAATGCCATCAAATTCCAATGGATCTAAAGTTACAGGCAGGTCTTTGTGAGCCCTTCCTACAACTATAGCATGAATTGTATTTATAATTGATGCTGAAGACCTACAAAGGGGAGTAATACATGTCAAGGCTCGAAGAGTTTTTCTTGGCATGATCTTAGACAAAATGCTCACATTTCTAAGAATTCCAATTCCAAGTCTATGACCCAGGCATGTTCTGCAGAGACTGTGGATCTGCACAAAACATGTCTGTAGAAACTACATTACTGTGCAAACATAAAAATAAGATTGATGTTGAAAATGGCCACATAATATATAAATTCACCCTTCTGAAACTGAGCCACACAATTGAAGAACTACAAACTTTCAGAGATGGAGTCTTAGGAAAAGGTTAGCTGTGTTCCGTGTTTTGAAGGAAACTTTAAAAAAGCTCAGAGCCCATAGGGAAATTTAGGACTTCAAGGACACTGAGTATCATTTTTTGCCTTTGTAGCATAGTAATTAGAAAATGACATTTATCTTCTAGGGCCATATAAATATTTGTAGATGATTTCGCTGATTTTAAATGTGCTCATATCAGATAAAAAGGAAA
This sequence comes from Microtus pennsylvanicus, assembly GCF_037038515.1. Classification (NCBI taxonomy): domain Eukaryota; kingdom Metazoa; phylum Chordata; class Mammalia; order Rodentia; family Cricetidae; genus Microtus; species Microtus pennsylvanicus. The sequence goes on along the minus strand of NC_134586.1, from coordinate 109,809,768 downwards.
TACAATTAATGTAATAGGACCATGTTGAAAATTTGATACTGTTCAAAATGACTGATATGGCTTATTTCACATTTGTTCTAGGAAAAATTATTGTTTTTACAAATGTTGAATGATAGAAATGTTAGTAGATTCATTGATTTAGTCATTCAAATCAATGCAACAAGTACGATGATCAGTCAGTAAGTAAAATAGACAATAATTTGTAGACTTGTGACATGGAATGGTAATTCACAAAACCTATCTATATAGAGTGCAGAGAAAGGGTTCTCAATCTGGAGGGCACTGTGCACAGTGAGTGCAGTAGGACCTTGACAAAAGGCAGAAATGAACCATTTAGGATGCAAACAATAAGTAGGCTGTGGATAATGTCAGGAATCTGCCCTTTATATGCTTCGATGGGTTAATGTGGGAAATGAGGTAATTACATTTGCATTTTCAAAACAATAATTTGCTATGTGGGTGAAAATCTACAATAATCATGACTAAAAATTAAAGGAGGCCAGGCTGGTTGTTTATTTATTAGACTAAGCACTTTAAATACTACCAAAATTTCATCAGGTGTTATGTTTATGAATTGTATATGTTTGCCTTAAACAAATGTTTTAAAAAGCAATAAAACAAACTCCATGGTGGAGTGTTTCCCTGGCATGTGTTTTATCCCTAGCACTTTCCTCTCAAATAAATAACTAGATGACAGATGACAATTGATGATAGATAGATAGATAGATAGATAGATAGATAGATAGATAGATAGATAGATAGATAGATAGATAGATAGATTAGATAGATAGATAGATAGATAGATAGATAGATAGATAGATAGATAGATAGATAGATAGATAGATAGATAGATGATAGATAAATTACAAAGGTCTAATTTCCCTTAAAATACTCAGAAAAGAAGACAGACAGTCCTGAGCTATGTAGTCTATTAGCCTCCATTTCTTAGTGGTGGAATGGAAAAATATAAAACCACACCTGTTTAACTTCTGTCTAATACCCAGACTCACACATGCCCTAGGATGGGGCTACACATCTGACTTAATTAAGATACTAGGAAGACAGAGGACACAGGTTATTAGCAGATGGAACATATCTTGGTGCCTCCTTTGTTACTTCCCCTGGCTTCTAAGTCTCCAACAGAGCAATTTATCACCATTGGAACGATCTAGAGAAGGTGCAAAGCTCTGTATCTCAGAGTATGTCTTAACGATAGCATGCAAGTTCTCTTTGTTAACAGATGTTTTTATCAACAATCACTTAAAACTCATTTATCCAAAAAAAATCCATTTTTTTTTTTTTTGGCTTCTGCAAGCACAGGCATTGACGTAGGACTCTCCAGCAACTGTTTCCTATGATATCTGAAATTCCGTATGGAGTATGAATTTGTTTGTTTATTTGTTTTCTGTTCATCTTCCTCAACCACAATGTGAGTTTTATGCGGGAATGTCTAATTGCGCATAATGTTGCATTTCCAATGACTAGAACAGTATCTTGCTTGGAGTAACTGCTGTGCAGATGTGTTACGTTGGGTAAGAAAATTTATGAATGAACTCACATACTGTCTAGGTCCAGCTTTATCAGACAATATTTCAAAACCAGGTTTGCAAATTTCAGTAGAATATCTTTTCATTCATTCAAACATCCAGATTATGCACTATGCAGTGTCACCTTAAAATAAAACCTTTAAAAATGTGCACCTTTGATGCTTTAGCAAGTCATCAAGAAGAGAGGAAAACACCTTCCAAGCAGCATCTAGTTACCACAATTAAAATGAATTATAATGAATTATACTCTTCTCAACAGACACCATTAATTCCAGAGAACATGGCTTTGTATATTCTTTAAAGTCTCTAACTAAGTGTGTTTCTTTCCAACATGCACTAAAACTTGCTGTAAAATTATGCATTGATTTAAGGGAATTCAGCAGAATGATTGGGTCAGAAAAAATAAAATTAATTATTCATGGCACTAGCAGCTTAAAAATGCAAAGTGGTTATCAGGAACATGCACAATTATAAGTAACACTGTAATTTTTTTAAATTTTGAAGCCCTAGCACAGTTAATTAATATTTTTAATAAAAATAAGAATTTGTTCTTGGGAGTTATAAAGTATATTTTGTTAACTATGTATTTTTCATGGAAATGTGTGTACACTGCTTATAGTTTTTAAACAAATAGTATTCATTTTTAATGAGTAGCTGCAAAGCTTCCAGGAAGCAATTGCAGTATCTAAAACATTAAATATTTCTCCTTACTTGAACACTAATTGGGTTTCTTTTCATAAAAACTTGAATGAGTGGGTTCAGTCTCAGTGACAGATGTGAAGCACACACATCTCTTACAACCTATCACAAAGTTTCTCAGCAGTCCCTTTCCTTGAGTAGATGTACTGTGGGATAATGCTCTTGCACACTGTAAATTTTGTCACCCTTTTAATAAAACGCTAATTGGCCAGTAGCCAGGCAGGAAGTATAGGTGGGGCATCCAGACTAGGAGAATACTGGGAAGAGAAAAAATAGACATGCAGTCATCATCCAGAAGCAGAGGAGACAAGATGAGAATGCCTTACTGAGAAAAGGTACCAAGCTACACGGTTAAAGATAGATAAAAATTGGGGTTAATTTAAGTTTTAAGAGGACATTAGTAATAAGACTGAAAATAAGTCCAACAGTTTGTAATAATATAAGCCTCTGTGTGTTTATTTGGGACTGAATGACTGTGGGAGCAGGCAGTATTGAAACTTTTGTTTACATAGATGTCCTAAATTAACCTGGAAAACACTCACCCAGGAGCCTGAGAAAGGCTCCAAGCAAGACATTCTATCTATATGGAGTGAACCTGTCTCCATCAATAATATTTTCTGAGTTGTTTGAAATATACTCCTCCAGTAAACAAGAAATAAAGCAACAAAACCCAAAATCTCTCAAAGTATCGTTTTTTTTAATACTATCTCCAGATTTTTTTAAATAAAATGATTGAAAGGTCTTGGCTTCTAAAAACCAAGACAAGATCTTACAACCAGCTTAAGCTATGCACATACTTGATGAAGTTCAATATTTACTTATGTATGATTCTCTTGCAAAGGTAAATTTTATGTATGTAAGAAAGAAAGCACAGTATAATACAGTTTTATGTGCTGTAAAAACGTTCCTGGGAAACAAAAAGAGCAATTTTTACTAATTACATAGAGTAACAGGTAAACACTAGAACTCTTAGTGGCAACTGGGATGTGTACCTGTCCTATCGAAAAGAAAGGAACATATCTATGCTTTGTTAAATAATGATGAGAGGAACTAATTAAGCACATCAAGATAGGAGCCAATTAAAATTGAAAGCTGAGAAGAGCTCCAAAGACTCGTAGTGACTCACTTATTACAGAGGCACAACACCAGTATGAGGGAAGGTCAACAGCCAAATCACAGGACACTGTTGTTGCTTGTATTGAAAGTAAAGCACAGTCTGAGTTTGATATGCTTTTTCTATTATACTATATTTTCTGCAAGAAAAACAATGTTAAGGTTCTGAATTATTTATTCTACATATAGTATGTAAAATAAACTTGAAGTGAAGAAGAGAAAACACCATTGAATATTCCAGGAATATTCCAGTAATACCAAGTCATAGTTCAGAGGAAAAAGTCATGATATTGTTTTAAAAGAAATAACATATTAGCAATAAATAATCTAATTCAATATTAGAAAAAGGTTAAGTCTCTTGGGTGCTTTTTTTTTTTTGGTCACTTAAGCAAAACTAATGCAGAAGTTATTCAGAACAGAACACAGCATCTAACAGGCAGAATTTTTGCATGGCAATCTCCAAAACCAAATAGCTCCATGTTCGGAGAATTAATTGTGATAATATTTTTTCTTGTAAGAATAGGATTCCAGAAAGTTTGTAAGTCTTATAAAGATATGTTGACTTAAGCATTCCAGTAATACAAGATACATGAAGTTATTCAACCCCTGTAAAAACCTATCAATATTGTTGTCCAATATTGTTTTTTAAAAAAGCCATTTCATTTTAGGTAGTCATTTCTACTATTTTATTATTCTAAATCATGTAAGGTTAAGAAACCAGTATGAAAACTGATCATCACTCAGAATGAAAAACTTTTTCTTTTTATCTCTTAAAGCATATTTACTTATAAGTGGGAATAATATATATAATAGATGGGGTTTCACAGAAAATATTCTGAACACTCCTCTATTCACTGGCTCTGTGAAACCTGAAATACATTTCTCACCCAATACCTGCCCTGCAGGATAGCTGAACAAATGTCGTATTATCTATTTGAATTGAATCCAATTTAATTCTGGTAGACCAAAAATCTGTTTCCACGGTTCTAAAACATGCCACTACCTCTAGGTACATTGTCATTGTCACATAAGTGGCTCAGTGTTATCACTGAAGAAAATACAATTTGATTGAAAAAAAAAGCAGTATAGTGTGGCTTTAGAAAAATGAAATGACCTCTTTGGTACACAATTTAGTGGGGGACTTGATAAAAGCAAGCAGATGTGGTCACCGTGGACAAAGTTTAAGGATAGATGTTTCATGTAACCTTTAAAAAGTAGGCAAAGTTTTGGACTTGGGATTTGTATTACAAATCACTCATTAAAATTTTAAGATAATTGTATAATTTTTATCAATCAAAAACTACAGATGAAATATGTAGATATATCTATCTATTTTATCAGTAATCTCTATATATATACCATCTATCAGTAATGTTTTTGTATTAGAGGGCAATTAAAAATTCAATTCTAAGATGAAAAATGGATATCCTATAACTAAAAATATTTTTCTTTCTTTCGTAGTGATTTTCCTTCCTTCATCGCGTATGCTCATCTGTTACCTTAACACACATGTGACTAAAAAGCATTTCAAAAATCATTTCAAAAGTTAAGATGTTTGTTTCCACTGATTATCAGTAACAGCTAATCTGTATAATATTACAACAAGTTATTTAATCACTGTTATTGCTTGGTGAAAATTTTAGCGATTTAAAATATCTACTCTTAAATAAAGACAGTACTCTTAGATTTAATGCAGTATCTCTTCAAGCAATCACTAATTGAATAGGTTCTTTCCGTTTCTATACCACTACTGCCCTTGAGCTTGTAATAGTTCTGAAAGATTTCTCATTGATAATTAATGAGTACTGAACCTTTTTTCTTTCTTTTTTTTTCCAAGCAAAGATTCTTTATTCTCACACAAGTTTGATGCAGCCAAACATCTTTGAATTTGTTTCTTAAAATTAAAGAATTATTTGCATATTTAAATTTTGTTATAAACAGAAGAAATTATTTAAATTGTCATTGTTTCTTTTTTGAAAAGACATGCAAGTTTTTCTAGGAATTTTCACTACTTATAACAATGATACAGGCTTAGTAAAACAAATACAAAACTAACTCAAATTGTATTTACATAAACATTTCCAGCACCAGATAACACACTTGCATACTCTCTTAGACACTATTTAATGTAAAGGAAATCCTTTACTAATAATTTTACATTTATTTTTTCCTGTTTTAGATTTGTCATCAGTTGAACAACAACAGATTCAAAGCGAAGTGCAAACAAAGGCTACCCAGCATCATGACCAAGCAAGAGTCTGTCTAAAGTCACAAGTCTTTATCCAAAGAACTGATTGCTATGTCATCAACAGTAGCATACATCTAAAAAAAGTACAGATAACAACATGATGATCTTCAAAGTCAACATTCCTACTAAAATTAATGTCATGAGGGTAGTGACATCTGCCTATGTCCTCATGCCCAGAGAACAATCTGTCCTTGAAGATAGTTAGAAATAAATATGTAATAGAGCATGTCCTATGAGACAGCTCACTTTTTTGCCTGATGCAAATAAATAAAATCCAAATGAGTTAAAATGGCTTCGTATTATTTTAAAATATGCAATATAACACTGTACCCCATTTATGAATTTATATTTTAATATTTGGTCAATTTCCTTCTTCTCCTGATTAAGTACTTATTTTTCTCTTTCTTATTCATTCATACCATTCCATCTTATTCAAAGCAAAAAAATCATCACACTTTTTCCCCTCTGAAACACATCTCAATGACATTATACAGTACTAATACACACAAAACTTGTTTTCTAGTGTTCTCTTTCCAAATCTGATAATCTCTTTCAAATGCCTGATCCAAAAGCTACTTTTGAAATGATTGTTATTAGTTTCTCATTTAAAATACAGTTTTCTGGATAAATAAAGTTCATATATTTGAAAAAACGTTATGTGATAACTATGGAAGACAGTCATTATTAAGAGCAAAATGAAGCCACCAATCTTGAACCGCAAAAGAATCTGCAAAATTCTTAAAGAATTAACAACTGAATTATGCTCAAAACCTACATGTATCAATAAGGTTCTCATATCACTCAATAGCATTTCAGAAGCATCAACAGTATTTAGTAAGTCTTTATCGCGGCTCTCTGATGTAATGTCAATGATGAAATCAGCACATTATCTAGGCAACCAGTAAGAATTTTACCATTGAATTTATAAGCTTGCCAACTCTACCAATATCACATTTAATGATTCTGTTTTCAAAGGTTGCAGACACAGAATTTATCAATAAACTCATTAGTGTGAATTCTGTTAAATTACATTATTAATTAATTACACACCACACAAAATATCTTGATCATCAGACAACTCAGTGAGCACTTTCCTCACAAATAGAAAACAAACCCATCATTCATCATGGAATCTATGCACCTAACCCCCTTTATTTTGAGGAAGGACTAAGCTTAATTAAACAAAGCCTTTCAAATATGCCATTTATTTATTTGTTTGTTACCTTAAAATTATAGTTTCTCCATAATTAGCAAATCCTCCCTCTGCCAGTATGTGCTAAACCAAGGCTATCGACTCAAATTAGCAACTACCAAACCAATACAGAGCCTTTTTCTGTCTACAAACTTCTATGAAACAACATCCACATAGCTCATATTCATAGACGATGGACCACACACAACAGCTTCCAAGAAAGGCGAGCACACAACATCAGAAATAGAATCCTGTTTGGGAAAGATACATGCTCAGAAAAGGCCTCTTTGATGAGGATAGATCCAGAAGGAAAGGGTGACACGCAGGAGCTCACCTGGCTGACAGGCTCTTTTGTGGGGGGCTTTCCTCTTCTTGCCGTGCTGGTAGCCAGGGTTGTGGTGGTCTCCATGATTGAGGTGGACATCTCTGACTGCATGGCAGTGGCTGTCGACTCAGTTGTCATAGAGGAAGGCACTTCACCAACCAGCCTCACATTCCCAACTATGGCGATGTTGGCATCATTCTCTGCTGCCATATTCAGAACTTTCAAGCCATTGTAGTAAAGCCCAGAGAGCTGGCCCTGGAAGGGCTGGCCCTGCTCTTTCCCGCCAATTATTATGGTTGCTTGGCTATTGAAGATTGTGAGCTGACGTCCTGTAAAAATAATATTACATACATGCAAAAATGTTGATTGTGAACTCTACATTCTACAAAGGATGATAAAACAGATCTTTTATGGGGTGGATAATGAGAGCAATAAACTATAAGAGAGGCAATTGACTCATAATTCATTGCTTAGAAATGAGGTGTCCATGAAATGCATAATTACTGGCAAATACTTATAAATTTTCAACATATTATAAATGTTGTGCTTTTGCTAAAAGACCAATCAAACATATATTACAAATCAGATTTTAGTGAATCCCCTTTTCCTTTGCATCAATAACTTGCTGTTGGTGTCTCAAATTCAAAGTGTTAAATTTAAAAAGTATGATATATCTAACATTTCAAATATTTGTTAACCTAAAATCACCTCTGAAACTAATCTGTAGGAGCTAAAGTCTAATTTTACATTTTATCATAAAAATTCATAATTAACATAGTGCCCATACAACTCTACATGCTATTCTTTAGAAAAGTTTATTTTTTGGAAGGCAATAATCCATTGTTATTTCAATTATTCTATTTTTCGGCAATCACACTGAAAGGAAATGAATAGTTTACATTGAGTTTTTTAGAGTCAAAAAAGTTTCAAAAATCTTTTTCTGATTGGCTTTCAGCAAGTCTATTAAAACAAAACAAAATAAAATGAAAAAAAAAAAAACAAGAACAAAACCAAAAAACAATAGCTTCAGATGTAAAAAGTGGCTTCAGGAATGATACACAAATCGATGGAGAAATTATGGCACATTTCCATCAACAATCCTAGTAACAGTACCATTATCATCAAATGGAGCTCCAGGGGAGCAGAGTGCCCTCCACTCAGAAAGCATGCACACAAATTTAAGTTCCGTTTTAATTAGGGCTTGTTCCCAAATGGTCTCAGAAGCTTCCAAACGTTAAAGGGACTTCATTTTTGACTGGCAATCCATATTGCCCACTATTTAAGATTCCTACAGTTTAAACAAAGAGTTTGCTTTTTTTTTCAGGACCATGATAAAGATATCCGAACTACATATGTTTTAGTTAATAATTTAGAGGCTGGAACATGGATATAATCTATAAATGATTTATCATTTTTGGTTAATGCTTGCTCTGAGTACCTTCATAGATTGAGTTAGTGGATTATATTTAACAGTCCCTTTAACCTTAAGTTAACTGGGTAAGATTATTAAACCGTTTGTGCTTCTAAAAATGTATAGAAATTATTATACAAGGTATGCAAATATTACTATCTACATTTTACTGTTTTAAATTTGTTTTTAATTTAGTTTTACGGAAAATTTATTTTTATGTTTATTAGTGTTACAATGAAGTACTACTTGGTTATGTTCAAATTATTTTTTTATTTGAAGTTTTAATCAATGTTTTTACCTTTGTCGAGTAGCCATTCATCAACTACTCGACCAAGTCGATATGGAATTCGCTGTCTAGCAATCGCCAGGCGCTCGTTATCATTGTTTCCTTTAAAGTTTAAAGAGACATTTCATTGGTTAAAATCTGTAAGGTCAAAGGTTAAAAGTTAATACTTAAAGCTCGAGCTATACAGTTGCCACATGATTTTTTGAAATTTGGAATTTTAAAAAGTTCTACCTAGAACATTTCATGTTTCAGACTTATCATTCATTCATTTATTTTATTTTAGCAAACAAAATTATTCCTATGTTAATTGAAAATTAGAAATCTGCATTTGAGCTAGGTTATTAAACTTATGTTATAGACAGACCCGAACAACCAATTTAAACAGCATATAATCGCTTTACAAAAAAATGACCCTTGGCCTCAGGGTTTTGTCTTTTTGATGTTTCTTATTAACTAGTTAAACATGTTCAGCTACAACAGGTTTAAGTTTACAAAATACATTCAAGCTCTTATTCCAGATTGGAAATTTATGAACACCAAACTTAACACCATCTTTATCACACTGAAGCATTTCAAATAGGCCTAGCAGACTTTATTTCCTATTAAGACCACATATTCCCTTATCAGTTCATTTAAGAAAACCACAAAGTCCAAACGGTTCTTGTGTATTCTACCAAAATAGATTTACCAATCACTTGTGTATCGTAAGAGATTACATCTCATCTCATCAAACATGAGTTAGGAAAGGCTTTGACAAAAGTGACATTTATTTGAGTGTCCTTCAGTTTCACTAAAGTTTAACATGCTGAAGCATATAGCATTTGAAGAAAGTATGTTTAAATCCTTGTATGCTCAAATGCCTGCTTACTTATTAAACGTATTTAAAAATACTTTTTTAAGAAAGGTATGAGAACTTAAGGTATAAATGAAGCTGTAAACAGTGGCTCTTGGCTACAGATCGGAACTAAATGAGAGTCTTGCTTCACTGACTAGAAAACACTATCTGCTAGGAACCCTGTTCACATTGACCTTGAATCAAACTTGCAAATGGACAGTGTTTTCGTGATCTATAAAGCACTTAAAAAGAGTCTGTGCTGTTGTCGGTGCTCAATAGTGTATTTTGAAAGAAGAGCTTTTCTATTTCATGAAAATTATGTAGAATAGAAGTTGGAGGCAAGGCATTTTGGCAGTAGTTTGAGTAAGGATTAAGAGTTGAAAAATAGCGTTACCTATGTAAGATGCCTGAGGTGTTTTGCAAAAGAAGAATACAGATACACCCTTCCCTCAGATTTATAAGTATTTATAAGGGACTTTCACTTTCTATATGCCAATGTTGTAATGTATTATACTTACCATAATAAACCTAGCCTATCATAGTGCATACACCTTTAGAGAAAGAGGAAAAACCTGTCATATAGACCATCTCAATGAACCCATTACTCAAATGTCAGTGTGACTGAAAATATTTCACACATCAATGTTCAATTTAAAAAGCAATCAAGGTTGAGACAAATATATATTTGATAAAATCTTTGAGCTGTGTTTTTCTAGACTACATAACAATTTAAATAATGTAAAGTTGTATTTCATGGTATAGAAATGAATTTTTGGAAAACTGATAATTTTTAAAAGTGATATAAATAGCATAAATTCCAACTCTCTACTTAAGAAATGTATTCACAGCTTGTGTGTGTATATAAGTATACTTTAGAAATACGCAAAAGCTTGCTGTTTCCTATCCTAGAGCAATTCCTGTAAATGTGACTATTGAGGAACTATGTGATTTTCTATAATGATTATGTTTTTATATGCCTAAATTGAAAGGTAACTACAAAATACTTTTCAAATACATATATCCTTTTCTCTGTGGACTTCCTTATTAGCTTATATACTCACAGCAGTTTTTAGTGGCATAACTTTCCTCACAGCTCTCTGATTTCCAGTTTCTTAAGTTGATTTTCATGCTAGAGCTTTCCCATTGTCTGTGCTGACCCATATCTCCTCAGACATCATCAAAAATTAGTTCTGTACATCCCTTCTACTCATTTACCTTGACTGTCTTTAACATTTTTCTGCATCTATCTGCAATAAATCTAACTGATTCTCCACACACCAGCTAATACAAACATACCACAAAGCCTTTATTATTGCCTGTAGGACACGATCTTCCCCCTTTAGTGACTTTATCTGTGCACTCTCAGGTCTACACTCCTTTATTATTGCCTGTAGGACACGATCTTCCCCCTTTAGTGACTTTATCTGTGCACTCTCAGGTCTACACTCCTTTATTATTGCCTGTAGGACACGATCTTCCCCCTTTAGTGACTTTATCTGTGCACTCTCAGGTCTACACTCCTTCCACTGCTTCATTCACGCTCCATCTTATGGCCCTCATTCTCTTGCCCCACTCGTTAGGATTGTATGAGGCCCTCAATTCTCCTAAAACTATCCCTTCTTCCCTCTGGACTTTTTCACCTGTAGCTTCTTCATTTGAGATACTCTTCCTTTCTACCTCATTCACATCTTTTCTAGTCAAACATCACTCATTAATGGAAGTTTCTTGGCAAAAGCGTTGCTTGTTCAGAAGGCATTCAATGATATGTTCAAGCCAGAATATATGTCTACATTCTTCACAGCTCCTGAAATACATGCCTTACGAACAGGCCTTGGCATTAAAAGTCACTTATTCAATTAATAGTTTTCCTTGTAACTCTGAAGCAGCATGAAGTCGAATACTTTATGTAGTGTTTACTGAGATGCCAGTGTTTTCACAATACCCATCACACAAAATTCTATCCTACATATACTTCCTGTTGCAGTGGTTTTCAAGCAAAGAAGCGGTATTATAGAAGTTTGGAGTTCTTTTATTCTGATTGTTTTGTTTTTCAGAATTAGCTATGTGTCGAGCATTTTTGACGAGAAGAGAGTATCTCCACCATCTATTTCTGTTAACATCACTGAGAACACTTGTGGAGGTCGGAGTGCACCTATTAGCATTAGTACCCTCCATCTGTGATGTTGGATCAAACAGAGACCAATAGTTTGCCTCTGTCTCCTTCTCTGACAAGCCATCATGATCTGGATCCAGGAGCAAATGATGAACAGAAACATCTGTTCACTGAAAAAAAGAATGGAATTCCTTGTTTTGACTGTACACTAGCATTTTCACATAAATAGATAGATTGATCGCTTATATCCCCTCTAAAATGTACGTGTTGCAGTCTAGTGGCTCCATATCCACAATCCCTCTCCCTCATCCATCCACATTCTAGGTTTACCTGAGTGCATTACTATAGGCAGTCATGCCGTCATCTTTTAATTATTCATCAAGAAGCTTTATTTCTCAATGTGTTAGTGTTTGGAGATGAATGAGTCAGATTACTGCCCTTCAACACCTAAACTGTATACCCTTTTCCTGTGCTAAGACACAGTAAGATGATGGTCATCGTGACCCCAAACGTACACTCTACCAGATACTAAATCTTCCAGTGCTGATCTTGAATTGCTGAGCCTCCTCAACTGTAAAAAGATCCTTCTTGCTGTGTACAAGACAACCTACTTGTGGATGTTGTCACAGTAGTGCAGATTGACTTAGATACTATGTAACTTGTATCACATAATTTGTATTACCGTTGAAGAAAAAAACAGAGAAAAGCAATACTGCAAAGAAAACAATGTCAATAAAAAATATAACAATAGAGAAAAGGAGACAAATATATTTTTTTTATATTGTAAGCTTACTTCATGAGTTTTTAACATTGTGCAGGGAAACCTAAAGAGTTCTGAAAACTGTATATACTTAAAGAGTTCTGAAAACTATATATACTTAAAGAGTTCTGAAAACTGTATACACTTAAAGAGCCATCTGGGAGATAACTTACTTCTTTTGATTTTAAGAGAGAATGCAACACTTGGCTATGCCTGGGTCCAGAAGGAAAATCAAACTTTAACATAGTTTCCAAATTGCTTTAAGTTTAAAAGCAACATTGTTGCATAATTTTCACTAAATGCTACATGTGTTGTTATGTGATAAAGCAATACATAATTTCACTGGTACTATTCCTAATAAAGGGATTGTGAACATCAATGACATCAATGAAGGAACAAAAATGAGAAAAAAGTAGCTATTATAGTGAAAATATTGCCATACACTTCACTTTATTTCTTACATCTTTGAAAATGTGTTATGTATCAAATACACATATCAATTGACTTCTTACCTACTTATGTAATATCCACTAGCTGCTTAATTTTTAACCTCTAGACATTTGGTTCCTTTTCCAATTTCTGTTACCTAAGAGCCAGTCTCTTCTGAACACACACACACACACACACACACACACACACACACACACACACACACGTCTGGCAAATTTATTTCTTCTTTAAAGGTTAGCTTACGTATCTCAGGGAAGCATTTCCTGTGCTACACATCCCTTTACCAAATCACTGTAAATCTAATATGCAGTCTTGCAGCATTTCATAGAAATATCTGGAAACATAATGAATAAATTCCTACAACGGATTCTGTACTTTGTAGGGTCCTTGGGACAAGGGCCATGTTTATGTTGTCTAATGTTTTATTCTTAACACAGTGCTGGGCAGATTGTGATTGGTAAGAAATTCCTAGGTTTATTCTAAATCCACTCCAAGTATGTATTGTATGTTAACGCAATGGTATTTGCTCTTCAAGAATCATAGTGTTGGTGCTTATCAGCATGTGCAAGTCATATGTTCTATCACACACACACACACGCACACACATACTCACAAAGTCACACATGACTCATAAAGCAGATGTTAGTGCTAATTAATTCTATACATGTACTAGGACTTAGCTGTCTGCTCTTATTTAAATGCCATTGAAGTAAGGATGGGCAAGTAAAACTCTAAAAATAAAGTATTTTATGTTTTATCCATTATTTGGGACTGAAAAAGGATGGGATAAAACCGGACTCTCTGAACATGGCGGACAATGAGGGCTGATGAGAAGCCAAGGACAATGGCAAGGGGTTTTGATCCTATTGCGTGTACTGGCTTTGTGGGAGCCTAGCCAGTTTGGATGCTCACCTTCCTAGACCTGGATGGAGTGGGGAGGACCTTGGACTGCCCACAAGGCAGGGAACCCTGACTGCTCTTTGGACTGGAGAGGGAGGAGGAGAAGAGTGGAGGGAGGGGGAGGGAAATGGGAGGCTGGGAGGAGTCGGAAATTTTTTCGATAAAAAAATAAATCAAAGAATAATTAGGCAATCAGAGAATAATGTATTGAATAGACTGTATGCTTTATGAATTGTCCTATTAGTCCATAGATTCTTTAGGCAATTCTGACAATGAGCCTAGACCATAAGAACCTTTTATTCCACAGATAGAAAAATTGCGGTTCCAGCAGATGATGTGATTTGTATGACATCATGGATAATTAGTTGTATATGACTTCAAAGCTATTCCACTGCACAGCTGAGGATGGCAACACTGGCTTTTACCAGTCTAAATCCATAAAAGTTCAGTATCTTCTCAAAGTACTTTCTTATATAATAAAAGATGTCATGGTCTTGTCTATTAAGTGTCAATCTATATACTTTGGAGTGAGATTATTCTCTTGGGTGCATGAGAGCTGCAATCTTCCAAAAATACTTGTGGATTCACAGGGAAGCTAATATAACCATTTCCATTTTATAGATTAGTATATAAAAGCAGAGGTATAGTACAGTATCGAAAAACATATTATAGCTGAGAACCCAGCAAAGAACAGAATTTAAATTTCTTCATTTTATAATGAAGCTTTGCCATGCATAACCACTGAGGCATCAGATGTTACCAGCATTTCTTGTCTTCACACCAAACCTGGAAGTCAAGCCCCAATCATGACTATCTAGTAAATCTACTATCCTATTTATACTGACCCATTCCAGAGACAAGTTGGAAAAAAAAGTGGATCTAAGCTGTGCATCAGAAGACAATGCACTTCATCACCTGTTGAGAGGAGGGACAGAAGTTTGAAGCACATCATTACTGATTTTATTTGAACTTCATATTTGTTCCTTTCATCTTCATTCTTATCTCTTATGCATTATTATTTTCTCTATTCATTTTTCAAGTTCTGTTTTCACATTGCTTCATAACCTAAAGCATGTAGTGAAGCATCTATCCTTTTCAGATATACCTCATTGTCTAAAGAGAGAGAACATTTTTTTCTTCTCTGGATTCTAGATAAAAATCCTGTTTATTTTTTTTTGAAAGCTTACTAAATGCAAGCTTAGCAACCTGACTGAACCATTTAGTTCATAAGCACTGTCAGAAATCTGAGTGTGCGGAGTCAAGTATATGTCACAGGAGTCCTACCCTAGGGCCACATACACTCTGGGAACACAATGGACAAAAACAACTGGTATACATCACCATCCCAGATCATAAACGGTGTGTCACAAGCATATAATTTGCCACATGAAGAATGCAGAAATTCAGAGACAGTGATGGATTAGAACAAAGAAGCTGTGCTTTAATACAAAGTGTTTCCACATTGATCATAAACTAAGTTTCAGTGAAATAATAAATGGATAAAATGTGCTGATAATAAAGAGGGTTTGTAACTGATAACTTCTTTTATATTTACAACAACTTCAAATTACAAAAAAAAATCTTAAATAAATATACTTTTCAAAATAAGTGATGTCTTAGGTGATTAGTGACATAATTAAATATAAATGTCACCAGACTTACATAGGTAGTATGCACAATAACAAACACTAAGTGAAATATGATACAAATTAGTAATCTTTTAAAAGCAATATATAGATACAACATATATTTACCAGAATATTGTTTAAAATGTCTACTGATAACTCAAGAACAATGGCAGTGGGTTTTTGATCCTACTGCACGTACTGGCTTTGTGGGAGCCTAGGCAGTTTGGATGCTCACCTTACTAGACCTGGATGGAGGTGGGCGGTCCTTGGACTTCCCACAGGGCAGGGAACCCTGATAGCTCTATGGGCTGACAAGGGAGGGGAACTTTTTGGGGGAGGGGGAGGGAAATGGGAGGCGGTGGCAGGGAAGAGACAGAAATCTTTAATAAATAAATAAACGGAGAAAAAAGAATAAAATGTCAATGGTTTACTAAATACCACATTTATAAATATTTTAATTTTCCTCACACTGCTGGCCTGCAGAAACTTACAAACATCTTCTGTCAATTAAATACAGTTTCTGCTATGTCCCAAGGTCCCTGTCAGGCAGCTCACTTAATGTACAGGGCAGACACCAACAAGGGAGTTGCTCTGTTTATGACTAGTGCTTCAGATGGCATTGCAGCTCCTCAGAGAAACAGCGAATTCAGGCACTTAGGCAGTATATTGATGATATTTTCCTGTAAATGGCTGTGATGTGGTCACAGAAGGCCACGGGCTGACTACTACAGGATTCAGTGGTGTGTTAGGGAAGAAACCTATGAACAGTGCAAGCCTAACTGACATTGAAACTTTCCCTACTTTGTGTACCTCTTTCCTAGAGATCACCATTGAGAGAGGCAGTTTTCCTTCATACACTAATTTTAGAATAACATGCTCCTACTAGTTGTATACATTCAAAGCATTTTTTAAAGTTATTGTCCCATTAGATTAATTAGAAATGAAGACAGTCTTGTGCATTTTCTCACTGTCTGTGTGGAATAATTTCTTCTCTAAGCTCTCGTACAACATTTGTTTACCAATGCAAAGAGACAGGATATCATGTTAACAAATCAGCAGCAAGAAGTGAAAGCAGCAGGGAAAAGCAGATGTCTACCTAGGTAAATAAAGGTCATACTATGTTGCAACAAATGCTAAAGATACCCTTTGTGCTAGTTGTGCAGCATTTAAGATAAAGAGTGTTAACAGCAACAACAGAAGGGCCACAAACAGACAAAATGATGACCAAACTAAAAGAAATGTGTGCAGGGAATGTCATTATGAATGTCTTATGAATGTCATTTTGCCATTTTCTAGTTATAAAACCATATGCTAAACCATAATGCTTTAACATATAAGTTTTTCCACCCCTATAAGAACTTAATCAAAATACATTCTCTAAAGCATCTTCTCCAATATTTCCTTTATAAAGGCCAAGAGAATGGTGCAGTGCAGCTAGAATTTCTATAACTCTCACAATATCTTTCTCCTGTTTTTCTGAAAATTCAGATAGTTTCTTTGGAGGAAGAAAGTAGAGAATGCTTTGTCTATGGTGTGATATGTCTGAGTGTGACATTGAGATTTCTCAGTTTTCTAGTGGAGAAAAATGAACCTTGCTGGTAAGAAATTCTAATCTAATTTTTAATGGACTCAAATCTACTTTTTCCTTGTAATTGGAATGCAGAATTTTATCTCAGTTGGAAAGATGAGCTTTGTCAACGATGCACAAATGATTTAATGTAAAATGTGTTGGCTTAATAAAGGACAGGCAATTATATTACTGCCAGTACCTTTCAGTTTTATAAAGGGCAAAAATCTCTTAAATAAGATATTTTAAAATTTTTGTACATGAATCCTCTGAAGATAGAGTTAAGATTCCAAAATATTTTCCCACCAATCAGCAACAAGAAAGACACCATAAATGTATGGGTATGCATAACTTGGCTGTAACCAACAAATTTCCAATTGAGCTTAAGGCTCACCCACCAAGAGGGAAGTCACATAAGGAAACCTAGTTAACTACCCAGAGCTAGAGAAGTCATGGATGTTGGGGGAGAAGCCACAATCACCACATTACAAAATCAGTATAATATGACTACCTTCTAAATAGTCATCCTTATACAGGAAGTTTGTTGTAAGAGTGTGTTTTCTAGAAATGTCAGAGAAACTCCACCCATAAAGTCTCATCAACATGGCTGCCTAAACAAGACATGAACAAGGATGGTACTAATAATAATATGAATAATGGAGGGGAAAAATATCCTGAAGTTTCAACTCTCGACAAAAATACAGGCAATGAAATAACACTGAGAGCAGGATAATAGTCTTTTCTGATTGGTTATCCAATACTAGGTTGTGAACCCTGAGATAATTTTCTTACATGGACTACACAGTTTGTATTTACATATTTAGGAATATATTTTCACCATACAAAAATTGTATTTACATTTCTTGGAGGCTAAGTACCAAATGTGGTCAGCATCAGTGTAGAGTGAGAACTCCTGATGGATGACACTTGGGCTTTCAACCTTGTTCGTATGCCTTTGAGCTTCATTTTCACACATGTAAAGTAAATATTTGCAAGGGTATAGATGTAAGTATGTGGATCTCCTTACTCAGTGCCTAACATGTAGCTGCTATTTTGTGAATGCATTATTATCTGGCATGGTTTGTCTTACATATAATGTCAAGAAAGTATAATTTATGGAAAGTATCTTTCACTACCAGTTCCCAGAAAGGAATTTGAGTTAGGTGTTACTAAGAATAAAAAGCAAATTGATGTTTCTTTTCTAGTATTAATAAAGGCATGGGTGCTAGACTTATTATTAGTCATGTCTATAACCCTTTAGTGATGTTGATCAAAATCACTTCATTTCCTCCAAGCAGTATTACCTTCATCCTAGAAGTTTGTGGATTGCTGAAGACAGCAAATATGGACAATAGAAAAGACATCATTAATTGGTGAAGGGCACATAAAAAGAACAAGTCTGAATACATGGACCCAAGAGAAGTTGGAATGGTGAGAAGCATGGTTCTTTCAAGCCAGAAACATGGTGGCCAATGCTTCTCCTGAGATAAGTTTGGGCTTCAGTACGGTGTGAAGGGACATTTTAGTCTGTCCTTAGATGCTTCAGAGAACTCTTCTCCAAATGGCATATTGAAATTTCAGTCACCATCCCATAAGACTGCGGCAGTGAAGGACACAGATATTTAAAAGGAACTAAATACTGTATGGTCTAGGGGATGGCAGTCAGTTATGTGTAGAATGAGGTTGATGAACAGGATATTCTCACAGGTGGCCTCAAAGGCTTTATGTAGGTAGAAAAGCCATAAAGAGAAGCCTTTGGCCATCTTAGTAAATCACGTTATCTTGGCTTCTTGTGGGGGAATTAATCTTAGCACCTTTAAAGTGAAATGCCAGAAACATTTCTTACGTGGTAATACCTTTACAAGGCAATGGGGTCTTTGACTTGGCATGCTTTCCTTTTCCTCTTTTGAAAACTGCCTTCAGTACATTGAAATTTTTATAAAGAATTACAGCTGTCATCTGTGGGGCCATTACATTTCCCTGATCCATTTGATACTCAAACTTGTCTTTTCACACACACAGTCACTACCCAGACTATGTGTGTATATATATACAGTGGATTCTTTACATTCCTTCACCGACTGAAACTGTCAAGGCTCTGACAGTCATTTTAAGAGAAGAAAGAAAGCATATATTAGAAGGAAGAAAGTCTCAGTTTTATAAAAGTGGTTAAGAGGCTTAGGGAGGGACACTGTGAAATCAGAGAGCACATTTAACTTTTTTCCTTGGACATTATTAACACAGAAAGCATGGACAAGTAGAAGAGTTCAAGAAGAAATCGATGAGAGCAAAGTCAATAACTACCGTTCAGAACCTCTTGTTCAAAATTTATCAAAATGGAGCATTTCTTGAATTTTTGCACTACTGTGATGGTAGAAACTGCTTTGCGGGAGCTGTTTCTTGCAGAGAGCGGTCTCGTGAAATCATCCATTACTGAAGTCTATCAAGGGCTGACTTGAAGACCTGAAGGTGGCTGCTATATTTCCCATAAAGGGAATGATCACCAATTAAAGGAACCAAATGTCTCCCCCTCCCCAATGCAGTAAGGACAGTAGGTCAGCTCACAACTATCTGTCATTCTAGTTACAAGGACTCTGATGCACTCATCTGACTTTTGCAGGTACTACATACATAAGGTGCACATACATACCTGCAGGCAAAACACTCATACACATAAAATAAAAATAAACAAATCATTTTAAAAAATAGCCGTGAAGGGTTCAAATCACACACATAAGTAAGAGGTTATTAAACTAAACATTTGCATGAAACCTAAGTGAGTGACGATTTGTCTTATAAGAAAATATTTGGATACTCAAGGACACACGAAGGATGTTCATGCACAGAAGAAAGACCAGCTTTGAAATGAAGAAATAAATCAGAAAAAAACAGCCTTGAAGTCAGCTTAGTCTTGAGGCCTCTGACTACAAAACAGTGAAAATCTAAAAGCTGCTGTTTAAGCCACAGTCTGTGGTACTATGCTATGGTATATTTAACAAATAATTAGAAATTATTTTGTCACTTCAAGATCATATAGTAAGCTTACTCACAAATAGCGGATATTACCCCATGACAGTGTTTTGTTGTTAACTGAAAAAATATCTGAAATCTGAGTTCTGTTTGAGATCTTCAGTGCAGAGAACAATGACAAATTTACTTGATGATGTTACACTAACAACTGGCATCTTGTATGTTCACATGAAAAAGCAAGGAACTATGTTATTCTCAATACCATGCTCATTTAAATTACTAACTTCATTTTCTATTACTTTTATTTTTATTTAAGTAATTTTTTTACATTTATTTTACATATAAATCAATTTTCCCTCCTTCCTCTCCTTCCATCCCCATATTAAAAGCACACTCTATTCTCTTCTGGTTTGTGGCAAATCATGGGAGCCACCACTAAAGTTGTAGTAGTTGGTAGCACTACAAAAGAAAGTTTAAACTCCACAGTTTTTGCATTACTAATAAAATAACCATAAAGGTATTTCTGGGTGACATGTGTAGGTGCAGGCATGTGCAGCTCCATTGCATACATGGAGGACTTTTTGCAAAAGGAACTACCTCATCATTCTGTGGCATTTCTGGCTCTTCCTTGACTTCCTTTGTGGCTGCTGGTAGTTGCACTCACATAGGTGAGTGTGGTTTGATTTGAAAGTTTGCCTTAGAGGAAGTTTCCCAATCTATGTACCACATCTCAGCGCAAACCAATCAGAACAGCACTGAGTAAACAAATCCTTACATCCACTGACACTTAAATGAGGAGAGATTCTCTCGCAGAAATATGCTTACGCTCTCCTCAATTTGGTAAAGGCTTAGGAATCAGAAAATGCTTATTGTGCCAATTTCCAAAGGCCTAGGAACAAATTCCAAGACCCGAAGACCGACCTGTTTGTTAATACTAATTTCAATTCTCATATCCCGCCTAGAGAAGTTTGTATAAATAAATATCAAAAAATGATAATAAATACTCACAATTAGTTTGGGAGGCATACCAGATCCTGACGGGTACACCGCTCAGTGAAGCTGCAGCAGGGTGACAGCCACTCTGACACTTATCAAGGATAATGAAGGAGTGGCCAAGGGATAGATATCCAGCTAGTCTGCTGGTGACTAAAACAGAGACGAGCTTTCCAAAAATCGCTTATGGTTTCAAACATTTATATGGAACTTCACCACTTAGATCTAACTATGCAAGCAGATTTCAAACTACATTTGGGTCTTTCCTTTACTTAGAAGACAACTGAGAGAAGGCAGCTACAAGCTCTGCATTTGTGTTCTGATCTGCTTTGATGTTCCTGGAGCCTTCATTTTCAGGAACAAGTAAACCATCATTTTCAACAATAGTGTCTTTCTAACTCCATTGTCCAGGCCATAGTCCAAATCACCCAGCACTACTATGTCATCTCCTACCTTACTCTAAGACATGCTTTCTGAATCCACTAGCCTACTCTCTATACTATATATTTGAAATGAAGTGTGTGCTCCAAAGAATGCAAGTTCTAAAACAGTAGATTGTTTTTTATTCCTTCTGTAATCCTGCATACTTTTCAGAATATGACAGTTCTTATATAATATCTTTGAATAATTATTAACTAAGTATAATAACATCATTCGCCCCATCCCTTTCCTTTCTCCTAATTCTTTTATGTACCCCCCATACTCTTTCAAACTTGTGGCCTCTTTTTTAATTGTTGTTTTACATATGCATGCATATGCATACACATATATTTTCAAATACATAAGTATAATATTTTAAATGAATTAGTAAGCACATCAGTAGAATGTAGTCATTAGCCGCTTGTCTCTTTCAGGAACCTTTGTTCTCACATATCTTTGTGGATAATGAATCTTTGCTCTTCAACCACTAACAAACCTACTTCGTGCTCCTAGTCTCTTCTTGATCCAGGCTTGCTGATATTGTCTTATAGTCATTCTAATCCCACTATTAATTTTTCAGGTTGGAGAGATTGCTATAGCAACTGCAGTTCTTATTACTTTTCTCCTTAACGCAATGGGAAAACTGAATTAGCAGTAAGCCTTATATAGATATGGAATTAAATTCTATGATAAAATATGAAAATGACTTTCTGCTAATTATTTGTAAAGATATTGAAATAAAATTTGGGTAAAAATACTGAAATCAACAAAATTTGTAACACTGATAATTAATTTAGAGTAGAAATAGATCATATTATCTTTTAAGAGTAATGCAACAGTGATAAAATAGACAAAATCGAAGAAAAGTATGTATATAACACTAATGACATTAGTTGGAACACATGCCAAATTTCAACAGATATTTTGCTTTTGGTTCTACTTTTATTTGTTAAAAGTAAATGTGATCTGGGAGCAAGATGGGAACCTGGACTGAAAAAATTTGGCACCGTCAGTTTCTGTTTCTTTGGGATATCTGACCATAAGTGTTTTATTTGGCTATACTTCAAAGCTAAAGCAAAAGTCTATGTTGCTTCATGTTTAAAAAGCAGTTTGTATTTGATACCTAAGCTAAGGGATCGCAGCATAAAACAGTGCCGAGAAGAGTTGGCTTTTTAAAAACACTTTTCATTATCAAAACAATTTAGTTGAGCATTACAGTACAAGTTGAACTATATTATATATTTCTCACAGAAATGAAAAATGCCCTTTTAAAAAAGTGCTTTTCTTTAGGTGGTATTTTTTTAAAGATTTAAAATATATAAAAGATAGCTAATTATAATTGGTAGTATTAAAGAAAAAAATCACAGTAATACACGATGGGCATACCACTAAATCTGCCCAAGGCTTATCATATCGGTAATATGGAGATATTTTATCAAATTATGCTTTAGAATAAGACACAATTCTTGTAAAGCATCAAGGGACAGTTTCTTACCAGTTTCTTCTACCTGGTATTAAATCTATGATGTCAATTATTATTTTATATTATATAAAATTACAGACTCTGAGAAATGTGACCTTAGATAAAGCCTCACCCACTCTCCACCAAATGTGTGATAATCTAGATGGATTGGTCTCTCAGGTCTATAGAGTTAGAAAAATCTGAAAGGACCATATGTCCATGGAGTTGAAGTATGTAATTTCATAAAATTGTGCACATTGACAGGATCCTTTTTCCAAATGAACTGTAAAAATATAAAAAGAACATGATCATAATTCATGGACAAAGGCAATAGGTTTTCTTGCTTTGACTTGATTAAATATCGAAATATTCTAAAATCATGTTGCCATTACGTTTTCTTGCTGTACTAGAGACTGAACTTAGGTCCTTCTGAAGTTAGGCAAGTACTCTTTCATTGAGTCCCTCACTCCTCACACATTTTGTTTGCTTTGTTTGGTCTTCTGAGAAGGTGTTGCTACATTACCCAAGTTTGCTTTGCACTTATGATCCTCTGAATTTAGCCTTCCAAATAGATACACACCCAGGATTAGAGATGTGGAATGCACACTGGCTTCCTTTCTGCCGTAGTTGAATGACTTTTAGGTATGTTCAGTACATCAAAGCAGGTGATTGGAATAACAAATAAATACCAGCAAGGAGCATGCACATAGGTTTTCCACTGCAAGTGTAAAAGTTTACCAATTACTCTTACATCACTAGTATAAAGTCAGAACAGAGAGAAAATGATGGGAAAGAAAGCCCACTATTGGACTCATTGACTGCTTGCTTTGCTGTGGTAGCAAGAAATATTTTTGCACATGGGGTCATCAGGATAATAACAACATAAGACAGAAATGCAACCCCTTTAAGATGAATTGAGGAACCATGTTTAATAAAAAACAAAACACAAGCAAATAGAAATCAAGTCAGTTGGAATCTGGAAGATGCGTGTTTTTAGAAGTAGAGCTTAGGTTTTCTCTCCACTGCAGAGAGATGAACTTAATACGTACCAGTGGCATGTCAAAATGGGCCACTCACCACAATCCTTGTCTGAGTACTGTTCACATGCACAGTCAATTCCACATCATCATCAGAGTCAAAATATTTTCTTTTGAGCACCCAAAGCACTTGAAGAGGAAGGCAATATGCTATGATGAGATCTACCTTGATATCTACAAAAATTTTCTTGCCACAGTATAGGTATCAGCATGATCCTATGGTTCTAATGACTAGGGTTGTTATAAAAAATTACTATAAATGTCTTGTTACAAAGAACACAAACTACATACCTAATACTTAGCCATTTCTCCATTCTAGATATGATTGTCCTTCTTTACGAATTACATGTCTCCTCTCTTGTCTACTTCATGTCTTGTTCAGTCCTCATATTTATGCTTAGTGATCGTGAATATTGCATTTCTAAATACAAAACCATCTCCCTAATAAATGTTTCCTTCAAAGTATACTTCAAGTCTAGTAGGATAAAAAACAGCATTCTTTGGTTTCCCCTGCTCTTTATCAGGTTTAACAGATAGGTGGACCATGAGGAAGTGGGTCTTAACAGTTGGTCACAGGCACAGTAAAGCAGGATCTAAGGCTTTGGGACATGTGTTAGGATATGACTCTATAATGTGGATCTTAACACATAAAATCAATGACTAGGTTGTAGTCATGAGTCTCTTGGTATATAGAGGACTGAGAATGGAATAAATATTTGAGAAAAACACCTTTGAGCAGAAAGAAAAGCACGCACTCTTAAAGTAATTGAAAGACAGAACCTCTACAGTGGTCTCCTGCCCACCTGCTAGCATGTCCTCTATGATAACCATTGATTAAAATCCACACGACTCTCCAATGCCCCACTCACACTTTGCTTTTCCATGAAGGTAGCCTAAATTACCATTTGTCTGTTCCTTTATTTAAATATTTTCAAAACGTGTTTTCTGTGCCACTCACTTAACTGAAGTTGTGCCCTTCCTAGTGAGAGAATATGTTTTGAGGTAGAAGATCTGCAGCAATTACATATTTGCTGGGGTCAGGAGCAACACTCTGACGTGCTAGGAGCCATTTATCTCTGTGTATGTGACCTCACTTCTGACAGCTACGGCAAGATAAATTTGTTCCTAGAGTCAAATACAGTAGTCACATTTATCCTAAGACAGTATGTTCCAGACCCTTAGTGGATGCCTCAAACTACTGAGGGTCCCTGACAGTGTAGTGTATTTCCTAACCATACATACTTAGGGCAAAAATTGCTTTCTATTAGGCACAATAAGAAAATAATTCATAATAACTGTGGTGGTTTGAAAGTACTTGACCCCCATAAGCTCAGCAGGAGAGGCACTATTAGGAGGTATGGCTTTGTTGGAGTAGTTTGAGGTCTCATACATGTTCAAGTCACAGCAGGATCTCAGTTCACTTATTGTCGCCTGTGCAAGATTTAGAGCTCTGAGCTACGGCTCTAGCACTACATCTGACTGCATGCCACTCTTTTGCACCATGGTGATAATGGACTAAGCTTCTGAAACTGTGAGCCTGTCCCACTTACGTTTTCCTTTAGAAGAGCTGACATGGTCATGGTGTCTCTTCAGAGCAACAGAAACTGTAACTAAGACAATAGCTAATATTGAGGTGGAATAATTATAATAAAATATCCCAATCAAGTTGATAGCATCACAACTCTCATATTTTATTGGCCTCGTTAAGAACCAGGGCCAACTGAACACCAGCTCTGCAATATCAGCATGCTAAATTTGCCAATCTTTATGGTTCTTAGGTGACTAATGGATGCGTGGCTATTGATGTGTTAGAGAAAAGGATGAGTCAACCCTGAGGATGGGCAGAGTCAATTGGGAAGATTTTTAATATTACACAGAATAGTGAAAATGTAAAATGGATGAATTGTTTATTTCTGGGGATTTCTATTTAACACATTTAGACCAAAGTTGGTTGTTGGCAAGTAAGCTACAGAATATAAAACCAAAATAAAGAGGGAATACTGTGTACACTTGCATAGAGAGCCTGGAGTTTGTAGCACTGAACTATTTAAATAAAATATTTAAATGAAACAATTGGGAGGTGTTCTTGTTTTGTGTTTATTATTTACTTGGCTTTAACCAATTGCAAATTGTTTAAAACTAATAGCTGTTAAATTTCAAACATCCTCATGAAATATGAATTATTATTATGTCCATAGAGAACATTGTAAACTACAGTAATTAATATCTGAGTTGAGATCAAAACCCAAGCAGTGGGGTCCTACCATTATGTCTTAACTGTTACAGCTTCTCAACGTTAATTTTGCTTTAAGCCTGTAGTATAGGTCTACTGTTTGGTCATGGTTGCTACTTCTTACAGCAATTCTGGTGTTTAAAAGTGGGTAAAAATTGGACCTGGCACCTAATCTTCTGCAACTAGGCTAGAATGACAAGCTTTGGGAAATAGCATTATTGTAAAGCATGTTATAAATCAAAAGGATGTCAGGATAGCCTTCAAAGATTTGAAGTGAAGTAGTAAATATTATTTATAGATTGGTCATGCATCTCAGTGGTAGAGAACTTCCCTACTACAAAAAGTCTCTGATTTTAATGCCCAGCATGTCAACATAAACAATAATAACTGGTATTGCACTCCCATATGAAAAAAAAAAACCCTGGGAATAGAGCACTGGCTCATTCATTGCTTTATTTTAATCCCCAACTCCAGCAGGCACTTCCTGAAAATTATAGGCTACTTCAGCTAGGGAAGCAGGTAGGCTAACTGTAGGTCTCTACCTCCTGCAAAACCAATCCCTCAATGTTCTTCCAGCTTTGTAGCACACTACCAGGTGCAGTCATTCCTTCCCCTACTGACCCTGTCTCCAGTGGATCACACAGATTTCCCTTCCAAATTTCCTTCCTTCTACTCACTGTTTTATCTCAGCCCCCTCTTTGCAAGCATTTCCTGGGAACCCAGAGTCTACTCTGGCCAACTTCACAGGTAGGATTTTTGAACGTCTTTACATCTCCCTCCATTCCTAGAAGTCCCATCTCCTAGTCTCCTTCCCAGCTCTGTAGAAGGCCAACTGCTGCAGCCTCTCCTCAATATGCCTTTATTCCCAGGGACTAAGTATAGATCCTAGTGGAACACTCTGCTTTCTCTCCTCCTATGGACAGCCTCGGCACTGTCTCCTACCCATCCGCATGCCTATGTGTCTGCTTCCAAGGCTAAAAACACATTTTACCTGGAACGTCTCAGTGGCCACACTTATCAGGATCTCAGAAGAAATTCCTACCCAGCAAAACACAGTCACTACCTCCCTCCTAAGAACTTCCTAATAGATGGTAAAAGAAATCAAAAGAAAAAAAAAACCCACACACCCAATAAAGAACAGGACCAGTTATGAACACCTGAGGTTGCAATCTTCACAAACCCAGATGCCTAGACACTAGCATAGAAATACAGCCAATAACAGGCAGGACAATGTGTCTCCACTAGAGCTCTGAAACCCTATTACATCAGGACCTGAGTGTTACAACATAGATGAACCACAAAATAAGACTAAATAGTCTTTATATATTGATAGTGATCCTTAAAGAGAAAATGAATCTATAACAGAAAAACAGTAGAGGAAAGAATTAAAGCAATTCAACACCTGAAAATAGAAATAAAACTAAAACAGAAAACCCAAACTGAGACAAAAGAAAGTGAAAATTCAGAAACTTCAACAGGCATCTCTGAGGCAGACTTCACCAACAGAGTTCAAGAGATGTAAGCGAGTATCTCCGTCACTGAGGACAAAAGATACTGCTGTCAAAAAAAAAAAAGTTAAGTCTAAAAAATATACAGGCACAAAACTTCCAGAAGTCTTGGACATTATGAAAAGACAAACCTAAGAATAATAGGAATACAGGAAAAAGAAAAACCTGACGTCAAATACAGAACATATTTTCAACAAAATCATGGAAAAATTTCCTAACTAAAGAAGGTGATTCTGACAGGAAACAAGCAGAACAACAAATAATCTGACTAGAAAAGAAAAGAAAATCCCCTTAACAAATAATAATTAAAATAGAAAACAAAATGAATATTACTATAGGAGAAGAAGACAAAGTAACATATAAAATCAGACCTATTAGAAAAAGCAACTGACTGCCCATGTAAACATTAAGAGTCAGAAGGACCTGAATAGATTGCCTACAGGTTCTTAGAGACCACATGACAGCCCAGATGACTGTGCCGAAAAAAAATTTCAAGAACAATAGATGGAGAAAAGAAGACGCACCAGGAAAAAAATATCAAAACAAAAATCAGAATTATATAATACCTATCTACAAATTCAGCTCTATAAAATGGGCTAGAAGAAAAACTCCAAGCTAAAGAGGTTAATCACATACAAAAAAACAAGAGGAATAAATAATCCCCAACCATTAAATCAAAAGACAACACACACACACAGAGACACACAGACAAAAATAAAATATAAGACCTCACATCCACAATCACCATAGAAACAAGAAAAAAATAACAGGAACAAACAAATATCACTTATTGATATTTCTCAACATCAATGTTTTCAATTCCTCAATAAAAAGATACAGATGCAGAATAACAGAATAGATGGAGATAAATGATCCATTCTTCTGCTGCACCCAAAAAACTGTATTTTAACATCCAAGATAGACATCACCTCACTGTAAAAGGATGGAAAGGGAGATTCGAAGTAAATGAACCTAACAAAAATGTTGGGGTAGCCATTTCAATATCTGACAAAATAGTCTTCAAACCAAAGCTAATCAGAAGAGACAGAGAAGGACACTACCTACCCAACAAGGGAAAATCCACCAAGAAGATACTGCAAGTCTTAATATCTGCACACCAAACACAATGGCATACAATTTCATAAAAAATGATGCTATAATTTAAATCACATGTCAACCCTCACTCATAGTGGGAGACTTCAATATCCCTCTCACAAAGAGACAGGTCATCTAGACAAACACGGGACAGAGAAGTTTTGGGGTTAACTGAAAACAATCCAGCTACGATTCAGGCTCAGAACCAAGATACAAGGCAGCTCACCTCATTATCCATCTCATCTATGAACTGCTTGAGCATATGAATGGACCAGATCTGTTGGTCTAGAGCTACAGGATGTCCAGAACATAAGACAATAATAATATATCCGAGAGAAACCCCAGTGTGAGCTCACTATCAATCAGAAACCAGAGGACTTGAACCAGACCAATCACTCATTGCAATGAACACTTACAAGTTAGGGTGTATGGACTAAAGGGTCTGCTGTGTGACTGTGTCAC
The DNA here is from genome assembly GCF_037038515.1 of Microtus pennsylvanicus. Lineage (NCBI taxonomy): Eukaryota > Metazoa > Chordata > Mammalia > Rodentia > Cricetidae > Microtus > Microtus pennsylvanicus. Next base: position 109,780,514 of record NC_134586.1, on the reverse strand, counting down.
ACTGTAGCTTCCCTGCTGACATCTCTTAAAGTTATTTTTGTTGTTATTGGTTTACTTTTAGGTTTTTGTTTTGTTTTGTTTTTGTGGGGGAAGGTTGAAAGGTCAGAAGCAGAAGCAAAGGAATGTGAGACAAATTGGGTCAGGATATATGTTGTGAAACCCACCAAGAATCAATAAAATGTTCAAAAAAATCAAACAAATGGACCAATATATATTTACAGAACATTTCACACAAATTATAAAAGAATATACCTTCTCAGAACCTCATGGAACTTTCTCTAAGACTGACCACATATAGGAAACAAAGCAAGACACAAGAAAACAGAAATAACAATCTACATCTTATCACCACAAATTAAGCAACAACAGAAACAAAAGAAAGTTTACAAACTCTTGGAAACTGAACAATTTAATGCCTAGTTAAAAAAATAAATTAACATAAAAATTAAGAAAGAAATTAAAGACTTTCTAGAATTGAATGAAAATACATATGTAACTTACCCAAATTTATGGAACACAATGGAGGTGATTCTAAAAGGGCAAGTACAGTAAACTAAATGCCCACAAAAAAATTTTTTTAAGAGCTCTAATACTAATAACTTACCAGCACAACCGAAAGCTCTAGAACAAAAGGAAGAAAACACACCTAAAAGGAGTAGACATAAAAAATAATAAAAATCAGGAATGAAATCAATAAAATAGAAACAGCAACAAAATACAATGAAAAGAATCAAGGAAACATGGGTTGGTTGTTTGAGAAAATCAATAACATTGACAAACACTTATCAAAATTAACTTAAAAATGGAGAGAGAAGATTCAAATTAGCTGAATTAGAAATGAAAAGAGGAAAGTAACAACAGACACTGTGAAAATCCAGAAAAATCACAAGGACATACTTTAAAAACCTGTATTCCACTAAATGAAAAAATCTAAAAGAAATAGATAATTTTCATACTTAAAACTTACCAAAGTCAAATCAAGATCAAAAATTAATTTGAAAAGACCTATAACCCTTACTGAAATAGCCCAGGACTGAATAATTTTAGTATAGAAATTTACTATAATTTCAAAGAAGAGTTGTAGTTAGACTTTCTTTGGACCACAGCTCCCAAATAATGACATGGAGACTTTTTATGAAGCATGAAAGCATGTTCTTAGCTTAGGTTTGTTTCCAACTAGCTCGTATAACTTAAAATAGTTTATATTAGTTTACTTTCTATCACATTGTTTGTTACCTCTTCTCTATACTTTATGTCCCACTTCTGCTTTTGGATGATAAAATTCTCTGGTCCATATTCTTTACCCGAGTTCTTCTCTTTCCAGAAGTCCTCCCATCCTCTCCTACTTAGCTAATGATTGTTCAGCTCTTTATTAAATCAATCAGTAGGTGTCTTAGGCAGGATTGGTAAAGTGACATACCTTCGTACCATGTGATCAAATATCCTGCAACATTTCCCCTCTTTTGTCTAAATAAAAATGAAAGGTTTAAACTCTAACATAGTATAACTATATAAAATAAGAACAATTAATAGGTAAGAATTACATTCACAATGTCCAGTCCATTTGTATATGACAAATTTAGAGAAAGTACCTTATTACCTTACTATCTTGGTGAGTCCATAGTTTTATACCTTAACCATTTTTTATTATAACTTGTATTGCCATACTAAATATAACTTTTTGGACCATAAAACATTTTTTAAATAAATAATTTAAGCTTTTATATCTCTTAACCTTTTACATCTCTTTTGTGAGTTTCTGTTTTGAAGTTGGTAAGAAAGAAAATGGTAAAACTATAACAATCTAGTCTTCAACACTATCAGATGCCTCAGAAGGCTAAAATATTACCAAACTAAACAGGAAGTGCAGAGCAAGCAACTTAAAAATTATAGAATTGGTAGAGACAACTGGCTGTCTGGAAATGCATAAAACATAGGCTGGTTTAATTTAGTAGGATTTAGTAGGATTATCCAATGCCTCTCAGCAGCTTTTATTCATTAGCATTTTAAAATTTAATGTTAAAAGAAGAGTATAGCGGCTCCAAACGTCCTGCGTTATGCTATTGCCCACCCTTATATGACTTATTCTTTTTATATTACTTTACTCTTTCTTTTTTAAACTATCTTTTCTGACTCTCTTTACCAATTGTTTCATCTTTTTCAGCATCTAAGCAACATTTTTCAAGCATATTGTACCTGTTCAGAGGTTTTCTCATTCTGGACCTGGCTTTCTGCAGGCCATGGCATCAGGAAAATATTGCAAAACTGTTGCAAAGCCATTTTGTGCATCTATAGGCTCATTTTGCAGCTCTGTTTAGCACATGGTTCTGGAAGTTGACTCAGCCACCCTTTGGTCTGTGAGATCCAAACCTTGAGCTGGTAGGCACTGGCTTGGAGCTGTATTTATCTGCCTCATCTTAGAGAAGTTGTTGAGCTCATGCTGCAGCAGGCATTTCTGTCTCGTCTTCTGAAGTACAGCAGTCACTCACATGCCCTACACAAGGATATACGTGCCTCTACATTGGACACCCAATTCACTCAGACTTTCTTTGGCCCACCAGCCCCCAAATAATGACTAAGGCGTTTTATTAAATATTAAAGCTTGGCTTTAGCTTAGGCGTGTTCCCAACTAGCTCTTATAACTTAAATTAACATGTTTATATTAATCTATGTATTGCCACATGGTTTGTTATCTCTCTTCCAGACTGATCAGCCGACTTCTTGGACTTCTGGTAGGTAAAATCCCTTGTGACAGATTTTTTTTTACCCAAGTTCTTCTTTCTTCCTGAAAGAACTGCCTATCCTCTCTTGCCTAGCTATTGGCCATTCAGTTCTGTATTAAACTAATCAGAAAGTGCCTTAGGCACAGGAAGTGACACATCTTCATATAGTGTGATCAAATATCCCTCAACAACTTCCAACGTCCTTAAATTATTTCATAAAAGAGAAAGAAAAGGAACATTGACCAATTCATTTTATGAAGTCATAGTTACTCTGATACCAAAACCAAATAAAGACCCAACAAAGAAAGAGAATTATAGACCAATTTCCCTTATAAACATAAGGGGGAAATTCTCAATTAATTATTTTCAAGACAAATTCAAGAATACATCAAAAATATCATCTAACACTATCAAGCAGGTTTCTTCTAAGTGATGCAAGGATTGTTCTATATATGCAAATCTGTAAATGCAATCTTCCATATAAACAAAATGAAAATCAAAACTATAAGATCATCTCATTAGAAGAATAAAAGGCCTTCGAAAAATTCAATATCCCTTCACAAAAATAATAATGGAAAGATTATGGATATAAGGGTCATACCTCCATATAATGAAAGCAAGCCCAATAGCCAACATCAACTTAAATGGAGAGAAACTCAAAGCATTCCACTAAACTCTCCATACCTATTTAATACAGTACTTCAAATCTCAGATAGAACAACAAGATAACTGAGAAAATTCAAGAGGAGATAAAATGGAAAGGAAAAAGTCAAACTATCTTTAATTTCTGATGATATGATAACATACATAAGTGACTCCAAAACCATTAGGAAACTCATACCACTGATAATTTAGTAAAGTAGCTGGATACAAAATTAACAAATAAAAATCAGTAGAAATCCTATATTCAGATGACAGATGAACTGAGAAAAAATCTGGTAAACAACACCTTTTTAAATCATCTCAAAATGTAGACACTATTTTGGGTCTACTCTAATCTAATCTAATGAAAGACTTGTATGACAAAAACTGTAAGACTCAAGAAGGAAACTAAGGATGAATTGAGAAGATGGAAAGATCTCCCATGCTTATGGATTAGTAGGATTAATAAAGTAAAAATGGCTATCCTACCGAAAGCTATCTACAGATTCAGTGCAATCCTCATTGAAATTCCAAATGATTCTTCATCAATTATAAGGGACAATTTTCAGTTTCATATGGAAACACAAAGAACACAGTTTAACTAGAACAATCCTGAAAAATAAAAGAGCTAAGCTGGTATCATTATTCCCAATTTCAAGCTATACTACAGAGGTATCATAGTAAAAAACAGCATGGTATTGGTATAAAAACAGACACATTGATAAATGGAATTGAGTCGAAGACCCAGACATAAATTCACACACCTACAGACGTCTGATTTTGGATAAAGAAGCCTGAAATGAACAGTGGGAAAAAAATAGCACCTTCAACAAATGCTGCTGATCAAACTGGATGGCTGCATGTAGACGAATCCACATAGGTCCATACTTATCACTCTGTATAAACACAACTTCAAATCTACCAGACACTTTAGCATTAAACCAGATACACTGAACCCGATAGAGGAGAAAGTGCGATATAGCCTTGAACTCACTGGCACAAGAAAAGACTTTTGGGGACCTCAGAGGAACTCTGAAGAACAGGCTGCAACTGTACACAGTAGATCAGCTAGCCAGATGGGCTCCCCATCCTTTAGGCCCTCTGTACATGGGCAAAACCCTGGACCCCTCAAGCACCTGCTCAGCTTCACTAGCCAGCAGGCAAGCTTCCTGTGGGTAGGCTGCTCCACCCCCACCCCCATCTATTTGCCTTGTAAGCTACAAGGCCCACTCTGACTCCCAAACCACCCATCCCCTATAACCTCGGAGAAACTCCAAGTTACAGGCTGAAACTGCACAGAGTGGACCAAGAAAGTAGGCCACAAATGATCTCAGCAGCTCCCTGAGACACAGACAGACACAGCACAGAGTAGACTAAGAGCAGCTCCCTAAGACACAGACAATAACGACAAGGATTGGGCCAAGAGACAAAGACACTGCTGGCACCAAATGGAGGTAGAGATGGGTAGGTGTCAATGCAAAAATTCATTCAACAACCCAAAAGTAACATGATAGTGCCAGAACCTAGTGGCAATAGAACAGGAAGACTTGATCATTCTAATACAGAAGAAGCAGAAGAAAATAATCTTAAATATAACTTCATGAAGACAATAGAGACCCTTAAAGGAGAAATGAAAAATTACATTGAAGAAATGAAGCAAAAGACAAACAAAAAATTGGAAGAAATCAATAAATCTCTTAAAGAAACTTAAGAAAATAAAGAAAAAGCCATTAAACACAAGGAGGAAACAGTTAAGACTTGAAAACTGAAATAGAGGGAATAAAGAAAACATAAACTGAGGGAATTCTAGAAATGGAAAATCTGTGTAAACAAACAGGAACTACCAACGCATGCATAACCAACAAAATACAAGAGATGGAAGCTAGAATCTCAAATGTTGAAGATACTATAAAGGAAATAGATTCATCAGTCAAAGAAATGATAAATCCAACAAAAATATTAAGAAGCCTTTATATATTGCATGACCCCAGAGAAGCTAAGTAACAAGGAGAACCCTAAGAGAAACATACATAGATCCTCCTGGGAAGGGGAAATAGACAAGATCTTCTGAGAAAATTGGGAGAAGGGAAGGTGGGAGGGGAAGAGGAGGGAAGAAAGGGAGGGGAAGGAGAACTAGAGGGAATGGAATGGTCAAGATGAGGGAAGGACAGAGACAGGAAACATGGAAAGTGATATGTTGATTGAGGGAGCCATTATGGAGCTAGCAAGAAACCTAGCACTAGAGAAATTCACAGGAATCCACAAGGACAACCCAGCTGAGACCTTAATCAATAGGGGACAGGGTGCCTGAACTGGCCTCGCCTGATATCTTAAATGTCATCATAGAACATATATCCAGCAACTGATGGAAACAAATGCAGAGGAACCACAGATGAGCACTGGGCTGAGCTCCCAATTTCCAGTTGAATAGAGGGAAGAATGAGAATATGAGCAAAGAGGTCAAGGCCATTATGCGGATAGCCACAGAAATAGCTTACCTGAGCTAATTGAAACATTCCAACTCTGTCCTGACAATGAGGGAACCAGCATAGGACCAAACTAGAACTTCTGAATGTGGGTGACAGTTATTTATCTGGAGCAGACTGTGGGGCCACTGGCTGGGAAAACAGGATTTAGCCTACTGCTTGTTCTGACTTTTTGAACCCATTCTCTCTGGAGGGATATAGATGCTCAGCCTAGATAGAGCAGAAAGAGCCTGGTCCTGATTCAAAGCAGTGTGCTAGACTTTGTTGACTCTGCATGGGAAGCCTTATCCTCTCTGAGGAAGAGATGTATGGTTGGGATTGTATGTGGAGGGAAAGGTGGAAGGAGCAGGAGGAGGGGAAGGGTTAAATGAATTTGGCATGTAAAATGAAAAAAAAATAGGTTTTTAAAAAATAAATAAAAATTATAAAAGAAAAGATTTTCTGAGTGGAACACAATTACATTAGCATAGGCAATAACATACACAATTAATAAATGTGATGTAATGAAATTAAAAGCTTATTAATGGCAAAGGATACTATCATATAGTGTCAACCTATAGAATGGAAGCAGATTTCTTTTTACCAAGCTAAACATTTGATAGAAGATTAATATCTGAAATATATAAAGAACTCAAAGAACTAGATAGCAAGAAAACTAATAACTCAATTAAAACAATAGGTAACAGATCCAATCAGAAAACTTTCAAAAGAGGAATCTCAAATGACTGAAGAACACTTAAAGAAATGTTCAGCATCTTTAGCCATCAATGAAATGCAAGTCAAAACTACTTTGAGATTTCATTGTACACCCATCAGAATGGCTAAGATCAATAAACCATGTGACAGCTTGTGCTGGATGGGAGGTGGTGGAAGTGCAAATTTATACAGCCACTGTGGAATTTAATGTGGCGGCTCCTCAGGCGATGGGAATCAAGCCTCCTCAAGATCCAGCTGTATCACTATTGGAAATTGTACTGTATAGTTTTATGTCAACTTGACACAAGCTATTGTCATCTGAAAGTAGGAAAATGTCTCTAAAAGATATGGCTGTATGCAGGCTTGCAGGACATTTTCTCAATTAATGATTAATGGAAGATGGTGGTGCCATCCTTGGGTTACTAACCCTTTGTTCTATAAGAAAGTAGGTGATCAAGCCATGAGTAGCAAGTCAGTAAGCAGCTCCCCTCCATGACCTCTGCATCAGTGCCTGCCTCCAGTTCCTGCTTAAGTTCCTGTCCTGTGTTCCTTCAGTGATGGACTGCAATGTGAAAGTGTTGCCTTGTTTTCTCTATCAAAATGGAATATTAATAATTCTGTGCATATTAATGGACTAATTTAAGTCATTATACATAGATGGTAATGCATAATATACAGAAAAATGCCTAATATGAAGAGTCATTCACAAATCACTTTTCCAAGTCACTGTTGTCGAATCTGAGTCATATAATAGTGACGATTTAGAGGGTTCTACAAACGTCTAGGATTTGGGCTGAGCTCTGTTCCCTCTTTCACTCAATGCCAGAATAACACTACTGTATATATTTATATATGTGTCTGTAGATTTTATATATATGTATGTGTGTTATACACACACACACACACACACACACACACACACACACTCATATATATATATATATATATATATATATATATATATATAGAGAGAGAGAGAGAGAGAGAGAGAGAGAGAGAAAGAGAGAGAGAGAGAAAGAGAGAGAGAGAGAGACTCAACTTAGTAGACTTAACCTTCTATGTGAACTTCATTTCTATAAAGTACAGGAATCCTCTAATTGTGACCATCCTCTCTCTCTTTTTAGCCAAGCCACCTGTGCATTTTTAAAAGCTTCATTTGTTTGATTCTCCTCTAACCATAAAATGTACTCTTGTCTAAATCTTCTGCCGCCCTAAGCAATAAAAATAATAAATGAGCGAACTGAAGGCCCTACTCCAAGTTTTAAGATGCTCCAGCAAAGGTGACCCTGCAGAATTACGATGGTGTGTTATCAATTAGTTGACATTATCTAGAAAAATGAGGATAAATGTTCCTCTGTTCTGCCTAGTTTTATATCTCATAATTCCAGCTGAAATTGTTTATTGCAGATGTATATGGTAGTATTCTGGATGGACTTATGGTGAGTCTCCTCTGCTCTGGATTTTCAATGGCCACTTTAAATCTCTTGACCACCAGTGGAGAAAATGTACTCAAGAAGATAAATTACTTCAATAAAAGTTAATGTGAGGAAAGTCAAGTCGGTGATAGCAGGGTTGGGGGAATTCAGCTGTTATTGAATGCAGGCATATTTACAAAGCTAAAAAAGAAAACAGACTTGAAAATGCATGAGATGAAAGTCTGCCTCTGAGAACTATTCTATCCATGAGGCTACATTTGATGTAAGATATTCATCATCATAATCTAACTTTAATATCAGCCTATTTAGAGGCTTCATACTTCAAAAGCTTTTCACATATATTATGTCATTGGGTCTTAAGAAAACTCTGTAATATTAGATTAGGTGATACCTAGGATTGTTACAGACATGAGCTTATATTCTATAGAAATAAACATACTTTTCTAATAACAAAATATTCATGTGAATATATCAATTATTTGCAACAGATATGTATGATTTTATTACTTTGGTAAAGAGACAAAGTTTTGTCATTTAAAACTTCTTTCCAGAAAGGTAATATAAAGATAAGTGAGGAAAATATATTTTTAGTGGCACTCATCTCTGAGCTTTTAGCTTATAGGAGTCTGTCAGTGCTGAAAGAAATGAGAGTTTGATGCTTTTTGTTCACTGCTGTAATTTAAGAAAAATTTTGGCAAATCTCAAACCAACAAATTTACATTAATGTCATATGTTAATTAAAGTCCAGTGTTTATTATGTTTCACCAGGATTTGTTTTTATTTATTTATTGTGGGTATATCATTTGTGAGAGTGTCAATACGCATGTGGTGGTCAGAAGGCATTCCTCCAAGGCATCGTCTCCGTCCCTGCCTTTAGTTTCCTGCCCTGACTTCTACCCTGACTTCCTTCATGGGTAGAGTCATTACTGTGTTTATTTTTAAAAAGAAAATTTTCTAAAATTAAATAACAGAAATTGGTCTTTTATAAGAAAGGAATATGATGAGTAAAGGATACACCAATAAGGTGAAGTCTTTGGTTAATAAAGGCTGACTGTAGTCCACTGAGAGCATATTCATATTTTCCTCTAAAACCTCAGCATCTGTAAAGATCATCTGGAACTGAGGTGTCAGTTCCTAGGCAAATGTACTCAAGGTTTATTTGTTAATGTTGAGAGGCAAGTTTGAAAAGTCAAATGCAAAATTTAGAGAGTAATTCAAATATATGTGTAATTTTCTGCTTCATCAGACTTTCTTTATAGGCAGAAACTCTCAGAAGGTTTAGAAACATTGACCTATAGAAAGTCTATAACCAAAGACAGCTACTTTCTTGTGTATTTTACATAGGTCCTTCTACTTAGTGAAGAAAATTTTAACCATTTTATGCTCTGTCATCTCTTGACCAGGATTTACTAGTCATGTGATATTTAGTACCCACTTATTTTTTAAATCATTAAGTAAGGAAGTGTGCTTCAGTCTTCTGAGTGCTGAGATGATAGGCATGAGTCACCACATCTAACAGCGTCTTCAGGCATATATTCATAGTGACAAACTCATATCCACACTCATTGTTTACAGTCATCAGGTAGATTCATTATTCAACTGAAATCTCTAGGAAAAAAACTCTTAAATGCAACCTGTCATCATCTTTAGCTGCTTTATTCAAAATTATGCATGGCAATGCTCTGACTTCACATAAGTAAATCATGACGGGAACACCCCTTTATCGTGCTAAGAATTTAAATTGTTAAAGTACACATTGAAAACTTAAAGGTAAAAGAGGAAGTTTAATAGGAATCCTGTCACAAGAATGCCATTTTAGGTTATAATATAAGATATACTTCACTTAGTAAATTTTATGGATGTAGTGATAATGAATATTGCTTTATATTGATTGGTTCCTAAGAAATAGAATATGAGAATTTCAAAGTAAAAAGTATCATTGAAAATTGGCAAACTGGAACAAAATGATACTCATTAAATGTTTCAAAATATACTTAATTCTTTTAGTGAGTTCAACTTAAATTTAGCTTCAAATATCAATTGCTAGGCAATCATAAATGCTATCTTATCTTATTGAGCTCTTTCACAAGATGTTATATACTACTTTCATGTCTCCATTGCAAAACTTATTCAAGTGGGAAGATTAAAGTAGTAGAATAAATAGATAAGATCTTTGATTTATATACCCGGCCACTATTCACAGTAAAATTCTGTCAGAAATAATAATAATAATACTTATCTGAAAGAAAATCTAGTTACTTAGGCCATGTATGTTTCCTTTACAATAAACAGTTATGAATATGTTTGTTTTCTAGAATAAAGAATAAGTATGTTTTAAAAATAGAAAGAAATGTCCTGCTAGGGCCATCTTGCTTCTGACTTGTCATATAGACAATGATTAAATCAGTCCTGTGACAATCTGGACCAGGTGTAATAGAGTAGAATACTGGTAAGAGGCAGATACTGCAGACTTAGTAGACCATTTTATAGAGGTTATGAATAGATCTGAGTCTCCTATATTAGAACATAGCAAACATTCCTGTAAATATATAGCAAGGATGAAACAAAAATGTCAACTCACAGAAACACTACAAGACCTCTATCTTTATAATGGATTTCAGAGTTGTTGATATAATATCCATTACTTCTGTTGTTTTATAGAGACTAACTGTTTGAAAAACATGTACATGATCTTTGCTCTGGAGTGTATGCAGTCCAAATGAGTCCAAAATCCACCAAACCACCAGAAGAACTTTTCTTTAAACAAATAAACAGCAAAGTAGCAACAATTAATATTTCCCAAATCAGCAGTAAACTGGTATTTAAAAATAGCCAGGGCCTAAAAAACTATAGGAACAATTAAAGTTCCTAAAAATATGCCCTTTGTCTCATAGTTTTAGGTGTCTTCAATGCTTAGCTGGTAAACTTTAGTGAAGTGTATTTAATACAGTGATCAATAAAATGTATATTATACTTTAACATCAAGAACAGCTCCAAAGTCTTAGGAAAATTGAACTCCATGAAGAACGGCATTAAAAAAAAAGTAGAGTTTTAGCTACCTATTTTCATATTTCAAAGAACCTAAGACGAAGTGTGGGAAACTAATATTGGTAGATATTTAACTATGCCAAACACTGATAAACTGCAACAAATACTCAACATATCTGTAACTGCATTTCAGTGAAAATTAGCAAACAAAGGACAATGTTTTTCCACCAAAGGTTAATATGGATCCTAGAATCTGTTGATAATGGTTTAATCAAGTTTATGCAGTTAACCAGAACATGAGACAAATCTTTTGCTAAGATATACTCTTTCTCCTTCAAGTCCTTAAAGATTTTATGCTGATAATTCTAATTATCTGTAATGATTTACCTAATTCACTAATTGAGTTTTTCAGGTAAAGTTTAAAAATAATGAGTGCCTAACTAGTGACTGCTACTGATTTAGAAAGTTAGTGTTCACCATGTTCTTGTGTCTTTTTTAAGAAGTTACTTTCATTCCATGTACTAGTGTTTAATCCTCATAGTCTTTGTTTTCATCTGTGTCCCAGAAATAGCAGACTGGGAAGTACATATGCATCTAAGGGCAATCAAGCAAGTTGGACCCAAAACTTTAATGGCTATACCACTGCTACATCAAAGTCTTCACCAATTTTCTCTGTTATTTGAATTTCTGTCAACAGAGAAGAGTCAGTCACTTTGACTAGCTATGAACTAGTGTAGTAACCTACAGAAAATAAGGTGGCCTGTTCAAGGTTAAATTTGTTTGTTTTAAACAAGAAGAAGCTAGAATAAAAGGGCTTTGAAGTTTATTTTCTCTTCTGAGTGTTATGACTGCAAATAAAGTAGATTTTCTTAATTATATCACACATAACCCAAACTTGGTTAAAAACAACCTTAACAAATAACCAGGTTTTAATACTAAATAATGAACTGTCTTCTATTTCGGTCCATTTGCATGCAAAATTCAAGAAGTCCTTGTTTTTTACTGCTGAGTAGTACTCTAATACGTATATATTCCATACTTTTCTTCATCCATTCTTCCATTGAAGGGCATCTAGGTTTTTTCCAGGCTCTTGCTATTACAAACAATGCTGCTATGAACATAGTTGAGCATATACTTTTGTTGTATGATAGGGCATCTCTTGGGTATATTCCCAAGAGTGGTATTGCTGGGTCCAGGGGTAGGTTGATCCCGAATTTCCTGACAAATCGCCACACTGCTTTCCAAAGTGGTTGCACAAGTTTGCATTCCCACCAGCGATGGATGAGTGTACCCCTTGCTCCACAACCTCTCCAGCAAAGGCTTAAAGGACATTGAGCCTATAATTCGTGATCCTAGAGAAGCTAAATAAGAAGGTGAACCCAAAGAAAAACATATAGTCATCCTCCTGGATATTAACCTTCATCAGGTGATGAAAGGAGACAGAGACAGAGTTCCACATTGGAGCACTGGACTGAAACCCCAAGGTTCAAATCAGGAGCAGAAGGAGAGAGAGCATGAGCAAGGAACTCAGGACCGCGAGGGGTGCACCCACACATTGATGCAATGGGGATGTTTTATAAGGAACTCACCAAGGCCAGCTGGACTGGGTCTGAAAAAGCATGGGATAAAACCGGACTTGCTGAACATAGCGGACAATGAGGACTACTGAGAACTCAAGAACAATGGCAATGGGTTTTTGATCCAACTGCACGTACTGGCTTTGTGGGAGCCTAGGCTGTTTGGATGCTCAACTTACTAGACCCGGAAGGAGGTGGGAGGTCCTTGGACTCCCCACAGGGCAGAGAACCCTGACTGCTCTTTGGTTTGATGAGAGAGGGGGAGTTGATTGGAGGAGAGGGAGGGAAATGGGAGGCGGTGGCGGGGAGGAGACAGAAATCTTTAATTAATTAATAATTTAATTAAATAATCAATATATTAATGATGGCATGAGTTAAAAGAAGAGTGCCCAATTCATTTAAATAAATGGGTTGAATTTAAAGGGAATGATATATGGCTTTTCCATGACCTGAAATTTTTTTTTATCAGATTTAGCCAATAAACAAAGGATTAAATGTCTACCTAAAACCTCTAAGACTTCAAACAAACTGCATAGCTAGAAAAAAGTAAGTCCCCTCTACGCTATATAATTGACTTTGTCAGCTGGGCGATGGTGGCGCACGCCTTTAATCCCAGCACTCGGGAGGCAGAGGCAGGCGGATCTCTGTGAGATGAGACCAGCCTGGTCTACAGAGCTAGTTCAAGGACAGGCTCCAAAGCCACAGAGAAACCCTGTCTCGAAAAACCAAAAAGAAAGAAAGAAAGAAAGAAAGAAAGAAAGAAAGAAAGAAAGAAAGAAAGAAAGAAAGAAAGAAAGAAAGAAAGAATTAACTTTGTCATAGTTCTCCAGACCTTCAGTTGCTCCTTTCTCTTAATTCCAATAACCATTTAATTTTTCCCTGGGTTGACTTTGATAGGTGTTCAATATTCTTTTTGTCACCCTGGCCAGACAATCTAACAATCCAGAACATTGTTAATCTCTCTCTCTCTCTCTCTCTCTCTCTCTCTCTCTCTCTCTCTCTCTCTCTCTCTCTCTCTCTCTGTCTCTCCTCTCTCTACCATCCCACCCCAGATTTGCAGTTCATTGCTGTGTATTGCCTCCTCTTGAAACACTGTAACATTAGAAAGCTGAGTGTTGTTAACAGTAAAATGAAAGAGCAAGAGCCATAAATTGGGGAAAAATGGAAAGGAAGAGGAAGTATCAGAGGGTAAAAGAGAAAGGGTGAAGGAAGGGAAAGAGAGGTGATGGGCAGAGGAAGGGGAAGGGAGGGAAAAAAAAGGAGAAGGAGAATAGACTAAAAACCGAAAACATCTCTTCTTTCATTGTTCTCAAGGGCTTAGAGTACATTCTATACTCATCCTGCTAATTTTTCACTCCTATGCATTCTTTTCTCTTTAGCATGTGAGCTGTTTAACAGTTTCATGAATGTTTTTCAATCATCATCTCCACCTGCTAATTACACCCAATAAATGCATACTTTAAAAGACCCAAATTTTGTCCACTGTTTCTTAAATCACTTACTGCAAAATAATCTGTCTTTCTTGAAATCTGTTGCATTGTGGTTTTTTTTTTTGAGTGTTGTATTCTTAGTTGAACATTATACAACCCTTTCCCATGTACTATCTTGAACAGTTAAAAGTTGTCTTGTTGCTAAAATATTATCCAAATATGTTTCTTGTACATATATTTATAGATAGGCTACTTGTATTCGTTGAAATAAAATTAATCATTAACTTTATAATGATATAAAAGGTATTTTTTCACATACTATGGTAGCAAATGAAGACAGTTTTATTTTCAAGACTAACTAATTTATTGAAAATAATCTTGGGTTGTGGGCAGTGAATGATACAAGGTTTTGTGGATTAAAGGTTTTGAAGAGGTCTATTTTGATGAGAGAGAACATATTGTTCATAACTATAATTAGGAACAAATCAGTGGTTAATGATGCAGTATATTCTAGAGCTTTAACTGACAAGAAATAAGAAACAGTTTTCTCAACTTTAAATGGTTTGCAAAATGATATTTCTGTACTTTGCTTCATGCACAGAAAATAATGGATAAGAGGTTTAATGTTCAGAAATTTCAATATTTATTCTTAAATGTGTATTGTTAGGTTGTAGGAATATTGCATTTCCTCTAAAAGAGCATAAAACCTACACGTACTAATTAGTTTCTCTATGAAAGCCTTCCAGACAATTATAGGATAATACCAATGGTCAATGCTGGAGGTGCTTTTCATTAAACGTATAGTGTCGCTACCAGATAAATTGCTTCATAGAAAAGCACTTACCACAAAGCCCTGTAATGGAAGGTTAAGTGCTATTCTTAATTACTAATTTCAACCCTTACATTTTGCAGTGCAGGCACTTTAAAAGGAAGGAAATATAGTCTGTTGGTTCTGTTCCTGATTCTCTGATTATAGGATTTGGTGGTAAAAGCACTAGTCTAGTGGCTTTTATAATGAAAAATAACCTCCCTAAATTTTTAAAATAAAAATAGCCAAACCACAAGCTGATATAAAAGATATATACTAGACCATGATATTGAACTCATGTTTAAAAACACTTTGTTCTAAAAACTTTAATCTAGATCACTCACACTTTGAAATCTATATGCAGCCCTTATGTCTGTGTTGCTTGAGAAAAGGATGTTTGAAATTCCCGTGTCCTTTCCCCATCAGCATCATTCTAAAGTGTACGCAGAGGAGGTGACCAGAGGGCAATAACACGACACAATGGTGAGGTCTCTCTGATCTTCCCAATGTTAAGTTCATATGTGCACAATACATTCAGAATTTTATCATGTTTAGCAGTAATGTGTTTTTATATGTATAATATATATGCAATTTTCATGAGTGCTATAATATTTTTATATGTCAGCCATTGCATGTGTCCTTCACAATAATAACTGGAATTTTGTTCACTTTTCATTAATTAATATTAATTAAAGTTCTCCTTAGTGAAAGGGCACCTAGAGTGCATGCCTAGATATAAAAGACTGTAATTGTCACAATTATTTCTAAATACTTGTGCCTTAATTATTATGCTGTACTAGTTTCTGATTTTTAATATATTTCTAATATACTTCTTTCCTTTCCTTTTCTTTCCTTTCATCCTTTTCTTTCCTTCCCCTTCCTTTCTTCTCTTCCCTTCCTTTCCCCTCCCTCCCTTCTTCCCTCTCTCTCTCCCTTCTTTCCTTTCTTCTCTTCTTTTCTTTCCCTCCCTCCTGCTCTCTCTTCTTCTCTCTCTCTCTTTTTCTTTCTTTTATTTGATTTATGGCCTCTCTATGTAGCTTTGGGTATCCTGGAGCTCACTATGTAGGCCAAGGTGCTCTTGATGTTTTCCAGAATTACCAACTTGCTAAACATTCACTGAATGCTTCCTACTTGTCAGTATTACAACAACTTCCAGATGCATGATTCATTTTTCTTGATTAGTTTATTAATTTAATTTATCAAGCATTTGCAAAACAGAAAAGATTAGAACTGAACTCTGAAAGTAGAGATTGATATAATTCAGAAAAAGCTTAGAAAATCTCTTTGGTATGGGTTAGTTCCAGAGAAAACTAGTATTTAACTAATAAATTACTTAATTAATAATTAATAAAATTATTCTAGGAAGTGTATAATTCCAACTGTTATTAGTTTTATTGTGCAAAATATTAGTTGGTTTTATATTTTTATTTATACTATGTGATAAGTTGTGTGCTGGTTAAAAAGGAATATTTTGCAGACTTCAACTGAGTAGCACTATCACCTCCGAAGTCTTATGAATCACTATGGTTATATGAAAATGAAATGAACTCCCTTTACTCATAGCTTTACACCTGTGGTACCATGTTTCCTGTAATTGTGTTTCTTGTCATCTCACTCCAGGCTGGATCTCTGCCTGCCTCCTGCTCTATTTGCCTGTTTCATGGGTTGTGTGCCACTGTTAAAGAAACAGCTTTGCTCTCAAAAAAAAAAAAGTTTTAATATTCTTTCCTTTGGATTGAAATTTTAACTGTTACTTTTGACAAAGCCTTTTTTTTTTGTTCAAATGCAAGAATTTTGTAAAAAGCTTTGACAGATTGTGCTTTTTATGTGCGCATTTTTCTGTTGCATTGATGCTCTGGATTTTAAAAGCGGTAACGTGTGGCTTCAAGTTCATCTATAAAATGCTGTTTGTACATGGTAGCAAGAACAGTTTAGGACAGCCTTACATTGACATGACTCTAAAGTCTAATTAATACTTTATGGTTTCTCAGAAAAACCACAATTTTAAGAAACGGACGCAAACATTGCTTTGCTTTTCCAGTTGGTTTTCACAAAATTGTTCACAGGTCCATAAACCTTGCTTACCTGCAGGGTAGCGCTCGATGACTGGCCAGCTGTCCACCTGTAAAGTGGCATTGCCTCCACTCCTCGTGAAACGCACTACATGGTATTTTCCATCATTAATGATTGCATTGGATTCTTCTATGGCGATGTCATCTGTCCCAACATTAAACTTAACTCCAATTTTTCCTTGGTGCTGTTAGGAAGGACGAGGATAAGGTCTTATTAAATCAATTGATTAGTCAGCATTTGATAAGAATTTATGTTGTTCAAGAATATGCTTTGGACAACAGCTGCTTTTCTCTGATTTTATTTCTGAAAATCTGCATGCAATAGAAGCAAGATCTTGACATTTGGGTAAATCTGAGACATCTCTTTCATGGATAATTGATATTCTGAAAGACACACTTGCAAGGGCATTGAACAGCCTTCTTCCTGGGTGTTGCCACTGAGAAGGTGCACAGCTGCTGGCATTAGAGCATAGACTTTTATGTTCTCTGACACAGCTCCTTTAATCTAACCTTCTAATTTCAGAAGAAAAACAAAACTTGAAACCCTCCCTTTCAATAATCAGTGAAATCAGAGCAGTGAGATCTGTTTAGAGCCAAATGACAGATGCTCACCATACAAGACATCTCTGAAACAAGGATGGGCAGAGAAAGAGGGATTCACTAAAATGATTTCTTAGTCATTAGTTATCAAACCATCCAGATGTTAGCAGTTTAAAACATACCCATTTGCCTTTATCTAGAAGATAATGAAACTTGACATGAAGCTGCAGCATCTTGTTCAAAGACACACAACTTAGTAAAGACAAGCTGGGATAAAAGTCTGATTACCTCATTTTTAGGTTACGTCTTAGCTAAAATGGAGCTAGCACAATTCTCTCTCTCTCTCTCTCTCTCTCTCTCTCTCTCTCTCTCTCTCTCTCTCTCTCTCTCCTTTTTCTCTCTGAATTATGTAAAGTAATATTAAAATAATCCTAAGGGGAAAGTTGTGGCTGTTGACTTCAGAATGTCACCAAGAGAAACATGTGCCTCTGCCATCAGCCTCGGAGAAGCATTCTCCAAAAGCAGGGCTGTCAACCCAACCATGAGCTGAACTGATTTTGAAAGTATGAGGACTTTTCATTTAACCAGTAGCCCAGGATACCTGGGCTGCAGGCCCTCGTTAGAGTACATCAACTCATGATGTCTGTGACATACTTTTCATAAAGCCATAGTTGAGAGAAGTGACATGGGGAAAGAGGGTTCTACAGGACACACAGCCAAGCATCCCTGTAGAAAATTTAAATCATAAATGAGAAGCCTGAAGGTTTGGACCACATAACTTTAAACTTTTCTGGGTTCTCACTATTAAACTAGGCAGCAAGATGATACCATCAGCTCATGGCCTAATGTAAATTTTTCATTATTTATTTATTCTTTGAGAATTCTATACATATAAACAATGAATGGACTTTGATCTTACTCTCTCCTGCTTCCTCACCTACTTTTTTTTCCAATTTTCTTCCTACCAATTTTTCCCCACCCAAACTTATATCTTCTTATTTATATTTTTAAAAACCTAAGGGTCTAATTAGCTCTATTCATCTACATATGGTATCTATGGTTATCCACTGGAGGAAAGTAACCTACCTGGAACACTTCCCAGCACATTTTTAAAAATAATGTCCACATATTTGTTAATCACAGACAACATTATATCACTTAAATGAGGTTCTTATAACTTCCTCTGAATTTATCTCATATGTGTTAAGATTGTATACATGTTTTTACTTAAACATATTTGTGTTTATTTAAGTATATTAAGAATGCATAAATACTTCACTAAGTATTTTATTAAAATGAGCTGATAGGAATTTTGATAAACTGATGAAACAACAGCGCTCACCAAAATATCTAGGGTAAAAGCAATTAAAACTGAAACATTTCCAGAAACTTTCAATAAAATTTCCATTTTATTAGATATCTCCTGTTTGAAGCTTGAATTATTCCACAGATATTGAAATGCCTTACCATTTTAAGGCACATGCCTTGACATGTATTTAAAAGACTAGTGAAAAATATAGCAGAGAATAGAAATCAGCCCAAAGGTAAACTCTATATGAACAGGTTATGCAACTTTTACAATGTTTCTAGCTACTTTCTCTTCTTAATGGCTAAACACATATGCAGGATCTTAAGTACTAGCTAATGCCACACACTTAGACAAGGAAAGATGAGATTCCACCCCAGACTTTTGTCTCCAGGGTCCGTGCTCTACATTACACTTGCTGAATTTAGGTGTATTGGCTCATTACAGCTCTAGAAAATGAGTCGGTAAGTCCATCTGTACCTGACTACTGATTTTTATCTCCCTGTTATTGTAGAAATACAATGGGGCCTTCAATTATTATTTGAAGTTAGTAGTCATATATCAAGAATTGTGTGCTTAAAATAACTTTATAATTCATAGTATGTAACTGATATGCTATTGTAATAATACATTAGTCCTTTTGATTCCATTTTAGCCAAGCATTTGAGTTGACTAAAATAAGCTTAGGAAATTGTTTTGCTATGTTACAAAATTAACTGTAAAATTCTCAAGACAGGTGTGTGAAAGAGAGAGCATATTGAGAACTGATTCTGATGTACCAAATTCAGTTCAGCAGAAGAGGGAGGAAAGGCCATGATGAGTCTAGTGATTAGACATAGATTCTGGGAGAGAGTTGGCCTGGGAGTTGATTTTCCCATCACCCCCAGAAGACGCTTACACTTTCCTTCTCCCGTGTGCCACAGAAAGGGACCTTACTGGAGTATCTCAGATGACTTCATTTGTGCCTTATGCAATTTGGTTGAAATAATCAGAAAACCAGGATTTGGTTACACCCGAACAAAGAGATAGCCAAGCACCAGGTGACGAGTGCCTGAGCTGATTAGGACAGAGGCCACATGAGTGGATCAGAGACAAGAGAATTGGAGCAGAAGTGTGTAGTAGCCTGTTTAGGGAGACCTCTGAAAGGGTGGGAATGGATGGTGAAGGGAACACAAGACAAAGTACATGGACCCAGAGAAAGGATGCTCAATGCCTGAGGCAGGAAAACTTAATGAGTGTCTGAACGAGGTGCATTTATCCACCTCTGTGGTATTTTAGGTAAGGTATCCTTTAATTTTCATTTATTTAAAAGAGGGATTTAAAAAAAAATTCCTATATAACAAGGCTATACCATTTTTTGGCATAGACCCAAAGTGCTCAATAGACTCCATAGAGACTTCCTTAGCAATGGTCAATGCTTCTCTACTCACAACAGCTCAGAAATGAACCCAATGTCCTTTGACACTGGATAATGAGAATGTGACAGATGTACACAATGGAATATTATTCAGCTGCAAAGAGAAATAAAATCATGAAACTTATAAGTCAATAGGTGGCACTAAATAACATTATACTGAGTGACATAATCTAGATCCAGATAAACAATTGCCCCATGTTCTCTCTCATCACCAGTTCCTAGATTCAACTCTCCAGATTTGAATATATAAACTTGAGTAATGATCACAGAAATCAGAAAAGAAAGTGGAAACCATGACATGGGAGAGGGTCTGGATAGGAGGAATAGCAGTATACAGATGATGTTCCTGTTACTAGAAAGCAATCCAAATGTCCAGGTTCCTAGAGGAGATCCTCATACCTCTACTTTGCTAAATTAGCATGACACCCAATTGCATTCTAAATACTTATCGTTATATCCACAAGTAATTGTAGCTCTCAATCCTTATCCAAGAAACTTCTTTTTTCAACAGGTGGAGACCATTACAATAAATAAATAAATAAATAAATAAATAAATAAATAAATAAATAACAGGTCAAAATGCAAAGAACACGTGGTCGTGGGGCACAGCACCAATGGATACATCTATGACACAACTCCTCCACGCAAAGCTCAGGGCATATTGTAGAAGTGGGAGCACACAGATGATAGGCATCAGAGGACCAGGAAATCTGATTTAGGTTGTGTCCCCTAGAAAGGGCAAGGAAGCTTCGTCCATGATATCTCAACAATATGGCTGCCTGAAAAAGACCTAAATAAGTACAATACCAATATAGTCATGCTAACAAAGAAGGGGAAAATCTCATGGATTCTCAATCATAGACAAAAAAAAAACAACAACAAAAACAAGCAACTAAGGAATGCTAAAAGGGGGAGAATTTAATTTTTTCATTCATTTTTTTTTCATGGATGAGTCCCTAATTACTTATCTAAAGCCAATTGGTCAGTCACTGAAATCAGATACATACAAGGAACACTAAACAGACTGAATAAGGTATATTTATGTATATAGGAACATAGAAGAATTAATGAAAGGAAACTGAATTTAAGAAGGAGTAGTGGTGGTCTGGGCTGGCCATGAAAATGGTTAGAGGGAACAAAGGGAAAGAATAAAATGATGGAATCATATTTCAATTTCAAACATAATAAATGAGAAGTTGCTGATTATGTGAATGTGTCTTCATGAGCAAATGCATGCCCATATGTCAAGTGGCTCATGTAGAAGTCAGAGGTCACCCTAAAGGAGTTGCTTCTGTCTTTCAACAGCATAGATTCTAAGGAAAATCTCAGGTCATTGGCCTTAGTGGCCTTCACATACTCAGCCACTTTTTCAGCCTCTTAGGTGACAGATTTTTGACGGTATGGGTGAGAGCTCTTAACAAAAGTACTCTACAAGAACTCAGGGGAATACCATCAGCTACATTGCTACCATAGCATTAGCCTAGCGAGACTCCTTCTGCTCCTTATCCCTTCCTGTCCCTTCTGCCTCAACCCTGGACGATGCATGAAGGAAGAAAAATTAATCATAGAAACAAGAGGGGGCAGTTTTCATCTCCCAGAAATGTATACTCTCAGTGTGGCCAAAACAGACATCACTGGGCAGCTTTAAAAGAACAAGTATGTACTACTACAGGTCAACCAGCTGAAGTTACTTTTATTAGCTAAGAGTGAACAGATGTCATTTGCTATCTAGGAGGAGCCAAAGAACTGGCAAGACCCTTCCTGGACTTCCCTGGTAAATGGGATTAAAATCTTCCAGGACAGGTTTAAATGCGAGCTCCGGCCCAGAATGCAGATTTTTCAGCTTTAATAAGAACATGATGATATTTGTTAACCCAGAGTTAAACAGTTGTTTGGGATTCGTTCCCGTGTAAATGTCTTTCTTATAACAGAAGGCACAGAAGAAAATACTGCTCAACTTTCCAAGGTGCTCTAAGATGACCACGATAGTCTGTTCTCCGCAAACTTCCATTTAGAAGGACCGAGTTTGTGAACAGAGGTATCTTCATGCTAAAGCTTTAAAAATTGCACAGTTGCTAGAGAGATTGCACTAAGGATAAAAGCACTTGCTGCTCCTCCAAAGGTCTAAGTTCAGCGCCTAGTACCTATGTCAGCCTGTGTATAACCATCTTCTGATACAAGGTTAGAGCCCACTTTGGTACTCACACACATGTAGCACACTTACACACAGCAATAAAATAAGTCATAAAGATGATGTCCCCAATTCACAGATAGTAAGTGCTTTCAATTTATCCTGAACTTCTGCAATGTACAACACAAAAACGCTCATTTCCTAGGATATAGAAATGGCCATATTTCACAAGTTTGATTAATTCCCTATATTAAATAAATAATTATGAAACATGAGGGTCAGTGATGCTTGGAGAGGTGCTGGTTATTAAACAATGCCCATCTGTTCTTGGATATGCAATATGCTGCCTCAACTCTGAGTCGCTTTAACATATCGTGAATTCAAACTCTGACATAATGAGCTGGTCCAAGCAATGCCCACCACTGCTCACTACCTGCTCTGTGGAAAGGCCTTGGAAGGCAATTAAATATACATGATAGCCAAAGGGGCATCCATCCCTGGGAAAAGACATTTAATATAGTGAACTATAAAATACTACGATGAAGACTATTTTGTGAATCCCATATTTACTTTCCTCCAGAGCTGTAAATATGTTCCAAACCCAGCTCATATTGGCAGGAGAGAAAGTTATTTCAATTATATAAAAAAATAAAACTTGCTGAACTTTCTTGCCAATGGATAATTACAGTTTAAAAGAATTCATTTCAAATCCGTATTCTCTGGGATTAAATGTGATTGTCTTTGCAAAGTCTCATGAATATTGCATTAGCAAAACCAGCAGTTATTTCAGCGGACATGTACTGATCTCTCTGTATTGTATCTTGCTTGGAATGAATAACTGCCTCATACCATAATTTTGAGAATCTATTCTAAGAACATCAGTAATGAGGCATTTATAATTTAATGAAATCTTCCTGTGCATTCATTAAATAAATAGTGACAAAGGTAATTACTGATTTTTTTTCATGAAAGTTCATTTCTGAATAAGGATTATAATATTAAGCCATGCTAAAAGGAAACGTCATGAAATATGATACTGGTTAGGTACTTGAAGGTTCTAGCAAGTTTTGAAATTATATTCGTTTGAAAATATGTTTGAACCAAGATTGATATTTAATGATATTCTAGAGCATCCTTTAAATAAAATTTTTATATGTTCTTCATTCAGATATAGTCTAATCTACCTGCATACAATATAGGAGAGATGCAAAGTACACAAAAAATTCTGGCTTTCTATATTGCACATAGGAACTCTGCATAAGACTCCAAAGATCTCACATCAAAGCACAACTTTCACTCCTTTACCTTGTTTTGTGTTTATCTCAGCTGTGCCCAGAAAGAAACTAAAAAATTAAAAATTGACTGTTTTCAATATTTTGTTTAGCATGCTTCCTTGCCTTAATGACCAACTGGAAAGAGACCAGCCCTGGGAAGTATGCAGCTTAGCAGAGAGCCTCTTTATGTTCTGTGAGACTCAGCCATGCACTGAGCTCATGCTCCAGGACTATGGGCAGAATGAGGCGAGGCACTCATGTGCACCCGATGATCAGACTCACTTAAACTGCAGGGTGATTCTCAGGATACATATCTACAAGGACACACATCATACACCAGACAGAATGCTATGCCTTCTAACTCCAGAGACTAATGCTTAACAGGGAGCCAATGTTCTATGGCACAATGCAGTCTATGGGGCCATAGTCACCATTGCTGACATAGCAACTCTGCAGGGACTGTCAGAGAGCCATCTGTTCTCCCTCCTCAAAAGAAATGAACTGAAATGTGCTCATTGGGTCCTTATAGCTTCCTAAGTCGGGGACCTACCACAGGCTGGTAAAGACTATTATCAATCCAGATGACCCATAATGTCAATACATAGCTTCAGTTTATATTTTAGTAAATTCCTCTGTACCCCTAATTCTCACTACTACGTCAAAAACTTCTCACTGCACTTCCCTTTCCAAACACTGAATAAAATCTCTTTCTAATCATTCTGTGAACACATAAAATTGAATATCTGATAGTCACCCTATGTGTGAGGACAAAATGGTGGCTTATTTACATACTTTTTGTATTACTATATACTTGAAAAAATAAATTATGAGGCAAGTAATAAATTATATCAAAGAGCTGTAAGATTGTCTGTGAAGAACCAAGTGCCCCGAGGGCACAGGGCTAAAGAATCTCAAGATGCCCCCACCACCACCACCACTGTGCAGGTAGAATCTGTCCACATGGGAGGCAACTATAACAGCCAATACAAACATATCTGCACACATAAATTCCCTCCATTTTCCCACCTTCTGTATATTAAAATGCTTACTGGATCCTACATATTGAGCTGCATGTCTGCATGTATACACAGTGCATCTCCTGTCAACATATCTGAATCTCACAGAATACATGAGAGTATCTCCTCAAAGAGCTCAAACAAACTGCCCCAGGTTTCATAGCTGATAGGGATGGATACTGCAATCTGATCATCTTAGAAAAGAATAGCATTAGTCGTGTCCTTGCTCCAGGAAGAACATAAAACCAGAGATTCCAATAGAGACTGAACCACAAGAAAATTTCCTGCTCAGAGCTGACAATTGCATCCCCTAGTACTACACAAAACAGAACACAGAGTAGATGAGGTCTAGGGTGATGTAGCATAGAAAGACCTCATGTAAGAGCAATGCCCTTTAAGACACAGCATATTTATTTGCCCATTTGACTTTTGTTGAGGACGACATATCTTCTCTTTTATGTCCCTATTCTCCAGAATGCTGCACCTGCACTGACTCCATGAATATTTGACCGTGAGTCTGATGATACCACCGTAGGGGCACATCATCATCTTCTGGTCTTAAGAGCACTTAATCAAACTTTGTTGAAAACCTGCAACAGTCCTCCTTCCAAAGTTTACATTTTCATTTTTTTATGTCCCTGCCTTTTTTTCTAAAGTGTCAAAAGAAAAAAAGAATGAAAAAGAAAAGCTTAGGTTTGTAAAAACGGTGGTGGGTTGGTAACCATGTCCTTCAAAGCAATAACAGACTCCTTTCACATTTGGAGTTCCCCCAAACTCTTTCGTACATAATATTTAAGTAAGCTATAAACCACATAGACTACTGAACAACTCTCTGCCTTCAGTATGCTGACCAAGGGCTCTCAGCTTATTTACAAAGTGACAGCACCATTGTCACTGCTGGATTCCAGACCTATCTATCACATTCATATTTTCTCTCCACTAGACAAGACACATGAAAATCTTGGCTCCCTTAACTATTGCAAGACACACAAGATGCATTGCTTTCATTATTAGTAATACTTTTATTATTGCTTAAAAAAAGAGTGTTTAGCTTTAGATCAGGTTAGCAGCAGTGCCTAACACAACACTTGATGTAGGCATTGTAGGTTTTACTAGAGGGCGGTTCCTTAGCTTTCACAGTGACTGCTATAAAGACCACTATCATGAGATAGTGTCCTATTGTTATGAGACACCATTGCCAAGGCAATTCTTACACACAGAGCATTGAACTGGGGATTTGCTTACAGGTTCACAGGTTCAGTCCTTTATCATGACAGGGAGCATTGTGGCATTCAGGCATGTGTTGCAGCAGTACCTGAGAGCTACATCTTGATCCAGAGGAGACAGGGCTTGGCATGAGCTTTTGAAACCTCAAAGGCCATAGCCTGTGGCTCACTTCCTCAAACAAGACCATTCGTTCTAATCCTTCTCACATAATGCCACTCTGAGGTGATTAAGCATCCAAAAATATAAGCCATGGGGACCATTCTCATTCAGACCACCACAGAAGCTAATGTTCAGAAAAGCAGAGAGTAAAGAAGTCAGGACATTTAGTATTTACCACTGAGCTCAAGAAGACTCTAGGAAAAGTTTAACTACAAAGTAAAGCAGTTAGCAGAATTTTTTTTTTAAAAAAAAATAGATGTTAGATATTACCTGTTCAGGCTTTTTTTCCCCTACACACCAGAATTTGAATCTTAGTCGCTATTATAAATTTTCAAAGTTTATAAAACAGATAGATTCTGGGATTTTATTATGTTTAAATACAGAACTTCTTTGGTTAGAGGAAAATGATATCCACTAGTTTGACACAGCAGTAGCCTGTGATGCTGTCATTCCCAGCAGTTGAAAATGGAAGAACTTATCTTTATTGGCAAGAACCACCAGAGCGCATTGCTGGGCGAGCAGGACTCAGTGTATAAGTGAGAGAGACAATCGGGAAGTTCTCATAACTGAAAATAGACCCCAAACTCCAGCGATTCCATCCTTTGGTGCTTCTCCTCCACTGCATTGTTTCTTTTTAGATGAAATTAAATCAAAGTTAAAATAATAGGTTCAGAGTGAGATGACTCAAAAACCCACTATTGTGTTCTTGACTAGATCAATAATTATAGTGTTTGCATTTTGGATCTTCCCGGTATCATTAGTTAAGCCAGTTTCGGGTTATTCTTTTTGCTGTGGTACAGTTTTGAAGGTTTACAGTGTGGCCATGGATTCAGAAGTCAAGACTGTTTCATGGTATTTCCCAGGAGTGTGAATAACTCCCCTGGGCGTGATAACAGCAGAGCTGGGGGATGAAGCTGGTATCCTCTGGAAAACCAGTCATTTCCTCAATACATCCCATCTGCCTGCTGAAGCACTAAACACTACAAAGTGTAAAAGGGGTCTGTAAATGTGTAAAACATTGCTTATAAAGTCTCGCTTCTCCAGATAATCGAAGAGCAGAAAGAAATGGGGAAAAAGTGGCTCTTAGCTTGATGTCCTCACAATTCTTTCAATAAATTAAATTTACATATCAACCACAGTTTCTCCTTCCTCCTCTCCTCCTGTACCCTCTCCCTACCTCTTTTCTACCTCTCTCCCCAAGCCACTTTTTCTTTATCTCCATTCAGAAGGGATAAGGCCTCCCATGGGAGTCAATAAAGTCTGGTATATCAAGCTGAGGCAGGAACAAGCTCCTTCCCCTTGCATCAAGGCTGGTCAAGGCATCTCACCATAGGGAATAGCTTCCAAAGAGCCAGCTCATGTGTCAGGAATAGGTCCTGGTCTCACTGCAAGACACTCCACAAATACCAAGCTACACAACTGTCACCTGGTGTAGACGGCCTAGGTCAGTCTCATGCCTGCTCCCTAACTATTGGCCCAGAGTCCATGAGTGCACACACCTCAGGTCAGCTGTCTCTGGTCCACAGAATTCTTAATTTCTCATCGGTCATACTTGACCATACACCAGTTTCAATGACATTAAGACATAACCACAGCTTGAGCTTTATCAAAACAGTAGCTCATTACATGTGGATGTTTTTTTTTTTTACTTTGTTTTGTTTTGTTTTCAGTAACTGTTGCTTTAAGAAGAAAATAAAGCAACCTTTGGCTGAATGGTAAATTTGTGCTTTTCACATTGTATGGTCATTCAGGGAACCATATACAACAAACATTGTGCTTCAGGTACTGATTAAAGCCATAACCTTTGTTTTTCCTGCTTCTGTGTCTTTGGGCCATTACACAGCTTGCTATTAACCTTCACCAGGAACTGGACAGGGAGAGGCTGTTCTATCAATTCCAAGATGTTGGCACTTCTAGGTAAAAAGTTCTTCTGTCAAGGAGGTTTTGGATTATTTGTGGATTTCATTTACTTGTGTCCCAGGACTATCATTTCTGTGCAGCATGGACTGTAATTTGTCTGACTCGAATGTTCTGCATCTCCATAGCTCAAAGCAGGTGTCTCAGACAAACAGACAAAACATCTTTAGAAGGTAATTGTAAGGCTCTACATGGAAATGTGACCATAGTGAGTAGGTTATAGGTGAAACCAAAATTAACTTTTGGAATTTTTTTTAAATCTTAAAAAGCCATGAACACGGATGAAGCATCTAATGAATTATCTGGATGCCTCAGCTGATACTAACATAGGCTAACTTGTAGTGCAAGAATTACTTTGGAAAAAAATAACAAAATAAGTAAATAAAAATAAATAAATTAAGTAATTAATTAAAAAAAATACTTTGTAGGTTGCATCATTGTAGTAAACTGTAACTTATATGCAAGATAATAGCCAGGCTAAAATCAAAAACACCAATGATAGCCTTTGCTGGAGAGGCTGTAGAGGAAGGGGTACACTCATCCATTGCTGGTGGGAATGCAATCTTGTGCAACCACTTTGGAAATCAGTGTTTCGGTTTCTCAGGAAATTCGGGATCAACCTACCCCTGGACCCAGCCATATCACTCTTGGGAATATACCCAAGAGATGCCCGATCATATGACAAAAGCATTTGTTCAACTATGTTCTTAGCAGCATTATTTGTAATAGCCAGATCCTGGAAACAACCTAGATGTCCTTCAATGGAAGAATGGATGAAGAAAGTGTGGAATATATACATAGTAGAGTACTACGCTGCTGTAAAAAACAATGACTTCTCGAATTTTGCATGCAAATGGATGGAAATAGAAAACACTATCCTGAGTGAGGTAACCCAGACCCAAAAAGATGAACATGGGATGTACTCACTCATAACTGCTTTCTAGCCATAAATAAGGGTCACGGAGTCTACAATTGGTGAACCTAAAGAAGCTAAATAAGAAGGTGAACCCAAGGAAAAACATATAGTTATCCTCTTGCCTATGGAAAGTAGACAAAATTGCCGGGGAGGAAACTGTGATCTTGGGGGTGGGGTGGGTTGGGGGTAAGGGGAGATGGGGAAAGAAAAGTGAGAAGGGGAGGATGGGGGAACTTGGGGAAACAGAATGATTGGGATAAAGGAAGGCTGGATAGGGGAGCACGGAAGCACAATTCTTAGTTAAGGGAGCTACCTTAGGGCTGGCAAGAGACTTGAACCTAGAGTGGCTCCCAGGAGCCCAAGGCAATGTCCCCAGTTAGTTCCTTGGGCAGATGAGGATAGGGAACCTGAAATGACCCTATCCTATAGCAATACTGACGAATATCTTGCATATCACCATAGAACCTTCATCTGGTGATGGATGGAGATAGAGACAGAGACCCACACTATAGCACTGGACTGAGCTCCCAAGGTCCCAAGGAGGAGCAGAAGGAGGGAGAAGATGAGCAAGGAAGTCAGGACCACGAGGGGTGCACCCACCCACTGAGACAGTGGAGCTGATCTATTGGGAGCTCACCAAGGCCAGCTGGGATAAAACCGGACTCTCTGAACATGGCGAACAATGAGGGACGATGAGAAGCCAAGGACAATGGCACGGGGTTTTGATCCTACTTCATGTTTGGGCTTTGTGGGAGCCTAGCCAGTTTGGATGTTCACCTTTGTAGACATAGACATAGATGGAGTGGGGAGGACCTTGGACTTTCCACAGGGCAGGGAACCCTGACTGCTTGTTGGACTGGAGAGGGAGGGGGCGAGACATGGGGGGAGGGGGAGAAAGGTGGGAGGAGGGGGAGAAAAATGGGAGGCTGGGAGTAGGGGGAAATTTTTATTTTTTTCCTTTTCTCAATAAAAAGAAAAAGAAAAAAAAAAGATAATAGCCAGGCGATGTTTCCATGCAGGCCTGAATTCTTTATGATGCCATCGTGATTATCTCCAGCCTGGAGCAGGGCCCTAGCATGAAATGTGCTCCAAGAAAACAGCTGACATTGTTTCCTTTCTCCTTCCTTTTCCTTTCTTAATTGACTTTTGCTCCAGGACTACTTTCTTGGCATTTTTTTTTTAAAAAAAGGAAATGTATGCATGTGGGCCTAGAAATGCCTCTCCATACTGTTTCATACAGAATCTGCAAAGCTCTGTTATCCATAGTGTGGAAAGTTATAAGTCCCACAGCATCATACAAGCAGATCTATGCTTCTGTGTGTAACAGACACAACAGGGTTTCCTATGCAGGTGCAAGAAGCTCACAGAAAACCAAATAGACTGGGCCAAAAAAAAAAAAAAGTCCCCTCACCCCTCACTATATAATAATCAAAACACAAAACATACAGAATAAATAATAAATTTTAAGAGCTGCAAAGGAAAGAGATCAAATAACATAAAGTGTATGTTGTGGTTTGAGTTGATATACATTAGTTTCTCTCTATATATAGCAGGGCTTTTTTTGCTATAAGTAACAAAATTATGGAGCCACTCTAACACATAAAATTTAGTACTTATCAACTTTAATTTACTTATTCAAAAATTCTAAAGGAACTATGTGATATTCTCTGGTATTCTGTAAATTCCAGGTAAAACGTAGCTAGCACAGCAGATGGTATTGCTTCCTTAATAAATTTACACCTCACATAATCCCTTTATGTAATGAGACTTATATTAGCATATAGCACATGGCAGATGTCACTAAGGAAAAGAACAGGATGCCTTCCAAAGGATCTACTGACCAAAGCAGCCTCTTGGAGGCATTGCATGAACTGGCTGTGTGGGAGCCTAGCCTGTTTGGATGCTCACCTTCCTGATCCATGAACTTCCCGCAGGGCAGGGAATCTGGACTGCTCTTCATTCTCGAGAGGGAGGGGGAATGGAATGGGTGGTAGGGGGAGAGGGGGAGGGGAGTGGGGGAAGGGACGATGTGTGCGAGGAGGGGGAGGGAAATGGGAAACTTTTTTTAACAACTAAAAAAATAATAATAATTAAAAAAAAAGATGAGAAAGGCCCAATACTGAACAGACAGGTTTTCCAGGCAGAGAAACAGCATTTGCACTGGTCCCAAGAAGGGCGAATATGTGGGCAGAAAGATGGAAGCTTAGATGGGTAAATGTAGATACAAATACCATTACCTAGACTTTTTACATAGATAAAGATATGTAAATTACATATGAACAGAGGAAAGTTGGAGCCAAAAGAGTCTGTCTATGAAGTAAAACTAGGTTATGGAATTGTGCATAAAAGCTAAAATATATTATTTGAATAAACAAAGTTAAGTGGAAAATGATAGCTGTGCATATTTTTAAAAGTTTCCAATCTAAGTTTATGGAATTGTTGATAAAGATATGGAGCTTAACAGTATGTGTTCTGACATTCATCTGATTGTTTGTCCCAAAGTGTCATTCATCAGTGTGCTTTATGAAATGTAATATATAAAGGATTCTGAATCAACAGGGACTCGCTGCATTTTCCAAAAGTCATTTACTTCTACAGTGTCAAAATATGATTCGTCATTCTATGCTGATATTGCAAAGCTAATGTATCATGTTTAGTTTCTTTGTGAGGCAGACTGTCTTGTTAACTTGTTTCTCTGGAGATCCCTTTTATCTGAAGATGGTGCCTGAGTCCACCATACAGGCTCCACCTTAGAAACCCTGTCTGAAAGAAAGTACTGGATGAGTTTTTCACGTCTTCCACAAATTAGCTCAAGAAATAACTTTTAGCAATGGCTATCACCTAAAAAGATCATTCAATTTTCCAAACTATCCAAGAAAATATTTTATAATAAAATCAGCCATAGGGTTTTGACTAAATAAAACATGTCTACAATGTAGGGCAAAAGGGACAACTGGAGCAGGAAACCAACCAATCACTGAGCACCCTGACTCCGAACACAGAGTCAGTGAAAGAAACACACCTTGGATTTGATACTTGGGTCTAGAAAAGAAAGTCTTTATCCCAGAACCCAGAACTAAAGACATGTACCTTGGCTCTGAAATTCGTATCAAAAAAGAAAACACACACACACACACACACACACACACACACACACACACACACACACCCCTCCGCAGACTGGAAGAACCTGGCCGGGACCTGGGATGTCCCTTAGGGTATTGAGCTGAAAAACCTTGTGGAGATACTCCTTAGGGGGCCTCAGAAAGGTGAAGCAGAACACAAGAACTTTGCAAGGAATGCTCAGAGAAAGGCCAGGCAGAAAAAATAAACAACTTTTCACAGAGCTGCCCAAGGAGCAGTAGCAGTCTCCAGGAGAAGAGCAGGATCACTATATCCTGCAGCCAGACCATTCCTCACCGCATGCCAGCTTCAGGTAGCCTGGCTTCTCAATAGTCAGGACACCTGTCCTCCAGGGCTGAGTTGTCCTACTGTGGCTCCAGGCTCGAGAGCTGTCCTATTGAGGCTCTAAGTATATCCTGACTTCTGGACAAGTCAGGATATCTCTGCAACACTACAACTGTAACACATTACCCTACATGCAATAGGCATGGAAACAAGAGATTTTTTCATTTATGCTATCTGAAAAAGAAATACTGATAACTTCCTAGCAGCTCAGATCTTCTAGATCCATAATTAGTAATTTAGTGTACAAATACCAGTTTTGTAACAAGTACGTCCTTACAGGCACACATTAAATGTTATAATATAAAAGGTGAGCCATTGGTTACTTCTTGTGACACAATAGCAAAGCTAATTTAATAGAGTTCTAGTATTTAAAGTATAGATTAATGACATTGGAGTATCTTTCTATTTTATATTCTAAACTCTTTTTTATCAGTTCTAGTAATCTCAATGTAGTCTTGTTTTCTTTTTTTTTTTTTTCATTTCCCTTCAATCTCTCCCTTAAAAATAAGGTTATTTGTGCATTCTTTTAATTCTTTCCTTGCATGAATATTCCAAATTTTTTCTATTTAAAAATAAAAATTACTCAAACTCTTTAATTTTAAACCCACCATTTGAAATCAGCCATTTCCAGATTTGTAAGAATGACTCTAGAATTTAATATAATTTCTAATTTGGCCTGACTTAATCCAGGAAGTTGCTTAAAAATGACAGTTCAGAGCAAGAAATCATCACAGTGATGCTGAAGAAATGAACAATGAAAGGCCCCAGGTTCTTCTGAAGCACAGACCAAGCTTTCGCGTCAACAGAAGAAGAAAATCATATTGATTGCTTGGACTCCAGTTAACAAACAACAAATAATAACCCTTGATTAACTCACAGAATTCAGTGACTGACTAAATGACAGGTGAGCGGAAGGCATGCGAAGCATTAAAGTTGGAGCCCAGACACATCAAACATGAACTTGGTGTAACTGGCCTGCTAACACCAGCTTTTTATAAACTTTTTTAGTATAAATTAAATCACATACTCCTTTGAAGTAATGATAATTTGGTTTGATGCTGTAATTAATACTATTTGCTGCTCCAATTTTTGCTATTGCAATTTATTTGACACAAAAATACTGTAAGAAAAGAAGGTTTGAGAGGGTTCAGAGAGAGGTTCAGAATTAATCTGTAATTTCATTTAATTTCATCTGCCTTCCTTTTTAAATGACTTCTTATCTCTCTGTTAAGCTTGAAACAGCTTAAGGTCCAATCCAGTGTTCTGCACCCAGTGCTATACTCTTTCCTCTCATTTGGGGCAGATGCCTAGCATATTACTCTACAACAATATTCAATGTTATTAATGGTAGGTCACCGAAATCCATCAACTTGGAAGGTTTGCATGTGGTTAATACATTTAATATCAGATTACCAATACCAAGTTCTCCGAACAAGCATGCAAAAAAGATGCAATAACAACTACCCAACCTAATTTTATTTTGGAAAAACAAGTAACTATTTGCTAAAATAAACAGCAACTTTGTAAAAGTATACCATAATCCATCATTCATTAGGACCTTTTCTCTTTAATACTTTAACTATTTATTAAGAATTTTAAAGAGTTATTGTGGAATTAAACTCTTTGCCATCCTTATGTTTACTTTGTTATCACAAATACTGCCACATACTATTTTCTAGAACATACTTCTTACCAAAGTGTTATGATAGGAATGTTATGTAAATTTTAAATCTCTTTTAAAAATCTACCTAATTTCATATACATTGTTACAAAGCTGAAAATGATAAACAAGACAGTTAATAAACCAACACAGAAATAAATTGAGAAATTATCAATGTAAAAGTTTCTGGCCTGGATAATTTATATCCTGGTTGTTAACAATATTTGTGATAATATCAATTAATTCTAATTGCCAATTACTACCGGGCTCCAGGATTAATCTTTTTAAATATAGCTCTAAACTCAGTAATTGACCCATAAGGATCACCATATAAACATTTACTGAATAACCATTGTGTTCTCGCATCAATTGGAGCGGATGCTATAAGCACTTTCATTGCTTTGCAAGTTAATTGCTCATTACTTGAAGAAGCAGAATTTTTATGTGTAACCATCTCTGAAACATGTGTTTTAACTGCTACCTTCACTATTAAAACATTCAAGAAACAGGTAACATGACTGAGAATATAGATCATGCTAGACAATATCTGACTTCATGAAATCACCCCTTCCTTATACAATGGCTAATGAGATGTGAAGCACATACAAAATTCCTAAAGTGAATTTACATTATAACCAAAGTTACAGACAACCTATTTAACAAAAATTGACATGCACTCAGCAGCCTAACAAAGAAGTGCATACTCAGAGCTGTGCATGTAGGGCCACTTGCTGTCAATGAGGTACTGATGCATCCATAATAACCAGTTTTAGTTTGTAATTAGAAACTCCTTTTTTTATCATTTTACAGATGAAGTCATGTAGTACTAATACACACAGTCACTAAGGGGAACTTGGGACTTGAATTCAGTTCTTTCTTCTGTTGCCACTTATTGTAGGAAAAGGAATATCCAAACAATTCTACAATTATAGGATCCCTTCAGTTTGTTCTACTGTTAGATAGTTCTTGCTTTAAAGACTAGAAAAAGAGAGAGAGAGAGAGAGAGAGAGAGAGAGAGAGAGAGAGAGAGAGAGAGAGAAGAGAGAAGAGAAGGGGAGAAGGAAAGGAGGAAGGAAGGGGAAGGGAAAAGAAGGGAAATGAGGGGAAGAGATGGGAAGGGAAAGAAGGAAGGAAGGAAGGAAGGAAGGAAGGAAGGAAGGAAGGAAGGAAGGAAGGAAGGAAGGAAGGAAGGAAGGAAGGAAGGGATAGAGGGAGGGAGAGAAGGAGACAGGGAGGGGAGGAGGAAGGGAGGATGAGGGAAATCATAAAGGGAAGAAAAGACAGCAACCAACCTCTTGGATGCTGTGGTTCCTTTGTGTGTTCTATCAATATTACGGTTACTTTTACTTTGATTATACTGAAATGATGTGAATATATACAGACGCCTAATGTTCTGTTTTATCTGCAAAGTGGGTTTATTTTCATTTGTTGATACTACACAAAAATGTTTTCCTGGTTTCTGTTCTAAATAACCAACAATAACTGAAGGTAGTCTAGAATACAATCTAATAAGATATTCCATATGATGATTCTGACAATATTTTCAATTTATATACAGCTATATTTACAAGCTGATGCAGTGGACACAGAAAATCTTCAATTCCTAAAGAGAATCTTT
Source organism: Microtus pennsylvanicus (assembly GCF_037038515.1). NCBI lineage: Eukaryota > Metazoa > Chordata > Mammalia > Rodentia > Cricetidae > Microtus > Microtus pennsylvanicus. The sequence goes on along the minus strand of NC_134586.1, from coordinate 109,745,007 downwards.
GTTGAACTTCTGTGGGAATCTCCTATCCATCCTGTCATACTCTGGTGAATGCAGAGTAGAAGAAGTATGTTTGACACCCAAAAAATAATGATCACCAAGGAAACATCAAGTGTGTCTCCACACAGTGACACCTAAAAAAGCAGCAATCATCATCAAGAGAATCTCAAATGTCTCCACATAGTGGTACCTGGAAGAGTAATAACCATCACAAAGGGTAACATCAAGTGTGTCTCTGCACAGCTAGGGAAAAAGCAGGGAAGCAGTCTCTTCATTTCTATAACCTTCAACTTTGAAAACAACATCAAGTCTAATTATTTGCTCAACTTTTCATGTGGATGTGCTTATATGTGTTCATGTGTTGTCATGGGCAACAAAAATTGATAGCAGCAAAAAAAAGAAGGAGCCAATTCTAGCATTTTTTTAAATATCTTGTTTCTTTACTATTTGACAATATTAGTTACCAGATGTAATTCAACAACAGAACAAAATATGCTCCCCAGGTTTTAATTTAGACTACACACTATGTCTTACAGTTTTTTTACATCCTACTCATATTTTTTTGCTGCTCCCATATTGATAGTTTAAGAGATTTTGATAGCTAGAATTCCTTTACAAAACAAATCAATACTCTAAACAGTAAAATTTTCAACATTTTTGTCACATAGCCTTATGATAGAAACTTCATTAGACACAATGCTTTTTATGTTTAATGTGTTCAGCTTATTTTAAGCATTAAGTTGCACACTGCCTCTTATTTTGGAGACCTTCAATATCCCTTTGTCTGTTATTTTAAATTGTCTTATGGTAAACCAGGAGCAATTGATGAAGGAAATTAGAGAGGCCTCGTTGATGACTCTTAAAGTATTGAATAATCAAATGAAAAAATTAAAATGAGCAGAAATGTTTTGGCCTAAACTGTCACCTGATACAATAAATTCTTCTAAAATACTTCTGACAGGAACAATGGTAGAAGAGAAGGCAGAAAGGGGCCAGAGCATGAGGACATGGGCAACCAAACTGCATCTTCTACACTTGACCCTGCCATTGCACGTATGAACTCACGGTTGTCGTGTTTATCTGCACAAATCCTACACAAAAAAAGTTCCCCCAATGTCTTTGTCATGGAGACCCCGTGCCTTCTTGAGGGAGTATTGGATCTTAATACTCCTCCAAGAAATGGGTGTCATTTTTTTTTCATTTGTGTAGCTATATGTAGGTTTCCCTTACTTGAGTAAATAGCATTCTACTCTAGCTTAAGTAAAATGCCTAATTAAACTATTAGTCACATTTTAACAAAATGGGGGAGGACTGGAAAAGTCTTCTTTACAAGAGGGTTTCCACAAGAGAGGGAGGCTGGGAGTCACAAACAACCAGTATCCCTTACATAAATATCTATGAATTGTTAAACAATAATTAAAAGTAGTAACAATGCTTCACTCCATCAATGGGGTACCAAATACAAAAGTGTCAGTCACACAATAAATACTTTTTATAAAAAAAATATCCATGATAATATGTTACATAAGGATACATGAAACATGTAAGTAAAAATATTCCTTTGTTGCTGTTGTTTTGTTTTTTCAAAACAGGTTTTTCATTGTAGCCTTGGCTTTCCTGGAGCTCAACTTGTAGACCAGGCTAGCCCAGAACTCAGATATGAATGAGTTCCAGGCTTCTTTTGTCAACCACTTGGCTTGTGTTCCATTCTCACATTATCTGTCATCTGTATGTTAAGCATGTCACTGGTCTTCAATACACTTGGATTCTAATAGGTCTTAATGTACTCTAGTAACAAATGTAACATGTAATATGCATTTCATATAGTACCCAAATTTGCATAACACAATATTCTTTCATCTGCATACCCTGTCTTTAAAGATTTCATTCTAATTTTATGTTTCTGAGTGTTTATCTCCATGTAAGTAGTGAATTACGAGCATGCTTGCTGCCTGTATGCCGCAAAGGATATGGATCTAGAAATGGAGTTACTAACCTCTTCAAGTCCCTGTCTGTGTTGCCTTGGGGTCAACCCCAATCTTCATTCAAAATACCCATCCATCTCTTCTTTGTGAGATACCTACTATTGTTTGTCTCAGGCTCCAGCTTCCTTAGATTCATTTTACCCCTGCTGGTATTTAAATGTCATTCTTCCTGGCAGAGAAGGTAAAATCTGAACCAGAGGCAAATGACCCACCATATTTACCCTCACCTTCATTCTTGCTTAGTAGATTTTTTTTCACTGTTTAGCCTTTCCCATCAAGCAAGCTTGTATTGCATAAGACAGTGTTTTCTGGCTTAGTCTTGGTGAGCCTACATTAACTCTCAGTCTCTCCTGCCACCCACTATCTATCCTTTCCTCCTTATTTTCCCATCTCTCACAATTCTGATTTTGCAGCAATCTTGACTCACATTTTAAAATATTTTGAGTTGTGAACTCTCTTACAGAATTAGAATTTTAAGGCTGAAGAACTTTATTGTGGCTTTGATGCAAAGTGGATAAATAAGAGACAAACGGGATGTTATCCATCAGAGATAAGTTTTTAAATACCTCATTACTTAGTTGTTCAATCATGTAATGCTATTTAGTAGGTTGAGACAGGAGGTTATAGCTTAAAGCCAACTTGTGCTATAAAGTGACACCCTACCTAAAAAGAAAGCAAAACAAAACAAGAAATGCTTAAGTAAAATCTACAGCAAATTACTCAGTAGCACAACTTGTTAGTGTATTGGTCATAACTTCCTATGTAGGAAAACTGAAAATAGCAGATTTCCTTTTCTTGGGAGCATATGACTTCTGATGCCTGCACTACAATCTCCAAGTTTTCAAATCTCATATTCACACTGGTGCCAATTTATATGCTAGGCCTTCTTGAAGCTCTTCGGGAGGCTATTTCCTAAATTTTTAGTATGTTTGGATTCAACTTAAAGCACAGGGCTTTCACAGCTAATCCCCAGTTCCCCATAATTTGGCATGAAATTGAGACCAGAGAAGGTACTTAATATCTGTTGAAGAAATCAGTGACATACCTATCTTTGGCCAATTTTTTTCTGTCTGTCACTACTGCATGTTTCTTCTGCACTATAAAATTATGAGGGTTTTTGAGTAGATCAATATTTTCTTTTGTTCAGGACACATTTATTGTGTGTGTGTGTGTGTGTGTGTGTGTGTGTGTGTGTGTGTGTGTGTGTGTAAAATCTCAATCTGTGTTTAGTTTCAAGCATCTGTCTGTGAACAGATGCATGAAAAAACATCTGGTAGCCTCCTCCATTGCTCACTACCTTGGTTCCTTGAAACTGTATCTGTTACTGAGCCTGGAGCTTTCAGTTTTTCAGCTGCACTGGTAGCCAGCAAGTTCCAGAGAACCCCCTGAAATCTCTGGCTCCACTCCCCTAGCATTGGATTATAGACACACATGGCCATACCCAGTTTTTTTCTCTTTTGCTGGGGCCTAAACTCAGGACCAAGTACTTTTATAGCAACTGCTCTTACCCGCTAAGCCTTTTCTCTGGCCCTATCCAAGGAAATTTTGAACTCTATACCAAATGAAAAGTTTCCTCATAAGTTCTCTGAAGACATCTGTTTTGTGGTTCAGTAACCGCAATCTTACCTATATAGGTAATCTACCTGTAAATCTATGATTATAAAATTCTTGCAGAAAGTTTATGTCTAATTCTAAGAGGATCTCCTGGCTCTATTTTTGTAATGCTCTCTGCCCTTGATATTATTCTTTAATTCATATTAATGTTTGTTTGGAAAGTGAAGCAGGTAGATCGTAACTTGAATTTCTGTTTGATACTATTAGTTTAAACTTTCCATAGGATTCTTCAATTTTGGGTTTCACAGGTTGAACTCACTTCCACTGAACATTTATCAGTTAGTCGGTTAATTATATATTACTGAGTATTTTTGTGTATGCAGGAAACTGTTGGCTTCCCTGAAGGATTTGAAACAAAATCAGAGGTGTTTCCATGTTTTAAAGGTAAAATTCATACACACCAGGTCCTTACACAACTGTGCAAGACTATACCCAAATGGGCCCCAAATGTCACTGGTTAATAACAAAAAAAAAAAATACCATAGAAAAATTCTGTGACTTACACTACACAAATTAATCATAAAAGGCAGTGGTAAGAACACAAACAGCTAGATTTAAAAGTGAATGGCTATTTGACCAGTTAGTTTACCAAAGAAGATACACAGATGGAAAATATACATCTAATGATTCTCAGCATCACATACCATGGGGACTGGCAATTAAAACAATGAGATGACACTACATTTATTGAAGTTGCTAAAATCCAAAAGTGACAACACCAGATGCTGGCACGAATAAGTAAAAGAACTCTTCTGTCTGGTGAGATTGTAAAGTGGTTTGGCCACTTTTGAAAATATGCAAACATTTGTTTACAAAACTGCATACTAGAGATCAAGTGTCTTATTTCCCCCAAAACGAGCTAAAATCTCATAGTACAGAAAGGCTTGTGCATGAATGTTTATGACAATTTTATTTATCATTGCCCAAACTTGGAAGCAATCAAGATGTCCTACAGATGAACAAACTTTTGTATATTCAGGCAATGAAATGTCAAGCAGAAATGAAGACATGGACCAACAAGACTATAATAGCCATGAAGCAATTGCACATTGGTGATGATTAATTTTCACTGTCAACTTAACTGGATGCTACATTTTATAAGAGATCCACCTCTGAGTTTGTCTGTGAAGCAATTTCTATAAAGATTTAACTGAGGAGAGAATAAATACTCAGAGTATGGGCAGCTGCATTCCTTTCTCTGAGTTGAGAGACTAAATGAAAAGCAAGAGTAGGAAACTAGTTGGTGCATAAGCATTCGTTTTTCTCTGTATTCTAACTGTAGATACAACATGAACAGTTGCTCCATATGAATGTTCCAAACCTACGTTTTCATGGTAGACTTTACCCCTCAAACAATGAGCCAAAATAAACCTTTTATTCCTGAAGTAGCTTTTATCACTCATTTTGCCACAGCAAATAGAAAAATAACTCATATAAATGAATAAAATGACATGACAGAAAGAAAAATATTATGAAGACGATAGAAGAGTCAGTGTTTTCCAGGAGCTGGAGAGGAAGAAGGGCTAAATGAGCAAAGCGTAGAAGAATGTTGAAGTGGTGAAATCATTCTCTGAGACACAGTAGTGGTCACTATGAAATTACATGGTTGTCTAAGCAGAGCATACAACACAGACATGGAACCAGAAGGTGAACTATGGACTTAGGGAGGCCACAAAAGTGCAGAGGGCAAAAATTCATGGGGATTTCTATAGTTTGTCAATTATGTCATGAACCCTGAAAACAAAGGCTGTTACAAAGTATATGCATATATATATTATATATATATTATATAATATATATATTAAAGTTTTATAATTAAAAGTGTAGGACTACAGAAGAAACACATATAAGGATGCCCGAAGGTCACCAGGCTTTCACAATAACAGCAAAAACAGTATTCGTAACAAATCAATAAGGAGACTGTCATTATTATATCCACATAGGTAGGACTTGAGACTTAGATGGTGAATAACATTCTCATGGTTACAGGACTAGTGGTGCATGCATACATTAGATACAAATCCAGAAACTGTGGCTTGTCTTACTGCATAAGCTTGGCTTAGCTAGTGCTCACCACTGCCTATGATGAGAGAAAAGGAAAATTCAGATAGATAAAATCATAGGAAGAGTGATCCAAAAGGTAGAAGATAAATTCCTATCTAGAATATGTTTTATGTCTTAGCTATTTATATTTATTGTTTCTTAAAACTACTAATGTAACATTTAATATAAACAATCAGCAGTCAGTTATATATGAATTACTTATGTGTGCATATTATGCTCAATTTATAAGCAATCCATCTGATGAAAAAGGCTTACTAAGGAAACATCTTTTCATCTTTTTTTCTCTCTCATCTCATTTTTTTATTAATTTATTAATTATTTATTAAAGATTTCTGCCTCCTCCCCGCCACCGCCTTCCATTTCCCTCCTCCTCCCCCAGTCAAGTCCCCCCCCCTCGTCAGCCCAAAACTCAGCCATTAAAGGCTAGGCTCACAACCAAAATATAGGAAACATCTTCTTATAAGATGTTTGTCAGTTATATTTACTACTCTTAAAATATTAGTGCTTAGATACTTGACAGATACTTGAGACTTTACAAATATGTCTGAGGACACACCTCTCTTTTCTGTTGTGACTAACAATTTTAAAACAAGGAAATGTAGGCTGGAAGGATAATACCTGTGCCACATACGGGTGCAATGAAAAGAGTGGTGACATTTCGCTGAACTTCCCCTGACTTTTTTACAGCAATTAAAGCTTATCAACAAGCTTGATGACATAGATTAGGGGCTCTAAGCAAAGACTTCGGAAAGCTGGAAGAACTCACCAAAGTTAAAGATATTAATCTCAACCTCACAGGGGGAAATAGATATGTAAACTGAAGTGTGAGTTCAGCAGTAAGAAACCAATGATCAACCAGAAGCCTTTGTCAATGTTTGGGGGAGAAGTAGAAGGGGAAGCAGAAATTCCTAATGAAACGAAATGCACAGTCAAACACAAAAGCTAATGTTGAATATCAAAACCATTTTCTGGACTTCCTGGGAGATGCCAACAGAGTCAGACACTTAAAAAGAACACACAGGGGTGTTCTGAGACAACTTATAAACTTGGTTTGCATATCTAAAAAAAAATCTCTGGATCATGCACTCTATAAGGCTCCTTTAGATGAAGGAACACATCTATTTCTTCTCATTGTCTCCTTTCCTAAAGCACAGGAAAAAGTAACCTCAGCCTTCAATCCAATTTTTTATAGATTAAAATTTTACAATATGTTCATGTCAATTAACTAGATACTGTTTTTGAATCTATAGAATAAATGAGGGACCATTTCCTCAAATTAAGGAAAACAGCTAACACTACTGACAAGGTATGCAATTTTGTTAAATTTTTCTGAAGTACTTCTGATTTGATGGTCAATTCTTTGCCTGAGATGCATCCAACTAAAAATGCCTTTTCAACACTTTCACCTCTTTAGCCTTCTAGTGGGGAAAGAGTGGACATTAATGAAATACAACCTTTTACTGCTTTCCTTAACTGACCAAAAGTAAAATGAAATAGCCACGAAAAGCAAAATGAAAATCACACTAACATTTAATGTATGTGTGCCGGAAAATTTTGCAGATGAAAGGAGTAGAGATTTCACAATTGTTGATCATTGTTTTTTTTTTCTTTTTAAACAAAAAACTGTTTAGATGAGAAAATAACTGGAAGTTGACTTATGGTGGACTCTTTTCAGTCTTGTCCTGTCGTTTCCACTTTTGAAACTGAGAGTCACAGAACAAGCAACAGCCATTAGATTTATGGAAATCCATTTAGTCAGAAGAACTCCCAAACTTCTGTGCAAAAATAGCACCAGCACTGAAGTTACAAAATTATTCGGGTTACTTATAAAAATCTTTAACTCTTAAATCAGGTATATGTGAAGGGGTAATGAAGTGAGATAGGAGGGTTTATCAATACCCTGCTCAACCTTCAGTCTGCCATTTAAACACAGACACAACTGTAAATGAGCAATTACAAGTGTTTTTGAAATAAACATTTGAGATTGAAAAGTAATTCCAAAAAAAAAAATGTCATTTGTGAAAATGACAATACAAAATTGGCAAAAAAAAAAAAACAGAGAAAAGATGGATCCTTAGAGCCAGTATTAAATGATTGTACCTCTTCCAAAAAATGTGTCTTAAATGTGTCTAGCTTAAAGCTAGACAGATTGTTTTAGCTCACATATGAAGAAGTAGGTCTGTGTACATCCTCACATGGTTACCAACAGAGTACATTCCCCACCAATTCACTGACAATAGAGCTTCAGACTTTCAGAAAAATCCTGTGAATTTTGACAAGAGCATGACAAAAATATAAGATTAATTTGCTAGCAATCACATTGTGAAAAAATATTTGAATGAGCCCATGACCTCCATTGCTAAGATATTTGAGGTAATTGCTGTCTTATGGTGTTGTCTCAACTCTACAGCATAGGTAGGATGTTTGGTTTAAATTTATACTGTGAATAAACTAATGAAGACACAAGTGTTTTTTTTTCTACAGTGAAACTATTCCTCCTTCAAAAAATATGAGTGTGGTTTAGTAAATGAATATGAAGGTGTGGTGGTTTGAAAGAAAATGGCCTCCAAAGGCAGTTGTACTATTAGGAGGAGGTCTGGCCTTGTTGGAGGAAGTGTGTCACTGGAAATCCAGAAAATCAGTAAGCCATACTACAAAAACCTGTGCTCCACAAAACTGGAAAATGTAAAAAAAAAAAAAAAACATGGACAATTTTCTGAGTAGGAACCACATAGCAAAATTAAATCGAGACAAGGTAGATAATTTAAATAGACCTGCAAGGAAATAGAGCCTGTCATCAAAAGTCCCCCAACCAAAAAACCCAACGCAGGATGATTACAGTATAAAATTCTACCAAAACATCAAAGAAAAGCTAATACTTATACTTCTCAAAGTGTTCCACATAATAGAAACAGAAGGGACATTGCCAAACTCTTTTTATGAGATTACAGTTACCCTGACACCAAAATTACTCAAAATCTCAACCAAAAAAAGAGAATTACAGATCAATCTCACTCATGAACATATTTAATAAAATACTGGCAAACCCAATCCAGGAACACATCAAAAAATCATCCATCATGATCAAGTCAGCTTCATCTCAGATATGCAGGGAAGCTTCAACATATGAAAATCTATCAATGTAATCCACCGTATCTATCAACTAAGAGAAAAAAACATATAATAAGATGCTGAAAAACATTTGAAAAAATTCAACACCCCTTCATGACAAAGGTTTTGGTGAGATCAGGGATACAAGGAACATATCTAAACATAATAAAAGCAAAATACAACAAGCTGAAAGCCAACATCAAATTAAATGCAGAGAAAAAGTGATTCCACTAAAATCAGGAACAAGACAAGAATGTCCACTCTTTGCATATATACTCAACATAATTCTTAAAGTTATGGCTAGAGTAATAAGACAACAAAAGAGATCAAGGGGATTCAAATTGGAAAGAAGAAGCCAAACTTTCATTATTTGCAGATGATATGATAGTACACATAAATGACCCCAAAAGCTCTACTAGGGAATTTCTACAGCTGACAAATACCTTCAGTAATGTGGCAGGATACAAGATCAACTCAAAAAAAAAAAATCAGTAGCCCTCCTATATACAAATGTTAAAGAAGCTGAGAAAGAAATCAGAGAAACATCATCCTTTACAATAGCCACAAATAACATTAAGGTAACACTAACAAAAGGAGCAAAAGACCTGTTCGACAAGAACTTTAAATCTTTGAAGAAAGAAATTGAAGAAAATAAAAAGATCTCCAAGGCTCTTGGATAGGTAGGACCAACATAACAAGTATGACAATCCTACCAAAAGCAATTTATAGATTCAATGCAATTTCCAACAAAATCCCAATACAATTCAACTTCATATGGAAAAACAAAATATTCAGGATAGCCAAAATAATCCTGTAAATAAAGGAGCTTTCAGAGACATCACCAGCCCTGACATTAAGCTCTTTCATAGAGATACAGTAATGTATACAGCTTGGTATTTGCATAGAAACAGACAGGTTGACCAATGGAATTGAATGGAAGATCCAGATATTTATCCACACACCTATGAACACCTGATATTTGACAAAAAGCTAAAATTATACAATGGAGAAAAGAATGCAACTTCAACAAATGGTGCTAACATAACTGGATGTCAACATGTAGAAGAATGCAAATATACCCATATCTATTCTCATGCACAAAACTCAAATCCAAATGGATTAAAGACCTCAATATAAGTCCAACCACAATGAACAGGTTAGAAGAGAAAGTGAGAATAAGTCTTCAATGTATGGGCACAGGAGACCACTTCCTAAATATAACACCAATAGTACAGAAACTGAGAGCAACAATAAATAAATGGGACCTCCTGAAACTCAGAAGCTTCTGTAAAGCAAAGGACAAGGTCAATAAGACAAAAAGACAGCCTATTGAATGGGAAAGATCTTCACCAACCCCATATCAGACCAAAAACTGATCTCCAAAATATATAAAGAACTCAAGAAATTAGACATCAACATTCCAAATAACCCAATTAAAAATGGGGGTACAGATTTAAGGAATTCTCAAAAGAAGAATTTCAAATTGTTGAAATACACTTAAGGAAATGTTAAACATCCTTAGCCATCACAGAAATGAAAATCAAAACAGCTCCAAGATACCATCTTATACCAGTCAGAATGGCTAAGATCAAAAACACCAATGATAGCTTATGCTGGAGAGGATGTGGAATAAGGGTAGCTCTTCTCCATTACTGGTAGGAATGCAAACTTGTACAACCACTTTGAAAGTCAGAATGGCGGTTTCTCAGAAAATTGGGAATCAACCTACCTCAGGACCTAGCAATACCACTCTTGGGTATATACCTAGAAGATGCTCAATCATACCACAAGGACATATGTTCAACTATGTTTATAGCACCATTTATTGTAATAGGCAGAACCTGAAAACAACCTAGAAGTCCCTCAACCAAAGAATCGTTAAAGAAAATGTGACACATTTACACTATAGAGTACTACTCAGTGGTAAAAAACAGTGACATCTTGAAATATGCATGCAAATGGATGTAACTAGAAAAAAACATCCTGAGTGAGATAACCAGACCCAGAAAGATAAACATGGTATCTACTCATAAGTGTATACTAGCTATAAAGCAAAGAATAATGAGCATAAAATTTATGATCCTAGAGACGCTAAGTAACAAGGTGAACCCTAAGTAAAACATATAGATCCACCTGGAAAGAGGAAATGGACAAGATCACCTTGGAGTGTAGGGGTGGGGGAGAAGGAAGAGTGGAAGGGGAAGAGGACGGGAGAAAGAAAAGGAGAACATGAGGGAACAGGTAGTCGAGATGGAGGAAGGACAGAGATGAAAACAAGAAAAGAGATATTTTGGTTGAAGGAGCCATTATGGGGTAGCACGAGACCTGGCACTAGAGAAATCCCCAGAAATCCACAAAAACGATCCCAGCTAAGACCCTAAACAATAGAGGAGAGGGTGCCTGAACTGGCCTTGTCCTACAGTCAGACTGATGACTATCTTAAATATCACCATAGAACTTTCATCCAGCAATTGATAGAAACAGAGGGGGAGACCTGCATCGGAGCATTGAACTGAGCCCCCAAAGTCCATTTGAATAGTGGCAGCCATAAGAATATGAGCAAAGAAGTCAAGACCATCATGGGTTCACCCACAGGCACAGGTTACCTGAGATAATGGAAGCTCACCAACTAGAGCTGGACTGGGAAGGAACAAGCATAGGACCAAACTAGTCCCATTGAATGTGGGCGACAGTTGAATGGCTGGGACAGACTGAGGGGCCATTGGCATTGGCACCAGGATTTATCCCTATTGCTTGTAGTGGCTCTTTTGGAACCCATTATCTTTGGATGGATACTTTGCTCAGCCGAGATATAGTAGGGAGGGCCTTGGACTTTCCCCAAAACAATGTGCCTTACCCTGTCTGAGGACTGGATGGGGAGGTGGGCAGATAGGTAGAGGGAGTGGAAACTGGGATTTATATGCAAAATGAAAAAAGATAGCTCTTTTTCTTTTTAAAAAATAAAAGAAGAAATCTGGGACTGCTGAAGACTTAGCAACTGAGGAAGAGGCCTTCACGTTTCCTCTCCACGGGCTGAAGAGTGGCCAGTGATGTAAGACAGAGCATTGTGTGTCTAATGGAGCACAGGTGAGGGTGTATTGTAGTGAACTCAGACAGGGTCCCTTTGCATATAAGGTCGTTCATGCCAGGTTCGTTGTGTATCAGACAGTGTGCATTATTTCAGTGGGTCTAATAGACATATCTGCTTCAAACTTCTGTTTGTCATTTGTGTGAGAACTGACAGCTCCATACAGATTGTGTTGTGACCTGATTCATATCAGAATTGCACCAATGTAATAATTGAATCCTGAATAGTTATTGCATGATTTCTATGCTTCAGTAACAACATTAAGATACCTAAACATCAAACCTTCATATTTGGAAGACAGGATGACCCAATATTTATTTATTTATTTATTTATTTATTTATTTATTTATTACTAATCATCTAAATTTATTCAACTTCTTCTGGGCTAGTTTGACTGGGCCAGTGGTGACAAATGTTAGTGAATGTCCTGGGCCCTTGGGAAGTCCAGGCAAGGTAAGTGAAAGCCACCACTAAGTGTCTGTTCAAGTCCTTTTGACACACCTCAAAAGAAATGCATCTCAGATTTCACCTCCTCTGTAATCAGAGCTGTTTTTATCCTGTCTAAAGCCTGTGACAGGGATTAGGGCGATGTAAATCTTTGCTGTAGACAGTGAATTGTTCAAAAAGGAGGTTCATTTAAAACAAAAATCTATCATTTGAATGTAAAATGTAAAAGTGACTTTTTTCAGCTTGAAAGGAAAATGCACTGAAAGGGTATGACCCTAGCTCAAGAGATTTTGTTCTCAAACCCCTATTCAGATAACAAGGCAAAAGGATGTAACACATTGGGATAGATATAAAGCCTGTGGCTTCATCTACCGGTGCCAAAAACTGCCATCTAACTGATCCATTTCAATATAGTTTTTCTGTATTTATTTGAGTCATTTTTGTATTTCAACTTTGATTCTAGTATATTTTTTCTGCTAGAATTCGAACAGAATAATACAAAAATATCATTTTCATATATATCACAAAAAGGCTGTTTCTTGGGGTTGTTTTTCACCATTTGGCTTCATGCAAAACAAGACCTGTATACTTTATAGCTCCCAACTGGCTTTGCAGAACTTCATCATGTTTGCTGGCAACAACAGCTAATGGACTACTGCTGGATTGCCAGCAGTAAAGAGGGGAGGGAGTAAACAGATAATTTAATACTAGATTTATAATTTTTCTCACTTTGCTTTCCATGCAAATGCATGCTCTGTTCATTCCAATTTGCAAAACACTCTCAAAGAAAATTTAGGTGAAAAAAAATTAATAAAAATCTTAAAAGACTTTTTTTCCAAAAGAGGTTACAATACTATATCTTTATGACAAATTATTAAAATATTATGAAGATGTCTAAGATCCTAAATACTAAAGTATACAATCACGTGATCATCTAATTCCATTCGTGTGTGTGTGTATGTGTGTGAGCGTAGATACACATACATTCATATTTATAATAGGACAATAGGCAGACTCTAGGCACAAAAAATGGAGAATAGCATATTATTTTGCACACGGTACCTTCATCCTGAAAATGTTTTAAGACCACTTATTAAAAATCAACATTGTTTTGTGTAATAGAAGTGTGGTAGTATATACCTTGGATGATATAAGATCTCAAAACAGACGTTCGCTCCCAGTCATAGATTGTTTACATATAGATAAATATTTCATTAAACCAGGTAACACTCATTGAATTTTCTGATTTGATAATGCTGTTCTCTAGGTCCCTTTCTGGACTTTACTGCAACACACAAAGCTAAGGTATTAAAAATAAGTTTTCCTACCTATTGGTATACAAATTATCTCATTTCTTCAGTCTCTACTGTACTATTCACTAAGGCCATGAAAGATATATTTTGACTAAGCATTTGCTTTTAAGTAATTGCTTGCTGATCATTTTTAGGGATCCAGGAATGAGACGTGACTTAGAATAATTACAGATACGTGAACTTAGGCTGTGACATAACAGAAGCAGCTCACTTCTCTTACCTCCCCTAATTCTTACAATTGCTACAGAAGTCAGGGAGCAAAATCTCCAGATTTGTAGAGGATGAAAGCAAAGCTGAAGAGACTTAGCAACAATCATCTGGGTGGTTAGTGGTAGAACCGGATTAAATGCTTTGCATTGCTTTTCGAGTTCTATATAGTCTATAAAATGCCTCTCAATGACAAGGACATAAATTAAGGTAGGAAACATGGGGGTGGATATGACTTTTTGATTAGGACAGAAGACAACCTTACAGAAATTCGTTATAAAGCTTGTTGGGATTCAACGATTGATGCACTTAATGTATGCATCTAAAGTAAACAAGACAAGATAGAGTCCTCCTAAAGACTGCCAGAGGTCAATAGTATTCTGAGTTATTTACAGTGCCACGAGAACAGCTTGGGAACAAGAACTGGGGAAAGACGCACCCCATAAATGAATCACCGAAGGCAATTTTCTTCAGAATTTCTGGCACAAAGCTTTCAGAGAGCGGTCCAGTTGCTGAATTTCATAAGAATATCTTGCTGATAACTTTTGCTGAACACAGCTAATGACAGCCCCTGTGTCCGAGCAGCCGAGCTCCATTAGAGCAGATACACTTGCTGATTAAATATCCTTTTCAAAATCCATTTGTTTACCAAAATCTATTTAAAATGTTGAGAAGCATGTTTCCTCAGTCATCTGAATGTGGCAGCGAGTCAAAGTACTTTCCTTTCTGACGGCAGGGCTAATGGAGACCCTTGGATCCTTACCACAGGCTGGACGATGTCTGCTCAGTGCTCCTGAGAGCACAGGGCTAATTTTTTCAAGTAAAAAATTCACCTCTGAGGACATGCATTAATGAGGTCCACAGTGAAGCTTGACACTCAACTGTCCTCATTATCTTAAGTGGCCTAGCAAGTTTCCTTTTCCAGTGGCTGTTCCTGAGGAAGCAGGCAAGTGAACCGGAACCCCTCTCCCACTTATTAGTGCCATAAACATGGGACTCTGCCCTTTGCACCTTTGCCTATAGAGAAGACATTTTAATCTCTTCTGGTGAGACCAGCTCCCACAGAAGGAGTGGGCAGGGGTGTGCTGATGTCCTAGTGTGCCCCATGAAAACTGTTTGCACCAATGCCTGAATATTTGTCCAGTTTTGGGAAAGAGCAGTCACCAAAATACTAGAAAGTACTGCCTTTTCTTCCCAAACCATACTAGATCTATGTTCAGTGTGGTCCCCTCCTCCAACTTTTGAAAAATACATGCTTAGAGAGTCCTTCACATGCCAGATATTGATATTTCCTTCATTTTCTCCCTTCCGTTTGTTGTTGTTCTGGCTGTTTTATAACTCTGACACCCAGCAGTTAGTTCTCATCCGCATTGACTTTGTATAGATTTTTCAACATTATTACAGGAACAGTTCCCAAAGTCTAGAGGTGGTTTGGTCAATCTTTCTCATTACATTTCCTGGACAAATGCACAGGGATATGATATAGATTTTACTTACTACTTTGGGAAACATCTAAATGCAGGTAACAGGCAGGTTTCTGATGGGTTCACTTTGAAAGGAGGAACTAGTTTTCTTTCATTGCAGCTTTCCCGAGCGATTAAGCCCAGAAATATGATTAGTCCTTCTGTTCCATAAGGAGAAAGAGAGTGGTCTACACTAACACATCTATAGTACTTAGTGTATTGAAGAATTTTTAACGCAGTTACAACTGCACTCATTATCTGGACCAGTGTTTACTCAGCATCTCTGCTGATCAGACACTTTCGAGATACCAGGGACACAGCAGCGAAAAAGCCAACATATACAATATTTGAAGTCTTGATGTTTTCACTGTAGACTAGGTAGATAGAAATGAGTAACTAAATGAAATTATAAGAAAAGATCATGAAAGGGTGAACAGGTGTCCTGGAAGAGTGGCCAGAGAAGCCCTTACTAAAAGGTGACATCATCCAACTCAAAGGAATTAAGGCAAAGAGCCATAATGTTTAGAAAACAAATATTTCAGGCATGGGAAAACCAGATAGAAATGTTCAGAGGCAAAATAAGCAGAACAGGTGGAGTGGGCCATGTGGCTAGATTAAGCACCTGACAATACAGTAGGGTAGGGAAGAGTTCATGTTAGGTTGGAATTCATAGGACAATAGAAAAGTTTTGGCTTTTATTTTGGGTTGGTAGTTATTGAAGGATTCTCAGGGGATTATTGGTACAATCTGATTTAAAGTTTAGAATGTTTATTCTCAACAAGCAGAGTGGAGCACTTTTTTAACCTCAGCACCCAAGAAGCAAAGGTGGGCAGATTCAGTGGGAGTTAGAGGCTGGGTTGAATTACATAGCAAGTTCTAAGGCCATCAGAGCCTCACAGAGAGATCCTGTCTACAATTAAACAAAAGAAGTTTGTCTTTAGATTGTATGAATTTAGAAAGGAACCGAAGGTACAGAGAGAAAGGACATTAGGAGACTACTGAAATCACAAGGCATGGTCAATACTGAGTAGATTTTAATTATAACGAAGTCATGCTAAAATAGAGCCAGCAAGATTACTGATGGGAGGAATGTGAAGTAGAAGAAACTGTAAGCACTCAAGCTGCTGTTGGGGATTTTAGAAAGACAAGAGATCCATGAACCTCAGTTGAGGTGATACTCCGGAGAACTACAGAGTGAAAGTTACACCACCACAGTGGTGACAAAGGAATACAGTTACACCACCACAGTGGTGACAAAGGAATACAGTTACACCACCACAGTGGTGACAGAGGAATACAGTTACACCACCACAGTGGTGACAGAGGAATACAGTTACACCACCACAGTGGTGACAGAGGAATACAGTTACATCACCACAGTGGTGACAGAGGAATACAGTTACATCACCACAGTGGTAACAAAGGAATACAGTTACTCCACCACAGTGGTGACAGAGGAATACAGTTACACCACCACAGTGGTGACAAAGGAATACAGTTACACCACCACAGTGGTGACAAAGGAATACAGTTACACCACCACAGTGGTGACAAAGGAATACAGTTACACCACCACAGTGGTGACAAAGGAATACAGTTACATCACCACAGTGGTGACAAAGGAATACAGTTACTCCACCACAGTGGTGACAGAGGAATACAGTTGTACCACCACAGTGGTGACAGAGGAATACAGTTACTCCACCACAGTGGTGACAGAGGAATACAGTTACACCACCACAGTGGTGACAGAGGAATACAGTTACATCACCACAGTGGTAACAAAGGAATACAGTTACACCACCACAGTGGTGACAGAGGAATACAGTTACTCCACCACAGTGGTGACAGAGGAATACAGTTACTCCACCACAGTGGTGACAGAGGAATACAGTTACATCACCACAGTGGTAACAGAGGAATACAGTTACACCACCACAGTGGTGACAAAGGAATACAGTTACTCCACCACAGTGGTGACAGAGGAATACAGTTACTCCACCACAGTGGTGACAGAGGAATACAGTTACACCACCACAGTGGTGACAGAGGAATACAGTTACACCACCACAGTGGTGACAGAGGAATACAGTTACACCACCACAGTGGTGACAGAGGAATACAGTTACACCACCACAGTGGTAACAAAGGAATACAGTTACACCACCACAGTGGTGATGAAATATCAGATGGCTCCATCACTCTAAAATCCCACCGGTGTGGATGTGCGGTCACTCTAATCTCTCCCCAATACCCGAAAAGCCAATGTTCTCTTCTATTCTCTGTGTAGTTTTGTCCTTATTAGAATATCTTATAAGTTAAACTAAACTTTCATTATTAAAAATGGTTTATTGGCTAAATATTTATGAAGTCTAGCTTAAAGCCATTGAAAGGCTCTTTCGCATCAGATGATGTTCAAACATCTCATAATAACTGTTAGGATTTGAGCATCAATGAGTTCTTTGGGTGTTTTGAGCTTATCCAACCAGGATCCACAACTCAGCACACATTGTAATCAAGGATTTCTTCTCTCAAGCATGACGTGGAACTGCTCTGCTGTTGCACCCCATGCAGATACACATCCTGCTTAGAAAACTTTTCTGCCCCTCGGCATTCGGACTTCTTTGCTCAGCACCAGGAAATACAATGGTAGACCCCTGAAAATGAGATGGCAACCCTGTGTATGAAACCCCAAAGTCAACTAACAGCAGTGTGAAAAGCCGTAGTAGTGCTTGCATACAAACTGCACGGATAAAATCTATTTGGTGTTTACTGCGATTTTTCTTTGTAACACTGATACATATTTCTAGATTTTTCTCTCTCACTTACTTTTAGGCAAATAAAATGATACAACAGAAACAGGGGTCTACCAGGATATGGAATCCTGGAGTTAACAGGAAATCTACTGATTTAGTTTTCAAAAAGTTTTTTTTTCTATTTCCATCCATTTGTATGCAAAATTCAAGAAGTCCTTGTTTTTTACTGCTGAGTAATACTCTAATATGTATATATTCCATACTTTCTTCATCCATTCTTCTGTTGAAGGGCATCTAGGTTGTTTCCAGGTTCTGGCTATTACAAACAATGCTGCCATGAACATAGTTGAGCATATACTTTTGTTGTATGATAGGGCCTCTCTTGGGTATATTCCCAAGAGTGGTATTGCTGGGTCCAGGGGTAGGTTGATCCCGAATTTCCTGAGAAACCGAAACACTGCTTTCCAGAGTGGTTGCACAAGTTTGCATTCCCACCAGCAATGGGTGAGTGTACCCCTTTCTTCACAACCTCTCCAGCAAAGATGGTATCTTAAAGTTGTCTTGATTTGCATTTCCCTGATCGCTAGGGAAGTTGAGCATGACCTTAAGTGTCTTTTGGCCATTTGAAGTTCTTCTGTTGAGAATTCTCTGTTCAGCTCAGTGCCCCATTTTATAATTGGATTTATTAGCCTTTTACGGTCTAGTTTCTTGATTTCTTTATATATTTTGGAGATCAGACCTTTGTCAGTTGCGGGGTTGGTGAAAATCTTCTCCCAGTAAGTGGGTTGCCTTTTTGTCTTAGTGACAGTGTCCTTTGCTTTACAGAAGCTTACCTCACTCAGGATAGGTAAGCCAGACCCAAAAAGAGGAACATGGGATGTACTCACTCATATTTGGTTTCTAGCCATAAATAAAGGACATTGGGCTTATAATGCATGTTCCTAGAGAAGCTAAGTAAGAAGGTGAACCCAAAGACAAACACATAGGCATCCTCATGAATATTAACCTTCATCAGGCGATGAAATGAGACAGAGACAGAGGATCACGGGACAGAAATCTCAAGGTCCAAATCAGGAGCAGAAGGAGACAGAGCACGAGCAAGGAACTCAGGACTGCGAGGGGCGCACCCACACACTAAGACAATGGGGATGTTCTATCGGGAACTCACCAAGGCCAGCTGGCCTGGGTCTGAAAAAGCATGGGATAAATCCGGACTAGCTGAACATAGAGGACAATGAGGAATACCGAGAACTCAAGAACAATCGCAGTGGGTTTTTGATCCTACTGCACGTACTGCCTTTGGGGGAGCCTAGGCAGTTTGGATGCTCACCTTAGGAGACCTGGATAGAGGTGGGCGGTCCTTGGGCTTCCCACAGGTCCGGGAACCCTGATTGCTCTTGGAGCAGATGAGGGAGGGTGACTTGATCGGGGGAGGGGGAGGGAAATGGGAGGCGGTTGCGGGGAGGAGGCAGAAATCCTTAATAAATAAATAAATTTAAAAAAAAAAGTTTTTTTTTTCAAAATTGAGCCAGAAACTGAAAAAAAAAAATGTAACTAGGAAAAGCCAGTGATAACTGAGATCCCAGTTTTGACATTATTTTCTATTTTAGGTATTCTTATTTGTATGCTGATAAAGTCATATAAATACCAAGTTACAGATGGCATGGAAATTAGTTTTAATAAAAAAGAAAGAAAATTAAAGAAAAGAAAATAAGTGTTTTCTATGGAGTAGAACATAAATCTGTGCTCGCATTCACACTAGGGTAACGTGATAGAACATGGGAGTTTTTTCAAATGACCTTTCTGAAGGGGCTCATATTATTGCCACATTCCTGTACTTTCTGTGGCATAATCTAACTAGGCCATTTTCACAAAAGGCAGCTTTTGTTTTGGAAAATTATGAGTGACTTATGAATGACCTGTTTATTGTGCTAGGAAGTGTGCTGTTTTATTCAAGAGGCCACAGGAATGGAACAAAGAAAGGAACAAAGCGGGGAGAGGGAAATTACAGGCCTGAGAATAAAGACACATTTCTTCCATTTTGGCACCAAGACTAACTAGTAAAAGGCTGCCACCAGGCGGGGTTTTAAATACATGCCCTTTTCAGCATACAATTTTAATACAGAAATTGACATATTGGGTATGCAGCACATATCAGAATTGCTCTTTCTACAATAGAAATTGTTCAATTGACCTTGACTAAATGTCAAGAAATATACCACTCTTGTCCTTCCTCGCCAATGATAAGTAACTCACCTACCTTGTATTTAATGAGTCTTCAGTCATTCATGACACACATTGTTTAAGTGGTAGGTACAGGCACAACTCAATATACAAAAGAAAAATCTCACTGATAATTTAAATTTAAGGGAGATCCTTGGTTGAAAAAGGATTGATGCTTTCTTATACAACTGATATAGTTGTATTTCCTGTAGATGCGCTGAATCCACAACTTTAGCGAGGGAACTGAGATACGCTGAAAGCAAGCTTAGACAGTAAATAATTTCCTGCCTTGGAGTAAGTATATTTTAATATTAGATACTCGTCTAGCCTACACTGGAAAATACTTGAAGCAAACAGAGATTGGTTTGCTTTTCTTTTCCTTTTCTTTTCTTCAAGGGGACATCTCATTAACATTAATAGAAACTGTGCCCAGAAAAACCCATTAACATTAATGGAAGCTATGCATAGAAAACGCCTTAGATTAGTTTTTCCTCTTTAAGGAGCTGATGCATTGACTGCCTGTCCTAACATGATGAGACGGTAAGATACTAATCACATCTTGCCTCATTTCTTTAAATTATATATTTCATTAAATTATATTTAATAAATCCTGAGTTTAGAAACAGCACAGGAAAAGTTAAGCTGAAATAATATTTACCCAATAAACCAGGAGCTTTCACAACCTCTGTGTCTTACTGAAAGTCACCGGGAAAGTTATATGACCGTGACTCTCCGGAGCACTCTCTTCCTGCTTGCAGTTAGGCCGCCTGCCAGGAGTTGAAATGATTAGCAGTAAATACAAATTTAATACCTCTGCTTTGCAGTTCCCCAGCCACTTTGGTTCGTCTCTCCACTGGGAAGATAGACCAAGTGAATCAGAGCCTCTCAATTCAACATATGACAGCAGTTGAATCCAGATTAAAACCAAAGAGAATGCTCAAGCAGCAAGGTAAAACTTACACAGTTTTTCTTTACTCAATAATCACATCACTTTTGGAACTACACAGTGCTCTAATTTAAGGACCAGTAAAAAAAAGTTAAAGCAAAACCCCATGGTATATGATAATATATAATATTTATATATTATATATACACACAAACCATATATGATAATACTAATGACTTATATGTTATATATCATTATATATGTAAATATTATATATACACAAATACATATGTGATGATACTAATGACTTAAAATTTAAGCAGCAGGCTGTTTGACATTGTTTGTTTGAATTTTTAATTTGCAAAGGAACTGTGTGCAATAATTTTTTTAAACCTAGTTTGAGGAACCTCATGTCCTCAGAGTTAGGCTCTAAAATCTATTGCTGTCTTTCTAGGCTGTTTTGTTTTGTTGTTATAATGTTACAGCAGCCAGGCAAGAGATACTGGTACCTTAGTAAGCTGTTCCCTAATTTCCTCTCGTTCTGGAGGACACAAGATTCAGAAAATAGAGAAGACAAGGAAGTCATGACGTCATGACTATGACATGACACAATGATAATGAATGTACAATGTAAAGTCTTTGTGTTCCTTCCTTCCCTCCCTCCTTCTTTCCCTCTCTTCCTCCCTCCCTCCCTCCCTTCCTTCCTTTCTTCCTTTCTATCACATTAGAATTAGTCTTAAATGAAAATATTCTCACATTTCCTCACGTATACAATACAGTTTAAATACCCTTTTAAAAAAGAAGAGCAATTTCCAGTTTAGCTTAAGGGTAAAGGACTTATAAATTCCAGGTAGGGTCAATAGAAAATGAACTTAGTAAAAGAATTACCCTTACGGATATTGCTACTACTGTCATTGGTATATGTGACTTCCCCTTTAATACTTTCCTGGTGAACTCCCCCCTTTGTTATGTCATATGTTTCCAAAAAAGAGGAAAAAATGACGGCAGCAATCTAAATCAAAAAAATTTAAAAGCTAATTACATTGCCTGGTAGCTTTCCCATCAGCCAGTTGTTTTCTGTGCTCAGTCTTGCCTACGCGAGGAAAACTGAAGAGATATATATAACCGTGAGGCAATGAGATTAGTGGTACTAGACCATTGCATGGGGATATGGAAAAGGAGAAAGACACGGAGTCACAAAGATGCTGTGTATCCTCTGGACCTAGCTCCTTTAAGTCCCTAGTACACATGTTCTGAAGCATTAGCCAGAATACCTTCTCATTGGGCGGTATGGTATCAACACATGTGGTGATACCAAGAACATGTGAGTGCAATGCTGTTGGCCTTGCTATGTTTTAGCATGGCAGGCAGAGTACACACTCTCCATGTTTACACAGACAACTACACCAATGCAGTTCAGAGAGGATATGGATGACTTGCCTTGTTGAAAGAAAAAATAAATAAATAGGAAGGCAACCAGGGAATGCAATTAATCTCATTCTGATTGCTAGGAGCTATCTGATGTTTGAACAGGAGGAACATAAATTGGTTGAAACTCAAGACTCAGAAAAAGGAAGTATTAAAAAAACAAACAAAGCTAATCATGAACACTAAACCAAACTGAAGACTATTAAATCCTCATGGCAGCAAAGCTCCAAGGAGACCATTCTGATTTTGCTTATCTGTAGGCTGAGGCCACAAAGGCAAACAAACAAGAGAAGCTAGCCTAGTCAAATACTGAGTTTCTACAATAATAAAGCATTTTTTTCTTGTAACTCAACTGATGAAAAACCAGAAAGGAAGCAAAATCACCATTCCTTTTAAAAGCTTCTGTTATTTCCACAGCATAAGCTTTCGATTTTGACTCCTTCATACCCATTCTCAGTAGAACTGAATACAATTTAGTGAGGCAAGATGGGGAGAAGCCCATTGTTTTTGCTGATTTTTAAAAGGGCAGTATTTCTCTTAAAAAGAAAAGAAAACTCAAGATTATGTAGGAATATTATATTAAAATAGAATAATTATTAGGTACCCAGAATTGGAATATAATTATCATATTTTTAAAACTTCATTTTTCTGAAGATAATGTTGTTTCATAAAAGTCATGGAAAGAAATATGGAAACAAAGTTGATGATATAATATTACTGTTTTAAACAGTAATCATGGGACTGGAGAGATGGCTCAGTGGTTAAGAGCGCAGTCTGCTCTTCCAGAGGTCCTGAGTTCAATTCCCAGCAACCACATGGTGGCTCACAACCATCTATAATGAGATCTGGTGCCCTCTTCTGTCATGTGGGCATACATGGAGGCAGAATGCTGTATACATAATAAATAAATAAATAAAATCTTTTAAAAAAAATTAAACAGTAATCATTATAACCTCCATGCAAAAATTAAAGAGGTCCATTTGGGGCTAAGTTAAGACTAAGATGTTCACAGGTACTAGTAATGTTGACTACTCCATGAATGACTGAAACGATAACAATAAAAGTAGTCATTTTAATGATATAGAGAATTTTTCTAAGCTGCCTTAGTATTTATACTTGAATCCACTCGAAACCATATTTAAAATGCCTGATTCTTGGCAGGGAAATGAACCTAAGTATTCTTTGTATCGTGGACATAAGATTAAAAGTTGAAAATGCCAAATGGTGTGATAAACATGCAGCTTAGCTGGCCCCGTTTCTTCTTATGACAGCTCTACAAGCAGGTTGTTATCCACTTTAGAGACGAAGACCTCCAGAGTGAGGATTCTCCATGACCTCTCAGAGCTGAGGACTAATGTTCTAGCATCTGGGGCACAACCCTAGAGGCACACAGAGAAAACTCAAAATTCAAGTCAACTCTTCCACTACCTTCACAAGCCTGTGTTCTGGAGATAGTCACATAATGCAAACCATGAATTGTTGCTTGAAGGAGAAACTATGTTCTGCCTCAGTCTTCCTCAGCTTTCTTTAGTGTCTAGAAACTTCCCTGAACAAAGAAAGATGCGGCTATTAAACAGCAGCATCTCTGTTCCCATGAGGACAGTTGGTGGAGAATTTAGGAACTTCAGTTTCTGGCCGCTCTTTACCAGAGGTGATCATAAGTAAGATTTAATAATAAATGTAAAGATATTTGTGTATAAATTAGCCTAATATATTTTTCAATACATTTGTTGTAATCACGCATTAAAGTATATTTCTTCCCAAAATCATGTTCAGGCGTTGTTTGGGCAACCATTCGGAAATACAAACATGAACACAGATAATTGCACCTCCAGTCCTTGAGGCTGAGATTAGACAATTGACAATCTGACACCAGACTGGCAAACCAAAACCCTGCTTCAAAGAAGGAAAGAGGAGAGATAGAACCCATTTTATCTTCATAGGACTCTCATTTAGGAGCAAATGTTCAATGGAGGTAAAACTTTCACAGTTCTAGAACATACTGGAAAGCTGCAGTTTCAGGAACTTTCTGTACACTTTAATGTCATGGACAAAATCTTACTGTTAGTGTGACTGATGGGCTAGAGTTGTCTCTGGTGAGTTTAAACCAGCAAGTTATGACCACCAGTCTTAGATTCTTGGGTCAAAGCTTATGTTGAACTAGTTTCAACCTCTGCCTCCATGGTTTTGTTAGCACTGTAGGCATGCCCATGTATCTCTATGATCTCTAAAGTGTTCTGCCTGGAACTGACACTAAGTTCAATAAGTGTCTCTTCAATACAGGAAGAGACACTCTGCTGCCACTTACCGTGAGAGCAGTTTCCATCTTCAAAGCACTTGATTCACATTAATTCAGCTATTTACATTTTGCTGATGGGTAAACTGCTAGAGAGGCTAAATGGGCTGATAAAGGCCAGACAGAGGAAAGCCTGCCTGACAGGAATAGAAAAATGCAATTACTGATTATAGGTCATAGGTCCCTTGTCTTTGTTTTTTTGGTTTTTTTTTTCAGAAAAATAAATAGGGTGAACATCTCCTAATGAAAACCATACAGGGTCTGCTCATTTCGTTGTTTGTGCAAGTCCAGAGCAATTAAAGAACGTACACATTCTATGCTTTCAAGAGTTCTGTGGAACAGGGACAGACAGAAGTTGTTTTGTAGTTTAAAGGGTCTCTCTCTCTCTCTCTCTCTCTCTCTCTCTCTCTCTCTCTCTCTCTGTGTGTGTGTGTGTGTCTGTGTGTGTGGTGTATGTGTGTATGTGTATTTGTGATTTTTATCAACAGTTTTAATACACCTTACAATCCATGGGAACCTTTTCTACTTGTCGGGTTATAAAATAACACAGAGATGTAAGCAGCCTCTGACACAGATTAAGGTATATTTGATCTGAAGTTTATTCTGCTCTTGTCTAGTGTGCTAACTATATAGATCCAAAGATAATGGTGACATAAGATTTTCAGAATAAACATTAAGAAAGTATAAAAGTCTATAGGGCTCTCTAATACAAATTAAAGTACTCATGGGGACTTTTAGTGGGTAGAGTTAAACGCCTTCATGTGTTTTTAGGAACCAGTTTCCATCACCTATACATTTGGAGTGGAACTTGGTGGCCCTGTATTGTCAGCAGCATTTCCCTTACTTCACATAAACCTTAACTTCCTCAAAGTAGCTTCCAAAAAGGGAAGCATAAGAAAGAAGCTAGAAAGAAGGTCATGTGACCATGTATTGCTCTCAGAGGACCAGAGTTCAGCTCCCAAGACCCATGTCTGACGCTTACATGGGATTCTATGCTGTTTCCTGTATTCCGTGGGCACCTGAGCTCACACATGCATAAACCCATTCACAGATGCACACATAGTCAACTTTTTTAAAAAGAAATTTTGAAATAAATCATGAAACTGTCTAGCTCATGAAGTCATAAGAGTAATCATGAATATTAGTTCAATGATGATGTACTCTAGGTAAAGTCCAAAGCCTGGCTTTAGGGCTCTTAACTTTCCAGCCACACATCTCTCCCTGTTTAAGTCTATGCAATTATCTTATAACAAAGACCTTCCTTTACTTCTAAAGTAACAGTTGATGTTAAAAGAGTAATATTTCTATCAAGTCAGTAACACATATTGTGTACACAGTACTTTACTTGGCTTAGTAGTAGATGTTTTACAAAAGAGGGTAGGTCAAAAGGGAGGTAGTAAGAAATCAGAAATTAAGACTAAGATATAAAATGGCTGATCTCACTTGTCAGTTCACAGTGGTAAGATGTCAGATGAATACTATAAAGAATGTTGTTCAAAGAATTTAGAATTAGAAAATCTTTATGGAGATGACTGGCACTTGACTGGCACTTCCGCTTGGAGAGTCAGGGAGTGACTTAAGCAGGTTTCTGTTGGACAGAACCCTGGGTTCCACTGGATACCTTTGTTTCTAGGTTGCTAGGTTACTAAGCAGGGCCTTCTGGGATGTTAGTTGCATTTGCCCTCTGAGTTAAAGTGGACTGGAATAGAAGGGCTCTGTCTGGGCTCTTCCCTAAGTAGGTGATTCTTGGAATTCTTTACAATTCTTACATTCTGACTTGGCTGATAATTCAAGGGAAAGATATTTGCTAATCTGAAAGGAAAACAGAATCAAAGCAATAGTGAAGAACAAGAGCCTGGACTTTTGGTCAGATGAAGAAGGTTATCTCTAGAGGCAGATACAGGTATACAAATTCTCGGGAAGCAGAATGAGTCTTAGTTAACTGATATTTACAGATAACTCTTTGGGGGCACTCTAGCCCAAAGGATTGCTACTCTAAATCACACATCTTATGGAAAATCAAAGACTAGAAGACATTTGCTGTTGTTCATGGAATATCTCTTAATTTGGGGGACTTCCAGTGGAGCAAGATGCCTAATAGAAATTAATTAGAAGCAGGCACTTTCTAACTCCATGGAGCAGCAGATGCATCTCTTTCATTTGTCTGCCTACGTGACAGCAACTGCACATACCATCTGAAACGAGCAGACAACCCCATCCTGGTGTGCCTAAGCAGAGGAGCTCTTGATTACGGAAGCCTCTTGTTCTTGATGCAATGAACATCTAGTTTATCCCAGGTTAAGGAAAACAATGGAGGAACCTGAATGTGGAAAATTATT
This sequence comes from Microtus pennsylvanicus, assembly GCF_037038515.1. Lineage (NCBI taxonomy): Eukaryota > Metazoa > Chordata > Mammalia > Rodentia > Cricetidae > Microtus > Microtus pennsylvanicus. The sequence continues at coordinate 109,717,790 of NC_134586.1, read as the reverse complement.
GTGTCATCTGATGTCAATTTAACATTATGACTTTTTTTGGAGAGGGGAGGACAGCAAAAGGGATTTAAGCGATAGCTGCCAGCTCTCAAGAAAAGTTGCAATAAAAATATGAGCATGCCAAGGGAAGAGAAGAGGTCTCCCCTCAAGTGTCTGATAGAAATGCATCAGCATTATTAAGGAAACTATGCAGAACTCACTTGAGGAAGAACCAAGGTGTTAAAGGATTGAAAAAGATTTTCTTCCATAGCCATTATCTTGTTTGGGGACAGGTTTCATAGGATGGATGGAGTGCAAACTGGCAGCAGAGCTATTAGGAAAGTTACAGGAAAGCACAGAATAAAACAGATGGAAAATGCTGAGCAGCAGTGAACAGAGTTGGTCACCAAAGCCAAAGAGTGGATGGAATTCAGTAGATTCTCAGCCTTATCCCAAAGGGAAACACACTTTCCCTTGTCAAGGCCTTTTCTCTCACTTCCTTCTTTCCCCACGCAGCTACCTTTCCCTTTAGTGCTCTGAGTTGCAAACACTACTCTGAGAAGACACTTTACCCCTTTATACCTGCAAACTCAGTCTCGGGTTGCACACTTTGTGGCATCATCACTGATGGAAAGACTCTAATGGCATTAGAAAACCCTAAAGTCAAAAGCTGATATATAACTGGCAGCTAATTGCTTAAAATACCGGAGAGATGGATGTCTGATCTATTTTTAAAACTCTGAGCAGAAAGAGCACATTTCACCTCTCCTGCACTCCTTTTCCCCAACAACTACTGCAAGGTCACTTGGGAATTCCAGACAACAAAGCAAAAGTTGTAAATGCCAAACTTAATGTGACCTTCTGGTCTGCGATTCCAAAGCTCCTACTTACTGCTTGAAAGCAACAGAAAAGTGCTCTGCTTTTTATTTAATATTAGATCTAATTCTTGATAGTGAGCAAATCTATAGATCCATTTATTGAACAAATGTTTGTTGAAGATTATACTGCATATTGGTTAAAGAGATGAAATACACCAGAACCAGCAGGCCAGGAAATTTCTTTTTCAAGATATATTATCAAATATTTAAGCAGCTATAAGAGAATAATAAGAATAAAGTACAGTAGAAGGAGCCCCATATCCAAATATTACAATATAAAACCATTCTTCTTCTACAATATGTACAGTACAAAAAACCCACCTCCCCAGTGTCTAAAGTAAAGGTGATGGTTATATCGGCTACATTGTCTTATACTTTCCAGTTGAAAAAAAGAACTTTTTCGGATTTGCTAATTAGTATTCTGTCAAATTATTCAAGTGAGTGTGAAACAAATTAGTTTTGCAAGAAAGGTGAGATGTGATAAGGACAACACAACATTCAATGTTTGTTGTATGTTTTAAACATAGGAGAGAGGACAAAATGGCTCAGGAGTGCCTACAGGGAACTGTCCCCCTAACTCCTGTCCAGTCATCAATAAGGAAGATCATTACGTTCTTATTTTCTGTGAATTTCTCTTGTTAGGTAGAATCTAAGAACACATGATCAGAAATTTTGACTGTTAGCCTCTTCTTTCATAAGATCATTTACTTAATTGTGGAAATAGTAACAAAAGTATACAAAGAAACACTTTATTATTATTCATATGAAGTGAGTTGAATAGGAATTTTTCAGAGAAAAAAATCATTTTCCTTAGAAGGCAATTAAAGTGTTTAATACAAGTTGTGTAAATTTCTTAAATCTGGGAACACATTGTTTTCATGAAGTAGTTTAAGCAATTCTTCACGTGATCTAAATTCAAATTTCCTGTAGTTTGATTTAGGGTAGGAGATAATGGATTTTTAGGGTACATCTCAATTCCTCTTTTTGTTTAAAATTGCTAAGTACCTAAAAAATACAATTATTTAGGAATTGGTTAGGATGATATTCTAGTAAACATCTGATGTCTCCTTTTATCTGTAGGAAGGGAGTAAAAGAATCCTGGGTATATTAACAACTCAAAACATGCTGCTTAGCTTTCAGGCAAAAGGCAAGTAAAACCTCTGATATAATCATGATCACAGCCATGGACTCCTAGGTCCAAAATGAATAGCAAACTGATATTAATCTTACTATCCAAAATGCATTCCCTTGAAGATTGAATAAATAAAAATAATAGCTTATTTATATATTATGGCTCCAGCTAACAATATGAGAAACTCAAAAGATAAATACAGGACTATCCACTTGTGCACAGCTGGGAATATCTGAACATCCCACTGTACTTTCCGAGAAAACAGAGAATAATATTTACAAATTTAATGAAGGATCAGTTCTTTAATTCTGCTGTTTGACATGTAAAATACCAAAAGTATTTTTAAACAAAGTCAAACACTGATAACTATAGAATAACTCTCTAACATGTCCACTGAGAATTTTGTTTCAGCATCTTTGTCAGGTTAGGAAAGGAACAAACTTGTTGAATTTTAATCTTTGGTCCATTAAGCTTGCATTAATGCTTTTACATTGTAAAGACATAGAAAATCATCAATTATTTTTTGTAAATATAACGTATGTAAGGATATTATTTATTAATTAATAAAATGTGTGTTGCTCGAAGTTGTTGAAATTCTAACTTTTACACTAGTGAGGTTAAAATAGTCTTCAACAACTTCTGTCTTAGGTTGCTGGTGAGCATTTGTGACAATGTTAGCTATTGTTCAGCATAGCATTGCTTGGAGACTACAGCCAGCCATGAAGCCAGAGGGTCCACTGACAGAGAAGGACACTGGGCTATCACAAATGTCCACTGATTATATAAACAAACCTTCTTGATTTAGTCAGAATCCCATTTTACTTGACTATGAATAGATTTCCCACTGTGTCTATCAATCAAAATTTAATGAAATAATATAATAACTTGAATGTTGTCTTAAATCCATCCAAGACAAAACTTCCAAGACATTATTAACCTAAAGTCTAGCAATAATGCAGTTCATAATTACCCATTTCATCTCTTCATATTATTCCCTGAGTGAAATGCTGCCTGCTTGTCATTCATGAAGTCATTAGCTGGAGAGCAGTGGATACAACTCTGAGAATTGACTGGTAGCTTTCTATGAAAGAATGCTTGAAAAGCAGACCCTTAAAAAGATAACTGAGAGCTTTGTTTTGCTGTTTCTGCTTGCAGCTTCTCTCTAAAGCATACGTGATTTTCAAAGGGAAGCTGGAGCTCCTTGGTGGGATGTGTACAGACACGCTCTCCTCTGAGGGAGAAGGCGACATTTACCTGTAATGTTAATCTCCATCCCTTCAGGTGGACTTGCTGCTCTTCAAGTTGTCAAACCATTATTTTCCTAACAACCACCTTCCACTATAATTCTTATGCTGCTTTAAAGAATTAAGGAAACAAGCTGCATCTATAATATTAAGCAAGTTACGGTGAATTACACTAAGAATCTCTTGCCTTTCTATGTTTACCAACATATACAACTGATGTGATTCTCTTAGTGCCCTGAACTTAATTAACACATACAGAGAGCATTTTTTAGTGACTGTGTTTATGTAAACTTTGGAGACAGTGGCACTCACATGAAATCTCTGAGTTTTAAGGAGGGGGAACAAGTGATGATTTAAATTTCCCTCTGTAGCACAAAACAATGCAAATAAGACAGAGAGCAGAAAGGAGGAGGATGAAAACAAGGGGGAGAGATGGTGAGAGGGAAGCAAGGAAGAGAGGTAGAAGAGAGGAAGAAAAGAGAGAATATAGACAGAAAGACAGAGATGGAGGGTCCTGAGCATTAGAGAGTGGGAACTACTATCTACATCCTTTGAAGGACGTGCTGGGCATCTGGGGTTCTCAAATATGGTATGTGATTGCAAGGTGATAAAATATCCCAACAAACTTAGGAAAATCTCCAACAGTATAATGCCAATTGCCCCCTCTCACTGCCTCCTATCAAGTACTCAGGTGTGCCCAGAAGACAGCAGCATAAAGATCTTTATGAGTTCCAGGCCAGCCTGGTCTATAAAGAGAATACCAGGACAGCAAGGGCTACAAAGAGAAACCCTGTCTCTAAAAAAATAACATAAGAAGTATTCAGGTGTGAGCCCTCTTCTCTCCCTTTACATCATGGGCCTGTCCTTACTTATTCATAATTAGTTTAAGTTATAGAACTTACTCTTTGACCACAATTAAAATAAGACTGTCTACTCCTGAGACAGTTTCTTAAGGTGCATTTAACAATGAGCATCCACACTCAGGCTTCACAGCTGCCAAAACATTAGACTTCAAGCCATCTTCTTGTTCTGTTCTTTTTCACATGAAAAAGGTCCCCAAAGACCAACATTCTGCAGTTAGTAACAATGGTTTTATTAGTTTGTCATAAAACCCAAGTGATCCATGTGTTTAATAACATTGACTATGAGCTCTAAACACTGATTTCTCAGTTGGGATGTTTCTTTGAAATGAAGGGCTGGAAAAATCAAATGAAATGCTCTGAGTTGAGAGAGGGCGATACAAAGGTTAAGAATAGCGGTAAAAAAACAATGACTTCACGAATTTTGCATCAAATGGATGGAAATAGAAAACACTATCCTGAGTGAGGTATCCCAGACCCAAAAAGATGAACATGGGTGACAGAGGAAGGTCATTGGTTAATTATAATAAAGAAACTGCTTGGCCCTCATAGGTTAAAACATAAGTGGGTGGAGTAAACAGAACAGAATGCTGGGAGGAAGAGGAAGTGAGCTCAGAGGCCATGCTCCCCACTTCCGGGCAGACGCCATGAAGCAAGCTGCCAGGTCAGACATACTGAATCTTTCCCGGTAAGACTGATGCTACAAAGATTATTAGAGATGGGTTGATTGGGATATGAGAATTAGCCTGTAAGGGCTAGAGTTAATGGGCCAAGCAGTGTTTAAAAGAATACAGTTTGTGTGTTGTTATTTCTGGTGTAATGCTAGCCGAGTGGGACGAAAAGCAGGCCCACAGCTCCCTCAAAACATGGGATGTACTCACTCATAATTGGTTTCTAGCCATAAATAAAGGACATTGAGCATATAATTTGTGATCCTAGAGAAGCTAAATAAGAAGGTGAACCCAAAGAAAAACATATAGTCATCCACCTGGATATGGGAAGTAGACAAGATTGCCGGGCAAAAACTAGAAACTTGGGGGTGAGGTGGCATGGGGCTAAGGGGAAATGGGGTGAGAAACGTGAGTAGGGGAGGATTGGGGGAGCTTGGGGTAATGAGATGGTTGGGATAAAGGAAGGGTGGACACGGGAGCAGAGAAATATATATCCTAATTAAGGGAGCCTCCTTAGGGTTGGCAAGAGACTTGACTCTAGAGGGGCTCACAGGTGTCCAGGGAGATGTCCCCAGATAGTACCTTGGGCAACTGAGGAGAGGAAACCTGAAATGACCCTATCCTATAGCCATACTGATGAATATCTTGCATATCACATTAGAACCTTCATCTGGCAATGGATCGAGATAGAGACAGAGACCCAAATAGGAGCACCAGACTGAGCTCTTAAGATCCAAATGAGGAGCAGAAAGGAGGGAGAACATGAGCAAGGAAGTCAGGACCACGAGGGGTGCACCCACCCACTGTGACAGTGGAACTGATCTATTGGGAGCTCACCAAGGCCAGTGGGACTGAGACTGAATAAGCATGGGATGAAACCGGACTTTCTGAACGTGGCGGACAATGAAGGCTGATGAGAAGCCAAGGACAACGGTACTAGGTTTCGATCCTAATACGTGAACTGGCTTTGTGGGAGCCTAGCCTGTTTGGATGCTCACCCTCCTGGACCTGGATAGAAGTGGGAGGACCTTGAACTTCCCACAGAGCAGGGAATCTGGACTGCTCTTCATTCTCAAGAGGGAGGGGGAATGGAGTGGGGGGGGAGAGGGAAGTGGGGGAGGGGGCAATGTGTGGGAGGAGGGGGAGGGAAATGGGAAATGGGGAGGAGGCATTTTTTTCAACAACTAAAAAAAATAAACAAAAAAAATAAAGAAAAAAAGAATCTATTTTATAAATGCATAAAATTTTCAAAGTCACCAAAGGCAGTATAAACTTACTACCTAGTCTATCATGTGATCCTGACCAATTTTAGCCCATCTTAAGAATAGTTGCTGTCCCTTCCTTCCTTCCTTCCTTCCTTCCTTCCTTCCTTCCTTCCTTCCTTCCTTCCTTCTTTTTTATTTATTTTCTTTTTTCTTTTTCCTTTTTTTGTTACTTCAGGTAACTGCTGCTGCCTGTTAGCACTGCACCGCCCCTCCCCCGTCCTCAGCAGTTTATGATAAGGGCATTAAACATACATATTCAACAGTTGTTCTTGTCATATAAAGTTTTAACAAAGCTGTGGAAGCTGAAAACATCTGCTCTTTCAGTATGCAGTCAAATAAGCTAATAGCTTGATAGTAATGTCATGCATCTAAAAAACTAGCAAGAAAGAGAGCTGCTAAAAACACCAGCATTGCAGATAGCACTAAATCTGACATAGATTTGTTCTTCCACCAGTGACTGTGGTTGTGCAATTATTGATATAATTATGCCTTATTTGAGCATCATTCAGGTCCTTTATTTATGTTGAAAAGTCATTTTATGAGACTCCTTTTCAACTTAACATAAAAAAAATCTTCATGGGAAAAATGCATTGTTTTCTAAGTTCAGCTGGATGTGTCCTTAAAGGGATGAAGGGAGGCAGGGGCTGAGGGTGCCACATATTTGTTGAAGCAAAGCAGAGTCTAGTAATACTGATTTAAAAACTATAAGACTGATGATTGTTTTCTCCTCATTCAAGTGTATATTAATCTCTTACATCAAACTGATTAATACATTTTTATTTTAAAATCAATCATAAGGAAAGAATTTAAGAATTATTAACTCTGGCAGAATTCTAGACACAAACTGAATGAAGAGTAGTGGTATGCAAAATTAATGTAAGAGGCTGTTCCTCCAGGTAGGACTTTATACCAGGAAGTGATTTCTATTGAAATGGAATTCCTGGAGAATCTGGGAAGTCATACGTAGGAATGAGGAAAGACTGGGTACTGTTTATAGAAGAACACCTTCCCTGACTGCTGCCAGTAGTAGTGACTCCAGTCCATTTGATCACTCCCTTGTGCAGACTGTAAGGACATGGAAAATTTTAAGAAACTTTGCAACATCAAGAGCTAGTTGAAAACAGGAACCTCTGCAAAAGTATAAACCACGAAATATCCTTAGCAGCTAGCCACCTGTTGACACCCAGCTTTGTGATTAGACAGAAGCAGGAGTAACTGCTCAGGGAAGGGCCAGGGGAATTCACAGAAGCAGAAGTAGCGGCTGACAGGGAGAAGAGTGTGTGCAGAAGTAGTCTACATCCTGTAGCTAGCAAAACCAACCCCTTGACCCTGAGTAAACCTGGCTTGCGGTTTTTGCCTATATATGTGAACCCCAAATGAGGAATGGGAGCTCTCCCTACTGCGTTGAATCACATGGGGGACTGCTCCTAGCTAGCTGGACTGTATGTGCAAGGAAATAAACCGTGATTTTGCACTATGGACTTGACTGGATTCCAGTGGTCTCTCTGGGGGTTCTCAACTTGGGCACAACAAGACCACTTTAGAATACCTGGTCAGATAATCTGAGTGATTCCCCAATTTCTTTCTAGAGAAGAGATAATGATGTTCATATAAAAATTCCGAGTTTTGGAATGTTGACAGTCAGCTTAAGTACTTGATTATTGCATAGACACATGAGGAGGGAAGGCTCTGACTGAAGGAAATCCATTGGTAGCAACTGATTTGATTTGAGGAAATTGTCTGAAAACATACTGCTATTCCAGATGTTTTAATTCGGTTTCTCACTTACATATATGCATCAGAGAAGGAACCCTCCCTTCTCTGCAGAATTCAGGCCAGATGTAAATGCTTTAGAAGGCTACCATACATCACTGTGCCTTGCTACAGATAAATTAGAATTGAATAGAGAGGAAATTAACACTGGTTGAAGGTACTGCCGGCAGGGCGATTCACAGGCTGAAGTGGAGACAGATTTAGCCAGGTATTACAAAAAAAAGAGTGATCAGATGGGATGGGAAGACTCCATGTGGCTTCCTCCAGAAACGAAGACTTGAAGTGAACCAGGGAAAGCAGAAAATGGCTTTATTGGAAAACATATGAAGTTCCTTAATGCCAAAATCCTTACCAGAAGTAAAAAAACGTATGCATTTTAGTGAAGTAGGGTCTCAAGATTTTTAAAGCACAAAAATTTGAATAAACATATTCAGAAGTGTTGAGTATAAAAGGCACAGAATTAAGGGAGGTGTATATGATGTAGTGGACAAAATCAAGAGAGTGAGAACGGACATAAAGTGAAGCCAAATATCAGGCCTTATAAAGAGTGTAGCGGCAGCTCCCTAGAACTGTCAACTGGGCTGCCCAGCTCTCCCTGTTCTCAACTCCCACCTATCACTAGAACAGAATCCTGTGAGACAATTATGAAAAACAATATAACAATACATATGTTAGAGCTTATTATTATTTTTATTTTATTATTTGTGCATGATATATGTGAGGAGGAGCACATGCCACATCACACATGTGGAGGCTGTAGGAAAACCATGGAGTCAATCTTCTCATCTCACATTTCCATGGGTTCTAGAGATTAAGCCTGGGTCATCAGTCTTGTGCTGAAGCGCCTTCAGCCACTGAGACATCTTAGAGCCCCCAGAAGAAGTATCTTTTTGTATGACTGGTTAGTTATATTTTATGTCAAGGAATGATGGGTCAGAGACTAAGCTAAGAAATATTAATATGGAAAAAGTTAAAAGAAGAGGGGAAATAGCTTGACATTACAATCGATGTAGACAAACAGCCCTGACCCATTAATCTAATTAGTAAGTGTAGTTAGAAAATAATGTGCTCTAGTGCGGCAGGAGGATTAAGTTAAACAGTAAGACAAAAACTTCACAGCTGCAGAGGAATTCTGGCAATGGATCATCCTGTCATGGGAATTTAGAGATTCTCCTGGCTGGAAGACTCTAATTTATTATGGGCTGATGTAAGTATAACTAAAGTCAACCCAGACATCAAACAAGGGAAAGGCTATATAACCTAGGAATTCAGTTTATATCTCAGGGTGGGGAGACTAATAAATATGAAAATCTTTTATAGCTAGATTAATCATCCTTTAAAAGTTCCCATCCATCATGCCACTGACTTTTCAATGTGCTCTTTCAAAGACCCTTCAGCATCTTCCTAAGTTCACCAGGCTGACGCTCACTCAGTCTGCATTCTGCTTCTACCCCCCTCCCATCACAGCCCCCCATACCTCTCACAGGCCGTCCATGCTCACTGGGCTTATCATCTCCCTCTGCTCAGAAATGTGTCTGATTGTAGCAGACTTTTAAATCTTTTTCTGCCTTTCAAAGTCCAAATATTGTTAACTGTCTCTCCAGCAAACTCAAGGCTGGGTTCCTCTAGGAATTCTATCTGGATCCTAAGGTAGCCATTTCTTTTGTTCAGGATTTCAACAGCTGTCATTGCCAGCTGCTTTTGTGTAAGCACTCCTGCATTCTTCTAATTTGTTCCATGATTTCCAATCTCATATCTCACTTATAATCTGAATCTGTTGTCTCTGCTGATGCCGTTCGTGCTTCCGTGTCAGGATGCACAATGTCCGACCAGAGAATATACTTAGTGGCTCACTAACCTTCATGGTCATTTTTAAAACTATACAGAATTGACACTGATATTCTGATAGCAAACCCATTGAATATTTACATTGCAACTCTCTCCATACTATGCCATTTTTCCTTCTTCCATTTTCATTCCTAATGACATCTCAGCATAAAACACTGGGTTTTCGAAAGCTGTGAACACCTAGTCCCTTCAGCAAGGAATACATTATTATCTACCACCCCCATTTCAGTGCAGTCGGAGCTGAGTTATCTAACTTTAAAAGGTTAGCGAAGATGCTGCACCAAGTAGACAGGTTTGGGATACACAAACACACTCCATTCTTTCTGCTCCTTTTAAATCAGACAGACAAATGGACATAGAATGCAGAGAGGATCAATGAGGCACATTGTTTCATTCAAAACACCTCTTCAAGATCTATTTAATTGCAAAGCCAGTCCAAACTTGCCTTCTACATGTTCAGACCATATCTTTACTTCTTTAGTCATACATGTAGACATTCTAGGTTCGTGTAAGTTTCCCCCGTGGCCAGAACAACTGGCAGAGGAAAGCAAGGAAGCTAAGGGGGAGTCATTGCACCCAAAAGCTCTGGCAGATACTGCCATCTGCAAAGGTTAGAAATGCTGGGTTTATGTCATCCCCTTCTCACCTCCTGAGTCTACAGAATGTGATACTGCACTACATGAGACAGGACAGACACTCGTATCAAATCTAGTCTTTGATTGAGAATGTAGTATAATTATATACATATGTATGGTAGGCACATTAGACTAGCAAAAAGTAACAGGGCTGTAAACTAAATTAAGATAGAAGTATTACATCATCTCAGTGATAATTTCTGATATATATCCAAGATGGCTGTGGTTTACAGTGGAGAAGAAGATTTTACTTCATAATATACTCATCCTAAAATTATGTGACAGTCACTTGCACAGTGGAAAGTCTCAGAAATAAATCATATAGATCTGCCTTTTTAAAATATGGTCTGTTGAATATGTACTTAAAAATTTAGATAATTTCAGGTTAGATAAGAAAAATGTTGAATTTGCGTGTTTGTTTTACAATAAATCTTCAAATGTGTGACCTTGAAAGCTTTATTGAAAAATAATTCCACCTCACATAAAGGACCAAATTTAGCACAAAGAATTCTACTTAAATTCACTCAACTCACTTACTATTAAAAATTCAGTCAATTTGTTTATTTGCTCATTGCCTACACACACACACACACACACACACAACACACACAATCATTTTAATACAGTTTGATAGTAGCATCCAATGTTTTTTAACCTTTGACAGTTGCACGTTTCCCAGTAGGAACAGTAACAGTACAATTGTCAACACTGTGGAAATTTCTGAAAGCCTCTACCATATATATTGCCATGTGTCTGTGAATCTAGAAATATCTGGGTTATGAATAGTCATATACTTGCCCAACTATTAAAGGGTTTTGTGGATCCAGCCCCTGGCCCTCAAATTTGCACAGCAAACAGTTTATTCCTTAGCTGTTTCTTTAGCCCCCTACATTGACCACAATTTTTTTAAATTAATTATTTATTAAAGATTTCTGCCTCCTCCCCACCACCATGGGAAAAAACCTGACTCACTGAACATAGCGGACAATGAGGACTACTGAGAACTCAAGAACAATGGCAATGGGTTTCTGATCCTACTGCACGTACTGGCTTTATGGGAGCCTAGGCAGTTTGGATGCTCACCTTACTAGACCTGGATGGAGGTGGGTGGTCCTTGGACTTCCCACAGGGCAGGGAACCCTGATTGCTCTTTGGGATGAGGGAGGGGGACTTGACTACAATTTTTTAGTGTCAATGAATTTGTTTATGCTGGGGAGAGAAAGGGATAGTTTGGTGACTTTTAGCTGCTCGGGTTGTCAACTGTCACTGCTGCATCCTTAAGGGTCACACATGTTCATTCCTACTTATCTCTACTCTATCTTACACTAGGGAACTATATAACAGGTTATTGTATGATTGTTTTTATTAGATTAAATATTCAATTTGAAGAAGGTAATAAATACCTTCATGCAGCTAGAACACTCTGAATTTTTGACAAGTACTTGGCCAGTTAGATGAATTTTTGTTCATTTCCTGGTAAATTACATCTGTGTTGTTGCTAGGTGGGATTTTGTTATTTCATTCATTCATAGCTGCATTATGGCGATGAAGTTGAAGCAGGGAATAACTTTGTGGAACTCTGTCACTTTCTCAAGGTTAATAAACACTTTATGCAACAGGCAAGAGTGACAGTAGCCACGTCATGAACAAACTCTTGGTGAAATTGGTTATAACACACAGTAGGTAACTGGAAATCTAGCACTTAGTGTGTGCCTAGAGCAGAGTGGGCAGATGGTGATCCTGCCATCTGCACACTACTTTCCACCACAAGTGTGCCTTTATTTCTCTAAGGGTGATGCATATAGAATACTTCAAACACTTTTTATTGAAATGTAGGCCATATTTTCCCAAGCTAAGGTTTCTATGATACAGAAATTTGATCCAACGCAAGAAGAGGCTGTTCCCTCGCCTCACCATGATCGTATCTTCTAATAACAGCTATGGCCCCATCCTTTCCCAGTGTTATCATAGTCTCATTAACAGAATTCATTAGCAGATAACAACTACAAATGAGTTGACCCCAAGAGACGTTCGAATGAGGGGTATGACAGGGTCCATTGACTCTTCCCGCATTGCCATGCCACTGTGTCAAAGCCCCACTTAACTGTGATGACAAAAATGATGCCTGCAACTAAAAGTAATTACCTTGCTTAATATTAAATTTCATGCTGAACAGACAAAAAACAGCTGCTAAAAGATGTAGAGAGGTGAATAAATTCTTGTCATGGGGGTGGGAAGGGAGGGAGAATGTTGGATTTATCTTATTGACTATGACTATTAATTATGAAGCTAGAACACTAATACATTAATGATTTAAGTGACAATGACATAGTTGTTTATACACTTGACATTTTATGCTACTATATGCTAGTCTATGCTGGTATATATTGGCTTTGTTACTGCTAGTAGTTTTCATGTTGTAAGAGTCTAGTGGCATCCTCCATGACAAAATGTTTCCTACACATTACTGCGGTCCATAAAATTTTTTATTTTAATTTTGTATGTTATGTTTAAAGTACAAACATCAAAAGGAAAGTGTCACAGACTTCAACTGCAACCCCACCACTCAAAGAGAAAATGTGGCAATTGTCTTTCGGAGTCAGGGTTACCTCACCAGATATAAAATATTCTCTAGTTCTGTCAAATTACTTATAAATTTCATTTTCTTTGCAGTTGAATAGTATTCATTTGTATATATTTGTCACATTTTCATCACAGTCATCCAGCAAAAGACTTTAGGCTGTTTCCACTAGACGAGTCTAGATCTCACCCTTCACCAGAGAAGCTTTGTTTTGTATCAGAAGGAGATTTTTTTATAGAAAGCTACAACTGATAAAAACATCTAGAATAGCTGACCATGGAGTTCCCAGTCCTAAATGATATTCTTACAACTCTACTCCTGCATCCCAAGGCTCAGGGAACATCAAGGAAGAATGGTTAGAAACATTGCAAGAACCAGACATCTGCTGTGGGACTGTGCCTTCTCACAGTAAGACACAAGTTAGATTTATAAATCTCAACAACACATCTACCTGAACAATTCCAGTCATTCCAGTGGTGCTAGAGGTAAAGCTACAGGCAGTTCAAAATGATTAAAAGATGGAAAATTAGTACTCTTCAGAGATGAGCACCTGATCTATTACCAAATATGGATTAGACAACCCTAGAAAATTACACATGCAGACAACTCTTAAGTCAACTCAGCTGGTCCCTATTTGCATGTTGATTCTATAAGCATATATGAAACAACAATGGGTCGAGATGAGGAGGTCATAAATTTGGGAGGAAGAAGTCTGACATGGGAGGGGTAATAAAAAGAAAAGGAAAAGGATAAATGATATAACTATATTTGAATTATATTTTTTAAAAACTAAAAGTGCATATTTTCACTATGTAATTTTAAGAAGACTCTGTCGCCTCTATCAAATAACATGAGGGTGAAAATGACCTTTTACATAAACATTAAAGAGAAGCAAATGCTTAATTCAAGCACTTTTAATCTCGCAGTAACAAGGGATAATATATATACATACATAGTCTGTATTTGCATGTATACACGTATTACATACACACAAAACCCCCTATCTTCAATTGGAATGAGTGTTAAATGTACGTACTATGTTCTAGAAGAATAAAAGTATGACAATAGGATTAGATTCAGGTAATAAAATAAAAGAGAAAAAATGTCCAACTGGTTATAAAAAGATCTTTGAAATACAAGGCTGATACTTGTCCATTTGAAAGCATAATAATATCTTTTTGTAAAAGAATCATTTTTAACAACTTTTAATTTGATATTACAAGTCAGGTCTGCTTAAAATGAAGTTAATATCTATTTGTCAGATGTTCAGCTTTCAAGTTCAGCATAAATTATTTCAATAGCATAATTATTTCTGATGTCAATAAAAAAAGAGGGAGTATTGGGGTTGAGCCAAAATATTTACCAACAGGATATGATGGATGGGAAAAAGAGTGTCTCTTCTATTAAGTTAAGGTGGTGAAAACTTATGTATGGAATAAAAAGCAATCCAAAGAATTGTCTTTGTTACCTCTGAAAGGTAACTAATAATCAGAATTTGTGAGCTTCCCATTCAGAAAAATCCTCACTATGATTGTTTTGCTTCTACTCAAGGATGCTGTGAATATGAGGCGATCAGTTGAACAAAAACTTGCAGTGGCAGCGAAATGGGCAGGGCAATGCCCATGAAAGCAGAAAATCCTTCCTTTCTGATGGAACAGGAAGAGACCTTCATAACTCTCCACTCTGTTGGTTTTTAGCTACCTTCTCCATCACATTTATTTTCCTCATAGGTATTTTCCTTTGTTCTATTTCTTTGTGCTTGAATTCTTCTGCAGAGTTCTGTCTTATCCCACACACTGCACTTTTTTTTTGCCTTGACTTTTTCTATTCAGAGGATCCAACCATTCTCTATCATGAGATGTTCACTTTTATGCCAATACCTTACATGAAACACTTTCTCTAAATAGTCAATCATCTCTAAAATTGCAATTGTATTTTCCCTAAACTGTCAAGAAGTTCAGACAGTTTAAGATTAAACATAAAATGGCTTATTTCTAAAATTATACTTTTGAATTAGTTAGGGTAACTGATTTAGACAAAGTAATTTCATTTGATTGTGTCTGACGTATTTGGTAGAGTGATATATATTTTCACTTACATGAAACAAATTAGTGGTCAAAGGAAAATTCATGTTTGATATATCTTGGGAAAGTCTCATGGGCAAAGAAGACATAGCTATTGAAAACCTTACATGAGATAGGCTGAAAAGTGATCATTCCATGAAGACCTATGAAAACTCTGTCTGGATAAGACAGAATGTAGATCTCTGATGTGGGATTCCCCTCTATATGTTGTAAATATATTTTATTATCATTGGTTAAGAAATATGCTGCTTTTGGCCTATGACAGGGCAGAACAGTGTAAGGTGGGAATTCCAAGCAGATCAAAGAGATGCAGAATCAAGGAGATGGCATGTAGCTGTTGAAGGAGACAGATGCCACTGGAACCTTGCTGGTAAACCATGAGCCTCATTGTAAAATCAAAGTAATAACAATGGGTTAATTTAAGAGGCAAGAGCTAGATAGTAATATGCTAGAGTCACTGGCCAAGTAGTGTTGCAATTAATATAGTTTCTGTGTGATTATTTTGGGTCTGGGTGGCTGGGAAACAACAAGCAGCCTCCAACTACAAGCTTCAAAATTCTTACTCTTACAATCAGTTCATACCCCCTCATTTGAAACACACAAACTTCTATATTCTACAGTCAAACCCATCCAGAGCTGTGACACTCCCATTCAGGAACTGGTTTTATTGTTCAGGGCTGTCCTATACCACAAGCATGCAGATCAGGCCTTGACTCCTTACTGAATGAAACAATATGTCACTGATGGAGGAACATGAGAAGAAAATCTAATTTTGCTATCCTAACACTACAGGAGACTAAAACGAAAAGGATGAAATTTCAATTTTACTTTATTTTTATAAACTTCTAGTATCTTTGCTGTAGGCTTTGAAAGAAGCTACCATGAAGACATTATTTTGTTTTACTTTTAGGATAAAAGACAATATAAACATGAGTTTTCGCTTTAATGATCCTCTACCGTTGGTATTCCCAAGCCTAGCCCAATATGAAATTCCTTTCTTTATTATTTTATCATCCACTGAAATTCTATATCCTCACATTTAGGCCAAGTCTTTCCTCTTGGGTAGCCATTTTCTGAAATTTGAATTTACTTAGTATTCATGTTCTACAATACTCATCTCTGCAACTCCACATTTTGAACTTTGAAAACCGGGTTTTGCTCAGCTCTCTCCTTGCATTTCCCCTGTGACTTTCAGTGCAGATGTCCTCTGTTGGTAGGAACTCGCAGATTCTTGGGTTTTAAATGAGTGATACAGCAGCACCAACATCTGGGACATTCAGGAGGTTGAATGTCAGCTGTTACATAAATTGTTATTTGCTGAAACTGTAATGTGGGAAGCAGCTATGAGAAAAAATTTAGTACAATGATGTCTTTTTGAAGTACACATCTCACAAGGCTCCCAGGGATGGTTTATCGCAAACTTGCAGAAGGCAAAACATGGGCTGAATAAAATTAAATAAAATTATTTTGTTTGAATACTTCATAGTACATACTCATGTGGCTTTCTAAGTGTATTGTAATTGAGTGCATACTTAACCAATAAGCAAATGATCAATCATTAAATAAAAAAGAAACAAATATATTCATTAGTAGCTGATCCCTGTAAACATACCCCTCTCTCAACTGCATGAGAGCTAATAAAGTAGAAACCTTTAAAACACTAAGCAACTTTACTTAATATTTTTAGATAACTGAAATACATGGAAACACAATGGAAAAGCACATTTCAGTATATTTTATATAAAGTGTCTTGCTCTGGGTACTTCTTTTCTAGCATGAAAGGATTCAATTGTAAATAAAGAATGGATAGTTGTATGAAAGAGGAGAGTCTTCCAGCTGTTAGTAAAATTGCTTCCACTTGACTGCATGATCATCATATTAAACAACATGGAAAAACTGTACCCTATTTAATCAACTGCTTCCTAGTCACAATCAGGAAAGATATAATCCATTTGGTTTGCTCTTACTATAGTTAAAAATGTTGTTATGTTTTGTTTTGTTTTTTAACATAGACAATTTAACCACAGGATTTCTTGCCTCAGAGAAGGGAAATAGAGAACAATTTAGCTCGAGAGTCTCAGTCTCTTTTGAAGTACTGAACCCCAGGCTTTATTGTTGGAGCCTAGGAGAGTGGCATATGCACATTACTTTCCTTCAGTAAAAGAAGTCCTGGCTCACAAACAGAATGTGACCATGAAAGGGATCCTGTGCTGAAGAGGGGTATCCATGAGTTGAGAATCTGTCCAACTGTGTAGAGTCAGTCTGTTCCCCTGTTCTGTGACTTGGGAATGTGCTGCTCACTGACTTTCAGATGTGTCTGCTCTGATATCTTGGGAATTTATTTGCACATGTAAAATGTCTGATTAAAGTTTAGATACAGCATAATGTTAACCAGGTACCCTGAGTACTAAATGTCTGTATCTATGAGAAGGTATAAGCCATGAGAAGCCCAGACACTCACAGAGATTGTAAGGATAATAACAGTACAGAGGAGACCATTGCACCATTTAGTGAAATGTGACCTAAGAAGTTTAACCTTTGGTTATCTCTTTCTTCATTGACAAACAAAGAGCTACTATTGGTTACTACTTCATGCCACTCACACAAAGAATAGTATTTTTATTTAAGTAAATCACTTGCTACATTGTTCAATAGACTTTAGCTCCTATTAAGACACATATACATACATATGTATCTTAATATGATACATAAGAGAATGCCAGAAGCTAGGATCTGTTGTCCAAGAGAAACATTACTCATGCCATCCTTACATCACTATTTGATTCAGTTTAATTTGTTTCTTTTCCTAAACATTTATTCAGAATTATACATGAATCTCCTTCTCCTGAGATCCAGTCAGCTTTATGGAAAATTTCCAAGTGTTGTCAAATTCCTCTCTGTCTCTGATTGTCACATGGCTTGTAATTACAATCAGAATTTGGCCCTGACAATAATTTTCACCCTGTTAAAAGCACAGAAAGACAAATAAGTTTAAGCACCTACTCAGTAGCAAGGTGTTGTTATTGTGTATAATTAACTTCCAGCGCTTTCTGAGCTTGGCCAGTAATCACTGTCAGAGGATTTGCTTGTGCCAGAGACATGTGAAGATTTTAGGCCTGCAGAGAGCAGTGACCCTGTGGAAGTATCATCATCACCATATCCCCCTCCAGGATGTCAAAGTCATCGTGGTTGAAAGCTCACTCTCTACATTCCCAAGATCTTGTTTTCCTTGAGAGGGGAGAATAAGTGGTGAAAGAGAATCCTTCCAGCAATGCACAGCCTCGCCTGTACCAGCAAAGATGGCACAGAACAACAGCACTACATAGGAAACTGACAAGGTCTGACTTAAAAGCAGAATTGCTGTGGCCACTGATGTCAGGAACAGAAAGAGGCGCCATTCACTTTGCAGGAACCACGCCATATGCTGGAGTTGCCTGCTTATGAAATGAATAAAGTAGAATTCCAGCAATGGGTGAGCCAAAAGGATGGAGAGTGGCTACCATGATAAGCCATTTCGCCACACAAAAATTTCTGGCAATGAAATGGAGATGTTTCTAAATCAACCACCATTGAGAAATAACTTGAAGAACTGATATATAGAGTTGGCAGATGGGAACAGATATGTGTAAATACAAAGAAGCCACTTGCTGAAATCTATTATAGTGATGTCCAAATGGACTCATTTCCAACAGATCTTGAGTTTCTATCTACAACATTCTATAAGTCTTCCTACCCTCAAGGTTAGAGAAGACTGACCCAAAGGTGATATGACAAGTAAGATCTACCAAACAGGAAGAACCAGCAAGCCGTGTTTGGGGAACCACAAAGAGGACTGTCAACCTGTCTCAGGCAATGTCTCAGGTTCCTGACTAAGACTCTGGGAAGGTGATGGCACAAACTTTGACTGTGAAGAAGAAACAACCAACAACTAGAAAACACAGAATTCACCATGAATGCTTGAAGGCCATTCTCTCTGTTTGAGGTGTGACTCTGAAACATGCAGTCAAAAATGACTTTTTTTTTCAAGGAGAGAATGTTGCAAACTAGATAATTTGTTCTTGTCCTAGGGCTCTGGCTGCTCAGTTCCATCCCTGCTAAAAATCATTAAAGTTGAGGCAAATTTTCCCTTTCTCAAAGTCTCCCACACATGTGCAAAGTGGCAGCGTTGTGGTTTCTGTGCTCCCCAGGCCTCCCTTCGGTCGTGAGTCTAGACAAGCTTTCCCATCCTAGATATGAAACGATGGTTAAGCTGAAATTTAAAAGGGAAATCGGTTAACAAAGACATGGAGATGCTAATTCGGTACTTGGTCTGAAAGTATTTTCAACTTATTTTAAAGAGTCTAACTTCTTTGAATTTTCACCCTTTTTCTAAATCTTTGTGAATTACAGACATCTTAATTTTATCACTTCAGACTATTTAAATGCTGAATTTACTTTCCTCTCCTCACAGCTAGTCTTTCTTTATTTCTTTTTTTAAAATATATTTATTTATTTATTATGTATACAATATTCTGTCTGTGTGTATGCCTGCAGGCCAGAAGAGGGCACCAGACCCCATTAAAGATAGTTGTGAGCCACCATGTAGTTGCTGGGAATTGAACTCAGGACCTTTGGAAGAGCAGGCAATGCTCTTAACCTCTGAGCCATCTCTCCAGCCCCTCTTTATTTCTTTTTAAACAGGGGAAGAATATATGTTTTCATTTAGTTTGTTTAGTCTTAACATCTGGATGGCATCCAGTCTTATAGACTCTACTTAACTATGACCTTCTTTAGGTTGCCACTGTGTGTTATCTCTAAACCCTGATTCCAAGTCATTGTGTAAATATCATCTTTGTTCATCAAATCTATCTTCTCCACTGTGGTGCCAAAGCTGTGGTCCAACTAAATGAGCCAGAGTCTGTTACTCCATCATCAACATCTCTTCCTTACTCCAGACTTCTCTCTGTCTCCCAGAGTGATCCAGATATACAAATCTTAGTCTATATTTTTTTTTTTTTTTGCTTTTTGGTCAGATGTTGGCTATCAGTGTTTAAGTTTAAGTTTAAGTTGACGCTCTTTCTTCCTAGCCCACACAGCTTCCATCCAGAACCCTCCCCACTTCGGCTCCACTGCCCTTTTTTGGCACATAACATCACCCAGCCCAGCCTGTCTGTGCACTGGGTCCGAATCCTCGGGGCACCCAAGCGGGTGGGAGTTCCTTTGCTTCTATGGCCTGCCTGCACCAAGCAGGGTAGGCGCGTTGTTTGCTATCTGCCCCATCAGCACGGAAGCCTGATTTCTCGGAGCAAGGAGAGCCAGCATTGGGGCGCCAGGAGAGCCAGCGTTGGGGAGAGCCAGCGTTAGGTAGGCAAGCAGACCTGATCCAGTAAAAGAAGATCCTTAAGGGAGCATTTGGAAGAAGAGATGGTCAGACGCCAAGGCAAGAATTTGCCCAACAAGCTGAAAAGCAACATGAAGCCACCAGAATACAGCGACCTCACAACGGGAGGACATGAACACCTTAATCAGAAAGAAGTAGAAAAGATTGACTTCATGAAAGTGATTGACGCCCTTAAACAGCATGTAAAAAACACCCTTATAGAAATGGATGAGAAATATAACAGAAAGTTTGAAGAATTGAATAAATCAATGAATGATATCCTAGAAAACCAAGGAAAAACAATCAAACAGATAATGGAAACAGTTCAAGACTTGAAAACTGAAATGGAGGCAAAGAAGAAAACACAAACAGAGGGCCGGCTGGACATGGAAAAGTTAAGTAAACAAACAGAGTCTACAGAAACAAGCATAACCAACAGAATACAAGAGTTAGAAGAAAGAATCTCAGATTCTGAAGATACCATAGAGAAAATAAACACACTGATCAAAGAAAACAGCAAGTCCAACAAACTCTCATCACAAAACATTCAGGAAATATGGGACACAATAAAAAGACCAAACCTAAGAATAATAGGAGTAGAAGAAGAAGAAGAAGTGCAGCTCAATGGCCCAGAAAATATATTTAATAAAATTATAGAAGAAAACTTTCCCAACCTAAAGAAAGATATACCTATGAAGGTTCAAGAAGCATACAGAACACCGAATAGGCTGGATCAAAAAAAAAAAACATCCCCTCGCCATATAATTATCAAAACACAAAGCATACAGAATAAGGAAAGAATATTAAGAGCTGCAAAGGAAAAAGGCCAAATTACTTATAAAGGTAAACCTATCAGACTTACACCTGACTTCTCCATGGAAACCATGAAAGCCAGAAGGTCCTGGATAGATGTACTGCAGAAACTGAGAGACCATGGATGCAAGCCCAGACTATTATACCCAGACAAGCTTTCATTCACTATAAATGGAGAAAATAAAATTTTCCAGGATAAAAACAAATTTAAACAATACACAGCCACAAATCCAGCTTTACAGAAAGTAATAGAAGGAAAATCACTAACCAAGGAGTCCAACAATGACCACAATAACTCAGACATCTAGAGACCCTTCACCAACACAAATCAAAGAAGGGAAACACACAAACTCTACGACTAAAATAGTGACCAGAGTACATCCCATATTCCTCTTTTTGGGTCTGGCTTACCTCAATCAGGATAGTGTTTTCTATTTCCATCCATTTGTATGCAAAATTCAAGAAGTCCTTGTTTTTACTACTGAGTAATACTCTAATATGTACATATTCCATACATTCTTCATCCATTCTTCCATTGAAGGGCATCTAGGTTGTTTCCAGGTTATGGCTATTACAAACAATGCTGCCATGAACATAGTTGAGCATATACTTTTGTTGTATGATAGGGCCTCTCTTGGGTATATTCCCAAGAGTGGTATTGCTGGATCCAGGGATGTACTCACTCATATTTGGTTTCTAGCCATAAATAAAGGACATTGAGCTTATAATTCATGTTCCTAGAGAAGCTAAATAAGAAGATGAATCCAAAGACAAACACATAGGCATCCTCATGAATATTAACCTTCATCAGGCGATGAAATGAGACAGAGACAGAGACCCACATTGGAGCACTGGACAGAAATCTCAAGGTCCAAATCAGGAGCAGAAGGAGACAGAGCACGAGCAAGGAACTCAGGACTGCGAGGGGCGCACCCACATACTGAGACAATGGGGATGTTCTATCGGGAACTCACCAAGGCCAGCTGGCCTGGGTCTGAAAAAGCATGGGATAAATCCGGACTAGCTGAACATAGCGGACAATGAGGACTACTGAGAACTCAAGAACAATCACAGTGGGTTTTTGATCCTACCGCACATATTGGCTTTGGGGGAGCCTAGGCAGTTTGGATGCTCACCTTAGGAGACCTGGATAGAGGTGGGCGGTCCTTGGGCCTCCCACAGGTCAGGGAACCCTGATTGCTCTTCAAGCAGATGAGAGAGGGGGACTTGATCGGGGGAGGGGGAGGGAAATGGGAGGCGGTTGCGGGGAGGAGGCAGAAATCCTTAATAAATAAATAAATTTTTTTAAAAAAGTGACTGGAGTTAACAACCACTGGTCATTAATATCACTTAATGTCAATGGACTCAACTCACCTATAAAAAGGCACAGGCTAAGAGATTTGATAAAAAAACAGGATCCAACATTCTGCTGTTAACAAGAAACACACCTCAACCACAAAGACAGGCACCTACTCAGAGTAAAGGGCTGGAAAAAGGCTTATCAAGCAAATGGACCTAAGAAACAAGCAGGTGTGGCCATACTAATCTCTAACAAAGTTGACTTCAAACTTAAATCAGTCAGAAGAGATGGAGAGGGGCATTTTATACTCATAACAGGAACAGTTCATCAGGATGAAGTCTCAATCCTGAACATCTATGCCCCTAATATAAAAGCACCCACGTACATAAAAGAAACATTGCTAAAACTCAAGGCAGCCATCAAACCGCACACACTAATAGTAGGAGATTTCAACACTCCTCTCTCACCAATGGACAGGTCAATCAGACAGAAACCTAACAGAGAAATAAGAGAATTAATGGAGGTAATGAATCAAATGGACTTAACAGACATCTATAGAACATTCCTCCCAAATAGGAAAGAATATACCTTCTTCTCTGCAGCTCATGGAACTTTCTCAAAAATCGACCACATAGTCGGTAACAAAGCAAACATCCACAGTTACAAAAAAATATTAGTAACCACCTGTGTCTTATCAGATCACCATGGATTAAAGTTAGAATTCAACAACAATGCTACCCCCAGAAAGCCTACAAATTCATGGAAACTGAACAGTCAACTACTGAACCATACCTGGATTAAGGAAGAAATAAAGAAAGAAATTAAAGTCTTCCCTGAATTCAATGAAAATAAAGAAACAACATACTCAAACTTATGGGACACTATGAAAGCAGTCCTAAGAGGAAAGTTCATAGCACTAAGTGCCCACTTAAAGAAAACAGAGAAAGCTCACATTGGAGACTTAACAGCCCACCTGAAAGCTCTAGAAAAAAAAAGAAGCAGACTCATCTAGGAGGAGTAGAAGACTGGAAATAATCAAACTGAGGGCTGAAATCAACAAAATAGAAACACAGAAAATAATACAAAGGATCAATGAAACAAAAATCTGGTTCCTGGAGAAAATCAACAAGATTGACAAACCCCTATCCAAACTAATCAAACGGCAGAGAGCGAATTTGCAAATTAATAAGATCAGAAATGAAAAGGGGGACATAACCACAGACACAGAGGAAATTCAGAGAATCATTAGATCTTACTACAAAAGCCTGTATGCCACAAAACTGGAAAATGTAAAGGAAATGGACACTTTTTTTAGATAAATACCATATATCAAAGTTAAACCAGGACCAGGTGAACAATCTAAACAGACCTGTTAGTCGCGAAGAATTAGAAGAGGTTATCAAAAACCTCCCTACCAAAAAAAGCCCAGGACCAGATGGTTTCAATGCGGAATTCTACCAGAACTTCCAATAAGACCTAATACCTATACTCCTTAATGTATTTCACAATATAGAAACAGAAGAGGCATTGCCAAATTCCTTTTATGAAGCTACAGTTACTCTGATACCAAAACTGCACAAAGACTCAACCAAGAAAGACAATTATAGACCAATCTCACTCATGAACATCGATGCAAAAATCCTCAACAAAATACTGGCAAACCGAATCCAAGAACACATCAGAAAAATTATCCATTAAGATCAAGTAGGCTTCATCCCAGGGATGCAGGGCTGGTTCAACATACGAAAATCTATCAATGTAATCCATCATATAAATAAACTGAAAGAAAAAAACCATATGATCATTTCATTAGATGCTGAAAAAGCATTTGACAAAATTCAACATCCCTTTATGATAAAAGTATTGGAGCGATTAGGGATACAAGGGTCATACCTAAATATAATAAAAGCTATATATAGCAACCCGACAGCTAACATCAAATTAAATGGAGAGAAACTCAAAGCCATCCTACTAAACTCAGGAACACGACAAGGCTGTCCACTCTCGCCATACCTCTTCCATATAGTGCTTGAAGTTCTAGCAATAGCAATAAGACAACATAAGGGGATTCGAATTGGAAAGGAAGAAGTGAAACTTCGTTATTTGCAGATGATATGATAGTGTACATAAGCGACCCCCAAAACTCCACCAAAGAACGTTTACAGCTGATAAACACCTTTAGTAATGTGGCAGGATACAAGATCAACTCCAAAAAATCAGTCGCCCTCTTATACACAAAGGATATGAAAGCAGAGAGGGAAATCAGAGAAGCTTCACCTTTCACGATAGCCACAAACAGCATAAAATATCTTGGGGTAACTCTAACCAAGGAAGTGAAAGATCTATTTGACAAGAACTTTAAGGCATTGAAGAAAGAAATTGAGGAGTATACCAGAAAATGGAAGGACCTCCCTTGCTCTTGGATTGGGAGGATTAACATAGTAAAAATGGCAATTCTACCAAAGGCAATTTATAAATTTAATGCAATCCCCATAAAGGTCTCATCAAAATTCTTCACAGATCTTGAGAGGACAATAAGCAACTTTATATGGACAAACAAAAAACCCAGGATAGCCAAAACAATCCTATACAATAAAAGATTGTCTGGAGGCATTACCATCCCTGACTTCAAACTCTATTACAGAGCTACAGTGATGAAAACAGTGTGGTACTGGCATAAAAACAGAGAAGTCGACCAATGGAATCGTAGAGAAGACACGAATTTTAACCCATAAACCTATGAACACCTCATTTTTGATAAAGGAGCCAAAAGTATACAATGGAAGAAAGAAAGCATCTTCAACAAATGGTGCTGGCATAACTGGATGTCAACCTGTAGAAGAATGAAAATAGACCCATATCTATCACCATGCACAAATCTCAAGTCCAAATGGATTAAAGACCTCACTATCAGTCAGAACACATTGAACCTAATAGAAGAGAAAGCGGGAAGTACCCTACAACAGGTGGGCACAGGAGATTGCTTCCTATGTGTAACCCCAACAGCACAGACATTAAGGGCACCATTGAATAAATGGGACCTACTAAAACTGAGAAGCTTCTGTAAAGCAAAGGAAACTGTCACCAAGACAAAAAGGCAACCTACTGACTGGGAGAAGATCTTCACCAACCCCGCAACAGACAAAGGTCTGATCTCCAAAATATATAGAGAACTCAGGAAACTAGACTTTAAAATGGTAATTTACCAAATTAAAAAATGGGGCACTGAACTGAACAGAGAATTCTCAGCAGAGGAAGTTCAAATGGCCAAAAGACACTTAAGGTCATGCTCAACCTCCTTAGCGATCAGGGAAATGCAAATCAAAACAACTTTGAGATATCATCTTACACCTGTCAGAATGGCTAAAATGAAAAACTCCAATGATAGCCTTTGCTGGAGAGGCTGTGGAGGATTCCTCATCCATTGCTGGTGGGAATGCAATCTTGTGCAACCACTTTGGAAATCAGTGTTTCGGTTTCTCAGGAAATTCGGGATCTACCTACCCCTGGACCCAGCAATACCACTCCTGGGAATATACCCAAGAGATGCCCTATCATATGACAAAAGCATTTGTTCAACTATGTTCATAGCAGCATTATTTGTAATAGCCAGAACCTGGAAACAACCTAGATGCCCCTCGATAGAAGAATGGATGAAGAAAGTGTGGAATATCTACACATTAGAGTACTATGCTGCTGTAAAAAACAATGACTTCTCGAATTTTGCATACAAATGGATGGAAATAGAAAACACTATTCTGAGTGAGGTAACCCAGACCCAAAAAGATGAATATGGGATGTACTCACTCATAATTGGTTTCTAGCCATAAATAAGGGTCACGGAGTCTACAATTGGTGATCCTAAAAAAGCTAAGTTAGAAGGTGAACCAAAGGAAAAACATATAGTTATCCTCTTGGCTATGGAAAGCAGACAAAATTGCCGGGGAAAAATTGGGATCTTGGGGATGGGGTGGCATGGGGGTAAGGGGAGACGGGGAGAGAAAAGGGAGAAGGGGAGGATGGGGGGAACTAGGGGAAAAAGGAGGATTGGGATAAAGGAAGGTTTGATAGGGGAGCAGGGAAGCACATCTCTTAATTAAGGGAGCCACCTTAGGGTTGGCAAGAGACTTGAACCTAGAGTGGCTCCCAGGTGCCCAAGCTGATGTCCCCAGTTAGTTCCTTGGACAGCTGAGGATAGGGAACCTGAAATGACCCTAGCCTATAGCAATACTGATGAATATCTTGCATATCATCAGAGAACCTTCATCTGGTGATGGATGGAGATAGAGACAGAGACCCACACTGGAGCACTGGACTGAGCTCCCAAGGTCCCAATGAGGAGCAGAAGGAGGGAGAACATGAGCAAAGAAGTCGGGACCACGAGGGGTGCACCCACCCACTGAGACAGTGGAGCTGATCTACTAGGAGCTCACCAAGGCCAGCTGGACTGTGACTGAAAAAGCATGGGTTAAAACTGGACTCTCTGAACATGGCGAACAATGAGGGCTGATGAGAAGCCAAGGACAATGGCACGGGGTTTTGATCCTATGCAATGTGCTGGCTTTGTGGGAGCCTAGCCAGTTTGGATGTTCACCTTCCTAGATATGGACAGAGGGGGGAGGACCTAGGACTTACCACAGGGCAGGGAACTCTGACTGCTCTTTGGACTGGAGAGGGAGGTGGAGAGGAGTGGGAGGAGGGGGAGAAGAGTGGGAGGAGGAGGAGAAGGGTGGGAGGAGGAGGAGGGAAATGGGAGGCTGGGATGAGGTGGAAACTTGTTTTTTTTTCTTCCTTTTCTCAATAAAAAAATAAATAAATAAAAAAGTTTAAATTGACTAAAATTAAACACAGTTGAACAATCATTCATAGATGACAAACCCACATTTCACGTGCCCAGTGGCAGAATGGTTAGTGTCTACATGCTGGACAGGACAGATGTAGGAAGTTCCCTGGAAGTTTTACTGGAAGGGTCAGCTTTCTCCTGTTCACACTGAAATTCTGCTTCTTGAGTCACCATGCATGGAAAAGCCTTCGAGGACGCCACCCTTGTGTGTATTACACAGTCTGACATCCCTTCCCCATCTAAGGGGTGTTTCTTTCTCTTCTTAGTCAGTTTGAAAGCAACCAGGGGGGTGAGGCCCTTATTGACACCCTAAAGACTGACTTTATCCTAATACTGCTACATTCACACAGTACCCTGTTTGCACCAGTTTGACAGAACTTAACTACAGTACATTCTTCTCCTTACCCAGCTTGCCTAATTTCTCTACTAAACTTTAAGTTAGTTAGACACAGGGACCGTGTCTTTTTATTTTTTATTTTTGTAGATGCAGCAACAAATATGTCAAATGTGGATCAAATTCCTGTGTTTATCTTAGGAGACAGACCTTTGGTGCTCTGTAAAGCAGCACTCACTTTGCCTTAAGATTTAGGCATCCAGGCCATATCTTCTTACATCATTACCTTCAAGGATTTCCATGGAATTAACCACGTCATTGTACATGCAATCTCCCTTTCCCCCAGTCCACGCAGTAATCTACCTATGAGTAAAAATACTACAGCAGATGGAAATGGGATTTATAGTTCCAATCATCTGGTAGCTATAGCTTTAGCCTAATCCTTGTGCCATTATATTTCTTTAAATGTCATTGTATTCTGTTGGTGACTTCCTCCACCCCAGGAATCATGCCTAATCTCTTTGATGAGATCTGAGTTTTGCTCAAACTACAATTTAGTGAGTTGACCGGGAGCTAATAATCTTTTACTAGTTCATTTATCAAACAGAGAAGCACAACAATGCATGGATTATCACACAGAGACTTTGGGCATGAGCTTAATCTGTTAAGAACCCTTAAAAGCACATGCAGTAGACACTGGAATCTATAAAGACAAACATCGCCACAGTCCTGCTCCTCTGACTTCATTTAGATGTCACCAAAACTGCTGAAGGTCATGTACAAAAATGCTAAAAAAAACTGGGATCTTAAATATTTAATTCTTTACATTTTCCACATTAAACAAGTTTCATTACTTTGGGCAAAACACTCAAGTCATTAATAATTCCATAATCTTTTAGTTTCAGTGTTTTCTTGAAAAGTCAATGATGTCACTGCTAAATGTTCCTATTTGGAGAAACTAATTCTGGGAGACTTTAAGTGGCATTTTGTATACCTTTAAACTTTCCTGAAGCACAGAAAGCTTTAAGATCTTGTGAGATAACAGAGAAGCATTCAGTGAGTATGTGTTAGAGATTTTTTTAGAGTTTTGGTTTAAACTTAGCACTGCTTCCATCTCCATGACTAAAACTACTCTCTTGTTTTACAGGGACTGTTTCTCACCATGCTGAGACAGACGTATGTCCCCTAAGAATGACCAACTAGGAGTTATAAAAATAATAATTTATTATAATTAATTAATAATAGTGGTTGGCATTTATTGAAACCATTCTTTTATGTTCATCTGCTGTTGGGAACTTGTAATGGGACCCTTTTATTGACAACTGTTAGACCTTCCCATTTTGCTCGGCCACTTAGGGCAAGAAACTATCAATTCTTTCTTTGTAACAAGCTGCAAAATCATTATGGTACCCTAGACACTTTGGTCACTTCATGGATCTGTTGAGGTCTATACTCCAATTGTCTAGACCCTGGCAACCAAGCACTACTGAAGCACCAATATCTGCCTTAAGAAGCCTTGCTTTAGCCTTGACTGCTCTAGACAACACATGCTGACTTTGAACGCTTTCACTGCAGAGAATCAAGCCTTAATGAATTCCAGATGACATGCTTCAGCTAAAGACTGGTCTCCATCAATGCAGATGGAGGAGCATTTTGCAAGGTGACACAACACAAAGCTTGGGATTGATCTCTGTTTGGGGCTTGTGTTTGGTCAATCTGCAAAGTCTATATTAGTGGAACTGGACGTGCTGTGACTGCTGAGACATGTGAGTCAATGGTAGGTATGTTAAACACCTTTATCTCTTAACATAAGCAGTTGGCTTCCCACCCTTTTTTGGGTTAGTCTGGGAGGCATCTTTCTGTGTACCATGTATGCCCTGGTGTTGCACATTTTAGGAACTAAAAATTGCTTCTTCCTGGTGTTTTTTAAATAAATCTACTAGTGGACTTTATCTTGGCTACAAATAACAAAAGATGCTAACCCTGGAGCTTTTCTTCAAGGAACAACAATTATAGGAGGCAGCAGCTGAACAGTCTTGGGGAAACTAGGAACTAAGGACTCCTATATCTGTTCAGAGCTGTAGCAATAAGAGGCAGCCTAGAATTCCAGAATCATCTATGTCAGGAGCAAAGGCTCATGATACCTGAAGCTCGTAGCTGTAGCACCAGAAGGCAGAGAGTGACTGAGGACAGATACTGTGAAAAGAATAAAGTACACTGAAAATATTGGAAAGGCAGGGGTCTGGATGGGAAGTGCATGAAGATGAAAGCAAAAGCCAAGCCTACCATGACAACGAACTGTAGAATCTAGACAAGATCAATAGTGTTGCTGCAAATGGTTTATGGCTGAAGGTCCCATCACCAAGACCTCTTGGAATGAATGTTTGACCAGTGAGCCTCTGGAACTCAAGAGACTCCAGGACTAAGGGAGTTGCTCCTAGCCTGTCCAGAGTTTCTGACTTAATAGCATGAAGAGTCACTGGCCAGCTAGTCATTTGTAATAATACTTCACCCGCATGAGGTCTGCTGGGATTTTATAAGGCACTGTGTCCCTGTCGGAGATAAGTAGGCTGAAACTTGGCCAAGGGTAGTCTTTTGATTGGTCCCAGAATGGGTATTGCACCTATCCCATTGCATCTATAGTTAAATATCTATTCTGATCCCCATCCTGGGATATTTGAACCCCAGATACTACTCTGAAAATATTTTTGATAGGTGCATTTCTCACAACATGCAGAGGATTTAAGGTACAAAACTCAGGAGTTACCAGAAATGATGCAAAAGGAAAAGCTATCTGTATGAAACCGAATGAAGCTGACAACCAGAAAGAGGTGAAGAGGAAAGTCGATAGATTCCTGACAGTTCTCAAACCCTTGGGATGGGAACACAGTAAGTATTTCTGTCTTCTGAGCATTTTGATTCCGGTATGTTCCTCTTCTCAGAGTCAGTAAGTAATTCCCCTTTGCTTAAATGGTCCAGCTAGCCTCTTAGACAGATAAATTCTAACTCTTATCCATTAATGCTTTATGCTAAAATTTACAGGTCTAAAGAAAGTTATATTTTATGGTCTTCATCTACAAAAATCAGCGAACAGAAGTTTAAAAAGGAGGCCCGGTATATCATTCCTATCACCTCATGGTTCTCTTCCAATCCCTTTGCGGTAGTTCCAGAAAGTATTTAGTATGAGCAAAGCAGAGAGTTTAGCCCTCAGGCTTCTAGTGTACACACATAGAGAGGAGTGTAAATTAGTAAGAACTTCAAAGCTTTAATGTAAACAAATAATATGGGATAGAAGCATAAAGTCCATTAGTGACTGCTTGAGGCAAGGTATAGGGATGGCTAAAAATGGATATGGAGTATGTTCTAGGCTAGCAGATGTTTTTATAAAGTGAGATCAAAGATCACAATTGTCCTGGAAGTTTACTAAATAAATAGAGAATTATAGAGTTAAAAATGAATGAATTTATGAATGAACAAACCAATGTAGGTGTGAATCTTTTACCTCAATAAAGAAACAAAATCAGCAAATAAGCAAGCAAACACAGAAATAATGTAATGGGAGCATCTAAACCTCATCAACCAACAACCATCAACTGGATTTAGCAGTAGTAAAAGATTCTTGCCACAACTGAGGAAACTGAGGCAGAGACCTGCATTGGAACACTGAGCTCCCAAACTCGAGCTGGAAAGTGGGAGGAATGAGAATATGAGGAAAGAAGTCAAGATCATGATGGGTACAGCAACTGAAACAGTCTACCTAGCTAATGGGAGCTCACCAACTCCAGCCGGAATGGGAAGGAACAAACATAGGACCAAACAAGTCCCTCTGAATGTGGTTGACAATAACATGGCTAGGGCAGACAGAGGGGCTATTGGAAGTGGCACCAGGATTTATCTCTACTGCATGTTCTGGTTTTTGGGAACATATTCTCTTTGGATGGATACCTTGTTTAGCTTAGATATAGTAGGGAAGGTCTTGGACCTTCCCCAAAGCAATGTGCCTTACCCTCTCTAAGGAATGGATGGGGTGAGGTGGGAGGGTTTGTGTGGAGAGAATGGGAGGAGGGGAGGAAATGGGAACTTGGTTTACTATTTTTTAAAAATCTACAAAGAAAAACAAAACCACACCAAAAAAAATCTTGCTGCATAAGTAAACCTAGCTGTTTAGTTATTTTAAATTTTTTTAACGAAATATAAAAAATTTCTACCAAAACTGGCTTAGGAATATACTAAGAAAATACTTTTAAAGAAGGAATAGGATTTTGGAATCTAGTTCAAAGAATATATAAATGATCTTTGGAAAAATATAGAAAATTCCAATCACATTTTTATAGGAGTCCAGGTCCATGGGTAGTCATCTTAAACAGTATTCCCAGATAAATGCAAATGAGAAAGTACCAGGAGTGATACATTTCGTATTTCATCTGGGAACCTCATATATGCATATAAGCTTCCAGTGGCTTCCATTAATTAGCACATGAAGTTCAAAGGGCTGTGTGCATACATGATGTGTTGGAGTACAATTTGCTGTGGTGTAACTGGATATGAACTTTCTGTGAGCAATGAATAATACATGTCTAAAACCTTAAGATTTCACATGCTCTTTGATCCTGTCTTCCTTCTCTCCCTAGACTATTTCTTAATAAAAAAAACTGCATATGTTGAATACTTCTAAAAAATACCAACTTTAAAAAATAAAAGCAAAACATTTAAATTACACGTCTGTAAACATGAGCTGATTAAATAACCATGTATGTCATATCCATATAATAGCATTACAGATGCTTCTAAGTAATGATGAGGGTATATTCTGGGATAAATCTCCAGTAACTTGAAAATGCTATATGGCCAAATGTTTAATATCTTATGAGCTTTGTTCAACACAGTTCACTATAGGATATATTGTTTATTTTCATAATTATATTATCTGAAATTATGAATTTTAAGCACACAGTGTGAAAGAAGGATAATATATATATATATACATGTATATATATATATTCCTCAAAAATCACATTGACATTATTTTTGTGCCTATTTTTCTACATAGGCCATGACTATTGTATACTTGATTTTGAACCAGTAATTCAGGCAGAAAGTAACACGTCGAAAACTACAATATAAAAAGTTGTGCAAAATTCACCTATGGAATTATGTATGTAATATATAAGATTAATCCAGTATTACATTAATCACATATTTTGTTAGTGAAGCAACAATATACTATTTGTGAACAGAATGCCCCCAAATCAACATGATAAGGCTTTTAATATGGTATGCATTCAGAAGTACTATTGAATTAATGTTCAGAGACATGTTTACTAGAATATTACACTCAATGTATATGTGTGATAGATATGGGTATGGGTCAGGTGAAACAAGAATTATACTGGAGGATGCAAAGGCAGCTTTTCATGGGTAGTACTCAGAAAGGTCCAACATTCACCATGCCATACTAGGCCTCCCCACAGACAGCCTCTAAGAAAGCCCATCTGTCCTAAACCCATGGTAGCAGGAATATTTACATTTATACCAAGAAGGTAGTAAAAGCACAAGAATTCATAGGTGGTGTGTGCCTAGGTAGAGTTGATGAATTTGCGCTGTGACACCTAAAGACGTTATGAGAATTTCTAGAACAAAAACTCTTTATCAGTGGGGCACAGAGAAACTCAGACATAGTTCAGTAAGAGAGGGAAAAAGGCTAATTCTGTAAAAAAAAAAATTGGACTCCATTCTCAAACAGAATCAGCAAAATAAAGTTATTTCTGTCTAGGGTCAGGACCCAAAGACAATTTTCTCATGTCTATTGGTGTAACCCTTGTTCAGATCTTATTCAAGCAGACGTGATGATAAGTCACATGGGTGTGACTTCTCTGACATTCCTATGAGGTGATAAAACTACAGACAACTACAGAATACTGAGAGGAGGGTTTCCCAATTGGTTATCCAATACAACGTGGTCAGTCCTGAAATCATATACATGAAATCAACACACGGACTGATCAGATTGTACTTATCTATTTAGTAACATATAATAAGTATTTAACAGCAATTAATGTAAAAGAGGACATGGCTTTGAGAAAGAGCAGGGGAGCACATGTGAATGGTTGGAGGGAGAAAATGATAAGATTACATAACTAGATTTCTATCTTTTAAGTGCACTTGTTTCCATTTGGTAAGGAAATCTTGAATTGTTAAATTTGATACATCATGAGGACATATGCACGGCTGAGACTAGAGGTGGGAAATGGAGTAAGGAATAACGCAGCGGATAGTTGAAGGCTTGGGGAGGTGTATGAGGGAAACGCCAAGTATTATCAGAAATGCTATTAAGCTGTATCAGTTAAAAAAAATAGGAACATTAACAGGGATAGTAGGAGATGAGAAAAAAAATCAAATTAGGAGGGAAGAGTTACAGAATCCCCAAAATCCATCCTTTTTTTTTCCTCACCCATTATCTTTGGTTTCTTAAACCTTGAGGAGACCACACACCTCTGAAACATTTGTTTTTCTAGATCTCTGTACACCATTCTTAGGAGCTGGGCAGGAATGTGCATAGCCAAGGACCCCATGGTTACTCTGTAGTTAAGTGTAACACATTTCCTAGTAAATCTGTTTCTTGATATTCATCGGCAGTGCAATTTCTTACATGCATTCACTTCATTATGGTGATATCCAGCACAAAGAGAAGGAAAAGAGGGATTTCTCAGAATTATTACCCAAATGTTAATCCCTTGATTGTATATATATATAGCATATATGGTGTCCTTTAAAGTGTCTGGATGATGAATATCATTAAAGCTTCTGGTAAAGAGAACAAAGATTTCTTTTCACGATAAGTTTCCTAGTATGAAATCACTGTTTTCTTTCCAATGTACGTGGATTGTTATCAAGTATTATCTCAGGCATTTCAGGTGGGTCAATGCTTCTAATTATGGAGAAACTGATAGACACCATTCTCTCGTAAGAAAAAATAGGTTGATGATTCCTTCTTTACTATCAATCTCTAGTAACTCTGCTAAAGAATGGACCTTGGCTTGGTATTTGTAAAGGAAAAATCAGTTCCAGAGAAAATTATTAATAATCCATGGAGGTAGAAACCTCTTATTGTTAAGATAAGACAAAAACTGTCAAAGGGGACATTCAAGGATCGCCTAATATTTAGTACAAGCAGAAATCTTGCCTGAAATCTCTGTTCAAGCAGAAAATGAGCAGCCACCCAAGGTGATCAGATGGAAAAATGCCATCTAGGAATGGAAATTTCTCTCTCTCTCTCTCTCTCTCTCTCTCTCTCTCTCTCTCTCTCTCTCTCTCTTCTTTTCTTCCTTCCTTCCTTCCTTCTTTTTTCTTTCTCTCTTTCTCCCTTTTTTCCTTTCTTCCTTTCTTTTTTCTCTCTCTTGCTCCTTCCTTCTTTTCTCTTTCTCCCATCCTTCTTTTCTCTCTCTCTTTCTTTATTTCTCTTCCCCCTCCTTCCTTCCTTCTTCATTTTTTTATTAGTTAAAACAATATTCTATCTGAAATTGCCAGACTTGGGAAGCTCACAAGCATAGAACCAATACATTGCCCCGCATGTCTTCAGATTTTACAGTATGTAAACATCAGATGCTCAGATGTAGATACATACCCAGCAGAGACAGAGATTCTGTTTTCAGTCTTGGGTGAATTATTTTGAAGTTTCACAACATGTTGTTTAGAATGGAATCTTGCCCAAATAACAGTCTCTGGATTATTGTGAAGTTTATAAATGATACCAATATGCCCTTTTATTTGAAATTTTCAAAGCATCTTTTTAATCTGAACTCAAAGCATAGATCTATATCAATATCTGACTGTGTGTCTTGCCTCTCAGTAGTCAATGGGTACAAAGAAAATAACTCACACTAATAAAAATACCAATAATTTAGGAAAAAGCAAGCCTCTAATTCTAAAAGTAAAACCTTGAGTGAAATAAGAAGTAACAATTGATATAAGCATCTTCAAATAGTCGAAGAAGTGTTACAAGATGTAGACCTGTCTTTTGCTGGTGTCTTCAGGGAAGGAGTTGTTGATAGGACGACGCAAATGAGACATGGATTAGAAAAAAACAAGAAAACCTCTGGAAAAATTAGGATTCTTCATTGATAGGAAATGATGATTGGTTATTGATGCTGAAGAAAGTTCCAAAAATACTAAACACTAAACGAGAAAGATAACTCAGTGCAACCAAATTTGTCAATCTCTATATGGCTATGGGAAACCACCCTTGTCATCCTACAGTACAGAATGTATGACTTGGCAATAAAAATATTGCCAACCAAACTTGGCAATAAAAATATCTCTTAGTATAGTTTTAGTTCAATCCAAACCTCTGTGCCTGTTTGACCGCATATAGCAATAGGGAGACCAAAATTACAAAGCGAAATGTCATCAAAGCTTTTTAAAAAGTTTTTTATAGTGGAGAAGCACTAACGCCAGGGCAGAGGAAATGACAACTCACACACACACACACACACACACACACACATACACACACACACACACACACACACACACACTAAGTACTTGTTACAGAAAAATTGACCATAAGAAAATTGAGCAAAGAAATATATCCCAGAGAATTGCTCGGGAAAGAAACATGTCGATAAGGACTTCCCAGTGTGTTTTTAGAGAGACTTGTCACACAACTCAAAGAACTCAAGCCTGCAGGCTTGTGACCTTTTCCATTTGTTATAACAAAATAAATTAGTAATTTTGGAAATACAAATCTTATATAATTTACTATGCTGTTTGGCACTAAGTATAATTTCATGAGATTATTTTCTAGGTTTCCAAAAATTAAAAAAAAAAAACACCATTATCTATCTTCAAGTTGAATACAGTATCATGATAATTGACTTAAAATGAGACTCCACAAGGTGTGAACGTAGGAGATGATGACTATAGTTTGAGCATGCAGCTATGGCTTACCAGTGTTATCTACATTGTAATAGCACTTTGGTGGAACATTTAGACTTGCTAGGCTTCATTTCAACTTATAGAATCTATTCTTGAAGCGAAAACTATCATCACTTGTCACCACTGCCAGGACTGTCTGCTGTACTTTAGTGGTGCTTTACAGCTAATGTCACAACCACCCATCAAACATCAGCACAATGCACTTAACTTCATGGAGAATATTTGCATCTATGATTTCATCTTCACACTGGTCCTGTAAAGTAGGTGGAGCAAAGCTTATGAACTGAATTCCACTTAGGAGGAAAATGAAGTGATAATATATTGGTAGCAAAATCTAGACTAGGGGGTGTTTAGGTTGAGTGAAAAAGCGTGTAAGTAATTCTTTACCCATTCAAGCTTATCTGTGTGTGTTAAAACTAGTCCTTCATTCAAGTCAATAAATTACATAAGAACTAGGGGTGTTTTATATGCTGTTGAAGAAGAAAATACTATTATGGGCACTAATGTCAAATAAAATTACTTTCTTTGGCAAGGTATCTCAAATTAGTTGAGACTCTTCATTAACCTTATATAAAGACGGCAATCTCCTGAATGTAACACTGCTTATAAACATCGGCAGGGTAAAATTTCATCTTAAAACAGAGTGATTGCTTCTATTTCCTGCAATGTTTACACAGCAACTCCTGTGGAGTCGGTCTAAGAAAGAAATAGAAAAGAAAATCAATAGCAACTCTGAACTACAAAATAACCTTTTCCAGTCCTGGACCAAGATTCAAGATGGATTATTTGGTATGCATTTTCATACATATACACAAAAGGATATAGACATTTTAGTATTTACAAAACCATTTTGAAATAGTAATTAACACCATCCTGAATCAGTTTATAAAACCTAGAAACATAAATTACATAAACTCTGTCAAAACATATTTGATAGCATTATTGAAAAATCTTCACATCCTAAATAAATTCTTTTGAAATGGTAATTTCTCTTTCTCTTTTCATTTTCTCTCTCTTACTCCCAACATTCCTCCCTCTCTTTTGAAGGCGTAAGTCACAAACAATGCCACACCAATTTGGGATTATGATTAATGGGGTGGTATTTATTTAAAGGGGAAAAAACTTACAGATCACTGTCCCAGGCAGCAGCCCTCTATGCAACCAGGAAAGGAGTCTAGTCGCCAGCAGAGCAGGAAGTGAAGAGAGAGAGAAGAGGGAAGTGGCCGCTTTTTTAAAGGGAGAGAGACCACGCCCCAATGGGCTGGTATCTCAATAGCTATAGGCTGGAGGAACAGGAGGACCTCCCGCAACACTTCCCCCTTTTGTTTAAATAAAAGAGTTCTAAACCTACTATGAAATTATATACAATAAGTACAAATATCCTATTCTAACTAGCTTAGGTCTTGTATAATAAATAACTTGGCCAAGTCATGAGAGAAAGTAACTACATTTATGTAGTCTTCAACCCCATCAAAATCTGAGAAGGGAAATAATGTTACCTGGGTAATTAGGAAGTTCAGTAAAACAACTTCCAAAACATGCAACAAATCACAGAGACAACTAGCTACCTGGGCAATCACCCAAAGTCACGTTAGCAGCGTTGAAGCAACCAACTTTGGCTAAGGCCTAACATAACTGACATACCATTTTCAAAGGCAAGCAACTTTTCAAAACTATCTTACCCTGTCTTGGCAGGATATGACAGTCCTGTTTTATCCATTGATGCATGCTCTGTATCTCTCTCAGTGGTTGAGGTATGGGCATTTCTTTGCCCAAAGGCCAGTTCTGCTAAAAAGAAAGGCTCCAGGTGGAGTGTCTTTGGTGCTCAACATTCTCTCAGGAATAGAGCGGTGTTGCCAGGAGCAATTGTGTCTCACTACCACAAAACTCTGAGTTAGCTTAAAGGCCATTTTCTACAGCTCTTTGAAGAAGTTGAAGATTATCTATTTATACTGAGTATAATCTCTATATATCTAAAGAACCTGATTAGTCTAATTATAAATGACAAACTTAGATGACTATTAATCTATATAATTCTCAATATCTATCTAACTTAAAGACTAAGAAAATAAACTACTGTGAAACAAATGAGGACAATGACATCCAAAAATAAACAATGTGCAAATATACATTGCAGTAGGTAAATATATATCAATACACAAACATTATATAAGTATCTTAATCAGAGGTAGAAATGTACACTGCAATATGGTAAATATATGCACATTTTCTAAAATAAAAATGTTACAGGTCTTCTATGATAACTGCTACTCAACAGACAATCTTCTTTTACTATTTGTACATTGTTGTTCTTTACTATTAGATTTTCTGTTTTTTTCTTTTGTTTTCATGTTGTTCTTAAGTTATTATTTTAATACTAAAATAAATAAAATTAGCCATTTTTCTAGAAATTCTGAGAAAGAAAAACAACTTGCCTGCACATACCATTAAACAAAACCTAGCATTTTACTAACAAATCTCTGAAGTCATAAAAATTAGGATAAGTGATCAGTAGTCATTTGAGATCCATTAAGTCCACCCAAGGTGAGAACTAAATACTCTCTCCTCTTTCAAAGTATCCACAAGAAACAACTTGTTTCCACATCAAAACAATATTCTCTGCAGCTTCCAGAGAGATTAAAGAGGGCACAGATATAGTTGATATCAGTCTAAAGGTTATCAAAACTCTCCTTCCTCTAACACATTTCTTTTTTATTATTTCAGCCTAAGGGTTTCTGCCTTGGTATCAAATTCTGCTGAAGGTCTTAACAGTAAAATCTCCTGTACTGTCTTTTGTACTTGAGAATTGACATTTGCCCTTTTCTTATTATTTTTAT
The DNA here is from genome assembly GCF_037038515.1 of Microtus pennsylvanicus. Taxonomy (NCBI): domain Eukaryota; kingdom Metazoa; phylum Chordata; class Mammalia; order Rodentia; family Cricetidae; genus Microtus; species Microtus pennsylvanicus. The sequence goes on along the minus strand of NC_134586.1, from coordinate 109,678,423 downwards.
GAACACAATGCATACCGCAGAACTGATATAGAGATCAAAGGACAATTAAGGGAGTTTGTTCTCTTCTGCTGCTATGTGGGTCCTGGCTGTCTGTCAGGCAAATGCCTTGGCTGACTAGCCTGAGCATTCTCACTGCCATGTCCTTTGCTTTTGTCAGTAAAGATTCTTTCAACGTTATCTGGCCTAGCCGAAGCTCCGTACAACTAAAAATGCATCATTACTCAATGTGAATACAAAAATGTCTAAAAGCGCTTCGCTTTCTCTTGAAGTAGAATATATGTATTTCAAGTGACTCTGGATATTACTAATTTGGAAATGTAATCTGCTACTTCAATTACATTTAATAGGTAATTCAAATAAATGTAGGGATAAGTCCCGCCCCTTAGGGGGCGTGTTCGCCTCGGGCTAATGTCTGCCTATAAATTTGGCGAGCATGCTCCCAGCTGTCTCTTCTACTTTCCTGGTCTCCGCGGGAACGGTGGTTATGTAAGTCTATTTCTACATTAAAACTATATATATTTTTACAAACTGTCTGCATTCGTTTACGCCGCTACATTTTGGCGTCCAACGTCGGGCTATTTTGCCCCCCGACTCAAGCGGGTAGCCCGCTAGCTAACACAGCAACCTCCTGGGTGCTGTTTTTCAGTTCGTGACTCCGGCCCCAGTGCCGAGTCCGAGACATACTCGGCCACACAGGCCCATTCTGCCTGCCTTGGCTAAGTTTTACAGCGGAACCCCACTGCCTGAATTAGCGGAAGCTCAAGTACCTGCGATTTTGCAACAAAAGCTGCCACAGCGGCAGATTTGGTCTGACACAAAGTGACTTGGCAGGGCAGTGGTGGCGCACGCTTTTGATACCAGCACTTGGGAGGCAAGGGCAGGCGGATCTCTGTGAGTTTGAGGCTGGCCAGGCAGTGGTAGCACACGCCTTTAATCCCAGCACTTGGGAAGCAGAGGCAGGCGGATCTCTGTGAGTTTGAGGCCTGCCAGGCAGTGGTAGCACATGCCTTTAATCCCAGCACTTGGGAAGCAGAGGCAGACGGATCTCTGTGAGTTTGAGGCCTGCCAGGCCGTGGTAGTGCACGCCTTTAATCCCAGCACTTGGGAGGCAGAGGCAGGCCGATCTCTGTGAGTTCGAGGCCAGCCTGGTCTACAAGAGCTAGTTCTAGGACAGGCTCCAAAAACACAGAGACCAACAACTGGCAGGAACCGATCATTGCAGGTAAAAAATTTTTTCTTTTATAAATAAAATGTCTGAACACATTACTGTTCAAGAATTTAACAGTTTTTTTAATTGTACCATGTGGGAGATTTTACAAGAGGTGTCTGTCACGCCACCTCTATGGATCCTTCTGGGATTCGTAGTTTTCATTGGCACCAAATGGTTTGATAATAGAAATATGATAAAGTCTTTACGAGACGAATCCAGGATTCTTAAGGCAGAGATAGAACGCTTAAAAACAATTGAGAATGATAACAATCTTCTCAAGAATCAGTTTGAAGTTCTCCAGACTGATAACAATCTTCTCAAGAATCAGTTTGAAGTTCTCCAGACTGATAACAATCTTCTCAAGAATCAGTTTGAGGCTCTCCAGGCTGATGTTAAGGAGAAATTCATTACTATGGAAGAGGGAACAGCTGATCTGGATCGTAAGGTTCAGTCCCTCTCTGTAGGAACTGAAACATAGTGGCTGATATTAAGGAGAAATTCATTACTATGGAAGAGGGAACAGCTGATTTGGACAATAAGATTCAGTCCCTTTCTGTAGGAAATGAAATATTAACTGAGAGAATCAAAACTGCTGAATGTGACAATCGGATTTTGTCTAAAGCTTATGACAAATTGATGGAAAGATTGTCAATACAAGAAGGCACGGTTTATGCCATAAAAATTATGTCCAAAGATAAGATGTTATCTCTAACGGACAAACTTCATACTTTAGAATCCTCAATGAAGGCTTTGGAACATAATTCTGGACAGGAGATTCAGACATTGCAGAAGGCAATAGTGAATAGAATTGAAAAGATTGAGGAATTTCTAAATTCTGATGAAGAAGAGCAAAGGGTAGAAGGGCAAATTTTAACTACATCTGTGGGTAAATCTCTCCGGGACAATTTCCACAAAGCTCTACCGACAGCTCTATCTGCCTTTCCAGTAATAACAACAGAGAAAGTGGTTGGTTCCAGAAACCATAGGGTCATCAAGGAGGATACATGGGAGCCTGTCCGTATGAATGACCTCAAGGAAATTAAACAGGCTGTCATGACTTTTGGGATGCAAGCCTCTTTTGTTAAAGAGATGCTAAGATCTTGGGCCACGACAAACAGAGCAACCCCCTTGGACTGGCTCCAACTGAGCTCTGCAGTACTTGAGAGTGGACCACAATTGAAATGGCAATGCTTATTCAGGCAAGAGGCTAAACTCTTAGAACAGCAGGAAAAAGCAAAGGGAATTGACATTTCCCTAGATAAAATTCTAGGTGAAGGGCTCTTTTCCGACCCTCAGGAACAAGCTAATTTGGATGAAAACACACTCTCCATGTGTACTACAGCAGCCTTAAGGGCTTGGGACAGGGTACAAGACCCAGGACAGAGAATAGAATCATTTGTCAGAGTTAAACAGGGTCAGAGAGAACCCTTTAGTGACTTTTTACAAAGATTAACTAAGGCTGTACAAATAGGGATATCTGACCCAGAAGCAAGACGTATAATGATTGAGTCTTTGGCTTATGAAAATGCAAATGTGGAATGCAAAAGGATTTTGGGGCCTTTAAAGCTCAGATCAGCGCCTTTGGAAGAATGGGTCTTGCATACACTCAATGTTGATACATTTGATTATGGCACTGAAGCATGGGTAGAAGAAGCAATTTCCAATGGTAAAAGGAGACACCAGAATACCAAATGTTTTAATTGTGGCAAAATGGGTCATATGAAAAGGAATTGTAGACAACGGATTTTCAGAAATAATAATAATAATAATGCATCTTTCAGAAATAATAATAATAATGCATCTTCTAGAAATAACAGAAATAGGAGGACTCAGCCTTCAGGTTTATGTAGAAGATGTGGAAAAGGCAGACATTGGACGAATGAATGCAGGTCTACAAGAGATAGACAAGGCAACCTGATACAGTCGGGAAACGTGAGGGGGGGGGCCTCACAGGCCCCCATGGCAAACATGGTTCAGTCATATCCAGTTTCTGCAGAGAACATGCCTCATCAGGACAATTAGGAAGCCCCATGCCTACTGTTACAAGCAATAATGATCAGAAAGATAAGTTACGTGTGTTTTGGCAAACTTCTATAAATGATCAAAGACCTAAACTGAGAGTGTGTGTAAATGGCATTTTTATTACTGGCCTGCTGGACACAGGTGCTGATGTAAGTATCATTACCCCGGAATCTTGGCATCCGTATTGGCCTCTTCAGAATGTAAATGTTCAGCTCCTGGGAATTGGAACCCTATCTCGAGTAAGGCAGAGCATGAGATGGGTTGAATGTATAGGGCCAGAGGGACAAATAGGAAAATTAAAGCCATATGTAGCCAATATCGCAATGAATTTATGGGGTCGTGACCTATTACAACAATGGAATACCGAAATTAACATTCCTGCTACTTCTAGAGCCTATAGTTCTGAGAATAATATTAAAAGATATTACAAATGGAGAAAACCGGCCATTCGGGCTGTACAAGAACAAGCAATTGATGTCCCTTCAGAGATACCAACAGCCTTGCCTCTAAAATGGTTGACTGAGAAACCAATATGGACAAAGCAATGGCCTTTAGCTGAGGAAAAGTTACAGGCTTTAGAACAGCTGGTACAAGAACAATTAGATGCTGGACATATAGAAGAATCTACCAGCCCTTGGAATTCTCCTGTATTTGTGGTTAAGAAAAAATCAGGTAAATGGAGAATGGTGACAGATCTCAGGGCCATCAACAAGGTTATTCAACCTATGGGCCCTCTGCAATCTGGAATTCCTTTGCCCTCTTTATTACCAAAAGGATGGCCTCTCATAGTTATTGATTTAAAGGATTGTTTTTTCACTATACCTTTGCAAAAAGAAGATAGAGAAAAATTTGCCTTCACAGTGCCTACTTATAACAATTCTCAACCTTCGAGGAGGTACCACTGGACCATTCTCCCCCAGGGTATGTTAAATAGCCCCTCCCTGTGCCAATATTTTGTGAACCAACCATTGCAAATAATACGCAAGAAATTTCCCAAATCTATAGTATACCATTACATGGACGACATCTTGTTATCTGATTCAAACATGGATACCTTGAACAGACTGTTTGAAGAAATAAAGATACTTTTACCTAAATGGGGATTGCAAATCGCTCCGGAAAAGATTCAGAAGGGAGATTCTGTTAATTATTTAGGTTATAAAATAGGTTTGCAAAAAATTAAGACACAAAAAGCACAAATTAGGAGAGATCGCCTACGGACTCTTAATGACTTTCAAAGACTGTTAGGAGACATTTCCAGTCTACGACCAGCTATTGGAATAACACCTGATCTAATAATTCATTTGAACAAAACCTTGGATGGTGATAAAGATTTAAACAGTCCCAGAGAATTAACAGCTGAAGCAGAAAAGGAACTGACAATGATTGAGGAAAAATTACAACAGGCACATGTGGACAGGGTGAATCCAGAGCTCGATTGTATTCTTGTCATACTACCATCAAAAATTTCTCCTACAGGAATTTTAATGCAGAGAGATGATATTATTTTGGAATGGATCTTTTTACCACATAAACCAAGTAAGAAACTGAAAACTTATGTGGAAAAAGTCTCTGAGTTAATTATAAAAGGCAAGCTGAGACTTCGTCAACTAGCAGACATAGACCCAGCAGAAATTATAGTGCCCTTCACTGCTGATGAACTAAAGAAATTATGGGAAGATAATGAACCATAGCAAAGAGCTTGTGCTAATTTTTTGGGAGACATTAATAACAACTATCCAAAAAGCAAGCGGCTTAACTTCATAAAGAGAACTTCTTGGATTCTTCCTCGAATCGTCTGTGATGCTCCAATAACTGGAGCCCGTACATTCTATACTGATGCCAATAAATCAGGGAAGGCAGGTTACAAATCAGAAGACTTGGATAAGGTGGAACAAAGTCCGTATAATTCTGTCCAGAAGGCAGAATTATATGCCATTCTTATGGTGCTAAGGGATTTTAAAGAACCTATTAATATAGTTACAGATTCACAATACGCAGAAAGAGTTATTTTACATATTGAAACTGCTGAATTTATACCTGATGATACTGAACTAACCTCATTGTTTCTCCAGGTTCAAGATTTGATCAGGAACAGGCTTTGCCCTATGTACATAACACACATCCGATCCCATACGGGTCTGCCAGGTCCTCTAGCACAAGGTAATGCAGAAATTGATCAATTACTGATTGGTAGTGTGCTACAAGCCTCTGAATTTCATAAAAAACATCATGTTAATAGCAAAGGTTTGAAGAAAGAGTTTTCAATTACATGGCAACAAGCGAAGGAGATTGTAAAGAAATGCCCTACTTGCTCTTTCTATAACCAAACGCCACTGCCTGCAGGGGCTAATCCAAAGGGCACCCAAAGGAATGAAATCTGGCAGATGGATGTGTTCCACTTTACAGAATTTGGCAAATTAAAATATGTTCATCACACCATTGACACATATTCAGGCTTTCAGTGGGCAACTGCTTTAAGTTCAGAAAAAGCTGATTCAGTAATCACTCATTTATTAGAAGTCATGGCTATCATGGGTATACCTACACAAATAAAAACGGACAATGGTCCTGCTTATGTTTCTAGGAAAATGAAACGGTTTTTTGATTATTACAATATCAAGCATGTTACAGGTATACCATACAATCCTCAGGTCAAGCAGTCATAGAAAGATCAAATCGAACTATAAAAGATATGTTGAACAAACAGAAAGGGGTGGAAAACACCCCCAGAAATAGGCTACATAATGCTTTGTTAACCTTGAATTTTCTCAACGCTAATGAGAAGGGAACAACGGCTGCAGAAAGACATTGGATAATGGAAAAGTCTACTGAACTAAATCAACCAGTTTATATCAAGGATGTGCTGACCTCACAATGGAAGCCAGGATATGTGCTACGTTGGGGAAGGGGTTTTGCTCTTATCTCCACAGGTGAGGAAAAATTGTGGATACCATCAAAATTAATAAAGGTTCGGTTTGAAGAAGAGAAGCCACTTGGAAAAGATAAATAAAAATTCTTTCATAAGGATGGCGAACATACTGAAGGTAAGAAATACAGATAGGTTTGGAGGCAGGTTTCTTTTCTTATCTCCACAGGAAAATACTCATCTTCAAAGAAATTGAGGGACCCTGAATATTTAATTACTGATGGATGGACACATTTTGTAAGTATTAATTTTTATTTATATATCTTATTAAACATTTATAAATATATAGAGCTGGTTTTGAAGTTGGACTCTGGCTCAGTCCTTCTCCAATTCCAAGCCTGTTAGTAAGAGAAAAACCCAGAGTTTCTGGAGTTTCTGTCTCATGTCAAGAGCCATGAAATGGGACAGAAAGAAATATGAGTTTAGAAAACATCCTTGCTTTTCTTCATATCTATCATACTTTTCATTGAATATATATATCATGCCTTTTATTGAATATATATGTATGTATATATATGTCTATATGATTAATATTTAAGTTTTTCACAACAAACAATGAGTTTTTCCCGAAGTGACGTTTGAAGTTTCCAGGAAGAAGATGGGGCCCCACAACAACAGCTCTACCTGGTTGATATGACGTCATGATACTGATAGCGCTACTACAAGACCTGTTTTGGATACCAGCTGCACAAGACGATCCCAACTTGGTTAGCTGAAATGGTGCACATCTTGTACAACATTCTGGCCAGACCTCCACAAAATACTCAGAGACTATTTGCAATTTTAAAAGATATTGATCTTGAAATTTAACCATCATTTTACTTTCACAGGATCCCCCAGAAAGAACGTCGCCCCCATGACAGCTGGAAGTAATTCTAGAGGACGACGTCCCCTCTCCCAGTAAAGTTTACCCCTGGGTTTAGGGACATCATTTAGGGGTTGGGAGGTTGGGGGAGGAATTTTATAAGCTCAGGGATCATTTTGAAAAAAAAAAAAAGAGGGAATGATGGGATTATAGATTTATAATTGTGAGTTACTGCTTTTAGACAAATATATTGGTATCAATTCTTGTATATTGAAACAAAGTTAAATTATACTGACTATTGTATGCATGCATGTTTCTATGTCTGTTTAAAACATTTTTATGTATTGACATATATTGTATTGATATATATATTGTATACATTTACCATATTGCAATGTACATTTCTACCTCTGATTAAGATACTTATATAATGTTTGTGCATTGATATATATTTACCATATTGCAATGTATATTTGTACAGTGTTTACATTTGGAGGTCATTATCCTCATTTGTTACACAGTTGTTTATTGTCTTTGTCTTTAAGTTAGATAGATATTGAGAATTATATAGATAAATAGTCATCTAAGTTTGTCATTTATAATTAGACTAATCAGGTTCTTTAGATATATAGAGATTATACTCAGTATAGATAGATAATCTTCAACCTCTTCAAAGAGCTGTAGAAAATGGCCTTTAATCTAACTCAAAGTTTCGTTATAGTGAGACACAATTGCTCCTGGCAACACCACTCCATTCCCGAGAGAATGTTGAGCACCAAAGACACTCCACCTGGAGCCTTTCTATTTGGCAGAACTGGCCTTTGGGCAAAGAAATACCTATACCTCAACCACTGACACAGATACAGAGCGTGCATCAAAAGATAAAACAGGACTGTCATATCCTGCCAAGACAGGGTAAGATAGTTTTGAAAAGTTGCTTGCCTTTGAAAATGGTATGTCAGTTATGTTAGGCCTTAGCCAAAATTGGTTGACTCAACATTGCAAACGAGACTTTGGGTGATTGCCCAGGTAGTCAGTTGTCTCTGTCAATTGTTGCACATTTTGGATATATCTTGTTTGTTGAGTAGTGTTTATTCCCTTCTCAGATCTTTGACTGAGTTGAAGATTATATAATTGTAGTTACTCTTTACATTATTTGGACTCCTTGAGATAGAATGTTTAGCAAAGCTTTTGTTCTCAATATTGTTTGTTATATTTATTATTTGTTGTTATTGTATGTAGTTGTATTTGGTTTAGTTCTGTCTTATTTAGACAAAAAGGGGAGATGTAGGGATAAGTCCCGCCCCTTAGGGGGCGTGTTCGCATCGGGCTAATGTCTGCCTATAAATTTGGCAAGCTCCGCGCTGTCTCTTCTACTTTCCTGGTCTCTGCGGGAACGGTGGTTCTGTAAGTCTATTTCTACATTAAAACTATATATATTTTTACAAACTGTCTGCATTCGTTTACGCCGCTACAAATAAATTTTTCACAGATGTAGTTTAATGGGTGCTACCTGGCACAATAACAGAAGAAACTCCTTAAGTATAGAAATGGCGAAGGTTGCTTTCTCCTGTTTCTGTTAAAATATTTGGATTGGTTCACATATACATAGGAATCAATCAGTGGTCAAGTTAGTCCCTCTGTTGCCTAAGAGCTAAGAATCTTAGAAACAAATTTACCGCTTAGAAGAAGTATGAGTCTAGGAATGTTACGACGGATTATCAAATGTGGATTTTCCAGCTTCTTTCTTTGGCACCTAAAGGATAAATACTATGACTAAGTTACACTTCATATTCAAAATAGCATATGGCCAAATCTCCATCGGATGTTGTGATCATCAGTATTTACCAATTACAACTCCCTTTTATAAACATAATCTTTGATCTATATAAAACGATTTGAGAGTTGACAAAGATACAATGCATTACTAAAATAATGTAGACATCTGTCCCTCTATTTCATACTAGTTGTGTTAAATTTCTTTAGAAAGAATCACTAATATTTGGTGCACAGATGGGGTTGATTGCATGGCCCTTTCAGAACCTGGGAAGTAATGAGGATCTCTGAAGAACTTGTGAGCCTGGTACATTCTTGACCCTTGAGGTATGGGGTTAAACAAGAAGAGAAGTGGATGCCTAATCCTCCATGTAGGTTTCCAAAAGCAAAAGGCTGATGAACTGTCTATGAAAGCAGCTGAGAAGCACATTCCTCTTTCAGTTTTGCATCCTCCGGAGGTTAATGAAGAAGATAAACTTCATGTGTATTTCTGTAGTGCAGAAAGTGGGTGAATCATGGTGCTGTTCAGCTAAAGAGCTCAGGGTAGACGGAAGGATGTGAACACTGGGAATACCAGGAGTAAGCCTGTGTGGTAATATTCTGAAATAGCATATCTTTAGTCAAACCTTAGTTCTAACAAGATTTCGGGGGATTTTGTAAACTAACTTAAACTTCTGGAAACTTAGTTTTCTTCTCTACCAGATGAGAAATACAAGCTATAACTCACAGATTTCATCAAGAATACATCAGACAGTCTTTTGGGGAACAGGTGAAGGGACTGCAGCACACGGACGCTGGTGTTACTATTCCATGAGTATTCACACCACCAGCATTCCTGTTTTTGCCATCCTACAAGCTGTACACATCCTGCGGCCAACTAGAGTCTCACACAGATTGGGGGTTTGTGGATTTCCCAGAGAATCTGCAGTCAGCAGAATTTATGAATGACCCCAAATGACCCTTAACCGTGTATAACTCTTTCCCCTCTTAAAGCAGGTAAAATCTGTAGATACAATGATAATATCCCTCCAATACTACATGTATACATGCAAGCACATAAGCATTTATGCAACAAAAGAAGATTAATAGGTTGAGTCTACCCTAGTGAACTGAGCTCTTTAGAAGTGGAATTTTTTTTCTTCAAATGTTGCTAAAAATAAAAGTAAGAAAATTGAAGACCTTGAGAAAAGCCAAAAATACCTTTTTTTTTTTTTGGAAGAGGAAGAGGGTCATGTAAGCAGAAATGTAATGGATTCTACATGGGATCCCTACTGGCTAGCAAGTAAACAGAGACCTTGGAACTATATATCCTGAAGGAATTATGTTCTGTTGAAAAACAGAAAAAAAAATTAGAAAAGTAGTTGAATCCAAAACTTCTGATAAGACCACAGTCTAGTTAATACCATAGACTCTGCCTTAAGTGCCCAAGGCAGAAAATATGTCTAAGCTTCCCTGAACATCTGTTACATAGAGTCATGATAGATAAGCAGAAGTTGCTTTAAGGCTTTGACTTTGTGATACTCAAGCTATATAAAATCAGTATCTATTATTGTACCAAATATTAGGTTGCCTATCTGTTGAGTAGTTAAAAGTGTCAAGGTTGCTATGGGATTCAGAACACTTAAAGTTGTGCAAATTGAAGATACAGGGATAACTTTTCTGGTGATACAGATTTAAGATGGAGATCACCATAAGGCAGGTGAAGAGGGTTGCTAAGAAAGTTACTGGTCAACCGGAATATTCTTCTCTCATCAGCACAGAACTATACAGCTGATGATTTGCACTGGCTTAGAAGCAGTTCTATCTCTAGAACCTTAATTAAAACAATCAAAAACCAAAACATCAGTGAAACAGAGGACTCAGTGATATTTCAAAATTAGCTTTGTAAGAATGTAGTATGAGAACGAGCTGATTCTGCCAGCTTTCTGAGCCACTGAAATGTGAGCTCAATAGGACTATTCAGACTGATGTATATAAAGAAATCTATTACATAGTAATATATGCTACAGAGGTTGTGACCTATAGGTTGAATATCATTTGTAGAAATACATCCACTAAGGGTTCACGAAGAAACTGGCATATGCTGTCAGGAAGTAGCTTGTGTGAGGACTGAACAGAATAGGTGGATTAAGTGGTGACTATAAAGAAACAGTCCTTGGAGGTACTGAACATACCTGCTGGTGAAAGCGCTGTGGAGTTTTTAATCATCAGCAGGCAGGCAGGATGAAAGCTCAACACTAATATAACCTGGTCATCAACTTCCATGGTTTAATTCCATGCTGGTGAAATAAGGATTACTGATGGTGAACTAATACTTATGGTGCTAAAGGGGAGCATCCAGAAAAACTTAAAAGACTTTCCTGATCAGTAATTTAGATGGATCTCTGGGAAGGAAGTGCTTGTACAGTGCCTCAACACTGAATACCATGTAAAAAAAAAAGAAGAGAACATTAATGATTAGCTAAAATGAACCTGGGGAGATTATCAAGTCCACTCCCTGTCTCTCTTCCTCCCACACAGTTTAATATCTTACTGTTCTCTCACAAAAAAGAAGATACCTCTTACTTTAGTCTACCTCTAGGGAGTGGGCACAGAGAGGCCCTTTTTGGGAACTTAATTATCCTTCCTTGTTGTGGGAGGTCCTCCTGTTCCTCCAACCTATAGCTGCTGAGATACCAGCCCATTGGGGCGTGGTCTCTCTCCCTTTAAAAAAGCGGCCACTTCCCTCTTCTCTCTCTCTTCACTTCCTGCTCTGCTGGCGACTAGACTCCTTTCCTGGTTGCATAGAGGGCTGTTGTCTGGGACAGTGATCTGTAAGTTTTTTCCCCTTTAAATAAATACCACCCTATTAATCATAATTCCAAACTGGTGTGGCATTTTTGTGACTTACGCCTCAGTTGGCACCCAACGTTTGGTTTTAGAACCTTTCCTTTCCCCTTTCCCCACTCGGCTGCTGGCCATGAGTTCGCCTTAGCGGGAGGCCCCCTTCCTCAGCCACTGACTGTGCCTTGCAGCAGCGGCCTTGGCCTCCCCACGTGGATTTAAACTCCACAGGCCTGCATAGTCTCTGCCCGCGTGGTTTGCTCTTTTCTGAGTCATTTTTAAATCTCCCTTGCAAGCACAGCTCTTAAGTGGCTCAAACCAGAGCACGCAGTTGCTGAAAGCTGCAACCCCTCAGGGTGACTCTGTCACATGGAGGCATAAGCGGCTTCCAGGTTGCTCTTCTCTACCCCTGGATTCTGGGTTTCTGGTTCCATCTCTGGAATTGATTTAATTACATTTACTTTGTTGAGAAACTTGCACTTTCCAGTTTTTAACATCTACGAATGCACTGAAACAGGACCCCGTTTTCATCGTGACTCGGTAACAGCGCAACCTGCTGGATAATAGGTAATATGGCAGTTTTCATTTCTAACGCAAATTTTACACCTTTGTTTTCACTAATACAATGGATTAGTAAATTCATATTTACTAATACAATGGATTACGTCATACAAGGTTTATATGATTATGGGGATACCTTAATTTGCTTGTTACTAGGTTTCAGTTTTCTTTTTCATATTCTATCATTAAGGAAGAATATGGCACTCCTAAGAATGATAGAATCTTTATGTACTAATAATGAACAGAAGAATATGGCACTCCTAAGAATGATAGAATCTTTACGAACTAATAAGGAACAACGAATTGACAGGATTAAAATTATTGAAAATCAGAGGTTATCTGAACAAGTGGATACTATGACAGACAAAATTGACTCCATATTAAGGGTATTAGAAAGTTACCTGAAAGGGTTCAGGCTATTGAATTTGACGTTCAGACTTTATCACAAAGTTTTGATAAGGTAACAGACAGAATGTACCTCCAAGATGAGAATCTACATAATATACAAGAAAAGTTTAAGGAGTACATGTTATCTTTGAAGGAAAAAATTAAAGCTTTGGAATCACAGGTGCAGAATGGGGGCCAAAAAATTGATGCCTCAGTGAAATCACTGGAAATATATATAGGTCAGGAGATTCAGGATTTAAGAGAGACAATGATAAAAAGACTTGAAAAGATTGGAGAAACTATGGCAGCTGGTGAACAGAGTAAGGAGGCACAAGGACAGGATACAATGCCTCCACCAGCTATTAGAACTGACTTACCCAGGGTTCTAGCAACATACCCTATACTTAATTCTGACAAAGCGTCAACTTCTAAAGGCTCAAAGGGAGTCAGAGAAGCTAGATGGACGCCAATAGCAATGAATGATCTGAAAGAAATTAAGCAAGCTGTTGTTAAGTTTGGCTTGCACAATGCATATGTAAAGGAAATGATAAGGACTTAGGCTTCTAATGCTAGAGCTACCCCCCCCCCCCATGATTTCCATCAGTTAGTGTCTGCAGTTTTAGATAATGGACCTTCCTTGATGTTTGGAATTTATTTCAGAGAAGAATCCAAACATATGGAACTGCAAGGAAGAGCAAAAGGTGTTGAGGTTTCCCAAGATCAAATTCTTGGTGCAGGAGAATATGCTGATCCACAAGTCCAAGCTGAGACGTTTAGCTATAATGATGAATCTTGGGTAGGAGAAGCAATTTCCAAAGCAATGAGGAGACATCAAACTGCCAGGTGTTTTAATTGTGGTAAATTAGGACATTTGCAAAGGGATTGGAGGCAAAGAATTTCTAGGAATAATATCTCTTCTGGGAATGACAAAATGAGGAGACCTCGGCCTTCAGGTATATGTAGGAGATGCGGTAAAGGCCGGCATTGGTCCAATGAATGCAGGACAACAACAGACAGACGGGGCAATCTGATATCATCGGGAAACTCCTTGGGGGGCCTCTCGCAGGCCCCCAAGCCAACAGTGGCTCAGTCATTCCCAGTCACAGTGGAGAATGTGCCTCACCAAGAAAATTAAAAGCTCCAATTTCTGCTGTAAAAAGTAATACTGGTGTAAATGATGAATTACATGCGGAGGATGAGTCAAAAAACCCAGTAGGACAGAGTAAACATATATTTTGGCAGACTTCTATTAATGATCAAAGACCAAAGCTAAGAGTCTGTATAAATGGCACTTTTATTGAAGGCTTATTAGACACGGGGGCAGATGTAAGTTTCATTACCCCAGAATCTTGGCATCCGAATTGGCCTCTTCAAGAGGTAGATGCTCAGTTCCTGTGAAATGGAACCCTATCTCATGTAAAATAAAGCACAAGATGGGTTGAATGCATAGGGCCTGGATAGGAAGACTAAGGCCATATATAGCCAATATTGCCATAAATTTATGGGGCCGTGACCTGCTACAGCAATGGAATACCCAGATTAACATTCCTGTAGTTCCAGGAACTCATAATTCTGGGAAGGATATGATGAGGTGTTATGGAAAAAGATCACCAGCCATTCAGGCTGTACAAGAACATACAGCAAATACCAAACCTTTAGAGGTACCAACAGCCCTAACTTTAAAATGGCTAACTGAGAAGCCAATATGGATCAAACAGTGGCCTCTAGCTGAAGATAAACTACAGGCATTGGAACAGCTGGTGTAAGAGCAACTAGATGCTCACCATATTGAAGAATCAACCAGCCCTTGGAATTCTCCTGTGTTTGCTGTGTAAAAGAAATCTGGTAAATGGAGAATGGTGACAGATCTAAGAGCTGTCAACAAAGGAATTCAACCTATGGGCCCACTACAATCTGGAATTCCTTTGCCTTTTCTGTTACCAAAAGGATGGCTTCTTATAGTTATTGATTTGAAAGATTATTTTTTCACTATACCATTACAAGAAAAGGATAGAGAAAAATTTGCCTTCACAGTGCCTACTTATAATAATTCTCAGCCTAATAGGAGATATCAATGGGCTGGCCTCCCACAGGGTATGCTCAATAGTCCTACATTGTGCCAATATTTTGTAAGTAAGCCATTGGAAATAATTCATAAACAATTCCCCAAGTCCATAATTTATCATTACATGGATGACATCTTGTTATCTGATTCAAATAAAAATACTTTAGAAAGGATGTTTGAAGAAGTAAAGAAAGTCTTGCCTAGGTGGGGATTACAAATTGCCCCTGAAAAGATTCAAAGAGGAAATTCTATTAATTACCTAGGTTACAGAATAGAGTTAGAGAAAATTAAAATGCAAAAGGCACAAATTAGGAGAGACCAGTTAAAGACTCTTAATGACTTCCAAAGATTGTTAGGAGACATTTCCAGTCTACGACCAGCTGTTGGGATAACACCTGATCTAATAGTTCATTTAAACAAAACCTTAGATGGTGATAAAGATTTGAATAGTCCAAGAAAACTGACAGCTGAAGCAGAAAAGGAACTGACAATGATTGAAGAAAAATTACAGGAGGCACATGTGGATAGTGTGAACCCAAATCTTAGCTGCATCCTAGTCATATTGCCTTCCAGAATTTCTCCTACAGGGATTCTAATGCAGAGGGAAGATATTGTTTTAGAGTGGATATTTATACCTAATAAACCAAGTAAAAAATTAAAAACTTATGTGGAAAAAGTCTCTGAATTAATTATAAAAGGTAAGCTGAGACTTTGTCAATTAGCAGGTATAGACCCAGCAGAAATTATAGTGCCTTTTACTACTGAAGAAATAAAAAAAGTTATGGGAAGACAATGAACCATGGCAAAGAGCTTGTGCTAATTTTTTGGGAGAAATTAATAGCAACTATCCCAAAAGTGGTAGACTTAACCTCATAAAAAGAACTTCTTGGATTCTTCCTAGAATTGTACGTGATGCTCCAATAACTGGAGCCCATATGTTCTATACTGATGCAAATAAATCAGGGAAAGCAGGTTACAAGTCAGATGAATTGAGTAAGGTGGAACAAAGCCTTTATAATTCTGTCCAGAAGGCAGAATTATATGCCATTCTTATGGTGCTAAGGGATTTTAAAGAACCTCTTAATATAGTTACAGATTCACAATATGCAGAAAGAGTTATCCTGCATATTGAAACCGCTGAATTTATACCAGATGACACAGAGTTGACTTCATTGTTTATCCAGGTACAAGACATAATCAGGAACAGGCTTTGTCCGATGTACATAACACACATCAGGTCCCATACAAGTCTGCCTGGTTCTCTAGCCCAAGGCAACGCTGAGATTGATCAGTTATTGATTGGAATTGTGTTGCAGGCCTCAGAATTTCATAAGAAGCATCATGTTAATAGTAAAGGCCTAAAGAAAGAATTTTCCATCACTTGGCAACAAGCTAAGGACATTATAAAGAGATGTCCTACTTGTTCTTTCTATAATCAAACACCATTCCCTGCAGGGAGTAACCCAAAGGGTACTACGAGAAATGAAATCTGGCAGATAGATGTGTTCCACTTTATGGAATTTGGTAAATTAAAATATGTACACCACACCATAGACACATATTCAGGTTTTCAATGGGCTACTGCCCTGAGCTCAGAAAAGGCTGATTCAGTAATCACACATTTATTGGAAGTTATTGCCATCATGGGTATACCTGCACAAATAAAGACAGTTAATGGTCCAGCATATGTATCTAAGAAAATGAAACACTTTTTTGATTATTATAATATAAAACACATTACAGGTATACCAAATAATCCTACAGGTCAGACAGTTATAGAAAGATCGAATCGTACTATAAAGGATATGCTGAAAAAACAGAAAGGGACCGAAAATACCCCCAGAAATAGATTACATAATGCTTTATTAACCTTGAATTTTCTTAACGCTAATGAGAAAGGAACTACAGCAGCAGAAAGACATTGGATAATGGAAAAGTCTGCTGAACTAAATCAACCGATTTATTTCAAAGATGTGATGACCTCTCAATGGAAGCCAGGAGATGTGCTATGTTGAGGAAGGGGTTTTTCTCTTGTTTCCACAGGAGAAGAAAAATTGTGGATACCATCAAAATTAATAAAGTTTTGATTTGAAGAGGAGAAACCTCTTGGAAAGGAGAAATGACAACTCATCCACAATGATGATATTCATACAGGTGGTAAGAAAAACATATAGAAAAAAAAGAAAAACATATAGAATGGGTGCAGTGTTCTGTTCTTATCTCCACAGGAAAACATTCATCTTTGAAAAATTCAAGCGACCCTAGATGTTTGGATACTGACAGATGGAAAAATACCTGCCCAATAGGAAATATCAAGAAAACTGAATGGGTTGTGTAAGTAATATTAAACCATATTTCTAAATTTATAAAGCTGGTTTTGAAGTTGGACTCTGGCTCAGTCCCTCTCCAATTCCAAGCCTGTTAGTAAGAGAAAAACCCAGAGTTTCTGGAGTTTCTGTCTCATGTCAAGAGCCATGAAATGGGACAGAAAGAAATATGAGTTTAGAAAACATCTTTGCTTTTGTTCATATCTATCATACTTTTCATTAAATATATCTATCATGCCTTTCATTGAATATATATATATATATATATATATATATATATATATATATGTCTATATGATTAATGTTTAAGTTTTTCACCATGAACAATGAGTTTTTCCTGAAGTGGCATTTGTAGTTTCCAGGAAGAAGATGTCCCCCCATAACAACAACTACACCTGTTTGATATGATGTCATGATACTGATAGCGCTACTACAAGACCAGCTTTAGGTACCAGCTGCACAAGACAGTTCCAACTTGGTTAGCTGAAATGGTGCACATCTTATACAACCTTTTGGCCAGACTTGCACAAAATATTCAGAGACTATTTGCAATTTTAAAAGACATTGATCTTGAAATTTAACGATCATTTTACTTTCACAGGACCCCCAGAAAGAACGTTGCCCCCATGACAGCTGGAAGTAATTCTAGAGGACGACGTCCCCTCTCCCAGTAAAGTTTGCCCTTGGGTTTAGGGACATCATTTAGGGGTTGATTATGATTAGTATACGATTGAGGGTTGGGGGAGGAATTTTATAAGCTCAGGGATCATTTTGAAAAAAAAAAGAGGGATGATGGGATAATAGATTTGTAGTGGGTTACTGTTTTTAGACAAATATATTGGTATAGATTCTTGTATATTGATATAAAGTTAAATTATATTGACTATTGTATGCATGCATGTTTCTACCTCTGTTTAAAACATTTTTTATGTATTGACATATATTGTATTGATATATATATTGTATATATTTACCATATTGCAGTGTACATTTCTACCTCTGATTAAGATACTTATATAATGTTTGTGTATTGATACATATTTACCTACTGCAATGTATATTTGTACATTGTTTATATTTGGAGGTCATTGTCCTCATTTGTTTCACAGTCGTTTATGTTCTTAGTCTTTAAGTTAGATAGATATTGAGAATTATATAGATTAATAGTCATCTAAGTTTGTCATTTATAATTAGACTAATCAGGTTCTTTAGATATATAGAGATTATACTCAGTATAGATAGATAATCTTCAACTTCTTCAAAGAGCTGTAGAAAATGGCCTTTAAGCTAACTCAGAGTTTTGTGGTAGTGAGACACAATTGCCCCTGGCAACACCACTCTATTCCCGAGAGAATGTTAAGCACCAAAGACACTCCACCTGGAGCCTTTCTTTTTGGCAGAACTGGCCTTGGGCAAAGAAATGCCCATACATCAACCACTGAGAGAGATACAGAGCATGCATCAATTGATATATCAGAACTGTCATATCCTGCCAAGACAGGGTAAGATAGTTTTGAAAAGTTGCTTGCCTTTGAAAATGGTATGTCAGTTATGTTAGGCCTTAGCCAAAGTTGGTTGCTTCAACGCTGCTAACGTGACTTTGGGTGATTGCCCAGGTAGCCAGTTGTCTCTGTGATTTGTTGCATGTTTTGGAAGTTGTTTTACTGAACTTCCTAATTACCCGGGTAACATTATTTCCCTTCTCAGATCTTTGATGGGGTTGAAGACTATATAAATGTAGTTACTTTCTCTCATGACTTGGCCAAGTTATTTATTATACAAGACCTAAGCTAGTTAGAATAGGATATTTGTACTTATTGTATATATTTTCATAGTAGGTTTAGAACTCTCTTATTTAAACAAAAGAGGAGGTGTTGTGGGAGATCCTCCCATTCCTCCAGCCTATAGCTATTGAGATACCAGCCCATTGGGGCGTGGTCTCTCTCCCTTTAAAAAAGCGGCCACTTCCCTCTTCTCTCTCTCTTCACTTCCTGCTCTGCCAGCGACTAGACTCTTTTCCTGGTAGCATAGAAGGCTATTGCCTGGGACAATGATCTGTAAGTTTTTTCCCCTTTAAATAAATACCACCCTATTAATCATAATCCCAAATTGGTGTGGCATTGTTTGTGACTTACACCTTCACTTCCTTGCAGGAATCCTCTCTCTTTGTAAGATGGCACAAAATCCATTTGATATTGATTACATCCATACCCATTTCAAAACACATTTGTGTGTTATAAGATTTTAAAATGCAACTATGATAATTCTATCTGGTGGGATTAGCAGCCAGGACAATGTTACCCATTACAGGCAATAAACATTTGCTTTTCCTGGGAAAACAATATTATTAAATTTGTCACATTATTTCTATTTATTTAATATTTAAAGGAAAAAAGTTTTTTTAAAGGACAAATGGAACTGCATCACTTTATTTATAATATTTTGATTGAGTATTTTTAAGATAATAGTTTTCAAATTTGACTGTATACTGGAATCAACCTTTAACAAACTCCAATTCCTGGGCTTCAATTCCTTAAAAATTCTTAGTTAACTGACTTTGTCATCTGCATATATAAATAGAGTCAAAACTCCACCATAACACACACAACTTTAATCCAACGTTTATACTCACAGAAATACATTCAACTGCCATTTTAATTATGAGAAATCAGTGCCTGAAAGCCAAGAACATTCCAAACTGAAAGTTGTGTTGGCTATGTGTGGTTAAGCTGAGATGAGGTACATTTGAACCATCACAGTTTTGCCTTTCGAAATAAGGGTTCATTTAAGGTAGCCTTGGTATGGGAAGGGGAGGGAGAAGGCATGAGAGAAACTATTAGAGAGGAAGTTATTGGAAAGACCATGGGATTGTTAGAGCTTTGGTTTCTTCTCTGTCTTCCCTTTTCTTATTTTCTCCCTCATAAACATATTGATGAATACACCAATTGGAATACTTAAAGGTTACCAGCTTCCCCAGTCTAGAAGTCTAGAGTAAGTTGTTTGCTGCAAACATGACAAATTACACAAACTACAAGGCTGGGGTCCAAACTCCAAATTTTACTTTTAGGTTTATTTTGCTTTACATATATTATCATTTGCCTCTGTGATTGTATGTATATGTACACATTAATGCATAAGTACATGTACGTGCCTGATGTATGCATGTATATATAGGTATGCATGTATATATGTGTGTGTGTGTGTGTGTGTGTGTGTGTGTGTGTGTGTGTGTGTGTGTATGTGTGTGTATAAGCACAATGTCCTGCCTGGTACATGCTGAAGTCAGATGAGGATGTCAGATCACCAGCAGTTGGAGTCATGGATGGTTGTAAATGACCATGTGGGTGCTGGGAGTTGAATTGCAGTGCTCTGTAAGAACAACTAATGTTCTTGACCACTGGTCCTGTCTGCAGTCCCCAAACCCACCTCCCATCAGGTGCTTCTGGACCAAATGGCTGCCAAACCATAAGAATCCTATAAGTTCAGGCCCAGAAGAAAACCTGCAGGTACCCTCTCAAGAGCTAGTATATGCAAGACTCCTGACTGAATTTCCAGGTGGCTCATGGCAATGTCCACTCTTTCTTAACATATCCATTCTCTCTACAAAAACAAACAAACAAACGAACAAACAAAAAACTGTCTTTTTCCTTCCAGGGCAATAGCCTAGTCCACTCTTCATAAATGCAGGCGTTCAAGTGAGTGTAGCTGGATATGTGGGAGAATGTTTACTGATGTTATTAGAAAATATACTATTAATCCTAAACTGTAGTAAACTTGTACTCTGTGTAGTATGTAATATATATTTGCTAATTTAAGTGGGATGATAATATTTTTATTTTATAGCTTAGAAACCCAAGAGCCACAGACTTTTAAACACGTGGTGGAAATTACAATAAGCAACAAGACTATCAAGACTTATTAAACATAAAAACTTTCTCCCAAAAGTTTCTACTTCCCTTTGTGTTGCTCTACTTTGTAATTGTGGAGATCTGATCATAAGAACGAGAAACAGGTACCAGGAAAGGCACTTCAGTAGGATTCTTGGAGGAGTTCACATGTCAGATTAGAAGAAATGTCAAATATGAATACATGGGTGTGGTATGCAACTCATGAACAGCAATAGCAAAACAATGTAGAATAAAGCAAAATGAAACCAGAGAACATAATTGGAATCATGTGATTGGACAGTTAAGAGATAAGGGTGATGCCAATTGTGAAAAATCAGTTGAAAGATTTTGTGACTATTTTAGGATCATATTTAATATTTCCCTTATTATATAGGTCAAAAACATGTACATTTTTATTGAGTCAGTGGAAAGTTTGGTTTCACAAGGCAGCTATTGCATATACATTAATTTATATGACGCTAGGAGGAACCAAAAGCTTCAAGAAAAGCTTACGATTACAACATGCACACTTTTATTATGTCTTACAACTCCTTTATTATAGATCAGTTAGGAAATTGATGTATCTACTTAAATACACATTTATGTTTAATTAAGTTGGTGTAATTCAATTTGAATAACATTGCTCTAGATGTCACAAATGCATGGGCACACATCAAAGGAGACAACTATGTCACTTTGTTAGCACTCATTGGCTATAAGGACAGTTCTGAAACATTGGTCAAACTGATATGAAAGGGGTGAAATCCAGTCTAACTAGAAACTACAAACTATAAATAGTAGCTTCATTAATAGGACAACTCTTAATTAGAGGAACATGAAAGAAAATGTCAGTCCCGTGGGCTTGGATGCATTTAAAAGCACAAATCAGCTACATTGGCAGCATAGCCGACAAACCCACACACCCTACAGAATAGGAATAAAAGATGACCACAGGTGCCCCTTCCATCTCTCCATTCATCTTCCTACCACTGCCAACTGAAAACCAATTTTGATGGTAGCCTATGGACATTTATTAGAAATCTATGAATAGCAGGACCCTCTCAAACCATTCTTCCACAAGCTCTGACCAACTACCAGAGGGAACTCTTCTCCTCCTTGAAGAAAAGTTATGAGAATGCTCCTGTAGGCTCCTAAAGTACTAGTACATGAAGCGAAGATGGCATGGATATAGAACAACGCAAAGACGCCATCTAAAATGGTAAAAACTGATTACAAGAAACTATTAGTATTTTCAGTCCTGTTCAGTTCTTAAGCACAGTGTTTTTCAATGCCGAGGACCTCCACAGTCTATGCCTTATTTAAGTAGGGAAAACAAAAGCAAATCTAGGAAAGACCTATGACAACAATGAGCTGAGCTCAAACAAAACAAAGCAGGACTTTTGATGAGTTCTCTGATCTATTTTTTTCTTAAAATTAGAGGTAAGGAAAGCATCCTAAAGTCATGAGTTTCAGGTAAAAATGATCCTAATTCTAGAGCAAAGAAACTTATTCTATTTTCTCCATCATTTCCACCACCTCCAAAACAAACAAAAATAACATAAAAATACTCAGAAGACAGATGGTTCAAGAGAAAATGAGCTACCTGCTGATAGTTTGCTTTTTAAGAAAACTTAAAACTTCTTCCACAAGTTATTTAGTTTAATCTTCAATTCTAAAGAAATTACCATAGTTTTCTTCATAATAATGCACAGCTCACTATGCATTAATGGACCTCCATGCAACTCACTTTTTTATTAGTCTGCGATCAGTTCCTTATCAGTACAATGGCATCTTCTTCTCTGGTAACCAATCAGAATTGTCAGAGCAAACTTTTAGGATTATATGAATACAAGCAAGGCCCTGTTACACAGAAATAGTGTCTGTGAAATCCAGAAGCAATACTCTTCAGAACACAAACTAGAACAAAATGAATATATACACAGTAAGAAAATTACACTGGCAAGATGACTCAGTGGATAAAGACACTTGCCAGCAAGCCTGACAAGTCGGATTAGATCCCAAGACACACATGGAAGGAGATAAGCCGCCTAAAAGGTGTGCACTAGCTTCCACCCATGTGCTGTAGCACCTATGCACACACACAATAATAAACACAGTTGCATTCAGTTTAGTTTCCAAGTCTGAGTAGATGAGAAAGCTTTGATTCAGTTGGCTAGTCAGTTCAACATAGTGCAGATTTTTCTGCATAGTAATATATAAATGGAACTTGTTATATGTTTTATTTAAATGACATTGTTTCATTTATTTTTATATACCAACCAGTGGCCTCTCCTTTCTTCCCTCCAGTCCCCTCCTCTTTTCCACCTACAGCTGGGGAATATTATTTTAAAGTGTGTTCCTTTTGCTTATGTTGCATTTGTTTAACTCCATGACGCTGTGATTCTTGCCTGTCTAAAACACCTGGTGGTCCTAATAAAGAGCTGAATAGCCAATAGCAAGGCAGAACCAAGAATAGGCGGGACTGTCAGGCAGGGAGTATAAAGAGAAGTAAAAACAGAGAAAGAAGAGGCACAATAAAACAAGGAGAGGAGGACATCAGCGGCCATCCGCTCAGCTACACAACCAGCCATGGAGAAAGAAGTAAAGAAAGGTACACAGAAAAAGAGAAAGATAAAAGCCCAGAGACAAAAGGTAGCTGGCAAAAAAAAACAAGCCAAGCTAAGGGTAGGCATTCATAACTAAGAATAAGCCTCTGTGTGTGATTTATTTGGGAGCTGGGTGGTAGGCTCTTAGAGAGCCAAGAGTAAAATATCACACAACATTTAACCCCATTTCCATCCACTCCTCTTCCATCTCCATTCAGAAAGGGACAGGCTTCCCATACACAAAACACGGCACAATTTGAGGTAGCATCTAGTTCCTTCCTTTATGTTGAGGCTGGGCCAGGAAATCCATCGAGGGGAACAGGTTATCAAAAGCCCTCTAAGCGCCAGACAGAGGTCCTGCTCTTGCTGTTAGAAGCCTTACTGAGAGACAAAGCTACACACATGCAGAGCGGCTAGGTCAGTCCCACTCAGGCTGCATGATTGTCCATAAGCTCCTGCGAGCCCAGCTCAGCTGTCCCTCCATCATGATCCCCTGGCTGGTACAATCCCTCCTCGGTCCCGACCACCCCCTCCCACCAAAGTCTCTCAGAGCTCCATGCAGAGCTTGTCTGTGGATCTCTGCCTCTGCTTCCATCAGTTATATAATCCTCCACGGAAGGAAACCAGTCATAAATAAGGGTCTACGTGATTGTTTTCAGACTGAATACTGCTGTCAAAACTGGCTTTGAAACAGGGCAATGACCTTCATTCACCCCAAAGACCCCGCTTAAACTAGGGACCAAAGAGTGTTTCTGTGATTATCATGAGGCATTCCAATTGTTTTAAGTCATTTAGAGGTACTGCACACCTCCATGTATAGCGAGTCTTTTTATTAGTGTACCCGCCAAAGGACTTCCCCGCTGAGTGTTTTATATTTTGTGTGTTTGCTTTAATGTTTTAATTTTCATATACACATCCTTAGGCCATTTTATGAAGGGCATGACTTTTCAAATTCAGTCAATATATTAAATTAATCTTAAAAAGGTCATGTACCAAGTGGTCCTAAATCAAGTCTCTGGCTTCGCTCTGTACACTCAAACCTTCCATTCTGGTTATTTATTATAGGCAACGCAGAAGTCAGATCTGGGCTGTAAATGCGCACCATCTGCCAGCTAAACATGCATATGTGCTTAGTGAATTTCTTACAACATGGATCCTGCCACATCACCTCTCTAAAGCAGTATTCCAAGTCCCTCCTCCTCAAACAATAAAACCCACAACTTACTTATATCTATGAGATATACATTAAATAGAACATTTCTCTAAATTGGTCCTATTAATTCTAATACAACTGCATTACCTCAGATGATCTGTGCAGTATTGTATAAGAAGATGAAATACATTAACAAGTTAAAAAGAGAGGGCATGGGGGTGACTTTCTTGCTTTATTTGAATCTACCGGAACCCAAAAATCCCAAGGATATTGGCAAATGCATGTAGTCCCAGGGCTAGAGAGGAAAAGACAGGGATCCTCAGAGCACACTATTGTCCTGTCTTCCCTAACTGGTGAACTTCTAGGTCACTACGATACTGTTTCAAAGGAGGTGGACAATATACCTCAGGATGACATTGAGGTTGACCACTGGCTTCCACAAGCACACAAATTTATGCACACCACAGGCACAAATAAATGTAAGCAAATATATATACACATGCATGTAAAAAAGAGTGAAAAGTAAAATGAGCAGCAATAAAGACTCTACATCATTTTCTACTGGATACAGTTTAGCTATCACCTGTGACATTAAATGACCAGCAATAAGGACTCTACAGCAATTTCTACTGGATCCAGATTAGCTATCGCCTGTGACATTAAACTGGTCTCATTACATTCACACACAATTTTTTCATCTTCAACTTCATATATCCAATATAAAAAATACCAAAAAGAATATTTACCTCATAGTTCTTTATAAAGAAAAAAACATGTAAATTATTTATATGTTATTCAAAATATTTCTAATTGCTATTAAAAACGTCTTTAGGAGTTACTACCTAATACTAAACATATTCAGACTGATTTGAGTACTGCACTGGCAGATCATGTGCATAGTTGCTACTTTTGTCCTGTTAACTTTAAGAACCTGTTTTATTGTATTTTATTTTATGTATGTCCTGAGATGAGTTTTTTTCATCACAAATGTGATTTTATGACTGCCACATGCAAATAAGTAAGTTATACCCACTGAACTTATGAGATCTTTCTTCACTTAATTCCTCTAAGGCTAGTGATTCTCTGCTTAAAGTTATATTGATTTTATCTATAATAATATACACAAAGGTATCAATCAAGAGAATAGAAGCTTTTGTGAACACAGGAAAGCTTATGAAATACCACATTATTACAGACTCCCAGTTATTGGTCCCAATAACAATCCCTAAACTATAAACAGATTATTATGCCCAAGTGGCTGTTGCCTAGTTTTCACAGTTGATATTGAAATACTTTTACAACTTCCTTGAGAACCCTTAAAGGGACCAATTGAATGTGGGAAATGAAACTTAAGTATCTGTTGCTTGGGGGCGGAAGATACTAACCTGGAAGCAGACATCCAGGCATATCCAAACTGTGACCACCCTGTCCCTTCCCCTTTGCCATTCTGACCACAAATAACCAGAAAACATTTCTATTCTATAATTCTATAAATGTGAACTATATCCCAAGATATGTAGGTAAACAGCTACTTATTTTTTCCAGCATTAATTTTTAAAGTTCAACTTTCACTTTTAATGACACTGTCAATTCTTGTGATAGCTCTTGGAGCAGAACTCTTAACACCTAGGTTTTTCACCCATAAACATGGGGAACCACCAAGTCATGACTGATTAATCTTAGGAACTTAATCTCCAAGGCAACAGTGTTTAGAGGTGAGCATAATAGAAGGCGTTAGGTCACCAGGACTCTTCTTAAGGCTGATATAAGCCTTATAAACCACGCTTGTGACTGGAGGTTGACAATCTTCTGCCTTCTGCCATGCAATGTAGTAATATGGGCGGCGGGGCTGCGTCCCCAACACCCCAGCCGCCTGCACGGCTAGCTTATGCCCGAAATAACAAAACACAAACTGTATTCATTTAATCACTGCTTGGCCCATTTCTATCTAGCATCTAGGCTAACTCTTGCACCTGGACTAGCCCATTTCTTATCATCTGTGTAGCACCGGTCTTACCAGGAAGATTCTAGCCTATGTCCATCCTAAGTCGAAGCTTCATCGCGTGCATCTTCCTGGGAGCTGGGAGCATGGTGTCTCTCTGAGGCGTCTGCTCCCAAGAGGAGAGCTGTGGAGTCTGAGCTCACTTCCTCTTCCTCCCAGCATTCTGTTCTGTTTACTCCACCTACCTATGTTCTAACCAATAAAATGGGCCAAGGCAGTTCCTTTATTAGCCAATGACCTTCCTCCATCAATGCAAAGAACAGAATTTCTGACTTCTGAACATGCAGGATTCATGGTGTCCTTCTAAAGACAGATCCTGCACATCCTGACCTCAACTTCAGTCTCCACAATTAACAGCTCCAGTAAGTATAGTAGCATGTGCAGATGAAGACAATCCCTTTGTGATGTGGGATTCCCCTCTGTATGCTGTGAATATCTTTTATTACCATTGATTAGTAAAGAAACTGTTTGAGCCAATGGCTTAGCAGATTAAACTTAGGTTGGAAAAGATATATAGAGAAAGTAGGCAGGGTCAAAGAGACATCATGTAGCTGCCTCATAGTAAAATATAAAATAATGGGAATAAGTTAATTTAAGATTTGAGTTAGTTAATAAGAAGTCTAATCTATTGGCCAAGCAGTGCTATAATTAATATAGTTTCTGTGCTATTATTCAGTTCTGGGCAGCTGAGAAATGAACAAGCTGCCTCCGCCTACAGAATCTACATCATCTTATGGGAAAGAAAGAAGAAAGAATTTCAAAAAGATTTTACTTTTCCCCATAAATATTTTTGTCTCTGTTGTGCCTTTTGTTTAATATATGTCTGTATAAATAATGTTTAAGTTTTCCACAATGAACAATATATTTTCCCACAGTAATCTTTGAAGTTTCTAGGAAGAAGATGGGCCCCACAAAAATGATTACACCTGGCTGTTATGACATTATGTTACTGATAGTGCTACTTTAATATCAGTTTGGGGTACCAGCTGCTCAAAATGATTCCAACTTGGTCAGCTAAAATGGTGCACCGTCTTACAAAAATTATGGCCAAAACTTCAAATAAAAGCTTTAGAAAAACTCTATTGACTACTGAGATACTAGTTGCAATTATACCAGACAGTATTCATGAAACTTAACCATCATTTAGATTTTCAGGATCCTATAGAAAGTACATCACCCCCTATGACAGCTGGAAGTAATCCTAGAAGACAATGCTCCCCTCTCCCAACAAAGTTTGTCTTCAGGGTTAGGGACATCAATTAGGGGTTGATTATAATTGATATAGGGTTGGGGGAAGGATGAAAATTTTATAGGTTGAGGGATCTCCATTATAAAAGAAGAAAGGAAAAGAAAAAAAGAATATAAATATGATAAGATAGAAAGGTAGATTATTAAATCTACTTTTAAAAGCAACTATTAATTTTAAATGTTTTACATTGGTTTTACTTTTGTATATTGTATACAAATTTTGTATACTGATGCATATTTGAGATTAATTTTGTTGACACATAACGTACATACATTTCTAATATTGTTCAAGGTATTGTACCTATACAGGTCATTTAACAATATAATGCAAATCTCTAGTCCTTGAAAATTATTATTGTCAACTGTTTAGGAAACTGTTGAAAATTATAATTGTCAACATATAATATAAAATATAGGTTAATAGTAAAGAGTTATTCACATTAGGTATGTTTTCAAGGTCAAATAAAGATATAACTTAGATAAATAGGTCATCTTAAAACACTTCAGAAATCTACAAAATATGGCATTTAAGATGTTTTAATAACCCAGGTTCTTCTTTTTATGATAATGGGACATGTATGCTCCTGTAGCACCAATCTACTTCAGAGAAGGTAATGGGCATCAAAGAAACTCCATATGGAGTTATCTTCCTTTGTGGCAAAAGTAAGCCACTGGGCAAAAAAAATGCCCCTACCTCAATTGCTGACATTATGTCCTAATTAGAAATTCTTTGGGACACACAATGCAGGATATACAAAAAAGTGACTGACAAACTGCCCATATAGGCAGAACTGTCTTTGATACTATGGACCTGTAGGCTGAAGATGGATGCCGCCAATGGTACAGAGGAACTCAGAGTGACTGTCAAGGCAGCAAGATGTCTCTGTCAGAGTCTTGCTAGAGTCTTGGAAGTTGCTTACAATGCACTTCCTGTTAACTTAAATAATATTATATCCTTCTGGGGTTTTTCAAGCATTTGAAGAATAGATAGTTATAATTATCATTTTCCTTAGTTATGATAAAAGATAAAATAGATATAAATATTGTAACTCTAATTCTTGCTTTATTTCTGTTTTGTATGCAATCAAACATGCAATTTAAAATTTTTTAATTCATTAAATTAAAATTAAAAATTTAAAGTTAAATTCTTCCTTTTTATTTAGACAGAAAAGGGGAGAAGGTGTGGGATTTTCCTCTGTATGCTGTGAATATGGTTTATTGCCATTGGTTAATAAAAAAACTGTTTGGGCCAATGGCTCAGCAGAATATAGCCAGGCTGGAAGAGATCTAGAAAGAGAGTAGGTGGAGGCAGAGAGACTCCAGTAGCTGCTGAAAGAGACAGACGTGCCAGAACCTTCCAGTAAACCACAAACCTCATGGTAAAATATAAAACAATAAAAAATGAATAACTTAAGAAATAATAGTTAATAAGAAGACTAAGCTATTGGCCAAACAGTGTTGTAATTAATATAGTTTCTGTGTTATTATTTGGGTCTGAGTGGCCAGGAAACAAGTTTGTATTAATTGGTTATTTTTTTATCCAGTGAAAGGATTAATAAAATCATATCAAAATTATTATATTTTCTTACTAATAGTACTAATTTTGCAAAATAATGCTTCACTGTGACATACCCACACATGCATACTACCTGATTTGTCAGTGTTCATTTTTTCTGTTATGCTTTTTGTCTAGCACATCTCTCCCATTTTCCCTCCCATGTACCAAACAGTGCCATAGTTCAACCACTGTTCTTCAGAGCCTGGGAGGTTTTGTTGTTGTTGTTTACTCAATCAGGGGTGTCTAAATCTGAATTGATTTACCGGAATTATTCCTCATTGGTCACACTTTGCTCTTGAATCTGTGTTTTGTTCTGTAAGAGGCCCCATCATCTTAAAGCCTGCCCATCTCTCCTTCTGGCTGAGTATGGCTAGCATGCGTGCATCTGCAACCATGAGCATGATCACAGAGTGACGCTGTAAAAGTCAATGTCATGGGGTACAGGACCAACAGGCATAAGAAGAAACTTCTTCTTAGTAAAAACTTCAAGATTCAACTGTTCAAAATTACCCAGAGGCTTTGGGAGTAGATGTGAGAAGACACTAATACCACATTGTTCAGAATGGGGTATAAATCAGTAACAGAAATCTATTAACCAGGGTGCATCTGGGAGTTTTAGGTGATAAGACATCTAAATGATCTTATTATAAACTTTTTACATCAAGAGATATTGAAATGTTTTTCTAACAACACATAGACCATAGGGAGGAAATTACTAAGTCCAATTTACAATTCAGTGCCAGCATTAAGAACTCATGTCATTACAAATATGCCATGATGTCTTCACGGCAATTTCAGAATGTGCCCGGAGCTAGAGAGTCCTCAAGTGTGATTTTAGAAGTGAATTGGGAGAGAGGGGAAGAGGGCAAATCTATTGTGTATATATATTCTCTTAGGGCAACACTGAAATTTGTCAGAAGCATCTGTGTTTTAAATGGTACCATGGAATGAAAATTGGCAAATCCGCTTTGGAAGTTAATTTCGAAGGTTGAGGATACTATGGTGCTCCTTTCTAGCAGCTGTCAATTTGCTACCATCAACTGTAATAAAAATCAGGAAAACCTGAAATCTTCTTCACCAAACAGACAGCTGTTTCTGAACATAGCAGCTTTGGGGATGTAGTTACTATTTTTAGCAAAGCATGATCTATTTTTATTTCTTGGAAAACATTCAGAAGTGATTTTTTTTTGCTTAACTGTATTTTGATAAAGTAAGCATGAGAAAGTATATAATTCTATTGTGTTTATTCGTCTGTTGTTTTTAAGCTATATTTTTAAACTGGTGGTATTCTGATCTTTGAAGAATCATTTGGCAGCATCTTTAAAAAAATTGTGTATTTTAACTAGACACCATTGGCATTTGGTGTGTGGAGGTCAGGGGTACAGGAACACACTCTCTAGTAATCAGGACCTACTCCACCATGAAGAATCATTTGTTGTTCATGTCAGCTGTGTCAGGACTGAGCAGCAATGTTCGGTAGGGATTGAGGTGAAAGATTTATACTGTATGAGGGTTTGTATTTATGGACCTTTTCAGCCTATTTTCATCAGTACTCTTCAGGTAGGAAGCCACAGTCAGGCACAGACTCTGGAGTGTGAACAAAAAACCCCTTTGTATGAAATCACAGCAGGCACACTTGCATTGATGTAATTAAGTTTGTGTCAGCACTTACATAGAATTTGTTTCTATGTATAACATCTTATAACGAGGGCTTGAAAAATGAATCCTTAACTAAAATTGGACAGGTAGTTTCTGTAAGTAGTAATTATTTTCCAAATGCACATTCATTAATATTCTACATATACTCCTTAATTTAATCACAAATGAATATTAAAAACATGAAGTAATTTCACATCTACCAATTACCTCAACACTTTCTTAAATTAAAGGTATTTACAAGCAAAAGTATAACAAATAATATTAAATGGAGATTTGTCACTTTGAAAGTAATAATTTTAACTCTCTTGGGTAAGAGAAGCAGTCACTTTCAGGTCGAGAATAAGAACCAAGTGTGTACATTGTGTTGAGTGTCACTGCCTCTCCATCACTGAAAAGAACTCTCATCTAACATCAATTTACTTCAAGTATTCATTTAACATGGAAAATATTTACAGCAAAAATACTTGCCCCATTGAAAATAAAAGACACATGATTAGGGATTAGGAAAATACAACAATCTGGTTATCTAGCTAAAATGTATTTATTCCAATAAAGTGACCTCTGAAAATAAATCTCTAGGAAGAAATTTAAGGAAGGCACATGATAATGATTTTCCTTTAAACCATGAAAGATTTTCAAACTCTCGGACTTTGAAGCCTCTACTCATGCAGTATTGTCTCTCTTTTGTTAATGTAACAAATGTTGATACACATCTTACAACATGCCTGATGATAGTGGAGCAGTCTTTCAATATGAACTCATCCAATTCTGCTAAAGGCCCCCGGTATAGGCACACACATACTATCCATTTTACAATAAAACAGACAAATGCATAATGGATCTTCACCCATGATTCCTCACCAATATGGCCCAAACAAGACCTGAACAAGGACAGCCCCACAGACAAATTAAATGAATGGAGGAATCGTGAAGGCCTCGCCCTACATTTGTCTAGTAATAACAAGCAACTAAGTAATGCTAAGGATGGGAGGTTTATTCTTCCCCAGAGATAAACACCTTAATTACTTATCCAATACCAAGTAGTCAGCCCCTAAATAACATACATTCAAACAACACTAAAGGGACTCAGCCAGTTGTATTTATATATTTATATGGTGTGTGTGTGTCTGTGTGTGTGTGTGTGTGTGTAACAATATCAATTAAAAAGAAAGACATCATGAATTTGAGAGGAACAAAAGGAAGAGGTAACATGGAAGGTGTTAGAGAGAGTAAAGGAAAAAAGAAAACATTGTAATTACATGCAAATTTAAAATAATATTTTGAAAATGTCCAAGGCTTCTCAGTTAGAAGTCCTTGAACAGCACCCTATGATTCTATGTGGATTTGTTCACTTTTTTAAGTGACACCCCACCTATTATTTTTTTATTCCAGTCTTGCCCAGGTGTTGCTTATCTTGGAAAGGGCAAAAGTCTGCTCAAAGGGTGTGGGAAAATGGTGGGGACACAAGGATGGTGTGGGTCTCACTGGACAGTGTACTCATCAAGCTGATATATCTAAAATAATTCTTAGAATCCAGGATTCAAACATATCTGTGAGTTAAGCACATCTGACCTGTTCCATTCACAGTTTCATGCTATGCAAATTAAGTAGCAACTTCTCTTCTTGGGAGTTACAGTTTAGACCAGAGTTTATGGCCAGGGCTTCAGACTTGGATTCTGTTTCTAGAGTTGAATTGCTATGATTAAATGTCTACTGCATATCTTGAATGTTGGATAGAAGCATCTGGTGTTTACATGACACTGTAGCATGAAAATTGGCTTCACAGACTCATGAAGTTTTCATCTTTCCAGTCACATTGGGCAGCAATTCCATATTACTTCTTAACTGTGACCTCTTTCTCATAAGTAATATGAATGAAGATGTGAAAACCTCCAACTTAAGATGCATAAAAGCAAGTGTACCCTGTTTGTGTTTTTTTTTTCAAAATCAATTTTCTTATGTATACACAAAACATGGACATAGTTGAGGGTTTGGAGGACTATAAAATCCTAATGAACAATGGGCTACAATGTGAACAGCTTCAACCTCCTTCAACTATGGTATAAAGTCTAACACTGAATGATGTTTGATGATGCTGTTTGCTGGGCATAAACATGCTCTCTAATGATATGATACTAAAAGTCTGAGCTATTATAATGTCTCAATTTTTTATACTGTTATTAATATATATTTACTATTTTACAAAAATGCTCACTCTTAAACTTTGAATTACATTGCTTTAAAAAAATCGTTATTCCAGTTCTTTTCTTCTCCAGAAAAACTTTGGTGGGATCCATTAACCATGAATTTTTTTTTTATTATATTGATTACCCTGCTATACTGCCAAATCACTTCAATAGTTCTTTGGAGTTTCAAATATTAAAATAGACATGCAAACATAGCAATTAAATATTAATTTATAAAACTACAAGCTAGAACTATGGCACCATGCATAAAATAGGTAAAATATATTTAAATAATTTACTTTGCACTAAAATACTACTTTTTAATTTTATGATTAGTGAACGACCTGAATCAGTTAAGCAAAATAAAGTTCATGTGGTCAGAACATTAAAAACATAGCATGAAAATATAACACTAGTTTTTAAAGTATTACCTTTTTGCTTCTCATAAATTGCAAGATAATTTTACTTTGCCATCCCCTTGGTGAATAAGTTAGAGTTTCATCTTGGCATTACAAGAGGAACTCCCAAATACTGGGAAATTCCTCAAACAATCCAATGCTGCAATATATGTAAAAAATATAGTTGAAGGAAATGTGTTCAGAGTTTCAAATAAAATGGCTTGTGTTTATTTAGAATCTTCCTCATTGTGGTCCTCTGCCCATGCTGGTCCAGGGCCGAGAGAGGAACACTTTGTATTACTAGCCATGGCAGATGAGAACATTATCCTTTAACCTGTAATTCTTCACACGTCTCAAACAGCTTTAATACTAAGAAGCTATTACTTGATTGGGACTCACTAGTTGTTATCCTTATAGTAACAAATTCAAAATATTTTCTTCTTTATCCATAATGCATGCCTTCTCAAAGACTGAAAAGATATAATCAGAGCTTCAGGTACATAGTATTTGAAACGCTCTCAGCAAGGATACATGTTACATAACATAAATTGTCTATCAAGAAGCAAGATCCTTGGAAAATTTAAAAATGGTTCAACTAAATATTTGTGCAATACAGTTTATTTCAAATACACTTAAAATTTATTTCTTGTGCAATTATTGTAATTTTTATATCCATAATTTTTTAAACAAATACTTTCTTTATAAAGCCAAGTCCAATATGGTATCTGACAGCTATCAACATTTGATAACGAGTGTGTATAAACTAATCCTGGAAATAAATAGATCTAAAAAAATATAAAACTGTGGGCTATAAGTCATAAAATCACTGATGGGGTCTGTGATTTAAACATCATTCTGAAAGTCAGGGATCATATATATTTTGAGGAAGAGTTTTTTTAAAAATATTTACTTATGTATTTATTATGTATACAATATTCTGCCACTTGTGTATGCCTGCAGGCCAGAGGAGAGCACCAGACCTCATTACAGATTGTTGTGAGCCACCATGTGGTTGCTGGGAATTGAACTCAGGACCTTTGGAAGAGCAGGCAATGCTCTTAACCACTGAGCCATCTCTCCAGCCCTTGAGGAGGAGTTTTATCATGTCCTCACCATGTGCACACACTGGGAACAGATGGAGGACAAAGCACAAAAGTCCGGGCACACCAAGGTAGCATTTGAAGAAAATTGTCAGAGTCTCTTTGAAAAACTTTTCTTTCATCTAAAGATTAATGGAGGTTTTCAAATCCTTCACAAAATTGACAGAACATTCTAGTATGCACTTGACATCCAGTATGCAACTAGCTTTTCTTACTGCTAAAATAAAATTGAAATAAAAGTATTTCTTAGAGAGTATAGCTTTATATTTAAAGATGTAGTCAAACAAGTTTGCATAGCATGGTGACAAATGAGCAGTTAGAGAAGCCTTCTAGAAGGAGCCATCTGAAAACTACAAGTGAGTAATAGCTCAGCACTGCAGAAGCAAATGCAGATTTGACAGAATATTAGAACATCACAAAGCGTTAGTATACTCATGTTTCTTTTCATTATGAGGAAACACACATATACACATATATGGGTTTTAATGGGGACGGAAATTTCTCAGACTCCACAAAGTAGAAAGCAGGAGATTGTATTCATGAATTTGGCTCTGTTTGAACCTGGTCTACTTCATGCTATATTTTTGATACATGGGAGTCCAATGAAAAGTGTTGACTGATATTTGTATTTAAACACACACACACGAAAAGAAATGTAAAAACATTAATGAGACAGTAATAGATTCGTAGAAAAAGGGTAATGTGACAACCAAAAGAGAGCCCTAATCTAAGGCCATTGATCTAAAAATAGGGCACTTTATTTTGGGTTACTCAGTATCAAAAAATGGAGACAATGGAGTCTACCAATTCTGTTCTTTCCAGGACTACGAAATGCCTGAGGAAATTAAAATTGTGAACATTGGAAGGTATTGTTATTTCCAATGTTCACAAGAAGTTTTGTAGTTAAATACATTTCTCTTACAAGAAAGTCAAACTGAATTTAAACAACTTCCATACCTTTTGATTTGCTTGAAGAGAACTGTGTTATATATAATTCATGAACATGTTAAAAATGAACAGAAATATTTTGTATGTCTTTCTTGAGTTCATACAAAACTTTCTAAATGGATATGCTGTTATTTCAAAAATGATTTTCTGCAACATATGTGGAATTTAAATTTGAAGGACATAGATAATTCTTATTAAAAAGTTCTTTAAGATAGATTGACAGGAACTCTCAAGTGGTAACGGAAGACTTGTTGGTTGAAGCACAGTGCACTTCAAACAAAAATGGCAGAACATTGCTTTCTATTGACTTAACTCTAACGTTGAAGTATAATATTTTTCAGGTTTATTCATTCCTTCCACTTTAACTCAAGTTTTATTTTGAAACATGAAATGGAAAAATGTGCCAGAAGTGTCTGAGTGCCTTTCACTCAGCTTGTTAAAATGGAAAACACCCTACATAGCAGCATTAAAAAAACATTGAAATGACAACTGACTTTTATTGAAGGCTCATTGTATTTGGATGGTTTTACACACATCCATTGTGTGTGTGTGTGTGTGTGTGTGTGTGTGTGTGTGTGTGTGTGTGTGTATTTCCTGTGTTCCTATGTAACTATATTCGACAAAGCATATGGCACTGAACTGACCACATCACTCTAGGGCTGGATCTGGCCACCTCTACTACTACAGATCAACTTTTGTTTTCTCTCATAACTAATACCGAGCCAATTTTCCTTATTTCTATGATTCTGTATTTCAAGAATATCTTTTAAATGCTGTCAGATTTACACGGCTTCACATGAGCTGAGTTTTTTCGCTCAATTTCTCATGAGCTGCATCTCTGTTAGTGCAGCCGTCAATAGTCTCTCCTGTTATTGTTACTATCATTGCACAGCTTGATTTGATTATGGCACAACATTTAGAAAAAATGCTAGCTTCTTTTTTCAAACATACATTACTCCAAAATAAAAACATTTACTAAAATGCAGTATCTGAAACCACACTGAACCAATTAATTGTCTGTGTACTACATAAAGATATTCTGAAATACACAGATCTTTTTATAGCATTTGAGTATTTTATCTAAAAAGGAATAATTTCTGACTTATGAACTGTAATGCTTCCTATGGAGCAGCTTACTTTTTAGTTAGAAACATGTAGACCAGAAGGCTTTATCACTATTTCCCTCTTTTCTCCATTATTTAATTTATCCACATGTCAGATTAGGTTAGGTTATTCAAGATAATACGAAATATTATAGAAAATATTTAGTTCCTCTGTAGTTATTTTGATATTTTCTGTGAAGTTTGAAATGTTACAGACAGAAAAATAACTTTGCTGTGATTATACAAGTTTTTCAGGCACATTCAGAAAATAATTTGCTTAAACAAATTAATGAGCATCCAAATGACTATTATGTAGTAATTTAGACAAATAATAAAATTGAAGAATGTAATGACACAGGAATAGATTCCAAAGTTATTTAGCAGTAGTTGACAAACATATTTACAAGAGAAATTTCATAATAAAATTTTGCTTTTGTAAAATAACATATAAAATTACATACACATAAAAACTGGAAGATTATATACTTACGGTCTAACAAAGAGCAAAATGTCATAATCGACTTTCTGGCCAATTATTTATCATATTTTCTTAAGGTACTTTACTAGCCATCTCTGATTTTCAAGATTGTTTTATACAGAAGAACATTATTTTTCTTTCAGGCCAGGTCAGTATTCTTATACAGTACTGTCATTCCTCTTTTCTTAATCATTGTTCTTGTTTTGATTTCCTACCATATTTATCTTATTCATTTTTTAAAAGTAGCTTGATTTTGAAACTTATTCAACAGCCACACAAGCCAAGAGCAGGAAATATTACCACTAATTTTAAAAAGAAATGCTTTACATCAAAGGCAACTATTAGAAAAGGCTTCAAGGTCTCAGCTCCTGCAAATGTATCAAATTTGGTGTTTAGAGAGCAAGTGGAGACCACAAGCACAAGCATGCTATCTCCGTTGCGTTACTTAATCTCTTCTTTCTCTACGGTCAGCAAAGCCACTGTGCTCATCTTAATTATTTTTCTGCTCTCTTATTTTACTATAAGTTTTAGGAATTTTTATAAACTGTGTTGTCAGATTACTAATATAGTTCTTGCCATTAGTTAGACTCTGGGCAGGCCTCTAATCCCCAACCCAATCCTCTCCGTTTGTACTGGCAACATATGAAGACTGTTAAATCAGTTCCCCTGTTGTTACTGCCCTAAGTCAAGCTTGGGAATTATGTTGGCAATAATACTTAATTTTCTTTTGAATTAAAACTTAACTTTCACATATTAAGCACTAGTATTTGTGTTCAAAAATATTCATTAAAGAATCTTTTAACTAAAATTAGGTACTCATAAAATAATAGGGTCAATTACTGGTGTAATTATTTTCTCTTAATATTTCACAACCGTTATCATTCTGTGACCACAAGTATGTTTCAAGGACATATTCTCTTCTAAATTTGACAAAAATAAAACAAAACAAGTTGTATCATGGAAATTAGTTGCATCTATCACATCTATAAAGTAAAGAAGGTATTACATTATTGATAATTGTAAAACCAATAACAGAATTGATAATGGGTCCTAGGTAATCTAGTAAGCGCATTTTCTATCTTGTTTAACTCTTGCTTTCTTTTGTGCTTTTTTAAAGACATGCTCTTGCTACATAGTCCAACCTGGCATTAAGTCCAAGGTCTTCCAGCTTCAATCAGCTGAGTGTTGGGACTGTAAGAATGCACCACTGCATCTACTTATGACCGATATAATTCCTTTTAACTTAATGATTACACTGAGTTACAACATGCAGTACCCAGTCAACCTAGTCTACTATAGATCATACACCGGTGGAGAAGAAAACTGCCTCTTGCACTGGAGTAGTCTGGTTGAATGGTTCTTATACATTTATCACAGAATAAACTTCTTTTATTTTTGAAAATAGATTCTTCTCTCAAATAATACATCCCAAACACAGTTCCCGTCTCTTCACTTCTCCTAGCCCTCTCCCTCACCAGCTCCCCACTCACAGTATGAATATTTTATTTTCATTTTAGAAACAGGGACAGTTTATCTTGAAAGGGAAAATACTCTAAACCTAAACCTAGGAGTGAACTAGAAAGCTAACAAAAGGGCTCTCGAAGCCAGAATGTGGACGTCTATAGGAGTAATAATCGCTCAGCTGTGCCCAGTGTACCCAGGCTTGCAAACATCCCTACACTGATGATGCACAGCTTATCTAGATAGTTTCTGGACTTCACTGCTTTTCCAGAAGTGAATAGAAACCTTCAGTTATGTATAGAGCTCTTTGGAGTCTTAACCCTCTTCACTATATTATGAGTACCCCTAGAGGCTTATTGTAAAAACACATAGCAATGATGTCTACTTCTCTTATGCCATACTGCACCTACACATCACTTTGAAAACTTTAAGAATTGTCTGACTTTTTCCTTTCTCATTCTCTTACTTATCCCTAATACCAGAAACACAATTCATCTGTGAAGAGTATTCTAACAATAGGGCACTTCTTTGTGAAGAGGCTCC
The DNA here is from genome assembly GCF_037038515.1 of Microtus pennsylvanicus. Classification (NCBI taxonomy): domain Eukaryota; kingdom Metazoa; phylum Chordata; class Mammalia; order Rodentia; family Cricetidae; genus Microtus; species Microtus pennsylvanicus. Next base: position 109,639,188 of record NC_134586.1, on the reverse strand, counting down.
TCAGACATCAGAGGAGCAAGGATGGATCTCATTGCTGTTCAATAACACTGGATAAGTTACTAAATTATCTCTATTGTGTTTAACTCATCTGAAACTCAATGTTATGATTTACGTGTAAAGATATTTATAGAACATTTTAAGAATTAAAAATGAATCAGAACTTCATTTGTTGATGACAGTCCATGGACTGGCCCGGTTTGGAAAGATTTATAGAAGCTATTGTTTTGTTTTATTTTGTTTAACACAAACGGTAACTTTAAATGTGTGTACACTTACTAAAAGGAGCTTTATGTGATGGTGTGAAAGGTATACACCTGCACTCTAGGATCAATCAAAGACCATCTTTGAGGAACAAAAGTGTAATCAAATTAATTAATCTGCAGATGAGTGGTTTCTGTGTCCATCTAGTGTTACTGAATGATAATGGAAGGCTTTCACCTGGCCAGCTAAACCCTTAAATATATCCAGAGTCCAATATTGCCTAGAAGATAACTGGAATCATTCATATTTTGTATTGTTATACATAAAAAGGGGATATAAAATGAATACCAAGTACACTCCTGATAGACTCCTTATATCATGGCAGGGATCAGGGCTCAAAACCTCACACTCACAGACACAGTCTTAGAGGACTTTATGTAATCAGTTGGTCCCTGCTTTCCTATTCCACTATGTAGGATTTTTAGCTGTTTATAATATTACAAAATAGCAGAGTCAAAAAGGCAGTCTCCTGGTAAGTGTGGTTTTGTTCCTCTTCCAAAGGAGCTAGGTTCACCTCCTAGGCCCCACATTAGACTGTTCAAGACCATCTATAATTCTAGCTTCAATGGATCAAAGCCCTACTTCTGGGTACAGGTACCCACATACATGTGGTATACACTAGCACATGTATACACATATATGCAGAGATAAAACGTAAAGAAAAAAGTGACAAAATTTAGCAGTTGATTGTGTTTTTTTAATTTTAACATCTGTTGCTTTATGATAGGTTATTGGGCTATTTATTGTTTACTTTCAAAACATCACCACCTCCATCAATAGATGTGGTCTTTTTGGATAGTGAGAGGTAAAAGCCTATTTGAAGTATCTCTAAGTTCTTTGCACCGGAAGAGGTCTCACAACAGTAGCTTTCTCCATCATCATTACCTTTAATTCTTATTCTTCTCTGTCTGCCTCATCCACTTGTCTGTGTAACTGTTCTAATCTCATATGACCTGGGATATTGAAAACAGCTAACTGTGCCCAGGCAAACATTTTTATAGGAAATATATTACTAATACTTGAAACTTTTAAAAAAACTAACAATATTAATCCTTGAAAATTTTAGTGTACAGGTGTTTGCCACCAAGCCTAACAACCTAAGTTCAATTCCCGGGACTTATATGGTGGAAGGAAAGAACCGATTCCCACAAGTTATATTCTGCTCTCTGATATGGGATTCCCCTCTGTATGCTGTGAATACCATTGGTTAATAAAGAAACTGTCTTGGGTATGTACAGAGCCCAAGAATAGAGAGAGGTAGACAGAAAAAACTAAACTGAAAGCTGGGGGAAAGAAGGCAGAGTCAGTGAAAATCCATGTGGCCCCACCGGAGACAGACGCTGGAACTTTACTGAGTAAGCCACAGCCATGTGGAAGTACACAGATTAATGGAGATGGACTAGTTTAGGATACAAGGGTTAGCCAGAAATACACTTAAGCTATTGGCCAAACAGTATTCCAAATAATATAGTTTCTATTTGTTTATTGAGGGACAGGGTGGGCAGAAACCTCCTACAACAGACCTCCACCCACTAATGATGGCATGTAGGAGCCCACACATATACATACATGCACACAAATAGTAAATGTGATCACTTTGTCTTAGATAGAGACATTTGTTATGATTTGGCATTAATTGCACAGGTATTTTCTGACTATATCTGTGCTTCTGATGGTCATACTCTGAGTTCATTCAAGTCATTCGAAGTTCCTCAGCTTCAATATGCGTTAGGATGCTCTTGCTTCATCTTTTTGACATACTGCTCTTATTAGAGTTCCAGAGCAACCCTGTAAATGCTATGAAATATAATACAGCAAGGGCATGTATTAAATCAACCTTTGATTGCCATTTAATGTGTTTAAATATTATAGGCATGTATGTCAAATGATTTTCCATGTTCCTATTAGCCACTCACTATCCTAAGGCAAAAAGAATAAAAATACCCTTACCAATGCGACCAATGTAGATGTGAGGTGAGACAGACAGCATTGAGCGGGATGCAGACAGAGTTGCATATGCACATTTCATATATACAAAGTAGTTCTCTATTCCCCTAGATGATGGAAATATTTAAAATTGTGTCCTACTTTTAAATGTTTTGGGATCATTACAGTAACATGCAAAGAGGTTCCCAGGACATTATCTTTTAGGAAATATTACTGTGTGGTGCACATGATTTCAAAGAAAGACTCTTGCAAGTGAAATGCAGTTTTTGTTTTCTGAAAAGCACAAGGGTTTAAATACCATTGTGCTCTACTTTGTCTCCTGGGAAAGAATTGAAATATATTTGACAATGTTCTGGCAACCAGAGAGCATAAGACTCATCCTTTCCTGCCAATCAAGATATCAATTATAGAAGGGGTACAATATAAAATTTATTGCTATTATTTTATTTCTGCTGTTGTCTCAAGGCTTGATAAAGAACTTTGGATCTTGCACATGATAGACAATCATTTAACACTGGATGTATCCTCAGCCTTCTTTAAATAAATTTTTAATTGCACATGCAAAGGGTGGTATTTCAGTATGTGCATGCAATGTATAGCATTTGACATTTCTCTGTGCTCGGAATAATCAAACTCCTCACCATGGCTGTTCGAAACACATTACACAGATTATTACAAGCTCTTCTTTGTATCCAGCCATATAGAGTACTGGCTAGCCATCCTCTCTTTCTTTAAATGCTCTTTTAAGACTTAATTTTCCATCTTAAAAGAAAAAAAAATGGCTAGTCTCTAAAGAAGTTGCCAGAACAAAACGTTTATCAGGCAGAGTCATCCTTTAAATTATCTGAAATGAAGGATGCTTTTTGATGTCTATGTAGAACAGATTATAGTAATGTAAATTTCTCCTTCTCATACTGTTATTCATTCGTTCTGAAGTTCTGCTTTTAAAACTTTCACTTTTTAATAATAAAGATCTCACATTTTATCCTGAATGACTTCTTTTTTTGGAGATGACCTCACTGGAAAGTAGGAGCTTCTTGTCCCTTGCATATTTTCTCCATCTAAGACAGACACCAACTGAGCTACTTCTCTATTCCAAGCACAATTCTCTCCTGAGATTTTCATCAATAAATAAAGAGACATGCTGCTATCACAGCTGCTTGACACCAACAAAACCCCTCATTAGCTTGTGGACTCTAACATGAGAAAATGAAGACATTTAAATGCCTTGTTGAAAGGCAAGGCCTGAAACTACACTTTGAATTTTAGCACTCTAAGTTTTTATTTTTAAAAAAAGATTCAATTCAACTACATTTGAGAAAAATCAAGTTTTCTCAAAGGAATGAGCACAGATTCATACACTCTTTGTTACTAATACCCTCTTTCTTACTGTTTTGTAGCTTCTGTTCTTAAATATCTACTACATAGCAGGTACTATGAAGACATAAAACACACATGCATGCACACACGTGTGCATGGGCACCACTATTGGTGGATAACATTGCAGAGCCAAATCAAACTATGGCTTCTAAAGGCAATTCAATGTCTAAATTCTCTATGTACAAATTCTTAACCAGTCTGCAGCTGAGGATGACCCTGAGTCTCTGGTCAACCCCGTTGCATATCTTGAGTACTCAGTTGAGAGATGAATACCACCGTGCCTGGTTTATTCAGGATTTGGAATCAAGAAGTCTACCAACTAAGCTACATTCTTTTATCAACCCCCGCTTCCATCTAGTTTGTTTTGACACATAGCTTAAATTAAAACTATCACTCTGGGAGCTGTAAATACCAGAGAGTTAATATTTTATCTCTGGTTATCATTAAAGCAATTAAAATTATTTTTAAAATAACTCTAATTTACCCTTTAGTATGATTCATGTTAAAGTATTTCCTTCACAGGATATCCTGCAACTAAATATTTATTGGTTCCATGTGCTTTGGAAATTATTCTGAAAAACTTGCTTAGGCAAATGATTGGTTGTGTATTTCAGATGACAGGAACATAACCACAGAAGGAAGGTTTCCTTTTGTTCCCAGCATAACTGGGGAATGCAACATGGCTCACACTTCCTCCTGTCTGCCCAGGAACAGCATGGCTGGCTGCTGCACCATCGGAACAAAGCCAGTAGTGGCAGAATTGCAGTTCCAATTGAATGGAACAATCATTCCTTCCTATGCTACTCTGGAAACAGTTCACAGATCTTCCATTAGCACTTGTCAGCAGAAGCTCCATTTGTCACAGAAATATAATGAAAGAATTTTATTTCTCATTATCTCAATGATATAAAATAAAATCCCTTCTAGTTAAGATATGTTTGGAAAGATTAGAATCTAGAGGTTCATATAACTATCACTGGCTCCAGATTTTATTATAATGACTTTAATCTAGGATGTCTGCAAAGATTTTTTTTTTGTAAAACTGGTATTTTGGAAGTCATATTTTGAATCCATACTGCCTCCAATTTAGTGAGTTATTAGAGAAATATATTCTTCATAGAACCTATTTCCCAATCTAACTTGGATCAAAGTGCTAAAGGATTAGATAGAAAATTACATTAATGCAAGGAGGTGAACATGTGCACAAGTAATATCTCACCTTCCTCTCTCTGTCTCTCTCACTCTGTTCCTCTCTCTCTCTCTCTCTCTCTCTCTCTCTCTCTCTCTCTCTCTCACACACACACACACACACACATTCACTCACTCACCCACTCACTCACACACACAACGATGTGGGAGATATTACCAAGTGATCTCTCATGTGAATGCACATGCATACACACACGCACGCACGCACGCACACACACACACACACACACACACACACACACACACAAGACATTCAAACAATGTGTGTACATTCTCTTCACTCTTTGATGGAACACTGATTCATTGGTGCTTAACTGAGCAATTCTGGCTCAAGGGTCCCATGGAAATGAAGTGAGGATTTTGATCATGACTGTCAATAGTTAGATGAAGCCTTGAGTATGGTCAGAGGATTTGCTTTCTCAAAGGACAGTCATGCCCTATTCTTAGTGCAATGGCTTTTTCCTTTAGGTAATAACTTTCAACTTATAATATTGAAATACCAGCATGTTTCCTCATTTATTAATTATTCATCTAAAACATCATTTCAGAAAAACTGCAAGTCCTTTTGCTTTTTGTTTTTCAGGCTCAATGATATCATAAATTAAAAGGAAAAAAAAACATATGCACTTCCTAAACTATCGTCCTCCCAAGAATATAACAGACAGCACACAAAGACTATATATAATAAAGGATGGGAGATTATCATGAATGGATCTTTTAATAAGAATTTTTTTTTAAAGTGAGCATTAAACTCACTCAATGTGATAACTTGTTTTTGAAAGATAAGAGTAACTAAAGACCGTTTTGACTCAAGAATCATTCCTGGGATACCAGAGTTTCTGCTATTTTATGTCCTATCACATTAAGTAATTTGTCATTCTAGGGAAACTTAAAAATGAATACAAGAAAATACTTTTGAAAAAGTAAAAATCTATATAATAATAGGTAGATAACATCAAATATTAGGGGCAACAGACCAAAGAGCCTAAAAACCTTGAAAACCTTAATAATGAACCTAAATGCAACATTTTAGCATGTACAAAAGATGCGAATGTGTTAAAAATGCATAAAGCATAAAATCTGGGGGAAATTGATCATAACATTTGTTTTATTTATTTATTTTTTTATTGAAAAAAACTTTTCTGCCTCCTCTCAGCCTCCCATTTCCCTCCCCCTCCTCCCACTCCTCTCCCCCTCTTGTCTTAGATTTTCTGAAACTCCCTATATCACTCAACAGTCTGAGAAAAAGTACACAGTGGAAAGGACAGTGGCTAGAAGATTAAAAATAACTGGATGTCAATGGCCAAAGATATTCAAGGTCCCAGAGAGGGCAGCTCATAAAATGGCAAGAAGGATCCTTGAAGCCATGGAGGGTGTGATGGGCAGCAGAATCCTGCAAGACCTGCAAAACCAAGGTCACAGTGCAGGGAAGAGCTAAAAGACCCATTGTTAGGCCTTGTGACAACTGAATAAAAGTCATAATTGAGTTCTTGGGGTCAAAGATGGAAAACCTGGTGTCTCTAGACTGGAATCAAAGAGGAGTGAGCAGCCATTTTCCTCCAGTTTTACAAAGGGAACAACAGCAAGCTAAATTGGTTGAACTTTTCTTAACAATCCAGTGAAGAAAATGTAAAGACTTCCAACTAACAATCACCCAAGCTTTACAGCTCATGGTGATTCCGTCCTGTTATGGAAAGCACCATCTGTTAGCACAGAACTCCACATTTTGTATCAGGGTCCATGTTGGAAGAATTTGAGTAATTTAAAACCAGTCAGGATCTCACAATTGCATTTAACCATTAACCAAAATTCTTCATACTTCATTTCCAAGGGCTTCCTCTGTCATTTTCGGTGTCTGACTCAAAACGCATTCACAAGCGTTGTCTTTATGTTATACAAACCCTATTTCTTAGTTTGAAAAAAATTAAGAATCCTTTAGTTTGTAGATGAAAAATAATCCTTATGCCCAATTTGTGTTACAGGAAGACATGGTCTATGAAAAGAAATAGCTAAGGAAATCAATATCCTTTCCATCGTCATCTTAATTTTCTTTTCCATCTTTACATTAGAGCTGAACGTGATTCAGAGGCATCACCATTATTTTTTCTTAATCTTAGCAACAATGATTATAAAAGTTTTCCAGGAAAAAAATTGAATTCCTAAGAACTTGGTTAAAAAAAATGTTAAAGCTAACACTGCATGAAATACCCTAGAGAGTGTGTTTTCACATATAAAAATGTCTTGCTGTCGAGTATGTAGCTTTTTCATGAAAAAAAAATCACTGGAGTAATTCCCATCCCACAGATTCATGACAATCACTCTTTAACTTCATGCTCATGAGAACTACTAGAACACAAAATACCAATGCCACAAAGCTAATTTCTAACAGCAGTATGCAATATTCGAGAGATGTTCATTGATTCAAAACATAGTGTGTGTGTGTGTTTGTGTGTGTGTGTGTGTGTGTGTGTGTGTGTGTGTGAGAGAGAGAGAGAGAGAGAGAGAGAGAGAGAGAGAGAGAGAGAGAGAGAGAGAGAGAGGTAAGAAAAAAGGTACAACGATCTTAGCCTCAGAAGTTATGGACAGTTGAGGCTTTTAAGTCATTCCTTGCTAGGGACTCAGACAAGGACTATGCTGGTCCCTGGCACAGTGGGAGGATCAACCTTTAGAGAGTGTCTGAAAAATGAGAAGTGTTGAGTGAACTGATATTTTAGTGTGCATGTGTGTGTGTATAAACTTGTCATTGATATGGCTTGTCGTTTGCATGGATACTTCTCTTTGGTCCACTCCTGTGCATATGAATGTGTGTGACTTCATATATGTGAATAAATCTCGGCATTTGGATTATTTTGGCCAACAAGGAAGTGTGAAATTAGACACACTTGAGCCAAAAATATTTAAATGGTAAACCAATTACATAAATGTAGTCCGTCTACCTAAAAGTCTGAATTAGTGATCATAAAAGTAGCACTACTAAAACTAGTCATTACAGAAAATGTAATGATATAAGAAGTACAAAGCCTTATGGGAGCCAGCTCACTTTTACAAAACAACAACCTTGTGTATGGGCCAGGGTCTGTTACCAATGCCATAGACATGCAAGCAAAGTGATGCTTAAATCAGCAAATAAGTATCTCTCTCATGGGCTCACTTAAATATAAATGGCAGAGGGGCAATAACAGCCCCAGTACACTGAGCTCATGATCAGAGAGTTGAAAGAAACAGACATTTGTCATTAATTCAGTACATGACATTGAGTAGAAATGAGAAACTTGCCTAGAATAGGACTAATCATGTAATCTAAAATGTATATGGCAGCGCTATAAATATGGAAAGGGAGAAAGCATGTATGGAAGTGGTATTAAATATTTCCCCTTCCTATAACCCCAACAGATTGATTATAGGCTCAGAAAAAAATGATTATGATCAAATAGAAAACTACAAAAAGAAACATTACTCTGATCATTTTAAGGTATTTTTAAAAGTTTGTACACTTTAGTTCATTTGATTTTTTTTTAAATCTAGAAGAATCACTGACACAGAATGTGTAAACTATAATGTCTAAATCTAAATTATGTAAACATATAACATATATGTATGTATATATACAAGAAAAAACCTAAGTTTTAGCTAGCTAACCACTGTGCACATGGAAACATGCATAAGGAATATTCACATCAGTTTCTTTCACAGAAACCAAAAATGGTAACAATTTAAATGCTCGTGAACTGGTGAATGGATAATCATATGACATTCATACAACAGAATAAGCATGCAGCATCTTGATACATGGGTGGTCCACAAGAACATCATACAGGTAAAAAGCCTCTTAGAGAAGCCATGTACTGCATGACTGTTAAGAGAAAAACAAAGGAACACATGGCTGATAAGGGGGAAAAGGAGAGTTTTCCTCTGGTAGTACAAAAATATTCACAATTTGAATATGGTTATCAATGGCCTGTGAATATAGTCTTTATTTGTAAAAAGATACTATTTTACTGAACTATATTATTTTCAAGAATAATCTATTATGTGAATTATTTCTATAAAATTATCTACAAAGATTATCGTTATTTCTTAAAGAACTTGTAGAAGAACTTTCTTATGCAATAAGCTTTTTAGGAGTTTTTTTAGTTTTGAGACATGAGACTGAGTGTCTCGGGAGGCAAGGAGAACCTAGGGGTCATGGTGGGAAAGAATATTTTGATAATAATATATGAAAACATAATTTAAGACAATAAATATAAAAATAAAAAGTGTTTTAACGAACAATTCATGTTTGTGAATTTGTATTAGCAATTACAGTAAAATAAATGACAGATACACACATGCATACATAAAACTCTGCTTTTTCCTAGCTAGATTCATGAAGAATCTATCACTAAAAGTCTTGATTGATTGAGCCTATTTAAGTCACCCAGTCCCTGGCATTGTCACTAATTCTTCCGTGTGCTTAAGCCAGTAGATAATAAGGTCCAAGGGGACATTTTTTTCTCTATTCAGTTGAAATTTCCAGACATAATTTAAATCCATTTTTGCTTATTGTCTCCCTTAAAAAGCCCAATTCCATCCTGTCCTTGGTGGCCGTCCCTGTCCTTTAAGCCAAGCACAAACCTGTCACATCCTCTGTGATTGTCACACCTCACACCAGCTCATACAGAATGTCCTAAATTGACATTTTAAGTTCTCACGCTCCCAATCTGAAGTAATGTCTGGAAGGTTTTCCTTATTTATTGATATTCTGATTTTTAAGATCTATCATTTCCCTTGCCTAAATATTACAGTATATTGGTGTATATCTATAAGTATATAGTGCATATAACACATGAATCACATATGTGTACTAAATACACACTATTTTTTTTGTCCTGAATCCAATGAACTTTGTATAGTATACACAGTAAACCTAAGTACTGCTCATTTGGGGGCTCAGGAAGTATTGAATATCTATATACATATTGATTTACAAATAGCTATATTCTCAACATTCCTTTCTCCCAAAAAAATGCACAGCTTACAAATAGTTATACCCCCAGCTATTTTTCCTAAAGAATGAATAGAATAAATTTGGGAAAGTATTTTACATGCAAAAATTCATCAGGAACTTACTAATAGAAAGTAAAGAAGATTAATCAACATGTTGGGAGACATGAGAAATTTAAAGCAAAAAACTTTCTGCTTGAAACAGATATACGTATCTATTGAGTCTAAGCAGATAGCTATATTAAATTGTTGTTGAAACGCTTCTCATACTCACACTTCATCTCAGAAAATAAATTTATAAAATTATTAACTTTCCAACTCACTCTTCAATAAACCTTTTTGGGAATAATGGGAAAATCTGATATTTATGGGAGGTTATATTCTGTCACAACAGCATAATATGTATTTTTTCCTTTAATCGTCTTTTTAAAGCCTGTACTACTAATCCATTTTTACCCATAAACAATGAGGGGCTATAGAGGTTGAATAAATAACTTGCTTAAGTTCTTCTAGCTAGTATGGAATAGAAGTTAAATCTAAGTGAAGTAGACATTAGATTTCAAAGGATTTCTATGTTCTACAATATGCACCAGTTGTCTCTAAAAGCATTCTGATTATCGAAGAAACTCAAGGCACAAACTGATGATCTTTAGTTTCTCTAATAAAGGTCACAATCTACAACACATTGTATCAGCCACAATGTTCAGTAAAGCTCCTCTAGCAATTCCTTAAGTATACTTGGAACTTTTCAGCCACTCCAGATTTCCTTTGGCTACTTAATTCAGCACCAATCAGGCTTTGATACCCAGCAGGAAAGGTAGGTCAAAAGGCCCAAGCAGGAGTTGCTGTATAGACCTTCTCTTCTGTCTTTTCCTCAGGCTAGCTTTGTAGGCATTGGTTGAGGAACACGATGGGGGCAAACATGCATTTCCTCACTGACAACAGAGCTGCAGGGACGTGTCAATGACTTGTGATTTTCTGACCTTTGGAGACTGGCAGTACCATGTGCTAGGCTTCTTTTGATGCATGCCCAGTTTCTTCCAGTAAAGTTTGGATTCACACAGTATCATTTTATATTTTCTTTTTCTTTTTTTCTTTTGGTTTCTTGAGACAGGGTTTCTCTGTAGCTTTGAGACCTGTCTTAGAACTAGCTCTTGTAGAACAGGCTGGCCTTGAACTCACAAATATCCACCTGTTTCTGCCTCCTGAGTGCTGAGATTAAAGGCATGCACCACCACAACCAGGCTACAATTTTAGATTTTCTTAGTCAGTTATGCCTGCTACTAAAGTCAAACCCTGAAGTGGGCTTTGTCTCATATAATAGGTTCACATTCCACAACTGGCTGAAGTGGCCAGTGACTCCCAAGCAATGTCACCAAGGATCATGCAGCTCTCTCTCTCTGCTGCTGCTCCCTTTCTGTCATCACAGTGATTGGCCAAGTAGATACCAAAATGAGCAAATGCAATTCCATTCCACTATACTCTTTATAAATCCTTCTCAGATTGTAATCTATTTCATTTTTATAAAGAGATTAATTAATATTTTCTCTCCGCACCTATGTAACAGTCACTAAAGAGCTATGTGTCCCAGGCCCTTGTTATCTTTGAACTTTGAACGTGGTGGTTGAGATTCTCAAACATCACACTGGAAGGGCTGCGGCTCAGGCTTCTCTCAGAAGCTCTTTAGAAATGCGAGTCTCAAATTCATGTTGTCCTTTCAGTTTGGAACCTGAGCTTCATTCCAAGACAAGAAAACACTCAACCCACATTCAATTACACTTAACCACTACAAGTCTTTTTCAAGTTCTAACCCACATTCTTTAAAAGGGCAGCTAAGACAACTCTCAAAATAAGTTAACATTCTTGCATTAACACATTTGGTCATGAAACATTTGGGGGGTATCAATTTTAAGAAGTTATAAAAGGTGAGTAGATTCAGGCACCAGACACATTTTAAATATCAAGACTAAATACACATAATTTCTTTTTCAAGATGTGTACCAAATATGACTGATTATAACACATCATTTATTTCTTTGTCCCAAAGTGTTCTAACTCAAATTTCAACTCAAAATGTGGGAGAACACATATTACACTGCAAAGTGGATAAGATTTTGAAGTACACTAAACACTAAAAGGATGGAACTTGCATTTATGCTGTTCATACCCCTGACTATTCTTCTTTTTTTTTTTTTTTAATACAGTTACTGTTCTCACGAAAAGCCCAGCATCACTTTCATTTATCTCAGGTTGAGAGAGTGAGTTAGCTTCGGCCTGCCACAAGCATTGTAGATGAGGGTTAATTCAAGACTTATTATGGCATATGATACTCACTATTATTTGTCCAGTCTTTTCAATGGCATTTTCTCAATCACTCCAGCTAGATCTGCAAAGCCCTGGTTGTAGGGCCCTGGTCTCCCTTATTCCTGGGGTGCATTTGCGGGGACAGTTTATGATCAACTAACTAAGCTTCCTGTGTGTTTCTGTGCTATGCCTGCCCCACCTGGTGGTTAGCTGCAGGGCATTCACTCCATTGTTAATATGGTAATTTCCCACCTGCCTGGGTGGAGATCCTTGGTGGCAGTTAGGTAGATAAGGACTCCCCCAAGGCTGAATAAACTGTCATTCAGCTAATCTCCTTTCAAATGACCCTGGTCTCTCTGTGTGTTCTTTTCTTTTCTTTTTTTTTAATGTGATCAGAATTATGGAATTATTAGAAAAAACAACAGAAAATGTAAAGCAAACTTTTACTGTGTCAAAATAGTTTTTTGGAGGAAGTTTGACTAACTTTTCAATGAGTTGCTTGCTATTTGTACCTAAGCTCAGGTATCTATTTTTAAAAATTCTTGTTTGGTAGCAAATCTGACAAAGCAATAATAATAGTCTTAAATTATGTCATAGTATGCAAAATTTCTGTGTATACATTTATACATTTGGTAAGAAATTCTGATCTCTCCCTCACTAAGAATCTGATGTGACATATAAAATCCAGCGTGGCCTACTGTTTAAAATCTCAAACAACTCAGAACACAGAAGCATATACAGTTTTTGAAAATGTATATTATGGAGATGATAGATGTACATGAAAATATTAAGAAAGTAGTATTAAAATATAACTAAATAATAAAATATCGTCTGATGATTCTTTTCCCATTCTCCATTCTCTTCTATGTGGGTTACTGTCCAATAATAATGTATCTATCATACATACAACTCCAAAATGTAGAAAAGCTTTGTAGGTCAATTACATGAACTGTTTCATTTAGCCCTGTCTGTAAAATAGTACTTCAAACTGCGGTCACTATGTGACAAATGCTGCAAGGAGAGGTTGAGGAAAGAGGACCATATTGAGACCTTCTCCATATTGAGACATTGTTTGTTTTATTCCCGCATATGGCACTATTTAGTGTCTCTATATTACTTTTCAACGAAAGTGGGAAAAGTGGATAATCTTTCTCTCTTCCCGATCAATGCATCTGGGTGTTTTATATATGATACAGCACACTAAGTTTGCCGCCTATTCTAACATGCTAATTTTGTAATTATGGATGAGCATTTAAACTCCTAATAGCTAGAACCTGGAAACAACCTAAATGTCCCTTGGCTGAAAAATGGATAGGGAAAGTGTGGTACATTTACACAATGGAGTACGACACAGCAGAAAAAAATAACGACATCTTGAAATTTGCAGGCAAATGGATGGATCAACTCACATTGAGTGAGGTAACACAGACTCAAAGACAATTATCATATGTTCTCACTCATAAGTGGTTTGTAAACATAAAGCAAAGAAAACCAGCCTACAAACCACAATCCCAGAGAATCTAGATGACATTGAGGATCCTAAGAGAGACATATGTGAGTCTAAGATATATGGGAAGTAGCAAAAAACAAGAAAGATCTCCTGAGTAAATTGGGAGGATGGGGACCATGGGAGAGGGTTGAAGGGAAGGGGTAAAAAAAGAGGGGAGCAGAGAAAAATGTATAGCTCAATAAAATAAATTTAAAAATTCCTTTTCAGCATCTATGGAAACTATTAAATAATATTTTCTCTATTCTATTCATGTTTCTGACAGAACTGATTAATTTTTGAATGGTGTATTTCTTAAATAAGTTAAACTCGATCAGAATTATCTTGCTCTATTCTTTATCAGAATTTATCTATTGTACATAGTAGAGGTTTAATATCATTAAATCATTTCAAATGTCGTTTTTATATTCACACAATCTCTTCTTTTCCCCTAATTCTTCAATAAGTCTGCTTTCATTCTCTCTCTTTCTCTCTGTCTCTCTCTCTCTCTTTCTCTCTCTCTCTCTGTCTCTGTCTCTCATTCTCTCTGTCTCTGTGTGTGTGTGTGTTTGTGTATGTGTGTGTGTGCAATTTCATATATTATGAAATCTAGAATCTTCAAGTGAGAGAATATGTGATACTTATATTTCTTTCTTTATTTATTTACTTTTTATTGAGAAAAGGAAAAAAAAACAAGTTTCTACCTCCTCACAGCCTCCCATTTCCCTCCCCCTCCTCCCACCCTTCTCCCCCTCCTCCCACCCTTCTCCCCCTCCTCCCACTCCTCTTCCCCTCCCTCTCCAGTCCAAAGAGCAGTCAGGGTTCCCTGCCCTGTGGTAAGTCCTAGGTCCTCCCCCCTCTGTCCATATCTAGGAAGGTGAACATCCAAACTGGCTAGGCTCCCACAAAGCCAGCACATTGCATAGGATCAAAACCCCGTGCCATTGTCCTTGGCTTCTCATCAGCCCTCATTGTTCGCCATGTTCAGAGAGTCCAGTTTTAACCCATGCTTTTTCAGTCACAGTCCAGCTGGCCTTGGTGAGCTCCCAGTAGATCAGCTCCACTGTCTCAGTGGGTGGGTGCACCCCTCGTTGTCCTGATTTCCTTGCTCATGTTCTCCCTCCTTCTGCTCCTCTTTGGGACCTTGGGAGCTCAGTCCAGTGCTCCAGTGTCTCTATCTCCATCTATCACCAGATGAAGGTTCTATGGTGATATGCAAGATATTCGTCAGTATTGCTATAGGATAGGGTCATTTCAGGTTCCCTATCCTCAGCTGCCCAAGGAACTAACTGGGGACCTCGGCTTGGGCTCCTGGGAGCCACTCTAGGCTCAAGTCTCTTGCCAACCCTAAGGTGGCTCCCTTAACTAAGAATTGTGCTTCCGTGCTCCCCTATCCAACCTTCCTTTATCCCAATCCTCCTGTTTCCCCAAGTTCCCCTCATCCTCCCCTTCTCCCTTTTCTCTCCCCATCTCCCCTTACCCCCATCCCACCCCACCCCCAATATCCCAATTTTCTCCCCGGCAATTTTGTCTACTTCCCATAGCCAAGTAGGCAGCCTTTTTGTCTTAGTGACAGTGTCCTTTGCTTTACAGAAGCTTCCCAGTTTTAGTAGGTCCCAACTATTCAATGTTGCCCTTAATGTCTGTGCTGCTGGGGTTACACATAGGAAGCGAACTCCTGTGCCCATCTGTTGTAGGTTACTTCCCACTTTCTCTTCTATCAAGTTCAATGTGTTCTGACTGATATTGAGGTCTTTAATCCATTTGGACTTGAGTTTTGTGCATGGTGATAGATATGGGTCTATTTTCATTCTTCTACAGGTTGACATCCAGTTATGCCAGCACCATTTGTTGAAGATGCTTTCTTTCTTCCATTGTAAACTTTTAAAAGATGAACATGGGATGTACTCACTCATAATCGGTTTCTAGTCATAAATAAGGGTCACCGAGTCTACAATTGGTGAACCTAAAGAAGCTAAGTAAGAAGGTGAACCCAAGGAAAAACATATAGTTATCCTCTTGGCTATGGGAAGTAGACAAAATTGCTGCTAAAATAAATACAATGGTCAAAAAATATTAATTGTGCAGAGACATGAAGTAGAATAATTAATTAAATGTCAGTTCTCAAGTTGCTAATTTTTTCTTGGCACAATTAATTTAAAAACACCAAATTGCAAGTACAGTTTTTCTAGATGACACTAATGCAGGTATGTGCTACTTTTTGACCATTGTATTTATTTTAGCGGTATGTTTATAGATAATTATGCTGCTGTATTCCATATAGTTCTGTGTACTAATAAGTTTAATGCTGAATTAGTGACATGAATTAGTGACCTCTCAATTTTTGAATATGCCTCTTTTATCAAATACAAACAACAATTGTTTGGGAAAATACTGTTATCTTCAAGACAACAAAGATAAAGAAAATAAAATTCCATTCAACTCTTGGCATGGAGATTCAATCACAGGGGTTTTTTTTTTACATAAATAATAAATGTATTGTTTTTCTGTGTGTGTTTCTTGGAAGCAAACCCAGAACTTACACAATAATAAGAGGCAGGCATCCTACACTGAACAACAGCCCAAGTTCTGTATTAAAATTCAATTTTTTAAGGAAAATACTAAGTATTGAAAACTTCTTAAAACAATATTTTAATATCATATTGTATTTGTACAGAGACAGAAACACACTTTTTTGTGTTTGTGCTCTTTGTGTGTTTAAATCATGAACTTCTGCTTTCACACTGAAATAACACAATTTTAATCTACTGGAACTCTAAAGAGGATGTAAATAAATTTACATCAGAGTATTGGTGGCCCCTGATTCTAAAAGTAAAATATGATTAATAATTACTTTCATTCACATTCACAGGTACAAATATGGATTGCTTTTTTTTAAATCACAACTGAAAAGAAGGAACAATTTGACAATTAACATGAATGGACTGTGTATACTGTAATTCTGAATAATCACTAATAGTAACCACAGAGTAGTTCCTGTGAAAATAATACAATTTATGATCTCATACTATTTATATGTGCTGCATATTTTATTATAATAATACTTTAATCAAAAATTCATTATTCCTTCATGTTCACTTATGAATCAAAGTTTCGTAGCATTCTGACTATGAATTAAAATTCTCCTTGGGGAAGTTTGGAGAGATGGATCAATGAGGAAGGTTGCTTGCTGCCAGGCTTGATGACATGAACTTTAATCTCAAAAGCCATATAGTGTAAGGAAAAAACCAGTCCTCTGACCTCCATGTGAACACCGTAGCAAGGAAACTTACTCCCTATCGAAATTTAAAAAAAAAAACAAAAACAAGAAACAAGTGCAAAAAAATTTTAAGCTATCCTTGGCTGAATAATATTTTAAAGAAATTATAAAAAATAGATTATTTACTACTTGTGAGATTATAAATAGCATAGTAGAATCTAAAGTATTGCTGGCATTCATATATTACTTTGTGCTGATTTTTAAATAGTTGTTCAGTGAAAGATTTAGCTTTTGAGAAATACAGTAGGTCTAGTGAAAAGCAAGTTCTTGTAGCACAATCATGACATAATGAATTTAATCCTCAGAATTTACCATGTAAAGGAGAAAAAATTCCTGAAATCTGTCTTTTGTGATCCACATGCATGCTGTGATGCATACCCACGCATACATGTATACTATGTTTCTACGACTTAAATATTATGTTTGCAGTACCTGCATCCTAAACATAATAGTGCAATGGAAATAAGGATGAAAAATACTACTTATCAACCAATTATGAATACTTAAAATAAAAAGTTCATAGCAGTGACAAAATGATTAGCCTTCGTGTCTTTATTCCACTTATCTGAATTATAAAGTAATAATTTATATGTTAGAAGATAATAAAAGGTAATGTCTATGATTTCTAGTGCAATCAAAAAATCAATACGATGACTAAACATGAATATTTATCTTTATGTGCAATGGAATCTGTAGAGCATTATAGTAATTAGCAAGCTCTCATTAAGCCTGATATTATATATTGAATTCACGAGGAAATGTCAGCATAGTGAAGATTAAGGTGTAGAAATAACCTAAACATCAGTAGATAGATAGATAGATAGATAGATAGATAGATAGATAGATAGATAGATAGATAGATAGATAGATAGATAGATAGATCTTTGTGGACAAATGGATGAAGCATCATTTATACGTATAACATTTATCATTGCTTAGTTCTACATACCAGATATGTAGTATCACTCAACTAGACTTACTTTGTTAAAAATCTTACCTAATTAAAAAGAAAAAAAACAGAAAGGCCACTATTTTTCTTCATTTAATAAATGTGGTTTTTGAGAAATTTACGGATATGTTGTAATCACCTCACATATACATCTACATTCACCATGCTCATTCACAAAAGTCAGTCATGAGGAAGCCATGCTTCATTTCAGGAGGTGCACCAGGCAAAAAAAAATTGCTTATCAACAAACAGAAACCGCTCTGTGGCTGTTATTAAGGGTTCCTTTCCCTAAAACTATCCCCTTAGGATCTAATTTACAAGTTAGGAATTCATTGAATTCTTAGTACATTTTTCTAGAATCACAGCTTAAATAAGTTAAAGAAAAATGAGATGTGGGATATACAGTTTTTGTTTTTATATTATATTAGGCTTCTTACCAATATCATAGAGACTTGCAGGAGGGGGAAATCTGCCAGTAGAGCAGTATCGGGGTTGTAGATAAAATACATTTACATTTGTGAAGAAATAAATAGGTTTGGCTCAAAATATGACATCCTGTCTTTAGCCTTAGGGATTATTGGAGGAGTTATTCTGCTCTCCCTTTTAGCAAGGCAGCTGCGGTGCCCGCTTGTGGTTCTGCAGAACCTTCTCGGGAAAGCACATATTTTTTATTGTTGTTTCTTTATTTTGTTCCCTCTTCTGAACACAGGGCTCAAGAAGATGCCAAATCTTGAACAGATGTTTGGATAGCTTAATAAGACCATGGCAAAAGAAGAAAGGAGATCGAAATAAACACCTTCATCAGTTCAACTCAGATCTTTTATCTTCTCACTGCGTCCTTGTATAAAACAGAAGCTCAGCTGGGAACCTAGAGTGAACTCGCATCTGAGAAAGTCAGGGAGTAGCTGTGATGATAACAGGACAGTGAAGGTCATGAGAGTTTCCAGGCTGTGAGGATGTACCTGCATGTTCTCTTTGAGAAATAATGACTAGTGTTCTAATAAACGTATGGCCTTTGAAATGTTCTCCTAGTTTCTAACTCCTCTAAGATACTTTGCCTTGTAATAATAGTATTCAACATTAATACATTGGCAAAGAGTTGATTGTTGATGCTTTGACATTAGAAAACCACAAACCATATTTTCAGAAAAGTAGGAAAAAGTCAGATAAATAAGGTGTGGCCAAAGCAGCTTACTTCTTGACATGGTCTATAACCAGGCAAGATCTAATACAGGGATGTGAGAAATGTCTTTACCTTAAAGAACAATGCCTCAGTCTACAGGGAGTTGTTTGTTGGGTTATCATGTCTTTATTCAGTCAAGACATACAGAACCAGTGTTTGCAATGAACACTGTTTGTTATACAGAATGAACAAGACAGACAAAACCTTTCCCTTCCTGAGTTTGCATTCGACTAGCACTTCACAAGTTGCACTTGCTCAATATATCTTGAAAAATGAATGAATGACATCCATACGATTGTATGAAAGTAAACACCAGAAGAAAATGATGGCAACCCCATTCTCAACTTTAACTTCCTATATCAATTCTAGCTTATCAATTTCTATTATAATCAATTTCCCTAGCTAATGTTATAGAAATATGAGATAACACAAGAATATTAAATATTAGGTAATACAAAATATATCAGGGCTAATAACCAGAAAGACTTTAAATTTTGAAAGTTCCCAACACCACACAGGCAGATGTAGGATATTCACAGCCCCAGATGAAGTCGCCCACTCCACTTCCCAGTCACACCTTGCAGCCTAGTAATTATGAAAACTGGTTGTCGGTTGCTTCAAGTTCAGTGATTATTGATAACATAAAAAGAAACATTTAGTTGAGTGGATACAGAACAATGATTCTAGAAGAAATTGTAGGGATCAAAATACATTATAGAAGCATGAAAAATTCAAATAAATAAAAATATAGTCATTTTAGACAGTTTGACAAGTGCAATATCACACAAACTCTGCTAAACAGGACAGGGAATAAGTGTATACCTATCCTTCTTGTTAAGTATTACTTTATCTTAAAATAAATTGCCATTTCTGGAAGCTTCATGGTGCTACTGAATATATTAAGCTTACTAATTACTAAATCATTAAATACTTATTTGTTTACTATTTTGTCTTTTATTTGAATGTGGTCCTCAATTTTACAGCCATCAATTTTATGTTCCTTGGTAAAAAAATTCATTTCAGCTTGTATTTTTCACGATTAGCCATTACTCCAACCCCTAAGTATGTACAAATTAATAACAATATCTTCCATATTTTTATTCAAAATACTGAACAATTTTCATTAGGTCAGAGCAAGGGCATAGTGCTTTCAGAACAGGTAATTGCACTGACTATGAGGACAGAATTCTTGATCAGTTATTGTTCCCAAGTGGGACAAACTTGGGGTATAATTTTTAAACAGTAACCCTTCAAATCTATAAAATTAAAACCTTTAGTACTTTTGATTAATCAGCAACTATGTCTTATATTCTCCATTTTCAATGGAAAAGTTATTAAATAATTTCAATCATTACCTATGAAGAGACTGATATTAACATTAGCATGACTAACCAAGCAATTGCTACATTTTTATCTCCAAAAGATATAGCATAAACCTACTCTTCAATTTGCATATAAAGACAATTTGAATATAATCTTTATTACAGATACATTTAGCTCCTAAATAGCCTCTGATTTTTTTTTGTAGAAATCTCCTCAAAGATCTTGCTAGGTGCCATATATAAGCCAAAAATATCTTATTCTATATTTTAATACAGCAGTTATGAGATAATGAAACTGATCTCTGACATAATTTTTAGGGGTTATATACCTTTAAGTTGCATCATGATATTTTCGGTGATTCAAATACGTGAAACACACACGGACTCAAAGAAATTTACGTAACTGGATATATAGCTTGTGATCATCTGATTTTCAGATTATGTAAGGTAGATATGTGAGATAGACATATCATTTTATAAACTGATAAAAGCTGAAATAAAATATGTAACATGCCTAACCTCAGCCCGTTTTCATAAAGTAAGGTCCTTGATTTGCAGATCTCATTTTCTGAACTGCCCACATCACATATATGAGATATAATGTTTTATTTATGCAATTATTTTTCCATAGGTCCTAAAAGTTGTTATTACTTTTATAATACATATGCCTTTACTTTTCTTATTATTTTTATGTTTTCTTTGATTTATCTACTATTTTGAGAATTTCACACTAGAAAATTATATTTACATTATTTCTCCCCCAATATTCTGCTCATTCCAACTCCTCCTGTGCTCCCCTCAGAAATCCATGCCCTCCTTCTCTTTATCTCTCTCTCTGTCTCTCTGTCTCTTGCTCTCTCTCTCACACACACACAAACACGCACACACTTTCTCCTCTCTGTCTGTCTCTTTCTCACACACACTCACAAACACGCACACACTTTCTCCTCTCTGTCTCTCTCTCACACACACACTCACAAACACACACACACACTTTCTCCTCTCTGTCTCTCTCTCACACACACACTCACAAACACACACACACACTTTCTCCTCTCTGTAACTGTCTCACACACACACTCACAAACACACACACACACTTTCTCCTCTCTGTCTCTCTCTCACACACACACTCACAAACACACACACACTTTCTCCTCTCTCTCTCTCTCACACACACACTCACAAACACACACACACTTTCTCCTCTCTCTCTCTCACACACACACACTCACAAACACAGACACACTTTCTCCTCTCTCTCTCTCTCTCTCTCTCTCTCTCTCTCTCTCTCTCTCTGTCTCTCTCTCTCTCTCTCTCTCACACACACATACACGCACACACTTTCTCCTCTCTGTCTCTCTCTCACACACACACTCACAAACACGCACACACTTTCTCCTCTCTGTCTCTCTCTGTCTCTCTGTCTCTCTCTCTGTCTCTCTCTCTCTCTCTGTCTCTCTCTCTCTCTCACACACACACACACACACACACACACACACACACACACACACAATCAACCTGCTGAGCCCATTGTTAGTTTTATGTACACGGGAGTAGAACTGATCACTTGGCACTAGAAAACCTGCCAGGGCCCACTCCCTGGAGATGACTGATTTTTCCACTCTTAGCAACCACTAACTGCTCCTCACCTAAGCTAGCTTTCCCTCAGCCATGTTGACAAGTCGTGGTGTTGCCATCATTCATGTTTAACTTAGAAGGCCAGGGTGTTGCAGTTTCATGTTGCACCCTCCCTTTCACAAACAGACAACACTATCCAATAGTAGATATCCTAGTTCCCTGCCATTTGCAATTTTCCTACCCCTCTTCGGTGATGTTCCCTGAGCTGTGTTTCAGATATATCAACTGGGAGTGGGCACCCCAGGAATTATGACTGATAAAAATCATAGGGAAAGAGATTTTATTATTTCTTTTAAATGTGTGCATAATATATATGTAAATATATACCTGTATATGTGTGTATATATATGTGTGTGTGCATGTGCATGTGTGTGTGTGTGTGTACACACATATACAAATAACTTAAATGAAGTTATAGTACTTGAGATGATAATGATCCACCAAGGAACCCAAAACTGTCTATCACAATAACACAAACCCTAATGCCAGGCAAGGAAAATCTCTCTCCTTTTTAGTTGTTGATCACTGAAATACAAGAGACTATTAAAACACTATAACTTAATGTTATTGCCCTTGCTTGCCTCCCACATCTTGAAAGTAAGAGGACCCTTTTGCTGAAGATACTACATAATTTGGACACGGGGGCTGGGGAAATTGAGATGTTAACTTGAAAGGGTCTTCCTTGAGGAGTAGCTAATATAGTACCTGAAGATGCTATTCAAGCAGCCAAGGTGAAAAAAGCAACCAATCATCCTAGGCAAATGCCAAGCCTAAAAACGACCGTGAGAGGTACATCAACACTTATGCCATGTCCTTGTGGTGCCGTTTATATCTTGGTGCTCACTTGAGATGAGGGAAACCATGCTTGGTGCTGTAAACGTAGACGGTTGCCTGTGGCTGCTTATGTAACAGACCCTAAAGGAGAACCTACTTCTGCCACATTCCCAAACCAGAGTAATTCTCAACTGCGTTCTATAACCTACCCTTATATACACATAGCTAAATGTCGCCCTCACTACTCACCACAGAAACTTTTTTTTGCAATAGACTGAGACCATCACAGAGACTCAACAGCTGATCAAAATGCAGAGAACACTTATGACAGCGTTTTTGAACATTTAACAATCTAATTTCATCTCAATTATATTCCCATTTTCTTATCTAATTAGATGCCCTGTTCTCTTTCTAGTCTTGCATTAAAAGGAAAAGGTTATTTAAGACTTCATGAAAGTAAAGAATTGCATGCCCTTATTAAGAGCCTGGGGGCACATTTTAAATGAGAGACCTGACACGGAGATCACATGCTATAGGTCCGAGCTTCATGATCAACAAGTAAGTCAGATTTACATCAATAGGGCTTGCTACTTAGGACAAATATTGTAGCTACAGGCATCTGAGGTTGTTTCAGTTAGAGTACATGTTTAATATATATATATATATATATATATATATATATATATATATCTATATGTGTGTGTGTGTGTGTGTGTGTGTGTGTGTATGTATTATATGTATGTATATCCCCCATAGGAATTTATTTTTCAACTTCCAAAGAGCTACAGTCTTCTATGAGAACTTAATTTGAATGGCTTTGAAGAAATCCATCAGAGCTAGAGAAGCAGGGAGGGGAGCAGAGAAAAATGAAGAGCTAAATAAAAATCAATTAAAAAAAAAAGAAATGATGCAAATTGCTGTATCACAATAAAATGCTTCAGGACTCTGAAGTCCCTGAAGCCTTCTGTTTTGTGTATTAGACACGAAGAACTTCTCTGCTTTAAAGTCCAGTTGTTTGAATTTCTAACTAGAGTAGAAAAGTCACTGGATTAGACTCAAAAGACCCAAGTTCTGATCACCAAGCGTGACTTTTACTCTCTCTGGGCCTTAGTTTCCTTTTTCATTAAATGCATATAAGAAAGGACACTTTCTGCGCTGTTGGGAGTGATTTCTCAGATTTTGTGTGTAAAGTGCTGTAAACTGTGAAGCATTATATAAAGAAACCATGACATTCTTATTAGGGAATTGACATGCAGGAATGAAGAACATCATTGTTACACAGGAAGAGTATTGCCTAGCAAGCATTTTCTTACATTTTTGTCCCCTTTCAGTTCAGCATCATGTACCTCACATTTTTCTCAATTATAGTGCTTTATGAAAGATAAATTTTAGCAAGAATGTAATCAGATAATTCTTCTGGTTCCCAGTTATTTAAACAATTTAAATGTTTACATCAAGTGAAATAGTCATAGATTAGAAATAAGACTTACAAACATAGGTTAACTGGACTACAAATCTGCTAAAATATATCTCATAGATATTTCAAATTTTGCAATTCTTCAGAAAGTAAAATAGTTACCTGTAAGTTGTCAGAAATAGAGAGTGATTTCACACCTGGGAATCATCTGCTTAAATTAATTCAATAATTAAAGACACTAGCTGAAATTTTAAGTAAAATGTGGACAGAGTGCAGTAGGTGAAAGATGGCTTCAGGAAAGATATTAATATTTTAATGCCCAAGCAAGCATAGCTCATCACATTTATGTTTATAAATGTAATAGTGATAATATTTTATTCAAATTTTATATTCTACCTTGAAATTGTGAAGCATTATGGGAAGATGGTTTACTTAGTAATTTAGGATAGTATTTGAAATTATAAAACTATATTGCACTATATTTCTTCTATACAATGATAATACCAACACAATAAAAATTATAAAACTATATTGCAATATATTTCTTTTATACAATGATAATATCAATACAATAAAACAATGGCATCTTCAATAAACTAGCGTGTCTTATGGCAAAAATTTATTTATCTTCTTGATAATTAAATCTTTTTCCACAACACAGAAAAATGGTAGTCCCTAAAAGTAATGAGTCAAATCATGCATGATCTCCTTCTCCTTAGTTAAAACAATCCACTTAAGGTACAATAAGAATTGGAAAAGATAATAACTCATCACAGAGAGCCAGAAACTCTACAACATAACACTTTATCAGTTTTATACTTGCTTCCTAAAGACATCTGTTTATGCAAATCAAATATAAATTTAGATATATACTTGTTGGGACTTTAAAAACAGTATAGACAAAATTTGAATGCTATATTTTTGTATAATTTTTATCATTTCAGAATTTCATATATGTTTGCAATAAAATGAGGTCATCTCTGTTCTGCATTTAACCCCGAATTCCCTGGAACCCCATCAACATGCGAACCTCCCAAATTCTTTAAGTAATAAAACTTAGTATTTTGAAGTTGAATGGGGCGATGGTGTGTCCCTTATTAAGACTGACATTTAGGGTGTCTACAATCTAGAAATAGAAAACAATTACTTCGCTGTTTGAATCTCTTTCTATGCTCATAAGAGCAATTGAAGTTTCTACATAATTTACACTTAAGATGAAAATGAATAGAGCCCAAAACAAGTCTCCAGAATATCCCGTTGTTGCCTTTTGCTCTTTGGCCATTGTACAGGAGTCAGAGTGCCCCACTGCACTCGGAAAGCCAGGGCCTCGGGGAACAAAAGAATTTCCACACTAAATCCTGTGTGTATGTTACTGGAGTGGAAACTTAATCTCAGATCTAAATATAGATTCTTCATGTTAACAAAACACCAAAAGGTGGCTTTCAGAACTGAGTGTCATTCCAAACCTGCAACTACTTGCCTCCAAACAATTGACTCAAGCCAAGAACAATCACATGTTCTAAATTACATCTAACACATTATAAAACATCACTATCGTTTTTAAAGAGTAAATGTGTATCTCTCACAGAATCTATTTTTATGTGTTGCTAGCCCCCAAAGGCATTTCAAAAACAGCTTCTTGCTAACATTTTGAAAGGGTAAAAGCCATCAATTTGCATGTTCCTGACATCCTTAGTGTAACATTAATGTAGATTAACACAGTAATCACAAAGGGATCGAAATGTTTATAGAAGAAGAGACCTGGCACCTACAAGACTCCCAATATCGTTCATATTCTTCAGTCATACTCTTCCAACTATGATTATGAGAACCACAATGCATGTGTTTGACATAATCAAAATTTACAATATTAAAAAATTGCTTAAACATGAAAGAACAACAGATTTAATCTCAATTACACCTTTAACACCTTGGATGCAGCCTTCTGCATGTATCACAATTATGTGATGGTGTTAAGTATATTAACCATTGTTACGGTTATGCTTTGCCCACACACTTTTTTGAGAAGCCAGATGATTGGAAAACAGAAACTGGAAAAGTCCCTAAAATTACAGAACCTTCATTATCTGACTGGACCTGTAATTACTTCCTTTAAAATTCTTTATCTAAGCATGTGATTATTCAAAACACATTCTATAAATAGGGGCTCAACTCTCAGTATGTATCATTTTGGGAAAGGCCTGATGAGATCGAAGGAAGCAATTACAAAAGCAAACCCCAAAGCTAGCCCTGGGAGGGCAGGTACATTCCAAGTCCATCAATGTGTCTGTTGTGAAGAGGCTCGTTCAAAGGTAGAGCATGAGTCTGAAAGATTCATAGGAAATCTTGGACCTTTGCTTTAAGTACGAGATCATATATAAACCTTAAAAACTCTTTGTGTCCCTGTCTTTCATTCTAATTTATTATTACTGAAAAAACAGATCAAGTGCTTCCTCTTGGCCCTGCATTTAGATAGTATTTATCAGTGCCTACTTGAGCTATGTGTTCTTTCTTTTATGCTATTATTCTAAATTTCAAGGTTATATAATATCATCATTGAATCATATAAATATATTTGTTTAGAATACTGTCTCTACTTCTTTTTATGTGTTTTGGTGCACGGGCAATACCTCCTCTGTTACTATATTACAAAATAAAATCCCAAAATCAAAAACCAAAGTTCTTCACACTTTGAAGGCCTTAGAAAGGATTCATAAACCAGGAGAGTTGTGTATTCCTGTAATCCTAGTACTCGGAGGTATAGGATTAGGAGCATGAAGCTACGGGAGACCCTGTGTCAGAGTGGGGTGAGGCAGTGGGGAGAGGAAGAGAAGGGGGAGAAGACAGCAGGGGGGAGCGTGAATGATAACTGTCTTCAGTGTGTTCTTTGGATCAGGTGATTTCCTGGACATCAATGTGGTTTGTTCCTGGCATCAATGCTCTCATCGATGACGAATGTTGATTCCCTTTGCATATTACACTTGAGATTTCACTATGTTCTCCTGAAAGCTTAGTGTCTCTTCCCCTTTTACAGCCTCAAGCTCTGTAGCAAGCTGCATATTCAATGACCATAAATGTGTGTGGGAGCTGGGAGAGCATTATAGTCTCCCTACTTCCTGAAGAACGGGCTTATGATCAGTTTGTATAGACTAAAACACCAGCAATCTTCTAAGCCAATCTCCCTTCCCATCCTTGAAACAAGAGCTTTGGAGACCTTGCTTAATACCTAGCAAGTTTGTTTGATCTCGTTTCCAATCTCTATAGACTCATATTGTACATGTGCAAAATTAAATATTCCAGACTTTTAAAACGACTTAAAGAAAAATATATTAGCAGCCTTTGTATTTATTTTCTGTGTTGAAAATAGATTTATATTTGAGTTTCTCTGTAGGGTTCCAAACGC
Source organism: Microtus pennsylvanicus (assembly GCF_037038515.1). NCBI lineage: Eukaryota > Metazoa > Chordata > Mammalia > Rodentia > Cricetidae > Microtus > Microtus pennsylvanicus. Next base: position 109,611,649 of record NC_134586.1, on the reverse strand, counting down.
ACAAACACCAGTGGCTAGAGGTTTGATTCGCTCCATGAATAGTTATTACACTTAAAAGATTGGTGTGAGTTTTAAGGAAAGGTGACCTGTTTTGATGATATTCAAAAATCTTAGATCTCTCTTCACCAGACCTCACACAAATAAAAACTACATCCCATTGCTGACACCTATGATAACCCTGAATCTCCTAAAAAGGTAAATTACTTTGTAAGTAAACTAGTCTTATAGTTTGTATATAATTTTTTTATATATTGTTTGTAACAATTTCTGTATTTCAAGAAATACAAAAATTGCACCCTTTCTTTGCAACTTATAGAGGAAAAATAATATTCTAATTAATACACGATTTTCCTTCAGGGTTGGAAAATGAGTCTTAGAATGGTAGAGACCCTGATGATATTACTAAAAATTGCTTGCCATCATGTTTTTTGAGTAAAGGAGCCCTGGAAGGTTAGGTATACCCAAACCTAACTTATAACAAAATCACATGTAAAATGATGATTGTTGTGGCACCTCTATCCCAAGTATGAAAAGGGAAGCAAGGTTCCACCAAGAGTTTGTTTCTCTCTCATGCTAATGTCTCCGTATGATGATATTTCTGCTTCTTTTTCTAACTGAGGAGAAAACAGATGCCCAAGTGACTTGTTTAAGAATGTTTTATTACAGTCAGGATTAGGGTGAATTTTTGGTAGTGTTCATAGAAAGTTACCCTGACCGGCTCCTTGGCCACATGCTAGTGGTGTGAAATCACCATGAGGTTTGGAAGTGGGAAAACACTCTGTCTTCCAGTCTTTTACTTGCACAAACCCAGAAGGTTTCAGTTCGGTCTCTGATTTGATGCAGATTGTTGAGACACGAGCAGATTGTATCTGTTGATCTTTGTGCCAGGAAAAGACTAACACCATAATGCTTAAACAAATCCTGGTAGAATTAGGCAAATCCTTTGAAAGAAAATGGTCAGAAACATGCAGAACCCATTAAACTGTAACATCTTCTCTACATTCAGATTATTGCATGAGAAGATTTCATGAGATTTGAAACAAGCCTTTTCAAATTCTAGATTCCAGGCTGGCATAATTCCTCAAGACACAAAGCAGAGAAATCCTTCAGCTTCAATAGAATGTATCCAATTTCTACTCTTTTATAATTTTTATTATAGCTGTACAAGATATTTGTTAAAAACCTATTTAAAGTAGCTTGGTATCAGTTCTACATATTTCTGTGACACTCAAAATAAATTTGCAAGACAGTTATCTTATTTTAGCTTTAGAACAGTTATCAGGTGTGGTTTGTTGGGTTTTTGTTCCCAGACATAAGCAATTAAAGGGTTGGAAAATAGCTTCTGGAAACCTCCAAAGAATTGATCTCTTGGGAGCAAATCTTGCAATACCAAACACCCTCGGCCTCCCTTGGGCATCTGTGCTGACAAGTTGCTGGTTAAGCAAGCCAACCAGAAGATACGTACACAAAGCTTCACAATTAATAACCCTGCTTACCACAAAGATGGTTCCTGTTAAGGACCTGGCAGAAATTTTTATTAAATTTATATTGCCACATGGCTACCTTCAGAACGTCTTTGAAGTTGGCACTCTATCCACTTGTATTTGAAACCTGCATAGTTATCTGTGTTTCGTGTTTTACCCAATCTCACCTGCTTTTCCCACTTTAGAATACCATGGGATTTGTATCCTGAAGGCAAACAACATGTGGGAAATAAAGAGCAGAGAGCAGGGTCCTTCTTATCTGCTTTCTGCCTAACAAATCAAAGCATGTAGATCTGGGGTTATTAGCGAAGGTTTGGGGGATACAGAAATAAAATAAAAACTGACGTGTCAAATGGGACTCCCTGCTGCTCAGTACCATGTGCTGCCATAAAAAGTTACATCTGTTCTGCTATTAAATATGTTAGTGAATACAATACATGAGCGAGCAACGGCACTTCAAGATTCTCAGCAGCCATCAAAGTCTACAGTGAACATCTTATATTACACAGAAAGTCTACTTATACATTTTAACTTTTACTTTTCATTCTCAAACCCACACTATAATATCTTGATGACAATTTTTAAGGTAAAAAAAAAACTACAGTTTTAGTTATGCTTCATGTGTTTAAATTTTATTCACAAATCACTAAATAAACAATTATAAAACTACTGAAAATTCTCTTAAAAGTTCTTACAACAGGACTGAAAGAAACTGGAGAAATGACGAAGCATGGTACATCTTTTAGCCTGTCTTACTTCCTTCTAATTCAATAAGAAATTATCAAATGTTGAAAATTGAACGATTGATCCTCTGTATGTAATCTACTCTCTGAAAGAAAGCAAGAGCTTTGTTGTTCAAGTGGGCGACCAAGAGATGGCCATCCATGGCTTTCTAGATATTTCGCAGTAGAATACATCTGTTATTGCTCTGTCCCTTACATTATTAACCACAATAATGCCGAGGTTATAGATTATTTAGAAGCTTGTCCCACTCCACTGATGATGTGCATCCTGAAGACACAACAAGGAAATAGGAAGTGACTAACTGTAAAATTAAGAACTATAGAATGCGAGAAAGGTGAAGAACACAGAGTTGTGTACCAAAACAGCGCTGGTCCTCACTGGGACGCTAACCTCTTGCCGGTCTCCTTTTCCCAGTACTGAAAAGAACCACAAGGTTGATGGAATTGCTACCTAAAAAGACCATTGCTGCTCTAGGAATATTGCCAGGAAGGGAGAAACATGTGTGACCACAGTTAAAAGGGGGTTGGTATCATTTCTACAAGGCTGAAAGCAGAAACAATCTCAAATCAAATATTCCACGAACTAACACATTATTTACAGATCAATATTTAAGAAATAATGATGCCAAGTTGCATTAAAAAGAAAACACATGTGGCTAAGGAGCTGATTGAGGAGGTGAAGGACATGTTTCACAAGCAAGAGGACCAGATTTTGATTCCTGAATTCATGTAAAAGGATAAAACTATAAAAGTTAATGTGTTGATCCCATTTGCAGTATTAAATTATTTGATATAATAATATTCTAAAACAGTATATACATCCATCATTAGAAAAATGGTTCAATAAATAGTTTTGCTTAGAAAAACAATAGGACAGTATGAGGAAAATAGATTGTGTTATCTAAAATGTAAATAGTGTCCAAAGTATAGCAAAGAAAAACAATCATATTATAAAATAGTATGAGATAAAACATAAAAGTTTATCATTCTCATAAGTGTTCACATGTGTGCATATATAAAGCTAATTGTGCATATACCCATGTGTAGAAAAGAAACAGATGCATACCATGTAAGAGTAGAATTCACACAGCACAGTAAAGGCAGTACATTATATGCAGCTTTTAACTTCTATTCTCATCACTGGTGTATTATCTAAATTTCAATGAGCATTTTATGATCTAGGAATAATATTTATTAATATATGAGTTGTTCTGAAAAGCAAATAGAGTCTCTCATCCATAAGGTAACAAATAAAATTCAATTCTTTCTGAACAGCCTGCTGTAAAATATCATTGGCCTTACAGATCCAGGTCTGTGCATCACTACTCTTTTGAATCCAGTTTATGTCTAGAGAGTTTGAAAAATGCAATGACAAAAATGTCAGCAAATAAAAGAAGCACTTAAATAGTGGAAATATAGTCTATGGGTAATGAAAGAAATTCACCCAAAACTAGGAAATTATGCAACCATTGATTATTTTCTCACATAATGATGAATAGCATGCACATAGCAATTTCAAATAACAAGTATGTCCCCTGTCACTTCATTTAGCCAACATTATATGTGATGGACAGTTACAGTTGTCTAACTCAGGCTCCAGGAAGAGGCCGAGGATGTGTGCTCTTTTTCCTCTCCACAATGTGCAAATGTCTTTGCTCAATTCTAAAACCCATGCAGTAGCTGTCTGACCTCGGTCCATTTTTCCACTGAAATTTCAACCCCATGTCTCCACTGATGCCCTGTGGCATTGGAACCCCCAAGGCCTGCTTTCCTTGCTAATTAACAATAATGAGAAGGATGGCAAATCTTTTTCTTTGTATACCTCTGTCAGAAAAACGTCCAATCAGCAAGAACCATGACATAACATATCCCCACTTCCCCTTTCCCTTCTCATTTACATGCTTAAATACACTCAGGTTCTATCTAGTCTCAAATTTAAAATGGTTTGTTTTAAAGGTCAATCCTTTCAGGCATCCAGAAGTATTAGAGCCTGAAGAAAGACTGAAAGTTGAGACTGCGGACATAATGTTCAGAACCATGTAGGCAATTGTTATATACATTTTCACATAAAGCAATGTAATTTAGGCCAATATGTAAGCTTCACTTAAAAATTACCAGACATCTGAAATTCTGCTCAATAAGTGGCTTTGGCTTCTAAATATGACATACGGTGTCATATTCTTTGTATTGTAGTGCAGTTATGTTAAGAGACTCAGAATTCCCATCTCCATCACGATGAAGGAATCTCTTGACATAACACACCATAAACCCAGTCTCTTAATTGGTATTTAAGTTATAGGATGACTGGGGAAAGAGGCTGAAATCGTCTCAGATTTTCTCTTGTACTAAAGGAAAATGAGTTTTTAAGTCATATAGAATTGATTCAAATCTAGGGAATTATTTATTAGTTTTGCAATACTGGTCAATTTATTTTAAAATGCAATCACATGTCTGTAAAATTGAGATAATATTTCTTCCATTGGTGAATTACTGATAATATTAAGTGAAATATAATTTTTATAAAAATGCTTAAATCGATAAACACTATATATACATGCTAGTAGTATTGCTTAGTTATTATTCTTAATAAGAAAATGAATCAGGTAAGCATGATTTCAGAAGGGGACTTTAACTTTACTTAGAGTAAATACCTTCAAGCACTTAATATACCTAAATTTAAAACTATAATACACAACAATCTGATAATTGAGTTCACATTAATTATTTAACCCAACATCGGAGATTTACAAAAGTAGAGAAAAATACAGGAGTAGTGGATGATGATAATGGTTGAATTCCTACACTTAGCTAAGAGGTAGGACACTTGCCTAGCATGGCTCTGATCGCAAACATCGGGCAGGGGCACAATGCCATGTGGCCAGTGAATAATTTTATAACAGATTTGGAGCACTCAGGGCTTTGCTGGGTGTGTGTATGCTTCAGTAGGTTGGAACTGAAGAGTCCCAGCTGAGCAGTACTTGCTTGTAGCATTCTCCTTTGGGAGTCTGCCTCATACTGTGCTCAAAGGAGAGCAGTATGGAGTGAGACTTTTCTACAATGGAAAACTACCAGTTGGAGATCAGAGGAGAACAGCAGCCATAGGTAAGGAACAAAGGAGCTCACCCAGGTCTCTGTCACTAATGGTGCCTTCCTTCCTTCATCAGTAACTGTACTATATACTAAGCATGATGCTAGCATATACAAGTGTATAGCTGTTTATAATATATATATAATACATATGTTCACAATTTAAGGAGTTAGGAGTACATATAAGCTATATAGAATTAGATTGTATATAGGAAAAAATTAAAAGCAGTTGTCTCTATAACAAGATCAATACAGTTAGTTTTGTTATAGGGGACAAAGTAAGGCTTTACAAATATATATGTATAAATATATATTTTTTAAAAATCTAAAATTGAAAAATGTGTTGGGAGTGCAGACACGGAAAACATGGAAGAGGAATTGACACGAACAAAGACACCTTAAAAGTACGATTTTAACTGTCACTAATGCTACAAATATATAGCTGTGTTCTTCTGGCTTTTTTTTTAATGAGACATATCCTATACAAATCACACCAATTGCTACTTTGGCTAATTATTTACAGGATATGAAGAAAGTGGGTGAGATAACTTTTTGTTCCTATTCGCTAGACACAAATCCTGTGTTGCAGAGGTCTGGAATACTCAGGAGACTCTGTGGTCTGTTGCACTAAAACTGGGTTGCTTGACTTCATACAAATACCTTGAAGAGACCAAAGACAGATTTGCTGTGGTTGGCCTCACTGGGATGGATGAGCTTTGGCACTTTCATCTGGGTCATGGCAGGCATCTGCTTCATGGGAGCTTGATTAACTCAGGTACATAGGTGCCGGGCTAGGTAAATTTGATCCTGACTTTGTAGCTTTGTGATTGGAAGATGCATTTCTCAGTAACTAAATAAGGATTGTAGTTTATTTTGTTTGGTGGAAGAGTTTCAAAGGGTATTTTATGGGTTTAGAATACTTATGAAATCATCGATAATTTTATGATGTCACATATTGAAAGAAAATTTTATGGTGTCGAAAACCATTATGTTGTGGTTGGTTCTGCACCAGGTTCTGCAGAACACATACCTATAGACTGTGCCTGATATGCCAGGACAATGGACAGTTCTAAAATACTGTTTGCCAGAAGTCATGCTTCATTTGATTCTGTACATTCAGTGTATCGGAAGGTGCTTGGCACATAAGCACTTAAAAAATGGGACAAAGGTCATGTGTAGTAAGTCATGTGAATTAGGATGGGATGAGGCAGATAAGTCCTGGTTATACCTTCATTGGACCTGCTAAGTAGTTTGGATTTAGAATTATTTGTAATAAAGGCCAATGGTTCATTTTATAAGCAGGTTAAGAAATACTTCTAAAATCATTTTTTTTTTGCCTGAAAATAGAGACCTGTTTAGGAGACAATACTTGTGACCTCTGGAGTACCAAGTACTTGGAGTTAATGTTGGCAGAACTAAGTTGGTAGAACTAAGTTGGTAGAATGTTAAACTGCTTCCATTGCTATTGGTTGATTACTTACCACGTTCAAGGCTCAGCCTGAGTTCTGTCAAGCTGCTGCTTATTTCTTATGGAAACTCTTTCAGTCAATGGACTTTAAGATACTTCCCCACAATGGGGTTGAAGACTATATAGTCATAGTTACTGTCCTTTGTGACTTAGCCAAGCCATTTTTAATATAAGACTTAGACTTTTTGAAATAGTATAACTATTGAAACATTTAGCATATATTTTTGTTTGATGTTGTTCGTGTTGGTTACATTTCTAATTTGTGTTTGCCTCTTCTTTTCACTGTACTATACTTGATATTTGCTCTTATTGTATATAGTTTTGTATTAGGCTTAGAAATCTTTTATTTAGACAAAAGAGGAAGGTGCTGTGGGAACTCCTTCTCCCAATAGTCTTTAAGATGCCAGCCCACTTTAGGAGCGGTCTCATGTACCATAAAGGCAGACGAAAAGTGTGGGTGGCCCTCTTAGCTGCTGGCTTCAGTTCCAGTTCCCAGTGCACACAGAGGACTGAAGATCACTACCCTTACTGTGAGTTTATCCCCAAATAAATAAACCTTTGTTATACTCCATTCCAGGCTATTGTGGAACTCTTTAGTACAACAACACTTATTACTGCTCAACACCATTCTATTCAACATGAATAAAAGAATCAAACATCAAAGTGTAAAAATGCATGCCAGGCCTGGTAGTGCAGACCTGTAATCCCAGCTAAGAGGAGTCTGAGGCAGGAAGATGCCAAGCTCAAGGTCTGTTTGGCCAACTTAGTAAAACCCAATAGTAGGGTCTAGCATATGCCATGCCCTTGGTTCAATCACCAGTACTGACCATGGGAGAAGGGAAAAAAGAACCAAACAACTTGAACTAATTCCCAAACTGTCCCGGCCCAGAAAATTTCCAAAGAAACTGTGAGGACTACAAAAGAGTAGAAAAAATGTTTTTGCTGGTGTTCTTTCCAGGGATTAATTTTTGCTTTATCTTAGAAAATAAATTCTCAAATTAAGACTAGTGTATAATTTTGATAAATAGACAATCATTTTTTTCCCATTAAGTAATCATTGTCAAACAATGTCATATACAATCATGGCCTCTCTGGTTGGCTTTGTTGCCAGGTGCAGTTGAAATGTAGCCCTGCAGCGGGATTTGGGGGTTTGGGCAGAATTCCAGATGGCGTGACTATACAGGTACCACTGTCTCACTGATTTCTATTATAAACTAAGAGCCTTTCACTGCTGAAGATGAGGGGATAATATTAGTCAGGTATGTTTTAACAGCAAATATGATAGCCAATGATATAGAACGTTCAAAAACGTGAATGAAACTTTAAGGTTCTCAGTGTACTTTGAACGAAGTGAAATTCTGTAAAGGCTATTGCAAGAGTTCAGAAGAGGTGATCAAACTGCAGCAGATGGGTAAGCAGGTAGAAACAGCAACATGGGATGAAAAGCCAGGACTATGGACATGTTCACGAGTGAGCAGTAGGTATGTGATAACTAAAGCTCAAGAGAGAGTGTTTGAGAATGCTGTCTTCAGAGCCTAATCATTCGTACTTGGCTAAATTTTATTTCCTTTACCAAAGAATATTTTTGTTTATCAATTTTATATTTCTGTTTTTGATTGGGCAGGAAGATTTAATGAAATGGGTCCAGGGAGGAAATTATTTTTCTTGATAGGAAGAACGCACATTTAAGGTGTCTCCATAGAAACCTAGTTGTATTCTGTTCTCCTAAAGCAACAGAAATTCCCTCATCAGACTGGGCTAATCTGGCAGGAAGAATGGACAGCTTCTTCAACTGGTTCAGGAGGGCAAAATCCTTGGTGTTTTTGATAGCAAATCCTCAGTTCTGATAGATTGATTCTCATAGAAAGTTTCTAAGATGTCACAAGTTACATATCATGACCCTAACATGCATGCTTCCATTAAAATAATCTTTTATGGATCATAAAAACTGTATCTAATTCTCCTTGCCAGCTTATAAGTTTATTTATTGGTGCCTGTTGTTAACGGAAGTACTCCCTAATATATTCACCTTGGTTATTTCCTTTGCTGAAATAAATCATTCAGGCCAGGTGGTGGTGGGACATGCTTTTAATCCCAGCACGCAGGAGGCAGAGGCAGGTGGATCTCAGTGAGTTTCAGGCCAGCCTGATCTTCAGTATCAGTAAGATTCGGATGCATTGCATAGCCATCCTCTTGTTGTCTATTCTTTGGCAGACCTGTTTGCTATGCTATTTGCATTTTTAAAAATATGACTATTGTGCATTTCGCTTTTGGGTTTCCATGCTTTTTGTGCAACAAAGGGCATTTTCCTATCAGTGTGAAAATGACCTCTTATTCACTATGCATCCCTCAAAATAGGTATTAAGCCCCAAGCAGTGACTTCATTTCTTTTCTATCAATCTATATTGTGTTTGCACAGCTTGCATCCTTAATAACCTATTTGCATATATTTTAATAGTGGCTCATAACGTCTCTCTGGAAAACACAGACAGGATTACAAGAATGAACATAACCACACATCGCACAGGCATTTTTAACTATTACTTTTCATGGTAACTGTATAGTAACCAAAGTGTTTTAAGTTGTTAAATGGAGAAAACTATTACATAAAATAACCAGTCATCTACAATAGAAATTGCATTTTAGGTGGCCCATTATGCTATCTTAAATTAGCCTAGAGAAAAGTTTCTAGGGAGTAGAGTTATTCTGTAATTTAATTACAGAAGAAAGGAAGGAGTTTTCAGTGGTTAAAAGAATCTAACAAGATAATCTTGGGTTGGAAACTGGGCACAAGAAAACAGTTAAGCAATTTACCACTGCTAAATCCCAGAGCATTTGAAGGCAACTCATAAAGCAGCTGGAGACTCGCTACAAAGCCACACATAGGGAAGAAAAGCAACCGCAGCAAAGGGCAGTCTGTGGATCAAATTCTCTCTGATAGGTCATATCCTGGGCTTCTTACCCCACTTTCCCAATGATATCATAACATTTCCAATTAGACAAGGGGGTGAGAATATTGCAGGGGCAACTGTGGAAACCCTGAGCATAGGAACAGAAGTCTTGGTGACTAAGATTTACCTACTAAACAATAATAGGAAGAAGGAATTTGGAGATCATTAAAAACAGTACAGAAAAAGCAATTTTAAAAATTGGGTTAGTACATTTCATTGGACTAGAGGAACAGGAAGGGAGATATGGTAGATGGACTCAGGAAAGGGAAAGCAGAGGAGAGAAAATGCCTTCTCTGATAGGTGGCAGTCATCTGTATATTTGTGTTTCTTTCTTTTTAATAGAGGACTGACACAAAAAAAGAGGCAAATTTAGAAACTAATGATATCAAAGAATTAATTTAACCAACTAACCAATATGAACAGACTGGAGAGTATTCAGAGTGGAGATAGGGGAACAAGTGAGAAGTGGTGGTGCCGTACAAACGTCTAAGTAATAAAATAAATGAGGAAGTACTGGTAGAAGTCACTGCCTTCCATCTCATTCTTTAAACTTTACAACAGAATTTCAGAAGAGAGAAAATGATAGAGACTAATTTAAAAGACTAGCTCAAGAAAGGGAACTACTGGTTGCTCAGAAAAACAAGAAACTGCGTTAATTTCTGTAAACCAAACATGCAAGTTGTAAGAATCAAAAGGACACAAGCTTGTGTCAACTCCTAATCAAAAAAGAAAAAGAGGTTAAAAAATAGTCAACAAAGCCAGAAAGTTATGAATATAGGGGTGTTACAGGTCCGCAAGATGACCAAGGGTATGTGGTGCTTTGAATGAGAATGGTCCTCTATAGGCTCCTATATTTAATGTGTGATCCCCAATTTGTGCAACTATTTAGGAAGGATTACAAGAAGCTGTGTCCCAGTCAGTGATAAAGTGATGATTGTGTTCTCTCTATCTCTTTCTCTCTCTCCCCTCTTCTGTTTGCCCCTCTCTCTGTCTCATGGTGAGTGTCTCAACATGTAAACTCTTAGTTACTATTCCAGCATCATGCCTACCTGCATGTTGCTATACTACATGCCATGATGGTCATGAACCCACCCTCTGAAACTGTAAGCAAGCTCCCAATAACATCTTTTTTTCTATAAGTAGCGAAGACCATTCTGTGTCTTCATAGCACTACAAAGATGACTAAAATAGCAACCAAAAGTGTTTGCTTCCAAGCTCAAGGGCCTGAATTCCATCTCCTGGACCCAAATAAACACTAGAGTTAACAGTGAGGGGCAAGTTGCTCTCTGATCTCCACATGTTTGCTATACACTCACACATACACACACACACACACACACACACACACACACACACCAAGCAATAAAAACAAACCTTAAACACAAAAACAACAAACCAAAAAAAGAAAAAAGAAAAGAAAAGAAAGGAGGAAAAAAGTTCTCCTTGTGCTAACATTTTCCCATAAGCTCACATTTGACAGTGACATGTGTGGTAAGACTGGGCCACTAACAAACAAACAAATGTCTTTGGAGAGTTTTCCCATGCTTTACTTTTTAAATTTAGTTTGATACTCCCCAGAAGAAAGAAAAGAGAGGGCATTGCACCCATTAGCTTGGCTCTTCCTCAACACAATCTGGCACTAGCTAGCCGCATAGCCAATAGAAATTTGGGCACCAGTTCACATATCTTCCCCAGAGATAATTGTGTCCGTCATACCTCAGCAGCTTGGATGGCAAGACATTTTCAACACATAGTGAAAAGCCATTATTTCAGTCTTTTAAAATTATAGTTAAATTGGCTACATGTGTTCTAATTAATTTCTACAAGAACCAAGAAAACAAAACCATGTGAAATATCTACTGATTTTGACTTTAGGGTTGAATTTAAATAGTATGCAGCAACATGAAACTCTTACAAGTAAGTGCATCTTTTGGTTAAAAAGAACATTTCAGATAGATCATAATTTCAATTCAGAAAAAGTTTGGGGGAATAATTGTGTTTTATCTTGTTTATATTAGTATTCACCCATATATAATTATTGACTTATAAAAGATGTTTTTGGATTTAGTGTTAGAACAGCAGCATCCTGTAGTCATGTAACATGGATACAGACAGAGAAAAATGAAAAAGGTCAGGCATGAATCAATATTGACAAGTTATTTTGAGACTTTTAATATTTACTATAAATACAATGTTCTGAGTGCATACTAAAATGCTAATCAAAGGTATATTTGTAAATCAAAATCAATTAAGAGCTTGACTTCAAACTGCAGCTCTACCCCAGCAAAGTACAAAGCAGAACTACATAAGGCATACGTGTACAAGAGTTCACTAATGGAGTCCACAGCGCACTTTCATGCTCCCAAGATGAAAGTGTTTCAAGGATTGCTGCTCGCTCATCCTCTCTTCCACCTTCCCTGGTTAGACTAAGGCACCTTTAATACCCACGGAAGGGATGAACCTTCATTTACACTGGCTTTCTCCCATAAAAAGGGAGGCCTCCAGTTAAGGCCTATAAAGTGATACCTTTAAGAGATTTTTCTGAAAGTGGTAATACTGACAATATTATATGCTAGCTCTGATAAAATTTACATTTTGGAACTCACAAAAATCAATCTTATTTCAGTGGTTTTGCTCATTGTTCTTAAGAAAATATTTTAACAGACCAAAAGCCTTCAACATTACCAATTTGAATGTTTATAATGTGACACTTTGCAAATCACTTTATATTGTTTTGTCTTAAAAACACAATGATTTGTCCACTGCTTGTATGTGTAGTATCTAAGTAATGTCAACTTATTCATATCCACAAAGCCTAATGTAAAACTGGGACATACTAGATGTTCAATAAACACTATGGGGTAGGCTTCAAAAGTGATAGCAAGCCTTGTTTCCATAAGGCTTTATTTTATTAATTATCATCATTATTATAAAGTCATATCCCATGAAATCATAAAGTTTATGTGAAAGTCACAAAAATATGAAATAACTAGAGAAGCATTCATGATAAAATAAGGCTATGTGATAAAAAAAGTGATTCATCCAACAAAAGTTTCACCACAAGCATTCTTAAAACAACCAAAGATTCTTCATCAAATATTTATAAATTAGCATCAATTAAAATACAGTCTACTCTAAAATAAATATTGTAAATTATTATGCTTTTTCTATGTTTTTAATAAGAGACTAGATGACATCTTCACAGCTATATGGACAGTACATTCCATCTTATAAAGGGCTTTTTGACAAGTGAAAAGTTAAAGATTTACTCTTACTCTGTGAGTCAGTATTTTCAATATTTAATTAACTTATTTGTTCTTTAATGGTTCTTTACTCCAATTTTCACCAATCCTCTAACTTCTCATAAATCTTTACAATCAATAATCCACCTGACTTTGAACTCACATTGATGGTGTTTATATTAATATAACAGAAATCAGTCTATCAAAATTGGGACACCTGATTCAAAGTGAACTTTTCCCAAGTAGTTGTATTTTTTAAGTTCACAGTTAATCAAAATTTAAATGTGATTACATTTTCCAGTGAAATCAAACTTGATCACTCTGAAAAATGGGAAGATAAGTCATGCCAAATATTCAAATTTTCAATGAAATTATATGCCAATCAAACTTTTAGAGCTAGCTAATTGAAACTATTATACATTTTTAGCAAGAATGGAGCATCTTTTAATGATGCAATCAACCTTCGTGTTTATTGCCTCTATCAATTAAAGTCAGAACAAGATTTTTAGATGAGATCTATACATAGTTTATATGCTACTGACTTGGAAAGTTCACATAAAACTTCCTGACAGAATAATGGGTAACCAAATTTTCTATGTCTTATGTAGATACGACATGTCCCCTGTTATACATGTCAGCTTACATTTTTTTCATAAACAAAACCACAGTATAGTAATATTATAAAATTTTACACCTTGCTTTACTTTTAACTTTCTGACCCCCCATCAAAAAAAAACCAGAATTTATTTTGCAAAATCGTGATGAACGCAACAATTGTCCTAATAATCAGATAAAACAACTCTTGAATATTCTCAAACTTAATAATTAATATTAAGCATAGTTGCCAAGCATGCTGGCTATAATCCCAGTTATGAGTAGGCAGAGGTATTAGATCAATTGAAGGGCAATCTGTCTCGAAAGCCAGGCCACCTCCCATGCTTCACACATCCAGAGAAAAGGAAAGCCTCGGAGATGTCTCCTTGCAAATTTATTCTATTTGATTTTCCCCTTTTCTTGCTTTTCTACCTTCTTGATTTCCATTTTTCTCCTTACATTTTCTTTTCTATTCTTTTCTGAGTATAGTTGTAAGAAGTAATTAGAGGTATAGTTCACTATTAAAACCAGCAAAATAAGAATAAACTAAAACCCAACTTTGAGATCATTTAACTGCATGTGACTCATTTCCAGATGAATGACATTGAGCTCTAAGGGCTGGGCTTGCTGTGAAGACAATGAACAAGATGGGGGGAGAGGGGCTTTTGTTGTTATTGGAAATGCTGGAAATCTAATATAAGAATATTGTTGTTGTTGTTGGATTGAACTAAGACTTAGCCCTGGCTTTAGATAGTAGTGAGCATGGCTGAAATAACAGTAGTGGTGTTAGACCCTAAATTAACCTGTAAACCCCACCAGCCCAGGGACCAGGAATCTTCCTAAGATTCTGGAAGTTGTAGTTCTTTAAAGATAACACCTGCCCAAGGGCCGGCAAGTTAACTTTCTGGGATCCTGGGAGTTATAGTTCTTGGAAAACAACAAGGAAGACTTATGGGAAGGTAGGATCACCTACAGGTTTTGTTCTTACCCCTGCCAATACCTACCTCGAGGCTACTCAGCTGGAAATTTTCCAGGTGGTGGTTCTGACCAAATTCTATTTTTGCCAGTATTTAATATTTTAATAGAAGCTTACTTTAATTTGGTCAGAATGGTGAAATTGGTTTTTCTTTGGTGAATTTCAGGATTTACAGTGGAAACTGAGAACAATAATATCCATTCTTTAATTAAGGCCAGACTCCGTAGGCAAGGGAATTTTAAAGATTTCTAATCTTACACACACACACACACACACACACACACACACACACACACACACACAGTAGAGATAAGCATTGAATCTAAAATAAATGACTTGGCAAGGCCTAAAGGGGAGATCTGGTAGAAAAGAAAAGCAAAGAAGCCCATGGGCAGCAGGACACATACTGGGGCAAACATGGAAAATATCATGGTTTTACTTTTAAGAAAGCTTAAGCTTACAGTTGGTCAGAACTGGAAAAAATGGTCAACACCGTAGACCAATCTAATTGTCCAAAAAACAAACAGTAGTAGTTTGAGTAATTCAGTAACAGCCCCTACCACTTCAGGGCGATCATGGCAGTACCTTTCTCGGGATGAAAGCGTAATTGGCTACAGATCAATAAGTAATTTCTCTTAGAAGGACAAAGGTCTTGTTTTTCTTCTTTTTAATTTATATATATTTTTGAGTTGAAAAAGCTCTTAAATCGGAGCTGAGAAAATATATTTTAAAAGTTGACATTACTTAAAGCAGCAAGATTCCTGACTGCCCTGAGAAGTTTATCTCAACTGATCATTTATTTATGATGCTATAAAAATCAAAAATGCTTTCAATTTTGATTGTTAGGTATTTGCTGAAAGGCAACTGAAATTACTTTCCGAGGGTGGCCATCTTATGACAAGTGCATTCTGAGTGGAAATTTACAATGGGTCAATAATTGTTATGCTGAGGTGTTATTTTCTATTTACTTTTGCCCCCTAAGACTAACAGTGAATTCAGCTCTAGTGGTCAAGGTGAAATTTCAGCTGGCTTATTGGAAATGCTGGAAATCTAATATAAGAATAAGATTAAGCAAAAATTAATAAAATCATTCCAAATTAAAACCTTGTCAATTTGTGATGATGTAGCTAGTGATTTGTTATTTTCCTAGCCATCTTAGAACTTATTCCTAAGGCCAACAAGGAAAATGTTGACCTTACTACAGGTCCTTTGAAGATTTAGCACTTGGTAGCACTTGGTCTGCAGAAGATTTAGCAGAACATAGACCAGGTAAGCATAAAAAAAATAAATTACATTTCCATTGTCAAGAGACTGAGACGATCGGCAATCCTCAAGTGTAAAACAGAAGCAGTAGAGAATGAAATGCCTATGAAACTTCATGTGAGGAGGACTCTAGCTAAATCAAGAATCCCTTCACTTTTTTTAGCTGGTTCATTTTTAATGTTGCTGGGGATGGACCCCTGGGTCTTGCACATATTATACAAGCCCTGTACTGCTGACGTATGCCCCAGACCTAGAGTTCTGAAGATGCCATATTTTCCTGTTTGTGATTCTGCAATACAGAAAAATACTAATATCTTTTAGCAGATAAAGCCTGTGCATTCTTTAACACAAGCAATACAGAGAACCAAAGAAATGGAGAATTACAACTGCACTTGGTAATTCCTTAAAAGTAGGACTGCAAAAAAGGGGGGGGGGGTCTGAACCTGAAATTCTGCTATGGAAACTAAAAAGAAAACATCTCTTTCATAAGCTATTATTTACCATTTTCTGTGTGCTGGCTAAATTTGTATGTGCAGTTTAGCAGAGCTGAGACAAAAAAGGAACATTTCTCAGAACTTTCCCGACAGCTATCAAAGCTAGAGCAAAATGCCCCAGAAACAATGATGTTTGCCATTTTCACAACCCCAACTGAAATTTTCACATCCTTAAAGTTTCCTTCTTCATTCCTCCCACACCATGTAACTTTAGACAATTTTTGCTCTGGCAAGAAAAGAGGTAAGACTACCGAATCCAGATCTTTGGATGCTACCAATACAGCAGGCCCTGCTTCCAGCCAGATGGTACAGTGCTACTGAGCAGTATCTTACTTTATTAACTTTGAAAATCTTCATAGAGCAAGAAATTCACTGCCAAATGTCTTTGCAAACAAAAAATTGACATGACTTCAGACTTAAAAGTAAAAATAACTTTCTATTGTGAAGTTCATGTTAATAACAGTAGCACTGAGGTTTAGTAGCTACATTCCGTATTCATATTTACTGTAACAATATACTTTGGGAAAAATTTAAGTGTGTATACCTATATAGATATACATATATAGATATACAAACATATATACAAACACATACATACATGCAGATATGTATAAAGTTAATGGTGAAAAGCAAATTTTGAATCTTATTTAGAAAGTACTTACTATGTGCAGTTCAAGATAGTCACCCAAGCCTGAGGAACTGTCCACTCGCACCAACACTGCTTCCTTCTGAACAGTGCTAAATCCTATGGCCAGCCTGTCTGCTCGTGTGCTGGGCCGGTCATTAGGAGGCCATTTATATGTGATCTGTCCACCACCTTTGCTAAAGATATACGTTGTCCCAGCTGTAAAACAAAATACAAGTCCCATTAGTATCCATACACCAAATCTATGTTTCCCATGTCATGTATTAATGCAGCAATAAAATGTTCACTTTATACATAAACTAAGGCAAGGAAATGATAGATATCAATGAAACTTGCTCAAGACAGAGGACAGAGTTGTCTTAAAAGAAATGGAGTAGTCACTCAGGTTTAATGCACTCATTAAATCCACCAGCAGGTGTCCAGAACAAATAATAGGCTTCAGTTTTCTCCATTGAATTGGACAAGCATGGGATGTAATGGGCTTTCATTTCATCCTGCCAGTTTTTAAGAAATAGTTTCGTAGGAAACATTGACTGGAGGCTTGAGAAGGGAGCAGAAACATACATCAACTAGTTTTCAAAACAAGGACTGCATGCGGATGTGACAGGGTCATACAGCACAGGGAAACAACCTGCAACAATAGACTTCAAATCAGACAATTATTGGTAAAGGGTCTCCGCACATGTGGCACGAGATGACTTATGTATCACAAGTTATTAACCCCAGAAGTCCCATCAACAAATACATATAACACATGCTACCATGGAAGTCAGGTCTTAACGGGTAGCATCTGGTGGCTATGAAATAGCACAGCATCCTAGAGATTCCCCCATCTCCTGCACTTCCTCTAGGTGAACATTGCTCTTACAGCACGGGGAATAATATATCCTCTCAGTCATGGGGGTTAAGATTGTACTACAGGATGAAGATGGAGGGCATTATCAAGTTCACATAAAGAGAGTGTTTCAATGCACGGGAGTCCCATTTAACTGCTCGCATGTCTCTCATCGATCACAAGGAAGATTTGGAAGAGATAACAGAAGAAAAATATGTAAAAGAAAAGAAAGAGACAGAAAAGATGTCTTAGTGCACTTGTTGCTCTTGTGGAGAACACAAGTTCTAGTCCTAGAACCCACATGATGGCTCATAACAATCCATAACTTCAGCTCCTGGAAAACCAATGCTCTCTTCTGAATTCTGAAGGCACCAGACATGTATGTAGCACTCATGCATACATGAAGGCAAAAAACATCCATAAAAAAACAAAAAAATCCAAGGAAGGAGAGAGAGAGAGAGAGAGAGAGAGAGAGAGAGAGAGAGAGAGAGAGAGAGAGAATATCTTAATAAGGTGAATCTGAAGGTATCTGCCTATGTTTCCAACTACTAGTGAAACTGAATAGAAAAAGAAATCACAAGTTCAAGGACTGCCTGGACCACAGACTCAATTCACACCTCACACCTCACCTGGCCAATTAGTAAGATCCAGTCTTAGAAAAGTCTGAGGAGTTTCATGGTAAGTTCTCACCCAGCAAATGCAAAGCAATATATTCAATCTCCAGTGAGACAGGAGAAAAGAGAAGAGAGGAGGAGGCAGGGAGGGAAGGAAAGGAAGGAAGAATGGAGGGAGGGCTAATGGGAGACAGTTATTAGGTGGGGTTTGAATGTGAAACATTTCCCATTGTCTCATGGATTTGAAGATTTGGTCTCCAGGGAGAAACACCATTTTGAAAGGTTGTGGAACCTTTAGAATGTATTTTTGCTAGAAGAAGTGAAGCTATGGTCTCTGAGGTTTCACAACCTACCTCCACTTCCTGTCAACCCTTGGTTTCCTGATCCAGCATAGGCAAATGTCAACAGCTGCTTCTGGCTTGGTGTCCCCACCCTGATGGACTATAAGGTCATACTGCAAGCCTTCCTTAAGCTGATTGTGCTTTGTCATAGCGATGAGAAAAGTTACTAATACACCTTTTATATCTCTCTCCCCAGAAGTTCATGTTCACTAATATTTCTAAGCAAGCAGTTCGTAAGGCCTATTGTTCTGTTTTCAACTTGCTATTTGGTATTTCTTAAGATTATTAAGAATGTTTTAACTGTTTCAGTAAAGAATGTCAATAAAAATGGAATATTAGAAGAAGGTGCTATAACATAATATAACCATAACTAGAGTAGACAATATTTATTTTCCCTTTTTAATTCACTTTGTTCTTGAATGTATATGAATATTATTTCACATGAAATAAGGAATGTTGCAAAATAGAGGTAAATTTCAGAATTAAAATATGAATTTTGATGTTCTCTTTCAGAATTATTCAATTGAAGCCAAGTTGCAAATAACATCAGCTTACACTTCCTGGTGCAACATTTATATTTATTTATTTACTACTTATTTATGTGTTTATTTCATTGTTATTGTTTTATTTTGAGACAAGATTTTACTCAGGTTGGCTCCAAACTCTTGCCTCTACCTCCCAAGTGTTAGTATCAAGGCATGAGCTATCATACCTGGCTAAAATAAACTTTTAAAAATCATTTTCATGACTGTTTCTTCATTCCTCCCACACAAAATGAAGTCTTTTTGTTATATTTGAAGAAGTTTAGTTATAACAATTAGCTTCTTTCCTAAAATCAAACATTTGGTTAAGTGGAAAAGCTAGTTATAACCCAGCTTCTAGACTCCTGACCCAGAATATGTGGCTTTAATTACAATACTGTTTCTCTCTCTCTCTCTCTCTCTCTCTCTCTCTCTCTCTCTCTCTCTCTCTCTCTCTCTCTCTCTCTCTCCCTTCCTTTCTTTTCTTTTCTTTTCTTTTTCTTTTTTTGTTTTATGGTTGTTTGCATGGCGGACACTCTCTTCCTGCCTACTCTCTTTTCTCAACCTTCCCCTCCTGAAGCATTTTCACTTTATTTCATCAAGGCTCATAGAATCCCCCAAATTTACTAAAACTCTCTGAAAAAGAAATCCAATCAGCAATCACAGGACTGTTTGATTATTGGTTGCTCCAGATCCTTGCTACACACACAATAATACAATTAACTTCTGAAAAGATTAGCTTCTAACTCATAAGTACATGAATAAAAGGTTCTTGTTTGAAGGCCTATAATTCTGTAACCAACTTGAAATATTTGGGTCATTATGTTTCCATTAAATGTAACAGCAGTTTAATGCTTTATCCAGAGAAAGTTCCCAGGGTGTCAGATGAAAATTAAAACAATAATAAACGACAGCTTTTATTCTTCCTATAGGCATGTTAATATGTTATTGCTTAATTTAAATTTGTTGAGAATTTTTAACATATGGAACTTATTCTTTGAAATGAAAAACCTAGATCCAAAGAGTCTAAGAATAACTCTAAAGTCACTAAATTGTGAAACATGCAATACAAAAAAACAATAACATAGGCCATTCAGTGGTGGCACATGCCTTTAATCCCAGTATTCAAGAGGCAAGGGCAGGCAGATCTCTGTAATTTGAGGCCAGCTTGGTCTACAGAGTGAGCTTCAGGACAGGCTCCAAAACTACACAGAAAAAAACCTTGTCTCAAAAACAAAACAAAAACAAACAAACAAAACAATATAACATATAATTACAGATCATTCTCTTCCCAAATAATTGTAAAAGTATTCACACTCACACAAATTACATGATGAAATCAAAGTACTACTGGGTTTTCAATACCGAACTTTTTTTAAGAATAAAAAGCTTAGGCAAGATTGCGTTACATTAGAAAATACTTAAAGTATCTAAGGTACACTTGGGACAATGAACATGTTTACTCCATTTTTATGAACAGACCAGAGAGCAAAAGAGGATAATTGGTTCTTCAATATGGAAAAAGAGTAAAAAAGAGTCAGGTATGTAAAATTGTTAGCTACTGGTCCCAGACACCTACCCAAAGTAAACAATCCCCTAATAATGAAGGTCTTACTTGGGTAGCTCTGTGTCATATTTAGGTTGGACAGAGGTATTAGCCTGTCATAAATGGGCAGTTGTATGTACTTTCAGAACTTTAAGTTGTAAAATCAACGGGAACTATTGAACATTAAGAAAATAAGTTGTTGGATTTCTTTAAATATAGTGTTAGCTGTGAATGCCATGAAGAACCTCTCGGCTCATGCACTGGAATTCCCTCAAGTGGTACAGCAGAGAGAGTGCAGACACACAGCTCAAATGCCAGTCAGAAACTTGGTCCTACAAACGAGACAAGTAATCCAGTGAGCCAGCTCCCGCAAGCTTCAGCTCTACCCCAGACAAGCACTATCTCAAAATAAGAATGATGTGTGCTTACTCAGTAAGAAGTTTCCATCAAACAAAACTACCAAGCAAACAAACAGGAGGGGAGCTACCATGATGTGTATGAAGTCAGGAGTCATTTATCCCAGATAATTCAAATAGCAATTATGCATTTCAATAAAGTCATAAAGAAACTTTGCCTTGCTATTAACTTAAAACATTTGTCTAATAAAAAGGATTTTCTAATAAATATTCTATATGTTCATTTGAACTGGCTGTCACAGAAACACTATGTTGTTGAAAGAAGCATGTGTTCACAAATGTAGCATACATACATTTTACAATTTGGTATTTATGAACATTTACTTCCGTGATGTAAGTGTGTTCTTCTGAAAGGCATAAAGTAATATTGTGGAGTGTAAATAGGTCTGTGAGTTATTCTTCTTTACAACCATGACATGCACTCAAGAAAGTCACCAAGAGCTACGTTGTCTAGGCTGTTAACTATGGACATCTCTACAATTTCAAGAACAGTAAGGCTTTTAATTAGAACTCAGAAAAGACTCATTGTACAATTTAGATATTTCAAACAGAGGAATGCATAAATGGTGTTCAATTGTACTTTATAAACCCAAGACTACCCTATCAAGAGAATTCATTTGAGTAGTCATCTTGGTTTTCTCTGCATTATAAGGGAATGGATTCTAAAAACTAAAAACTATTTTGGGATGCTTAACAGTGCCTTGCAAAGGAGATGACGGTGAAGCCTCAGTTAAGGGTTTCCTTAAAACTGTAACATAAACAATAAATACAAATTATATGACTGTACATATACTATTATATGTGCACATAAACATATACTCTCAAGTTGAGGTTGGACACATGGTTGAATATTCAAGCCAGGAAATGCTCATTTAGAATATCTATGCAGTAGCAGATCATTTGGCACTGTTTTGCAATATCCTCATGTGTTTTGAACATACCGAGGATTGAGCCTAAGGCCTTGAATACGCTAGGCAAGGGCCTTCACACCATACTTTATTCCCAGTTTTGTTTTCACGTTATATTTTGAGACAGAGTTACACTAAGTTGCTCAGGCTGTCTTGTATTCACTCTGAAGACTACTCTGGCCTTGAACCCATAATCTTGTTGTCTCAGCCTCTGACCTAGCTAGAATTACTGACCTGTGCTACGAAGCCTAGAGGAACCAATTTTCTCTCAAAGGTGCTTGTTATTTTCTTCTTGAACATGTCATTTAGATAATATCCCCTCTAGGAATACTTATGTTCTACAGTTTGAACTGTGGCGTGAGACAAACTTTTTCCAAGCTCAAACTCAGAGTCAAGGAACTTTTTTGAGTGTCTTGGTCTTAACCATGACTGGGAATAAAAACAAATGACCTAGAACTGAAAACAAAATAAAGCAAAGTAATCATAAAACTTGCAACCCTGGGAACAACAAATGTTTATGTTTTCCTTTCTGAAACTAGGCTCTCTTAACCTGATGTCTCTGGCAATTATTTCAGTGATCAATTTGTGTTATAGCTATAAGCAAAATGAATAGGAAGAGAAGAAATCACACCATTAGGTTATTTAAGAAAAAATATTACTTTTAAAAACATTAACTAAACTGTGCAATCTTCCAGCAAATTCTTAAAAATAAAGTCACCAGAAGTTTTTTTTTTTGCATACAGTGATACCCTCCCATTTACTCAATTCAAACTTTAATTGTGAATGTTCTGAAAATTATGTTAAAAGAGAAATTGCCTAAGCAAAGCAGCCGAATCTGAGATCATTTCAACCAATAAACCAGATATTCACTCATCCATTTACTCATTCACTTAGCAGATGGTTGGGAGCTGCCATGTAAGTGCTGGGAATTGTGACCGAGTTCTCTGCATGGGCAGCAAGTGCTCTTGCCCACTGAGATGTTTCTCCAGCTCTGAAAGACATTGTTTGACATAATGCAGAGATAGTAGCCCTAACATGCTTATGGTGACAGAGAACACAAAGGCAACAAAGCAGCATGCTGTGCTCTGACAGGGATAGACAAGGATGTCCCATCTTTATGAAATCTCTGTCAACATTCAATCATTCTTGGAGTCATAGTTACACTGTATCACTTTCCATTTCAAATTTCAAATTCAGTAGTAAGAATATATCTATATTGATTTGGCTCCTTCCATATAAATAATAAAAAATTAACATAAGCCAATATTAGATTTGCCAACTTTTTCTCTAATTGTTAGTCCTTTCAAAAATTTCAGTGATTAACCCATCACATATCATGTTAAGTAAAGACTCTTTGTTAGGGCAACTTTAAATATTCCATGTATAAAGCACCTTAAAGAATCCACTGACCTCTCAAAAGAACCTCAAATTCTTTTGGAAAAGGCATTATTTAACAAGGTTCTGAAAGGAGAAGCACAAATTTTAGGATCATATTTTCATAAAAAAAAAACAGAAATGACACACAAAACCTTTTCAGATACAGGGAGTATATTCACTCAAATAAATGGTAAACCACATTTTGAAACGGAAGAAATCCGTGCTGTCTAAGAATATTGTCTTATTTCCGTCTCCTGCATTAAATCCCTAGGTAAACACACATTAAAGTCTGAGAGTTGGAGTCAAGACTATTCAAGGACAGTATTAAAAATGCTAGCATGAAATCATATTAAAAATTCTACAAAATGCAAATTTCCATTAACTGGGAGTCAGATAACTTCAAAAACAGGAAAACGTGATATTAATGTCCCAAGAAAGAGATTGTATCTAAAAGAATTTTGGTCATAGTTTATCTGTTTATCACAAAGATTTCCTGCCAGCTGCATAAGAATGTAAACAAGGTCTCACTTTTTAAGCATTAATTTACACTCAGGAGAAAAAAAAATAACCATAGTAGGTACATTAGTAAAAGTAAAATATCTGTAACTCAGTTGGTTTATTTTCAGCTTATGCTCTGAAACAGCCTATGAAGATTACGAGGGGCATAAAGCTCAACCCTCTGTATGCAGTACCATCTACTTTTGTAGGTTAATTACAAGAAGCAAAGAATGGGGATGTTGAGCCACTTATTAAGACAAGCAAATGCCGGTATTTATAAAATGTAAGACTGAACCAACCGAACAACAACAACAAAACTCTTTAGCCCATGGAATTCAACAAAGGAAATGAATTTTGACAGTGACAGCTTTTTTTATTGTCTTCGTTTAACAGTTGCTCTTTGGAGACCTTTGCCTTCCACCATTGATGTGAAAATACAGGGTACATGTGGCAGACTTGTAAAGTTGGAATGACTGGAACATTCTACTAACAATGAAGATCTGAAGCAAGTCAAAATCAAACACTTTTTTTTGTATTAGGTTCTTGATATTCTATTTTTCTAGACTAAACTATAAGCTGGCTCCACTCCCACCTCAGATTGCTGAACTTTGGCTCTGAGCTCAGAAGACCCTCAGTTTGAAATACAGGTCTTTAAAATCTAGTCTTCAAGAAGCATCTGTGGACACAGTTGAGGAGGTCACCCAGAACGAGGGGCAGGTGAAGTAGGCTTCATACTTAAGCCCTTGGATTTTCAGGCATTTGAAAATACAGAATTCATTTAAAATTAGCTATTGTATTTAAATTAAGTTTGGATACTATCTGTCTGTGATGTTATTTAAATTAACTTTTATGACTCTTATGGGAAAGAGGGGCCATTTTGAACCCAGTGTAGTAAGCTTACTGCCATCAATCAATAATTAGAATTAATTATTAAGGCATCAGTTTTCTTACTCAAATATTTCAAATCATTCATCAAAGATGACATGACTTTCTGTACCTTCTTTACAGTACAGAGGCTATCACCATATATGAGGTTTGCATAAATGCTTCTGAAGTGATGGCTTCAGTCAGATGTTTGACAATAGCACCACAAGCTACACTTAAACAAGAGAGCAGCATTTTTGGAACAGCAGGCAGTATAAAAATGCTTTGTGAATATTAACATATTCTAGCAAATTAGTTTGCACTCATTATCATAAGCAATTACTTACTGTTTAGATGCAGCTCACTTTAAATTGGCAAGCAATTTGCAAGAATTAAACCACGACACAGAAAGCTCTCTGAAAATCCAACAATATGCGGTGCCTTGTACCAAGTGCAGTTACTGATGAAACATATCTGGCATTAAGATAATAAGTGGGTGGTTCCATGGACTTTCAATGCAAGTTAGTTTGTATACCAACAAAAGAATTATTTTTTAGGAAGTTTTAATAAAGAGAGAGAACGTAAGAACATGGGAGCATTTCACTCATTTGACTAAGTTCTGGTACTTTGATAATCCCTTACATACTGAACTTTTGGGGATTATGCTGTTTTCCCCTTACAAGAAGTTTCTACTATCTTGAATGCTCTCTTCATTTATTTCTGGAGCAGAGAGGGCCAGTGTTTGTGGCTATGTAGCACTTGCTTTAGTAAGAACACTCCGGGGTTAATAGGGCTACTGTCCTGGTTGAGCCTCAACTTCCCTTTCTCCATGGCAAACTGAAGGAGTTTCATGTGACATGGTGGTAACCAATGATACATGGACAGAAATTCTGGCCAATTCTCCCAGTTCAGGCCCTAAAGTTGCTGCCCACTGGCTTGATACTATTTATTCTTTTCTTCTCTCCGAGGTTCAGAGGAGGAGGCAACAGTTTGGGTATTCCAGCTCCCGAAACTATGACCATCAAAATAGACCCATTGTTAGAAAAACCACCATATATTTGGATAGACCTGTATATTTTTGGGTCCCATTTTTTTTTTTTTTTTTTGGTTTTTCGAGACAGGGTTTCTCTGTGGTTTTGTAGCCTGTCCTGGAACTAGCTATTGTAGACCAGGCTGGTCTCGAACTCACAGAGATCCGCCTGCATCTGCCTCCCAAGTGCTGGAATTAAAGGCGTGTGCACCAACGCCCGGGCATCTGGGTCCCATTTTTATAGTAAAAGTGCTTACATAGCTTTTAAAACAAAACTACAAAACATCCCCCCTGGTGACTTTATCTTCAATACAGGCAAACAAGTTTAATAGAAAAGCTGTAATTATCTCTTAGAATCAAAAAGAAATGGTATCTTCACCAATGAAATTATTTACTCATAATCACAAAGTAATTGAAAATTTCCTATCAAGACCCTTCCTTGGGACATTAGTAAAAATCTATTACTCTTTCAGGGTAAATGTCCTTTAGCCTCACAGAGGGCTGTCAAAGACTTTCCTCATTCCCTGAGTCCTTCTCCCTTTCAAACACAACTGTTACATATTTGCAAAACAAAGTACAATGTGTGGTTTAGGAATCCTAAGCCTAAAAAGATGAACTGGGCACGGAGCTGACAACAGAGAACCTATTTAGCAAGCTGCCAATTGTAAAGACATGATACAAATCACCCAGCATCTTTTCAGTTCCAAAACTTGGGAAAGTCTTTTCCAAGTACTAAGAGACAGCTTTAAAAAAAAAATCCTTATTGTAATGGTCTGCTCTGTCCCATGAGACAAGCCATGACCACTCTCTCCTCCTCCCTCCCCCATCTACTGTGGCAACCTGATCTTCAGCTTCCAGCCCGAGACCCTTCCTCCCACCCATTTCCCTCTCAAAGAGGCAGATTCTGTCTCTTCCTTCTCCCCACTTCTCCCCTTCCCCCTTTCTGTTTCTCTCTCTTTCTTTTTGTGCCTCTCTCTCTCTGCTCTTCTCCCCTTCTTCTCTTTCCCCTCCATAACCCACTAAATAAATATTCAACCTCACTCTGCATGGTGTGCCTATCTGTCTGTCTCTCACCCACCCTAGGACCAGCCACCTTCAGAGACCTGCAGCCTGATCTTGTGGCATGTCCATCCATCTGTCTCTCCTCATGGGACTGGCTGCCCATGTCTCTCTTCCACCATGAAGTGCCACTCGTGGCCCACTGCAGCCATTTGGGGAACTGTGCCGTCCCTGCCTGGGACTGGCTGCTCTCAGGACCACTGCCTGACACCACTATGCCGAGGTCTCATGGCCCACTGCCTGCTGCAGCCACTTTGGGATCCACGGCATTTTTACTTTTATCATTATATTTGTGCCATGGCTCAGATTTGAGGAAGCCTGTAGTATTTTACTTTAATCCATTACACTAATCATCAAGAAAGATCCCCTAGTCTCCCTGTAAGTATACAACTGATTCTTGAGGCATTTTGTAAACATGAGGCCTAGTAGTTATGTAATACGGAACATGTTATCAACATTCTTTCATATTTTCCCACTGGCTTATCCTGAGGTTTCTTACTAACTCTCCAGCATTTTCCTTCTGAGATGCTGAGTTCGTTTCTCTCTACAATTATTTTTCTTGCCTGTTTAGCTCATTGAATGAAAGTTACTTTTGATACTCATGACCCATTAATTATATTGTTGCCTCAAAATAAGCCCCATTAAGGAAGCTAAATTTAGTACAGGAAGGTCTTTCCTAATCTGGACTTAATATTAACAAACAAACAAACAAAAAATAGTCTTACTTTACCAAAGAATGTAAAGTGACAACTGGGAGTTTAGTGGATTTTTGTTCAATGATATCTTCCAAAAAAATCAAAATGTTAAATAAAATTGGAATAGTCAACAAGAGAGAACAGCAAGAAATGTAACTCTCCATATTGCCTCAGCAGAGTTCTGCCCTGCTTTGATTTTGTTTATCTTTGAGGACAGGCCAGTTGTGGGTCAGAACTTTGTATTGTATGGGCTGGCTATGGCTGGTGAAATCTAACGATGGCAGCCAGGTTGCCTGTCAGACAGTCTCTGACTACATTACGTTCCCATTTACAAGCTAAGTCACTCATCTCCAGTGTCCTAATCATGGCCTTAATTAAAAAAGAAAACAAATAGAGCAGGAGACAAATTCCCACTCATCCATTGTCAAATAAAACATGAACTGTTTCTCTATATCAGACTTTTACTCAGCCTAGAACCTCTCTTTGCCCTGTCTTGAGAAATTGGTGTGTTAATTAAAGTCCGGCTTCCCTGAT
This sequence comes from Microtus pennsylvanicus, assembly GCF_037038515.1. NCBI lineage: Eukaryota > Metazoa > Chordata > Mammalia > Rodentia > Cricetidae > Microtus > Microtus pennsylvanicus. The sequence continues at coordinate 109,583,463 of NC_134586.1, read as the reverse complement.
TCTCAGTCATTGCTCAGCTGGTTCTCAGATCTGCCACTGTCTCTACAATTGGAGTGGCAAATGGCCTCAATCAGAGACAAGGAAATTAGAGAGCAGTGATTTTATTGCAGGACGGTCTTCTCTTTCCATTTCTACCCAATAGTTATGAGTAAAGCACATCGTACACATGTTACATGTGGTTCACATTCTTCTGGTTTTAATTTAAAGAAAAGTTCTTTCTGTGTGGCTCAGGCTGGTCCCAAACTAAACCCCCTGCTGCCTCTTCCTTCAAGTACATGGATTATAGACATGCATTACCTTGCCCAATATATTATTTGTTTTTCCAAATAATTGTCTTGACAATGACGAAAATATGTTGTTATTCCTTGCTGTAGTTCTATAACATGCACTTTGCAGATAACAACATTGATGTGGTAAATAAAATACGTAACAGTCAAGAATATTTTGAAGATGATTTTATTTTCATTAGATGTTTTAAATTGAGTATCTCTGCACTATACATACAACAAAAAACATATTATTGGGAAATTGACTAAGTGTTGTGCCTCAAATTAAAAATTCTATGTCAACAACTGTTTTTAATTGTCTTGAAATGAAATATAATTTAGAAAACATGAATACAATGCTATAAATTAAAAATACTTAGAAAAGAGAGAAAAGAAGGTATTAAGCCAAACAAAACTTCCTTGGCTGACTTTTTTTTTCCCAGTATTAAATTTGGAAGAAACAAAAAGTTTTAATATTTTGTTTATATTCTCACATGCATCTTTGGAGCAAATTTTTGCATATATTTAAGTAATTATATACATTTATAAGCTTTCAAGCTTAGCATGCGTGTACTAAAAATTGATATGCAAACTAAGCTGTCTATGCATAAAATGTGTATAATAAAAGTATGTATATCAAGAAATAAAATATCACTTTCTCCTCTGAGAGAAGGGGAGATTTTGGAAAATCAATACCACAGTGGAAGCAGATAAGTAAAATAACCAGAAAATGGGGTAAAAGTCAAGGACTTGCCTTTTCTTTGAGGAATGTTCTGAAAGAACTCTACTGGAATTCAAACTATTTCACAACAAAACAAACAATATCTAAGCCTGTGCTGGTAGCTTGTTTATTATTACGCAAAAAAAGTATTTAAAATTATCAAGAATAAAGGGAAGATTTAGAAATGGAAAGAAGTAAAACACACTCTTACATTTCTTACCCCACAAAAATGCTTCTATTTTTTCCCAAATAATACCAAATTTGCAGACATTTTCAAGAGTTTTTATTTTTATGCCATTTATTCTTTGTAAGAAATACTTATTTTCATATTGCAGCCATGACTTTATCTATTTGAACCTCCATTTCTTCCTTGTGCTGTATTACAGCTTTGAAGGTATAAATTCCTAAGTCTCTTCTACTGCAGTCAGAAATACCGTCAGCCTCACTCTACTGTCATCCCTGAATAGCATACGTGGAACAGACTTAGCTGGAGAAGACAGCTTCCACTGTGACATCATAGGGTACACACACACCTACATACACCTGTGCACACACACATGCACGCCGCACTCACACACACCACAGAAACACAAGTATGCACTCACTCACACACACTAACACACACATGCACACACACACACACACACACACACACACACATGGTTTGAAGAGTTTTGTGCTCATAAAGAGCTAATAATATGCCAGAATAAGTGGATAGGAAAATAAACACAATAGCAATGTTCTGTCCTCATTTGGTACCAAGCAGTTTCCAAGTTTAAAAGCATTACAAATTTCTGTTCATGCTCACCCCAAATAATAGTCAGCATGTCACAAAAGCCTCATATTAAGAAGTATAATATTTATATAAAATCCAAATGAATCGAAGTCAGTTAATTAAGTGGAGAAATGACATAATCAGTTCTGAATTTTGACAAGATTATTACGACTTCTAGGCAGAAATGGGACAAAGAGAAGGAACTGAGGCAAGGAGACCCTTCAAAAGGTCAGAGTCAGTAAAAGAATAAATTATAATGACATAAACTAATAAACTTTAACAGTGAGGAAGGATCTAGGAAACACCATACTGAGTGAGGTAACCCAGACCCAGAAAGACTCACTCATAAGTGGTTTTTAGACATAGAGCAAAGAAAAACCAGACTACAGTCCACAACCCTGGAGAACCTAGACAACAAAGAGTATGGTAAGAGAAACATACTTAGATTTAATCTACATGGAAAGAAGAAAAAGACAAGATCTGAGTACATTGGGAGTGTGGGGATTATGGGAGAAGATGGGAGAAATAGGAGAGTGGGGAAAAACATGTAGCTCAATAAAAACTATTAAAAATAAAATATAATATATAAAATAAAGATAAAATCAGGAAGACAACTGTTAAATATGAAAAGGAGAGGAAAAACAAAACAAATAAATAACAACAATAAAAAAAAAACAGTGAGCATGGAAGGAAGCCATAGACTCATAATGGAAAGGAAAAGAAGCTAAAAGTTATACCTAGGTTTTCAGTTTGCTTGTTGGATATAAAACATCAGACAAGAAAATGCTTCAGAATTTAATAAAGCTTTGTTTGAATTTAACCACTTGAACCTCTGCAGGTCTATAATGCTTCATAAAGTGAAGAGGGCCTGAAAGATGCTGCTTTGGTATTCTGCTGGGTAAGCAAGAATGCAAGTTAGATGCTATGTTCTAATAAAAATACTGTCAATGGTTTTTTCTTAAATAGTGTTGGCAAGGTCATAAGTCAGAATCACATCTACTTTGTATCACATCTCCTCTATAATGGTCCCCAAATGTAAGATTGGGCATCTAATATGACATTCCTATGACGCTTGAGTGAACTGACCATATCAGTCAGGTGAACATTTGGTTTGCACTGTTCCCTTTCTTCCAGTAACTGAAGAGATTGTTTAATAGAACAGGACTTACTGTTTTGTATTGTCCTGCCTGTCTTTTGTTCTCTTGCTGTCTAGAAGTCAGCCTGATGAATGAAGGCTTAGTTAATTGCGTTGTTCTAGCTATCAAGACTTGTTTTAACTCCTTGCTGCATGCAGAACTCTTTGAATTGAGGTGTTGGCTTATTCACAATACTTTATATGTAAGAATTAGGGCAAATGCAATGAGATTTGGGAGCTTCAGATCGGATCTCTTCTAAGAATGCAATTATCTGTATGTAACACTCAGTAGTGGGGATGAAAAGGACTATGGAATTTTTATGGTTGAAAAATATGGTCGATGTTTGACGAGCTCAACTGTCCACAGCATAAACCATTCCAATCTGAAAACATTTTCTTGAAGAACTGTTGGATGAAGCTGCTAGTTAGTTCCTGGCTGCTCAGCACCAAAATAATCAAACAGAAGCCATATTATTTAAATCATTGCTTGGCCCATTAGCTCTAGCTTCTTATTGGCTAACTCTTATATATTAACTTACCCCATCTCCATTAATCTGTGTATAGCACATGGTAGTGGCTTACTGGCAAAGTTTTGGCATGTCTGACTCTGGTGGCAGCTCCATGGTGGCGCCCTGACTCCGCCTCCTTTCTCCCAGCATTAAGCTTATATTTCCCTGCCTAGCTAAGTTCTGTCCTGCTATTGGCTCAAAGCAGTTCATTAATCAATAAAAACAACACACAGAAAAGCCTCCCATATCATTATAGTTATAGTTTTCCTTAGTTATGATAAAATATAAAGTAGATACAAATATTGTAACAGTAGTTCTTCCTTGATAACTGTTTTGTTATATTTTACTATGTTAAAGTTAAAACCTTCCTTTTTGTTTAAATGGAAAAGGGGAATGGTGTGGGAAGTCATCCTGTCTATGTGTTGCTTTTATTGGTTAATGAATAAAGAACTGGTTTGGCTTATAGCATGGGAGGAGGAAGGCAGAGTCAGAGAGAAGCCATGGATCTGCTGCCTGAGACAGACGCTGGGAACTTTAGCTCGTAAGCCACAGCCATGTAGTGATATACAGAATAATAGAGATGTATTACTTTAGGATACGAGTTTAGCCAAAAATATGCTTAAGCTATTGGCCAAACAGTATTGCAAATAATATGGTATTCTGAGTGGTTATTTTGTGGCTGGGTGGCCAGGACTGTCAAGCGACCCTTCCCCCTACAAAGTACAAGTCAATTGTAGAGCAGTTTTTTTCTGAATTAAACATTAACTCCAAGAGGAAAGGAGTCATTCATGAGAATGCATAAGAAAACATCAGATCCTACTTATGTTTGAAAAGCAAAGCTCTGGAAGACCCAGAAAATTATTTTTCAGCTTTATTAGAGAAAACAGCTTTATTAGGGAAGGAAATGCTGCAGTGAGCCTCAGAGAGGAGACCTCGTGGACAGGGTGAGCTCCAGTGTCACCATGCTGGGCTGAGCTTTTTAACAAGGCAGTTGCTCTCCAGTCACCTCTGCTCTCATAGGAAACTCCTTACCCATACATTTTAGCAAAACCAGCAGAAGCCCACTGGTTCACCCGAGATAAACTTTGGTGAAATTGTTACTTGAGTCCATCTAAGTTCTCCCCTGCTTCCTCCCCTCCCTGACAATTGTCTGTGTGTGTGTGTGTGTGTGTGTGTGTGTGTGTGAGAGAGAGAGAGAGAGAGAGAGAGAGAGAGAGAGAGAGAGAGAGAGAGAGAGAGAGAGATGCATCTTTCTAGGAAAAGCCCCTCAACAAAAAGCCTACATAATAACCAATTTCTGATCAATTCTGATCAACTTCTGATCTAGTGAGAACTCTCAGTCTAACTCTAGAAGAGAGTGGATATGGTTACTAGTGGCAAGTATGATAACTACAGGCAAAATAGAAAAAAATTTTTTGCTCTATCATCTGTGTCTAATACTTTGACAATGAAATGTAACATTATCTATACTTGAGAGGAGCATTTGCAAATATCCTGGGACATATGAAGCCTGTGGGAGACAGGCTGAACATTTTACTCGATCTTTGTGATTAGAAGGCATTTGCTAGTTTCTCACATATTGTAATATTAAATGTGAAACTCCATGGTGGTGACAATGGAACCATTACACTGCTAGACAGGTATTAGCTGTTTTAGAGGGACGTTAATAAAGGATCTCTCCCTCATGAACTTTGAACCCAAAGTGGAAGTGTCTGGGGATGGTTGACACCATGTAAGGCAGAGCTATTTCCTCTTGACCAAACAATGAAATCTGAACTCTTATCTCTAGCTTAGTGGAGATCTGACATTACGTGCTAGTTCCAGCTTGACCTGTCACTCACTAGGCCAGGAGTGATTCTGCACCACAAGAAATGTGATTCACTTGAAGTCATGCTAATAAGAGAGGGCCATGAATAGCTCGCCCCTGACTTAGATAGCTAATGGTTCCTGTCCGGTGCTGGCAGAGGGTCTATCATGCAGCACTTTGGACCCTGTGCTCTACGCCCTGCCTGGCTTTTCTGAGTATTAAGTCAGAACATCACAACTTTTCCTTTTTTTTCTTTTCCCTCTTTTTCTTTGTGTTAGAAATAAGTTCGGGTTTCAAAGAAAAAGATCACCACTCTATTTAAATACCTCAAGGCAAAACTTCACCCCCAGTCATTGGGGTATCTTTCTCACAAAGCAGAAGAGTAAACCCATGCAAGCAGGAAGTGTACTTGGTTTTTATTGTAGCATGGAAGACAAATGTGTCTTTACCCATTAGCTGGAGTCTGACTTCACAGCCTTTTTAGACTGACTCACTTTAAAATAATGAGTATACTGGAAATGAAGGGGAAAGGGTTCAGTCACTATACGCCAAGATTGTAGCAGGGCCTTTATATGAGCAGAAGTTTCAAAAAAAGGTATGTATAAGGAGGATTAAAACATTTGCATAGAAGTATAATAAAATAGGGAAGATAAAATATTTGAATTAATTGTCATAAGCACAATTTTACTGTGCTTGATAGAAAAGATTCATATTTAATGTTTATTTGAGAACTGGCTAAAGATCAGTCCTGTGTTGCTGTGTTACTAGACACTATGATTACTGATTCATTCTCTGAACACCCACCAAACACAAGCACACACACACACACACACACACAAACATACACACACACACACACACACACACACACACAGTCTACTGTAGGACCCAGTCATGACAAGCTCAATAGAGGCTTAAGTCTCAGTAGTTTACCCTAAGTCAATTCCTGGTTCCAAGAACGACCACAAACTGAGACCACCCAGGCACCACCTAGAAACCATGCAAAAATAATTCCTAGTGTTCCAAACATTGTCGATAGAATCACCTGCCTGCACACCCCCCACACTGCTTTTTACCAGGACACCCCTAAACAAATGTCAGACAATCAGGGGTCTTGACCTTAGATATCACTCACCCCAACCTCTGTTTACTAAAATATCCCACACCAACTGAGCTCAGGGCTCTCCAGTCATGCCAATATATGGACACTCGAAGAGTACAAGTTGGAACTTAATTAAGAATAATGGTTCTTTGCGTTTACATACAAGACTCAGTCTCATAGTTGGTTTTGTGAGAACTCTGTGATCTGTCCATAATCTGCCATTCAGCTGTTCCTCAACATTCACTATAAAAGGTGTGACTTTTTTTGTTTCTTTTCTCCATCACCCTTATCTATGGAGTGGAACTGCTAAGATGTATTGCCTGTTTACTGTTTCTCTCAAACTCTGATAAAATTATCACTGAGTTTCCTTCTGAGTCATTTTTAAAATTATTTTATTAGCAAGACTACCACACACAAAAAGGGACTTCTAATTTCACCGGTAATATAAGGTACCTAATGTGATTACCCTGGGAACAGGAACACCTACAAGTATTAATTCATACAAACAACACGGCATCCCTTTGCAAGACACAGAAAACCATCAACATTGGTCTGAAAAGTTTCCATTCATGTTGGACACATGACTTTTTTAGTAGGGAAATCAAGACACAGAAATGAGCACTCAAAAAACTACTCCCTACCATGCATGACACCTAAAGTAAAAGAAGGTCAAGGTTTTATGGGATATATGTTTGGTTATCTATCTATCATCTATCTATCTATCTATCTATCTATCTATCTATCTATCTATCTATCTATCTATCTTTTATCTATCTATCTATCATCTATTATCTATTTATCTATTTGTTGCTTTTTGGGAAGAAGCACATTTGAAATAAGATCAGTCAAATATAATTTAGCTAAATAAAGTTTTCCAAAAAAGACAATACCCTTGCAGCACTAATCCAGAATGTAAGAGGAACCAAAGGACAGCTGTTGAAGCCACATAGTTGAAGATCAGATTGCAGCAAGACACAATTATAAAAAAACCAAGACACTTGAAATCCTCATTCCCCTCTCCTATTGCTCTATGGTCACTCCACAGATTCCATTTTCAGCAAATTAAACTGGGGACCTCTGAGAGTCAAAGTTACATTTACAGTCTTAATTACTGTGCCTAAGAGATCCATGAAACAAAAATCTCTCTAAGCTGCAAGCCCCTTGCCCAAGGACATACAGTTCCTGAAATCCTGGAGGCTGCTGTTTATGGGGGATAACAAGTCATGTGGCTTCGCTCCCCTAAACAAGTTTATTTGACCCATCTACACCAGAAGTGCTTGATCACATGTGGGCAGGAGGTACATCAGTAGGAAACATAACAGGATGTACGCTTTTCCCTGATTGGACCTGATAGCAAAGCTGATGAATTATAAGTTTTGCCTTCCCAAGTCCCTTGCAAAACTTGATTCGGGGCCATTTCCTGGGAACCTAGCTATAAACCTGGCCTGAGTCCATCCATCTGGCCAGTATTTAATTAAAGCTTGCTTCAAATTTGGCCTTAAACTGTGGTAGTGGTTTTATTCTCGACCAGTGGGATTAACATACCCAAGTGGGATCATATGCTTAATAAATTTTCTATCACACTTGTCTTTTCCATTGAAAAGAGAATAAACTCTCAAAGAGATATAATTGAGTCTTTGCAGTGGACCCGCTCCCAAACCCAGTTGATTTCAGACAAGGTAGAGATCATCAGGCAGTCTAATTCAACTGTTAGCTCTTTTTTTCTAAATTATCAAGCTTTAATCATTGGAATCCTAGAAACTACCCATATTGTGAAGACCCCAAAATGTAGACATTCCTCAGATAGGAAGAGATGTTACACATACATTGCCATAAGCCAATTGAGCCCTGACCAGCAAGACACAATTATAAAAACCATCTCAAAAAATGTTGAATGATTTTTCTCAGGCTTTGTTTACCAAATTTATGCGATGAGGTAAGTCCCCAAGGTAAGCCCAAAGAAGTCCATTTTTCTAGTAGTTGAATTGAAAGGTTACAAACAAAAGGTTCCCCTGAGTCCTTTGAAAGCCACAAGGTTACCTTCTAGCCAAAGGAGCATGAAGCCAGCATAGAATAATGTCAGCTAAAGACATGGGTAACGCACTGAAGTACAAATATCTCTCCACATGTATGGTCCATGACATAAAAGTACTGATGAAATAGTAAACCTCAGGTGATTTCCCAAGGTGATTCAGATGTAAAATATTAAGGCAAACGAAAATCATACAGCAAATTGTTCCGATACAAGTTTCTTTAATTTAAAAAAAATGTTCGCATTATAAATTATGTACAAATACAAGATTTTGTTTTGCTTTAATTGAACACTGTACCTCTCTCAGAAGAGCCCTGTCCGTGCTCTGGGTGCACCCATACATTTGACTTGGTCTTCTTTGGGAGTAGAAACACAATCGCAACTGAACACAATTACAAAGCCATCGCCCCACATGAAAGCACTAAACCTTGATCAGGGAAATGTGGAACTTGTCTTAATTCATTGCTCTGTGATTTTTTTTTTTCCCCACCCCTGCTCTGTGATTTTTGCCAAAGTTGTTAAAACTCTCCAATAATCCTCATTTTCAGCTCCTGAAATACTGTTGTTGCTGTTCCAGGAAATCGCTCTGCTCATTTGCAACTCCATTCTCTGAGTTAAAATATCACCCCACTAAAACTGGTGCTAAGCTTGAACTTGAGCCCAGAGTTACACTGAGCATGAAGCAGGGAGTTATATTTCCTCGTGAGGCACTGGAGCTGAAACATGCTGTGACTGCTTTGGCTGGATGTGTTTTTCTTTCTTATTTGATTTTACATAATAATTGTATAAAACATTTTCTATATGTTATGGTTCTGAAATGATGTGGTAGGAGTTTTCTATACTTATAATGTACTAAGACAAAAATTGAGAAAGAATTATAATGTATTGGTTGATAATCAGAGCAGTTAATGCTCCTTAATTCCTGGAATCACATATGTTACATGGCAGCTTTAACAGCTCCACCTAAGACCAAAACAATACAGAATGCCTTGGAATGATGCTTTAAAGTGAGACGTGGATTTATTCAGACCTAGTCATGTAATTACAGAGGTCTTCCTAGTAAAAAATCTATAATTACTGTAGTTACACTGAAAGAGGTTGGGTTAAATGTTATTAAGCAAAAACCATCCTGGCTGATTTGTTTTGAGAATACATGTTAAGATAATTCCTACTTAGAAGAACAGACTTATTCCAAGCTAGAATTATTTTGAACCTTAGTAGGTTCTATTGTCACAAATATGACTCACATCCCAAAAAGGATTCATTACCCTATTCTAGCAGTCAAATTAAGTCATGAAAATAGGAGGAACAGTCAAAGAAATAATATGCTCTGCGGATGTAACTGGAGGTATCATATTCTCAGCTTTTCTAGATGAAAAGGTTAGGTAACAATACAGTGCTCTACAGCTTATTGAATCTTATTTCCAGATAATCATTCACAGCTTTAACAAGGCCACAGCTATGGCTTTGTTCCCACATTTGTAGGTGCTGAACAAAACATTTTTAATATTTTTATAAATACCAAGTTGCATCATCCACACTGCTTATTTGTCCATTAATAGTTTTTTCTTAATATCATTGGGACACTCCAAATTAAGATGGAAAACCATTATTTTATGAGTTACACTATACATATTAAGTGAATTTTATCATATTGCCTTTTATTTTAAGCACTGCTTGTGGTCTCACCATCTTGGAGAGAACATTTCCAGTAAAGAGAAAACCACACACAGCAGATGACCTGTCCAAGTTATAAAGAATACTTATATCCTCAGTGATTTGTTTATCAGGTCGAAAGCTTGTCCTTCTGTAATTTCACACACTGTCCCATAATCAAAAATGAAAAATAATGTGCTTACTAGAAGATGACAGCACATTCACAATTACAAATAGACATGATTAGGGTGGTTCACTACCACTCAACTTTTTGAGGAGTCCACATGAAAAACAAACCACTGTATACTGGTTATTACGAGGTTTTCAAACATACTGACAATACTGACTGTAACAATTAATGTGTCAAGCATAACAGACTCAATTATAGTTTGCAACTAATTAATTACTTATTTCAGAAATTGTGAAAAGTATAAAAATACATAAAACAGGGATTTTAGGCTGAGAAGGAGTGTTCAATAATTTTGATGATTGAGAGTGAAATCAAAGACATATAAAATGGGGAATAAAGGGAAAGAAGAAAGCAGTAGTATTACACTGAGTATTTGGAGCCTTCTAGACTCCTCCAAGTTGTGTGAGCTGCAGCCTTCATAGCCAGTACAGAAATGTCTGTTGGCTAATGGTGACCGACTAATTCCCAGTGTCAGTACAGTTGAGTATCACTTTATTGATTGATGATTTGTCTTGGGATCTGATAGATTAGGCTTAATCTAGGTTGCTCTTTGGTTTGGAGACCATTTATCAAGTGACATTATATGTAATCAATGGATTGCTATTACTTTCATCTTTTGCAAATTCAAGATCATGTAGGACTTTAAGATTTAATGACCTCCTTTGTGAAATATTCACCTTGCCATATTTCTTCTAATGTATCACAATAGCTGATGTGGAAAGCAGTCACTGTGTGAAAGAGTGGAATGACTGTGCTAACTGAGCATTGGTCAGTTAAGGATAATATAGTAACATACATGCTCTCAAATTAGTTTTCCCATAAGGTTATGATTATATTTTTCTCTGAAAGAGAGGAGATGAAAACACTTCCTAAAAATCATAAGAGAAAAAGAAAATCAGCACCACTTGAATACACACACCAACAAACTCATACAGAGAAATAGAATAGTTGTCATTGTTGGCTAGATATTATGTCTCTATAGATACAAGAACATTTTACATCCAAGGAAACTGGCCACTCTATCCTTCAATGATTTAAAAAAGAAGAACATGCTTCAAAGCAAGACCCACAAACAGACTAACTGCCAAGCAATCATTTCAAAAAGATAATTTATGATTAGAAAGGTGAGAATACAAGGAAGAAATATTAAGTATTACCGCCAACAGGAGTATGTACCTAAAAGCACACTAAAACACCACCAAAAATAGTTAATTAATAAAACCATTAATGAGAAGAGAATTTATGTGCTCAAGTATAACTTCTGGGAGTGTACAATAAAGTGGAGAATCAACCTTACAGGTTAAAATTCAGATTTGGTATCAGATTTTCAGTATACTGTGCCTAATGCTGAAAAAACACTGGATCCATTTTTGTAACATTGACTTCTAGAATACAGAATTGAGAGACTCTGGCAGAACATGAGAGAAAACTCATAGATCATTCTCATATCTAGACCTCACATCTTTTTCTTTGGAACAATACTACTAAGAGCACAGCAAATTATTTGATTGTTTTTAAAATTTATTTAAGATGCTTGATATTCCAGGAAATTAAGAAAATGACAAAAAGTAAAATTAAAAGAAAATATAATAAATAATGTGAATCATACTAAGCAAATTATTATCTATATTACTTATAAGATAGATGTATTGTGTTAGAGAAAACTAAATTTCAAGATTAAAGTTGTAGATAACCTTAAGAAGTCTTCTTTGCAAACTAACTCATGTCTACTTCAAAACAGTGAAATTTTTCTCTAAGTATATTTGATATGAATGGATTTAATATTATCATCTGTTTTAGAAGACCTCTTGTTTGTGTCCAGGGGCTCAGCCCTGAAATAACCACACAGAAACTATATTAATTAAATCACTGGTTGGCGTATTAGCTTCTTATTGGCTAGCTCTTACATCTTAATTTAACCCATTTCTCTTAATCTGTGTATTGCCACGTGACTGTGACTTACCAGCAAGGTTCCATCTGGCGTCTGTTTCTGATGAGGCTGCATGGCTTCTCCCGACATCACCTCCTCTCTCTATATGTAGCTCTATAAGCCTGGCTATGTTCTTTAAGCCATTGGTAGAAGGCAGCTTATTTATTAACCAATAAAAGCAACACATACAAAAAAAGATTTCCCACACCAATCATCCAAATAGTTTGGAACTCTTCCACTCTTGTCAAATTTGCCTAGGAAAGGCCAAGGCACCAATTCCAGATTTTTTTATACTGAAAATCATTTCTCTTTTTAGATGAAAAGAGTGGAGTGAGGAAAGAAAAGAGCAGAAAGCAAACGGTTCTTGGATCTGAGCTGCAAAGCTTTGAAACAAGTCACTCCATGCTGACACACATTCAGTCTAGAGATGAAAGGAGCAACTATTTTCTCTGTGCAATTAAACCTCTCTTTTTTCTACAAATGATTGCTAAGTATATTTAATCTACATTAATAATAATGTCTTTTTGAGGAAGAAGCTATTTATCTCTACCCACGACCTTAATATTTTTAATTTTTTGAGTGAATTTAGAGGTATATAGTTTTTCTCTGCATCCCTCCCTTTTTCTTCCCCCCCCCCCCCATTCTATCCTCTCCCATGGTCCCCAGGCTCCCAATTTGCTCAGGAGATCTTGTCTTTTTCTATTTCCCATGTAGACTAGATCCATGTATGTCTCTCATTGTTATCTAGGTTCTCTGGATTGTGAATTGTAGGCTGGTCGAAAATCTCTTTCAATGTGTTATAAGAAGAGCATTTAGATACTCAGATTCAGAAATTTCCTAGAGAGTAGACTGACTCCACATGGTTGACCCCATTCAGTCAAAGTTGTGCTATGATTACACCATAAAACCATAAAGGTCTACATAAAGTTTCTTGCATTACATCATAAACTATGGGTTTCATGACAGAGTATCAAATACTGTTTTAAAAGCATTTATTAAAATTTTACCCAATGGCAATAATCAAAGAAGGAAAATAGGAACAAAAAACTGTAGCACTTTTCTCCCAGCTCTGACTTATTTAATTTAAATAAGGACCACTGCCACTATTAAAATAGAAGCCAGACAGATACATTCTCACAGAAATCTGTATTTAAGCATTAAGGTGTCGATGGAATGTCCTAATAAAATGTGAAATAATTATCTACTTCCTAAAGGTTTTTTTCCCTTATAAAAACAAAGATTATTATTAGATGAAGATCAGAAAAGGCTACCTTCCCAGCCATTCTCCTCACTCCTCTCATTCACACACGTGGAACATTTTACTCAAACATCTTGAAACTAGTATCCATCTTTAGAAAGCATTCCTCTTGCTTGAAGGATGCCAATTCATATCTTTTCAAGTGCAGGAGAGGGCAAGTTAAAATCCCAAATAAATTGAAGTAGACATAGAAGTTTTGGTATCAATTTTAAGCCCAGGACTGATTTTACAAAACCACTCTACACGGACATGTTGGGCCAGTGTAATGGGTAGAAGATAGAAGCACACACTATGCTTAGCCCCACATAAATATAGATGAGACCAAGAATAGATTAGGGCTTCAGGCTGACAACACCTACAGTAAACAATAAATTCTAGAGAAAACACCAAAGAGCTTGGTTTTGGAATGAATGTTCAAGTAGGATGGTGAGGGATAGGAACTAGGAATTTAGATATACTATACTAGTATATAGATATAACTAGTGTTGTTGACTGAGTTTTTCTGTCCTGCCAGGTCCCCGCAATCGTTAAGTCCCAAAGAAATCACACAGAGTTCTACATTAGTTATAAACTGATTGGCCCATTAGCTCAGGTTTTTTATTAACTCTTATAATTTATATTAGCCCATTATTCTTGTCTATGTTAGCCACATGGCTCAGTACATTTTTCAACAAGGCAGTTACATCTTGCTTCTTCTGTGGATGGGCCAGGACTGCCGAGGAATAGGCTTCCTTCTTCCCAGAATACTCCTGCTCTCATTGACCCGCCTCTACTTCCTCTCTGGTTGTCCCAGGCCTGGCTACTGGGCAATCAGCATTAATTTAAAATATAACTGACAGAATAGAAACCATTCTCCCACACCATAGTGTGACCTCTGACCCTGCCTACTCCCCCTCTTTTTGTCTTTCATACTATAGCTTTCCTTTACATGTCCTTCTCTGGCATTCAGAAACACACTGGGGAGGCTGGTTTCTAGCTGACATGGGGCATGTAAGAAAGCACCATGACAACTGTGCACACTTTATGATCATGTCTCCTAAAAGAACTCCCAGAGCAATGTTTGGTACAGGCCTACTGCTTTTGTGTGGCAGAGTCTCATGTGCTCTGTGAAACTGTAAGCAAAAGAAAAGGAAAATCAGTTACTCTCAGTTTCACCAGGGGGAAAAGGAGTAGAGCAGACAGGAGATGCAGTTTAAGCTTAAACAAACAAATTTTGCCTTGGTCTCTGCCTTTGGCCAGTAATGACTGACTTTCTTCTCTCTTCTTCTGCATTTGAAAGGACATGACATTTTTATTTTCATCAGGAATTACATGGTACATCACTGGGTATACACCCTGAAGAGAAACTGGAAAGACTAGAAGCGCTGCAGCTCCATGTTTACTTCCCCAAACTTAGGAGAAGAACTCATGATATTAGCAGTGCAATGGAGAATGGACCGTGAGATGCTCTGGTTGGTCCCAGAGCAGAAAGTAGGATATAACAAAATATAAGCATTTTACCCTTTTTTCAGGAAGACAAAAGCACTTGTGATTTTGTTGGCCGGCAAGGAGTTAGAGGAAATGCAAGAAAAGGTAATACTCTTGATTTGTGAATGCCACATTAAGGGTAGGGCAAATGAAGAGGAATTGTTGTGTAAAGCGTCATTGTGTAGGTGAGAACGCAGGCTGCCAAGCTTCCTACCCACAATTAGAGCTCTAGATCCTCATGGTGATGGGAGAGGATCAACTCCTCCAAGTTGTCCTCTGACCTCCATATGTTCTCTGTGGCACATGTACACACACACACACACACACACACACACACACACACACACACACCATAAACTAACAGGTGGGATAAAAATATAGGCTCAAAAGTATATATGCATACACATATACATATACACATTTAAATGACAGAAATCCAGATGTAGAAGGGAAGGGATGAATACTATGACATCTGAGCTGGAATTTAAAAGTTGCACTGGTTTCAAATGAAAAACAAGAGGACAATTGTGACTGAAAATTGTATGGATCTATCCTTTTGTAAGCATCTCTCTCTGGTTTTAAAAGATACAAATACAACCTTCCTTACTCATGTGGTCCTTAGGTTTAGCGTTCATCCTAACAGCAATCTAAAGAACATTGACTGAATTAACTAATCAGTGGGACGGTTTGTCCTTCCCTACCCTCCTAACTCCATCATTAAGAGGACACTTTACAGAATAGCTAGGGAGTTCAGGGTATAACCTGTGGCTTGGAGTGTAACTGAGATTCAGACTCAACCCCTTCACTTAAGGTTCATTAGACTAGGTTCCAGGATCCCAAGGGGTGATTCATTCTTACTCCAAATCCCTATGGCAAGCACCACTCAGACAATGTCTGTGGAATAACTTTGGTACTTCGGATGAAATATTGTCTCTCAGTTTCACGTCTTCCATTTGGTTTGTGTTGTTTTTGCCTCACCTGTCAATTAAACTCCAGAGTTTTTTTTTAACATAAGTGCTACGCTTAAGAGATTCTTTATCCAGGCAACTTGGTTTCTGGAAGATTCTTAACAGCATTTCTTACCACAGCATCAAGTCTGCTTTTATCTCCAAGTTGCCAGTGTTGTTGTATGTCTGTGTCCAAGAAATTGTTTTTAAAAGAGACACCACAAGCTGGGCAGTGGTGGCACACACCTTTAATCCCAGCACTCAGGAGGCAGAGGCAGGTGGATTTTTGTGAGTTCAAGGCCAGCCTGGTCTAGGAGAGCTAGTTCCAGGACAGGCTCCAAAGCTACAGAGAAACCCTGTCTCAAAAATATCAAAGAGAGAGACCACAAGAGGTAAATAATTCCAAGCATGTTATTCAGGTTCTTATGGTCTTTTGATTATCGGGGCAAGCTTGTTTAATTTAGTATATTTAACACTATAGATATGGAAAAGGCTAGTAGGACCTATCTCTAAGATCACAAGTAACACTGTGTAAGAAGCAAAGGAACCAATGTCTGTTGTGCGTTCAAAATACTATAAGCAATTTTCTTTCAATGAATATAGAGATGCCAGTTGTGGTCATGTGGCCTCCCTGCACTTGAGCTCAGGAAACGCCAGAACCAACCCAGGTGTGGATCACTCTAACCTCCTTTATTGTCTTTTTGCTGTATTATTGCAGCCAGCTATCAAGCAATATATTTGTATTTTTCTGTACAAAAGAAACATTGGCATGGCCGGCTTCCTCTAAATAACTTAATAATGAGGTGTTTGCAGCTGCTGTTCACCATGAATATCCCAAATCAACCTTTTGCTACTTGTAATTAATTTCAAATTATGGGAAAGAATGAACTTTCTATTTTACTCTTTCCTGCGGTTCCTGCTTTGGTATTTTGAAATTTCCCCGTTAACAGAAGTCCTTTAGTGTTCCGCAGGTTCCTGTTTCTCTTATGCCTTCGGGTGCCTTACACCAATTTACACACTCTGCTTCTGCTTCCCTTCCTCACCACAATCCCTCAGCCTCACACTTCCTCCTTCCCCATCTTAAACTCTGTGCATCACTTGTTCTCCATCCTCCCTACGACGGCATCTGAAGACTACATTATCTGACCAGGAAAGACAGAACTAGCGCTGCTTCCCCTGGTATCCAGCAGGACAAGGGTTCGGACCAGTTTTCCTTTCTCCTCTCTGTGGAGGGGCACCGTATTGTTTTCACTTGCTTTCTGGGAACCCCATTAATCCTTCTTTTGAAAAAAGAATATTGACTCTGCTCATTATCACTAGCTTTCATTGAAAGAAGGACCAAAAATTTAAAATGGAAGATAGGATACTACATATATATATTTTTTTCTTTAAAATCTATTCCATTTTTGACCATACTTAGTGATGCTTCCTAGAAAAAATAGAATACAGTTGAGATCTTAGTCTTAAATGGTTAGTGGCCTTTGAATTAAAAAAAATTATTTATTGAGTAATAATTAATAAATTAATACATTAAATTTACCATATGATAAATATTTTAAAGTTATGGTATAAATTCTACTTTCTACTCACTATTCTTCTAATTTAGCTACTACTTCTAGTGTGCCGAGCATGGCAACCTAGCATGGTTTAGTAATGAAGGCAGATTTAGCAGGCAAAAGGGTGGTTCGCTATTGGGCTGACATGCTTCCTGCTGAAGTCAGCAGTCTTCATGCCAACATGGCAGGAGTCACTTAAGCGCTGCATATATTTTATTTTCATCTTGAAATGTTTCTCAGTAATATTTATTGATTTAAAAAAAATTCATTCACATTAAATACAATATAGTATATATTCAAACTCTTGACTTTGTATTTAAGGACATGTATGTACATTTAAAAAACTAAGTATACCTTTAAACAATAAAAGATATTAAATTTGGACAATGGGATGATACATAATTTTAAGTTTCAGTGCAATTTTTTAGAGCTTCACCATACTTCTTATATTGTCATTAGTATATAGGCATATATTCATTTTATAGTCAGGAAAATACACTTTTGAAAACAGCAAGACATGTGTACTCGCCAAACATCTGCTGTTTTGTTAACCAAATGATATCCGAATTAATAAATCCGTTTCTAAACTGTACTAGTTTTAAAAATACACTAATGAATGTAAAATATAGCTATTTTTCAATAAGGAGGAGCATGTTTCTGCCATAGTTTTACACTGAGCCATGAGAAATAAGAAAGACCAAATTTAGGGAAACCTTTTTTTCCTAGAACCTTAGCCACTGCTGGGATATAGAAGCAGTACACATTAGAATAGATAAGTGCGACGAAAAGAATCCCCCACCCCCATTCTCACTCAACACTCAAGGGACTGCTCTATGGCTCTCTTTGGGCCTTGGGAGTCACGTTGTAGAGTCCGAGATATTTAGTGACTGGTAAAGAGGAATATGAGGAATATGAGTGTCCTCTTGACACCTTAATTTATATATCTCGAATTTTTCCTCCGAACAATCAAAGCTTTAGTGCAGAGAGGCATAGACACTGCAGATTCCTGTAGAAACATCTGGCAATTCCTTAAAACCCATTAGAAAATTATATAATTCACATCAAGTGAAAGAGCGAAATAGCTATCTTGTGACACTGTGATTCAAGATGCACTAAATTTAGATTCAGGTTAAGAATAAAGACACTCGGCTGGAGCAAGTTCCAGAGGCTAACCCCAGCCAGCCTTAGTTCCTACAAGGAAGGACATGCAACCTCACAGACTCATGGGATTGGGGTCGAGAACCGCAAGTAAGAATGGAATGGAGGAGAGTCATTGGCTCAGGAGCTGGGTCTGCATCAGCCAAAGCATAAGTTGGTTGCTTCTCATGAAGCAGAAGAGATTTAGCAATGTGGTGAGGAAAAAAGGAAGGAACAAAAACCTTTGTAACTGCATTTTGGTCACCTGCAGAGAGGTAAGTAAGAACTTGGCAGCAAAACGGCTGTGAGATTAGATCTGTAATGTCCTGTTCAATGTTGTCCATAGAGGATGGACACTTAGACACAGGAAAAGATGAGCTGATAATGACAGAGAGCGTTTTAAGGTGAAATTGTAGCTGAATTTATTTTGTTTATCATCGCTACATAGAAAGAGATAGAGATAGATAGAGAGAGAGAGAGAGAGAGAGAGAGAGAGAGAGAGAGAGAGAGAAGTAAGTCAGTATTATTAAAGAGTGGCAAATGAAGATAAACCAGAGAACTACTTCCCTAAATTTGTGGGAAAACCATGGATAATTTTCTCTACTACATCAACTAAAACTTGGATTCACTACAATAAGAGTGTGAAGACGATATAATGGAAATAAAAACAAAGCAGGTAGAACAGCTGAAATTGGATAGAAAAGGAATGTACAACAGAGGTAAAATCAACTTGAACGGTTAAATTTTCTTGTTTCAAAATTGGGATTAAATATAATTTAAGATCGCATCACCAAAGCTAAGGATCAAAATATATAAACTTTAAAAGATAAAGAGATCACATGTTTTCCACCCTAAAGTTACACTCCTCCCCAAAATGGAATTGAGGTATATAAATAAGGCATAAAAACATTTTTCATAATCAAGTAGTGAAGACACATATTTCCACATGTATGTAAAGAAATCACAAATATTACAGTATAATACAACAGGACAAGTCAGTGTAGCAGTTCTTCCCTCTTTAGGCTGAACTAGAATTAGATCTTCTTGAGGGAGAATCACATGGAAAATTACCCAGCTCCAGTCCAAGAACCTCAAAATGGGTCAAGATACCCCAGGTACCTGAGCGTATCTTAAACTGCTTGCCTTTGCAAACCTCCGCTGCAGAGTGAGATAGCAGAATGTGGTTTTTGTTTCGTTTTTGCCTCAAGATTCTAGCTCTATATGCGGGGAAACACTTGAGTCCCCAAATACCTGAGTATAGTCCCGGTTGTCTGGAATAAAGACTTCATTTGGCTCTAAACTGTGTCAGAATGGTCATCAATGGTGGGTTCCACTTTGTATATACAGAGGAAACCTTAAATAACCCCATTAATTAGAATATATGTAAGATATGTAACCATTAAACACTTTTGCAACCATTAAAAAAGTCCACTGTCGAGTTGCAAACTGGACAAAATATTTACAAAGGTACTTTAGCAATGAACAATTGAGAAGACCTCTCCATAAACCTATGAAGACTTCACCAAGACATGCCTTCAAACACAAAACACGTTGACGTTTACTATCCTAAAGAAAGACCAATGAAAATAATATTGCTGTAGAGTTGGCAAATGCCAAACACTTGACAGGGAACCACTTTTTAATCTTTTCAAAGGAAAGAGTTTGGATACAAATACCCTGGAGGAGAACTTTGGCATTCTGTCAAGGTGGAAACTCCAGTGTTCTTTCCTGCAGTAATTACATTTCTAGGACTTTATCAAACAAATAAACTTAAACACATTTGCATAACAAGTCAGTTTAATGAGGTCAGACCTGCCTCAGAATAACTCCCAAGTGAGTCCAGCTAACCAGTTGTCCTTTGCCTTGGTTTCTCATCCTCTCTCCTTACCCAAACGTCATGTAAAATGTGGGGAGTTGAAAGACCCTACAAATAAGGTATTTTTAAATAGAAGCATGAAATGAATTTCATCCTAACGGCCCTCTCTAATTGAGTTTGAGACAGGGTCTCACTTCGTGCCCCAGCTCAGCCTGAAAACTCACTACGTAGGTCGGGCTGGCTTTGAGCTCAGGCTTCTGGGTGTTGAGACAACATATCCAGTCCAACCCTTCATTAAATTTGCTAGAAATTGGATTTGTATAAGCTCATCTTATTTTCTATAGATAAGCAAAAATTCTGAGTTAAGAATTACCCGAGAGCCGGGCGGTGGTGGCGCACGCCTTTAATCCCAGCACTCGGGAGGCAGAGGCAGGCGGATCTCTGTGAGTTTGAGACCAGCCTGGTCTACAAGAGCTAGTTCCAGGACAGGCTCCAAAGCCACAGAGAAACCCTGTCTCGAAAAACCAAAAAAAAAAAAAAGAATTATCCGAGAGGTTGGGAGGGAAATATTAACAAGATGGTATCTTTAGTATCTATATGTAGAACTCACCTCCTCATTAATAGCAGTTGATGTCAACATCTAAAGGAGATTGTTGAGACATATGAGAAGAAACAAAAAAGCAAATGGAAGGTAGCATATTCAAATTAAACACAACTTGCTAACATTAAGTTTATCTCAGATTTTCTGCTTCCATTTTTTCATTTGTAACATAGGCATGAGGTGTTATATTCTTAATCTTCAGATTAGCAAGTAAAACTAACAATCCACAATTGAATTCTTTATAAATATATAGTTAGCTGTCCATGTTTCCTTAACACAGCCTCTAATTCTACACTTGACTCTGCAGAAATGAAGCATGTTAATGTTCAAAATTAGATTTTTTTCTTCTTATGCTTTATTCAAGGTAAGTGTTGCATACATTATACAATTGATGCCAAATTGCTTAGAAGACTTTGTATGTTCTGAATAACAAGGTATTGAACATGGCTTCTGCAAAAGAAGCTGAGCAACATAGAAACCAATTCTTTAAACCCGAAGAATATCATCACTCCATTTGTTCAGTTGCTTTGCTGATCCTAAATAATTGGAAATGAAGCGATTGACAGCAATGGTCTCTCTTATGGCAAACTATCTAATTTAGATGTCAGTGGGATCTAAGAAAATCGCTTGAATGGAAACTAAGTGAGCAGCACAGAGTAAACTGAGTCTGCTTGGCCAAGTCTCTTGGTATTAGCCGGAGGTGTGATTATTGTAGCAAGAAGTCATAGCTTCTATGGATTTCTGTGAAAATCAACAAATATTTGCAGACTGTAACTTCAGCAAAGATTTAATTTGCCAAACAGTAGTCTTTCTTGCTTTATTCAGCATATAGACTAGATCTTTCTAAGAATATGGAAGAAATATTTATATTGTATATCAAAGGTAGTGGTTGTTGAGAACTCTACTTTTTCAATATTCAGAACTTTGGACAAAGAAGACCAAAACAGCAACAACCAATGCGGTGCATGGCTCACATCTTCACTCACAGCAGCAATGGCAACGTGGTTTGTCTTTCCTAACCATAACATTTTATTATCCAAATTAATTATCCTGCCATTGAATGCCTCCTTTTTCTTTTTCTTGTTTGTTGGTTTGGTTTCTTTTTTGTGTATTTTGGGTTTTTGTTTGTTTGTTTGTTTGTTTGTTTGTTTTTGAAAGCAAGGTTTCTCTGTGTAGCCCTTACTATCCTGGAACTCACTCTGTGAACCAGGCTGGCCTTGAACTCACAGAGATCTGCCTGCCTCTGCCTCCTGGGATTAAAGGCCTGTACCACCACCTCCTGAACACTAAATTCCTTCTAATTCCTTTGCATTTCTAGGTACTATTTCATCTTGGTGAAGTGTTCTCCTTAAGTGAGGGTATACAGGGAGCCCTTATTTGTTCAAAACACAATCCTTGCAAACAGAAGAGCACTGCCTAATTCTAGCCTCTGGGAAATTTGGCAACCGATCAAGGCTTGTATTAATACAAAAGATTCTGCTGTGTAGCAATAGTGTCAAAAGTCTTGTATGTGTCACTCAGTCATGGTTTCCATGATGGTAATATAGATTATATTAATGCTCACCACAGCCACATGGCGATACACAATTGGGTTAAATTAGTATGTAAGTTAGCCGATAAGAAGCTAGAGCTAATGGACCAAGCAGTGATTTAATTAATATATGTTTTCTGTGATTATTTTGGGGCTGAGCAGCCAGAAAAGAATCAGTGTGAAGACCATCTTTGTTTTGCATATCACTGCTAAAAAGAGATGTCAACAACTCAAATTTAACTATATTAAAGGTTATTCTCCTTGGAGTTTAGAACTAGACTAGCATAGCACAGGTACAATGACTCTAGCTTATAACTATGTGTCTGCAGACACAGATCTCAAAGGCACATTGATAATAGTTTTAGTTTTGGGGTGGTATATTTACTATTCTGTATTCAAGCACTAGTTAACTTATTTCACATTATTCAATAACATCTATCTTGATTAGAAATATTCATCACACTGTTTGGGGGGAAATATGATTTTCTGTCTGGCAAATAAATCCCTGGCACTATTAAAGAACTGCTCTTCTCTGAAATCATTAGCCATATGCACTGGAGTGTAGGTTAGACATATTGGCCATGGGTCATGTGTCTTATAAAATTATCTCATTCTAAGACTTCTGGAAAAATGTTGTATATATTTTCATGGATGCTCTCTATAGGACTTCTTGTTTATTTGATGTGAAGCAGGTTATTGGAGCAAGCATAGCGACACTTATTCTTCCTTGGCAGAAAAAAAAACAATGCTACAAAAGCTTCAGAAACAAAAGCTGAATATGATGCCTTCCAGAGCCAAAATGGTTCTGTTCAGAACAGGAAGGATAGGATAGCATCCATCAAGAACAGGGTACCATCAGCCAAGAGCAGGGTAGCATTCACCAAGAACAAAGAGGCATCCACCAACAGCAGGGTACCATCCACCAATATCAGGGTGACATCCATCAACAGCAGGGTGACATCCACCAACATCAGGGTGACATCCATCAACAGCAGGGTGACATCCACCAAGATCAGTGTGACATTCACTAAGCGCAGGGTGACATCCACCAAGAGCAGGGTGACATCCACCAAGATCAGGGTGACATCCACCAAGAGCAGGGTGACATCCACCAAGAGCAGGGTACCATCCACCAAGAGCAGGGTGACATCCACCAAGATCAGGGTGACATCCACCAAGAGCAGGGTACCATCCACCAAGAGCAGGGTACCATCCACCAAGAGCAGGGTGACATCCACCAAGAGCAGGGTGACATCCACCAAGAGCAGGGTACCATCCACCAAGAGCAGGGTACCATCCACTAAGAGCAGGGTGACATCCACCAAGAGCAGGGTGACATCCACCAAGAGCAGGGTGACATCCACCAAGAGCAGGGTGACATCCACCAAGAGCAGGGTGACATCCACCAAGAGCAGGGTGACATCCACCAAGATCAGGGTGACATCCACCAAGAGCAGGGTACCATCCACCAAGAGCAGGGTGACATCCACCAAGAGCAGGGTGACATCCACCAAGAGCAGGGTACCATCCACCAAGAGCAGGGTGACATCCACCAAGAGCAGGGTGGCATTCACCAAGAACAAGTTTGAGACCAGCAGGCTCTTTTGGCCTTTTCAGAAGAACTGTGGTAAAAACAACTTAAAAAAAATAAATGGATCACTGGCTGAAAGAAACACTAAAGGAGTTTAGAAGCAAACTTTTAATTACCAAGAATATGCTCTCATGAAATAATAATCCCCACAATTAAATTTAACATGCTTATGTGATTGTGCTACATTTCACTTTCATACCAACTGGAAGTTTCCATGTTCTGATTTCAGAATTATATGTGTTAGAGTTCAAATAGTCTTCTGTCTGCAGCACCATTTGTCACAGGCTGTTTGTCACCCAGCACATTCCTATTTTCTAGGAACCACTCTTCAAATCTCTGGCCTGCTCAAAAGCCCACAGTGTTGCTGCTCATACCTTATGCCCCAAATGTCGCATGGGTCACTTCTAAGATGATGTAACCATCTACAAAATTCCACTAAGGTACTGGAAAAACACTGTTGTGCTTTGAAAGAAAAAGGTCCCCAAAGGGAGTGCCACTACTAAGAGGTGTGGTCTTTTGGAGGAAGTGAGTCACTGAGGAGGTGGGCTTTGAGGTCTTATATGCTTAGCTATGCCCAGTGGGACAGATCAAATTCTGTTTCCTGGGAATCAAGAAGTAAGTAATCTCAGCTTCTTTTTTAGCACTATATCTGTCTGCATGCTGCTTTGTTTCTTACCATGATGACTG
This sequence comes from Microtus pennsylvanicus, assembly GCF_037038515.1. Lineage (NCBI taxonomy): Eukaryota > Metazoa > Chordata > Mammalia > Rodentia > Cricetidae > Microtus > Microtus pennsylvanicus. The sequence continues at coordinate 109,558,749 of NC_134586.1, read as the reverse complement.
TACTAAAGCCCCAAACGCTGAGCCACCCAATTAAATGTTTTCCTTTATAAGAATTGCTGTGGTCATTGCATCTCTTCACAGCAATAAAAACCCTAACTAAGACAAACACATCCAATTTAAAAAGCTAAAAGTTCCAAAATACATCACTTCAATGTTTATCATGAAAATGATTAGCAGACATTGCAAAGGGCTTAAATTAATTAGACATAAAAATATTTTAAAATGGAGTACTAATTACCCGCATATTTTTGATTTTCTGCACCAAAGTTAATTTTTTGTTGTTGTTTTCCTCAGAATCACAAGGACCATGAAGATCATCTGGGTTTGGGAGTTATTAATAGGATACTGACTCATTAGTTCAAATATCCACATGAATAATACATGAAATATTGCTGATAAAGCTTTATAAGTAAATCAAACTGAAATTGTGTTATGCTGTTTTATTAAAGACAGCCCTAAAGCTTTAAATAGTGCTTATTTATAAACTGCATTGAAAGATAAAATATTTGTTTTGTAGCTCTTATTGCTGACAAAGTGCCAAGAATCATTTTTAAATTAGTAGAGATAATAAAATATTAAGCGATCCATAAATCACCACAGAAAACAGAAAAGTTGAAGTGAACGTGGGCTTGAAAAGCATCATTACTTCAGAAATGTAAAGAAACAACGTGACAAGAATACTAAGCCAATTATTTGAATTTTAAATATTAATTGATGCTGGACTTTTCAGTTCAGATTTCTCTTGCATTAAGAGAAAGCTAAGCTTACAAAGCATATATTAAAAGTCAACTATTCATTTTACAAAATGCATTGTTACATTCCAAAATTATTTTTAAAGTTTGCTCTAATCAAGTAAGATCCTGTCTAAAACTCAAGAGAATTTTTCTGAGGCTACCCTTAATCAGAAAAAAGCAGAATACCTACAGAGACATGGGGTGTTAGACCTGGTACACCGATCTGGAAGCCCACTAGGCTGGAGTTGAAATGCCTTGTACTGAACTGTCCTTCAGGAAAAATATGATTTGGTTTGAAAGGTTTTAGTGTTCTGACCTGGATTTGTTTCTCTTGCTATTATTTAATACTGAAGATTTGCAACCCATTATAAAAAAGTATAGCATGCAGTTCTATGACAGGGCTATGGAGCTCATGTTATATGGTGGCCAAGGGAAGTTGCATCTTCAGTGTTTTGAATGAAATGTCCCTGAGTAACAGCAGTACAGCAAGATCTGGTTTGATGCCTAGTGGTTGGAACATGAGTGCAGCAGACAGAAACCATGATCTGTTGGCTGGAACCCAAAACAGCTCTCCCACCTGCTATTAGGGGTCAATCCATGTGAGCATCAAGGGGGAAAACACTCAGGAGTTATATGGTGCCTTGCTAACTCACATATGAATGATAAGTATTGTGATTATTAATAAGAATGTGTTCCTTGTTTATGTCCTACGGAAGTAAAGTGGTTTCTTTCAAAAGCTCAGAGTTTAAAGACAATAATATAGTTTTAATTAGCTCAGAAGTTCTGATAAGTGAGAATCATAGTTAAACATTGCAATTATCTTTAATTTATTAGTTTCTGTGCCCTATTTTAGATCTAAATTTTTACTGTAGTCTACAAATCTGTGTTCAAGCCATAAAGAAAAGCAATTGCTATTAGTGAAAAAAGATTGCCAAATTTTTAAAACTTCATCATCCTCAGAATTTCAAACTCTGTTCACATGAAGAAAAGCATTTATTATTTTATGAAATTAATATAAATTAATCACATATTGAAAACAAGGATCTAAATTGTTACCTTAGACATGAGGCATTGACATATTTAATCAAAATATTTCAGAGCTATTACGTTTAATTTTATAACCTCCCTGTCTTGGACTCACATTTTTGAAGTGTATATTTAGAGCTGAAGAGGTAGCTGGAAAAATAATTGGGCACATTGTTATTAAATGCTTGGCATGCCTTGCTAAGGATTTGGAAATCTACAGATCAGATGATGGAAATGCAAGACAGAGTTTTAACTTAAGAAGTGGGACATATATTTGGTTTTTGGTACCAAGGTGCAAGTGTGGAGGTCAGGGGTCAACTTGCAGAAGTGATCTTCCCCTCTGCCATGTGGATATCAAACATTGAACTCAGGGGGTCAGGTTTGGGGACAAATATCTTCATCCACTGTGTCATCAGAGTGGCTCTTCTCCACTTTCTTGTAATTATTATTTTGCTTTTATTTCCTGGTTTCCTTTTTTGTATTTTTTTCCCTTTCATCATGTGACCACGGGGAAAGAAATCATGAAAACTCATCTTTTATTTTTAGAAACAGTTTTTAAAAGTTATAAGTAGGCATGGGTCTAATGAACGCAGGATTCTCAGTCCATGGCAGAGAAGGATCCCATAACCTCTCAGTTCCTTAAAAGTGTATTTCTCCTGGTGCTTGTGCCCTGTACAGTAGTGGTACGGTAGTTGTGTACCATCAACTTGACATCTTGGACCCAGATTTCTCATTGTCTACTAATTTCCCACCAAGCCAGCAGATCACCATTCCAATAATTCCCTTCTGTTGGTGCCCACTGATAGCCTTCACACAAGGCCAGGGTCTCCCATGTGTGAGTGCACAGTATCTTGAGTTACTCCTTGACAATAATGTGGAAACTCTAGGAAATGACTACTTTTCTTTGTTGCTATCTTCTTCTAATCCTTAGTGCTCCTCATATTTCACATATGAATCAAATATGTAATAAAACTATGCTTTGTTCTGCATCATCTCCAGTACCAAGGAAAATGCCTAGCCCAGAACATATTGATGGTAGTAACACTTCTTTTTTTCTATCCTAACTTACCAACCAGTTCTACTCTCTTAACCACTTAATACAAGAAACTCTTGCACAAGTTCCAAAATGTGAAACAACCTGGGCCAACAAGCAGTTTCTGAATATTTCAAACTAAGAGATAAATACTTTTTAAAATTGTGCTTTAAAAAAGGAAGCACATAGTAATGCAAAACCCCAGGATGCAAAATATCTTTTGGAAACAATATCATGAATTCCATTATGTGAAATAATTTTATAAATTTAGATTCATTTTGCTTGCATACTGTCTGCCTGGAATATTATTCAATGCTGGAAAAATATTCAAAATATACATTTACATCCTTCTCTGACAATAAAATTTATGAAAAACAAAAAACAAAACAAAAACAAACAAAAAAAGAAACAACAAAAAAATCCCTCAAACTACCAATGCAGCTCACCCTCAGCACCTGGAGTTCCATTAGCCGTTCTCTACAATAGTTTATTTGGAGGGACAAAGAAAGCTTGAAAAATAGCAGAGAATCATAGAATGAAATACTCTCATATTGGGACTATTATGGAGAGTAACACAAAATGTAACAGAAAAGGATAAAGAATATAAATAGAATTCAGAAAAGTAAAGTATGAATATGCCACAAATATCATTCAACAGAGTCTAAACAAACAAAAGCAGAAAAATCTCTGACATCTTGTGATTATCACCCAAAAACTGTGAAGAAAAGTCATTGCTGTGTAATTGGAAAATATTTAAAAGAGTTCCTTTTATACACAAACACGCATTCATGGTACTTTAGACATACTAATATAAAATTAGAGTTTATAATTCAGTGCTCACTTGATAATGGAGACATTATTTTTAGTCTTAAAGAAATAGCATGTCCTTCACCTTTCTTTTAAATACAGGCAGATGTTCATTTCTGTGTTTGTTTCCATATAATGATTGATGGATAAAACTTATGCTTATTTAAATATTTCAAACGAGTAATATTCTACACATCAAATAGATTTGTCATTACATCAACTCAATGATCTCAGGTCTAAGTTTTTCAACAAGTATATAAAAAAAGAGTAAAAACGACACAAGAAACTGCTAACTCAAATGTGGTCATCCCTGAGCACCACTGTGTTTCCATCACATATTCAATAGCATTCCTATAATTTTGTAAACTGGAAGTTAATGACACAGTACCTGCCTTTTCTTTCTATATTTTTCTTCTCCAAATTATACTATAAGTATGCATATGCCTGTATGAATTTTGTTACGCCGTTAGTATTGAAAAGATTAGGAAATATCACAGTGAAAGGGACTGGGTTCTTTTATTATAGTCTTCCAAAATGGTACTCATGTTAGTTCACTGTAGATATGGAACAGTATTTGAAGAAATTCTCTTGATTGGACACTAATGCTCACATTGTCTAGATATTAGCAAATCTTATCTCCCTAAGATAGAAATCATAATGGAAGGAAGATCACTAAAAATAGCCTGTCTCTCAGTTCATGTCCTACCATCTGATTCTAGGATGCACTCTTCATCAGAGTATAAATGAATTATAACTAGAAGCTCTGGTCTCTGGTTCTATATTTTATCATTTTCATAGCGTACCACATGTTAGATAAAAACACATCTTAAACAAGTGAAAATAAGTGCTAGTTGCTGATAAAAGGAGTCAATTTCCCATGTGTCCTGGTTTGCTTTATCCATTTAAGAAACAGTGTTCAAAAATTATTTATTCTGTATTATATTTTTCATTTGCTATCTTAGGAAGATTTCTAGATGATCATTCAGAGATGCATTAATTTATACAGAATTATAATTTAAATTTGTAATATAAGGTGCTTTTATGCTAGGAGATCATTGAACTTCTGGAGGGAAGGAATAGACACAACAAAGCAGATATCTGAAATAAAATTATATACTATTGGCAAACAACCTAAGTATATGCTTTAATCAACAGCCAAAACAAAAACCACAGCAACTTTTCTCTCACGTTTGGTCAGCACAGAGTTATTTTGCACCACATTAATAGTTCTTTCTCAGCCACTCACTGAACCTATTTGCTAGAAGTTGAATTTTACAGTGAGGTCAAAGCTATGATTGTCAACTTGCACCATCTGGCTCCCTGGAGACATTTGACAATGTCTTGTGATGTTTTGATTTTCATAGATGGAAGAGAAGGACTACTGGCAACAAAGGTGTAGAGGCCAGGGATGTAGTTAAATATTCTGTGCTGTACCAGAATGTTCCCCAATAAATAATCCCATCCTAAGATGTCAGCAATGCCAAGACCAAGGCTCTCTAGAGAAATCCATGAGGAGAACTTAAGAGGGCATGATATATGAGGCTAAATACCTTTTAAGAAAGTGATTTGTTTTATATAGTCAAAAGAAACAGATACCTGGATTATGAAGGTTTTACTAGAATAGAACTGAAAAGTCAGATGGAGACAGAAAGGAAAAAGCCATGGACAAGATACAGAAATGAAGTAAATAGAAAAGATTCAATGTAGAAAGATGAAATATTTAAGATGATTGCTGTTGACACAGTCATTATGTGATGTGGACATAAAGAAAACACAAAAAGAAACTGAACAGAAAGTTTGTTCAGCTTTGGAATTTTAGAACTAAAGATGATTAGTTATTTAAAAACTCCCTAAGCAAGTCTGGGGACTTGGTACTGTAGTGGTTTTGTTTAATGTTAGTGAGACCCTGGGTTTGACCTCAGTCTTCAACACCATCATAATGAGTAATAAGATGAAACAAAAACATCACAAGATTAAGAGGGAAAAAACAAAAACAAAAACAATGTACACCATCAAAAATTAGTCAACAAGTGGTTGTTTTTAAGGAGGTATTAATATCACTCAGCTATTCCTTGCCCCTCCTACAATGGAGACAAGATGTCTACAACTGGGCAGTTGTGTATCTCCTTTCATGGTGGAATTGCACTTTAGGATAATTGTTTGGTTTCTGGTAGTTATATTGTTTCTACTTTACCAATTTTTATTTTCAAAAAAAAAATCCTGTTGGAGTTTCCTCTGAGTTCAAATTCCAGAACAGCTTCAAGATTACTAGCTGAGATAATCAAGCCTCACAGAATATTCCAGTCAGGACATGACCATAATTCTAAATTTTCTTTAGGTGCCCATAAAATTATCAGTGCCCCCAATCAGCAGGAAGTATCCTAGAAAACTATGCCTACATTCCCAAAAAGTGGATTATGAATATTTGCCTTTGCTTAAAATGTTGGTTACAAGTTGTTATGGATAATGGTCAGAAGAAAAGCTACACAAAAGAGACTCAAATCAGGGTTCTTGTTTTGAAAGAGGGGGGATAGTGCTGTGAGACAGTAGTCTTGTAGCTCTCACTTGTATTGTTTTCATAAAAAGCTGAATGACCAGGAGCCGGGCAGATAGTATAGGTGGGACAACAAGGCATGAAGTAGAGGCAGATATATGAGAACAGGAGAATTCTGGGAAGGGGAAAGACAGTCTGAAGTGGTAACCTAGACACAGAGGAAGCAAGAAGAGAATACCTCACTGATAAAAGGTACCAAGCCACGTAGCTAACATAAACAAGAATTATGAGTTAATGTAGGATGTAATAGTTAATAAGAAGCCTGAGCTAATAGGCCATCCAGTTTACAATTAATGTAGGCCTCTTTGTGTTTCTTTGGGCCTAAATAACTTCAGAACCAGGCTGCACAGAAACCTATGTCAACAAGACTCTATGTAAATGAGGCTGTCAAAGGAACCCCTTCTAGTGCTGCATTCTGTCTCAGGGCCTATTTTCCTGCAGCTGAGGTACTGTTACTGTTGAATGTAGATGTAATGTGACCCATTGATGCCAGTATATTTTTATTTCTAGAAGGTAGTAGAGAAAACTCCACAGTGCAATTATCCAGTGTATGTTTACTGTAGGAGGGAAAAAGTATTGCATTTTTCTCCAGGAAGTAAACAAACAATATTTAAGGCCTCTGAATTAAAGGAGAAAAAAATCTGATGTTAGAAAGCAATAGAGCATATGTTTTTCCATGCACACAAGCTAAACAAATTTCACAAACAATCCAGCTGTTTTATCTTGCCTTCCAGATACATGCATCCGTTAAGTCATTCCTCTTTTTCAAGTCCCACTGAAACCTGTGAATCTATGTTAACTAAAAAAGATTTTAGCATAAGATTAAATCTTTACCTTCTTGCTTGAAAACCTCCATTGCCTATGGTAAATCCTAGAAGGCCATGGGAAGATTCATAGGCACTTACCAAGCAGGCCACATTTGGCTGCGGAGAGAGACTGAGAAGGCCAGGTGCTCCTCAGTTCCTTTGCAGCCCATAGACATATTCTGAGAGAAGCATTCATCATTGGACTGCCTCTGTCCTAGAAAATCAATTCCCCTATACATTACATGGGTTTCTGCCAGTACCAGCAAGAAGTAATTTAACCTGGCTGGAAGCCGACTGGATGTCTAAGAGATGAGTTTTCTGCTTCCTAAAACATATTGTTCTAATATTTCTCCCATAATGGAAAAGTGTCTAACAAAATCTAAACTGACTTTTATTTGAAAAGAGCAGGTGCTGTAGTGTGTCAAGGAACTTAAGTCACAGAACAATCAATTCTAGTGCTGTGTTTCATCCAAACAACAATGTCTGCAAAGACTTGGAATTTACAAGGCCTGTAGAACCTAGAGCAATCATTTCCCCAGTGGCAGTATGGGGTTCCCATACACAGCCTCACTGTGCTGTGGCTGGCTTGTCAAGTGCTAATGGCAATCTATAAGTGCTTCAAAACAAGATGGCAGATCCCTCACTCACAGAACAGCTTCTGGAAGCAGCCCCACCTAATCAGTCACACAGTTGGTTTTATCATTTGATTTGAGAGTCCTCTATGCTGATTTCTTCATTTTAATAAAAGACTAAAACCCTCTTTACTTAAGAAAGGGGCAGCCTAAGGATTTAACTGCTGTTCAGAGACTGGAACTAGTATTTGATAACAGCAATGTCACTGTACTCTTACCCATCAGAAAAAAGCTTTTCTTGTCTTTTGAGTAATAGGAAATTAAAAAAAATTGTGACATGTTCAATTGTGAATTTATTGTTAATTATGGTATTGACCTGATAGTGTTGGTAACTGCTTATAAGATGTTGAGTAAAGTTGGTGTTGATCTGATAGTGTATTTAAATGCTTATAAAATGTTGAGAAATATTTGGATTTAATTGTGGATTTATTGTTGATTATGGTATTGGTCTGATAATGCTTGTAACTGCTTATAAGATGTGTTTGACACACCTTGTAAATGTTTGAATTTAATGCATATGTTAAAAAATTTTAGATTTTGATACAATGTAAAAAAATGTAAGAGGTGCTCTAAACTAGCTAAAAAAAGATTTTTCAACTCAAGCTATCCTCTTCTCCTTTAAATAAGAGACTATCGTCTTTAGGAGCATGATTATTCATAAAACATGATTATTTCTCCTGATGAAAAAGTATGGCTCCAAGACACAGAGCCCAAAGGTATCTCTCTCCCTTACTCTTTTTTCTTCACAGAGATCAGCCATCAATGACAGGTTTGAAGTTTCTCCCCACCAGACGTCTAAGACAAGAGTTTTCATGAAATGGAATGCCTGTTCCAAGGACAAGCAAATTTGGGTAAAGGGAAAGTCTTTGCCTAAGGCAGACATGATCATCTGTCCTGTTGCAGAAGCACAGGTGTTATTAAAATTAATAAGAGACAGTGAATTGTAGGTCCATATTTCTATGTGGTATGGTGACCAGAATCCCAGGCCACAGTTTGCACCTGCCTTAGAGGAGCTGGTCACCTAGCTCTCCCCAGTGTCAGGATATGCTAATGCTGTTCTGCTTCTTCTTTGTAATGTGGAGGATGCCTGGGATAGAGATGCTAATCTGGCCTACATGACAGAACAGGCTTACAGAGCAGAAAGATTGAAAGACGTGAATGTGACTAAAGTCATTCACCTGCTTAACTAGGAAACAGAATGCTAAGAAATTTACTCTCAGTTCACATTTTGGTATAAAGGCTATTTGGAGAATAGACATGAGAAATTTTCAGGATGTAAATTCAGGATTTCATGAGGGATCACTAAAACTCTCCCTCCTGATAAAGCGATGTGAGATGTGTCTTTATTCCCATGCTTCCCCTCTGGTCAGGAGAAATAATTTATGGTCCAGGATGGCACCAGACCACAACAAAAACTGAAGTTAAGAATCAGATCCCATTTCTTTTTATTTTTTTTGGAGAAGATTAATTTTTATATGTTTGAAAAGAATTAGAGAGAAGTAAGAACAAAGAAAATACTTTACAGAGAATGGAAATTATCAAATTGCAACTGCAATATCCACAAATAAAGTCACATGGCAAAGTGGTCGTACTTATTTATTTATATGCTGGCTGTGGCAGTGTGTACACTATTCGATAGAGGTAAGCAATTGTGACAGAGATCTCGAATCAAACGTGTACTATTTGAGCCTTTGGAGATGGATTTTTGCCAGTTTCTGATTAAAAATGTCACTGGTTATTTTCACTCTTACATAGGTTACAAAATGTATTACTTTCAACTTAACAAGATTTGGATCATCCTTCTGAGCATTGGTCAAAAGTGATAAATTCCTTTGCTAAAGTTTATTGTCAGCACTAAACGTAGGTAAAGAAGGGCCCTATGACTACATTAGGCAATATATGGCTAAGTGGTATTAGGAAAATTTTCTTTCTTGTAGTAAAGCATCTGCCAGTGCTCAGGCACTCTTGGAGGGCACATTTAATGCAGCCTCAGAGCTTCTCTTTTGAAATCTTTTAAATCCTCTCCATGATGCCAAGTCTTGACCCATTAAACCTGAACTTGATTCATATTTTCACCTTAAGTCATTTAGAAGTAGTTAGTGGAAAGAAGAGAGAAATGCACTACTGGGAATAGAAGGTGACCTCAATAAATATTAGTGGAATGAATTCAGCTGGTTCAATACAAAGTGAGGCTAATGCAACCTAAAGGAACAAAACCTGCTGAAGACACATCCATCCATTTTCGGTGTCCCTGTGAGTGCCTACACTAAGGAACTTTGTTTTTGCCCTTGGTTCTCACCCATTTCTTGCTTTGTTGAGGTACACATGGCTCCCCTCCATCTCTAAGACTATCATTTTCCTACATCAAAATCAACTGGATCCTGCTTGCCACCTGTTTGTTCACTGTAGACTTGTCTTGACACCTTTTCTCTGAACAATTCTGATTGACATGTCCAAACAACTTTATATACATACACATGCACACATGCACACACACACACACACACACACACACACACACACACACACACACACACCACACGACTCATCTTTAATCCAGAGTTCCATCTATATTAACAGGACATTGTCAGATCTCTATGAAGTAAGTAAATACATAGATTTCATGTGCCTTGTGTGCACAGCCTTAGGTCATGCTATGTTCTGTCAGAGTCTGCATAGCTGTATATAAAAAAGGCAGATGTAGCATTCAATTGTGAGGACACAAGACAGCAAGGACCTAGAAGCAATGTGAACAAGGAACTCTATCTGATGACATTCTGTGTACCAAAATGAAATAAAATTTCTTATGGGGTACCTAATATGGTATAAGACTTGGGAATTGATAACTCAGTAGGGAAAATTAGGGTTCTTTGATTGAATGGCACAGCTGCAGAAATCAGTACGGCAGGAAGTGCTGGGCATGGTGGTGCATGCCTCTAATCCCATAAATCAGGGGGTAGAGGCAGGCAAATATCTATTAATTTGAATCCAACCTGGTCTACTTTATGAGTTCCATGCTAAAAAGGCTAGGTAATAAGAATCTATCCTGATAAGTCAAATATATCAGTAAGACAGAAAGAGTGACATCAGAGTGACCTCCTCCCTGATGTCAAACGACCAATGCAGTATGTTGGGCATGATATCTCAAGCAGTGTGAGCATGCTCCAGTTTTCTATGCTGGCTGACTGTGTCATTAAAAGGAGGGGTTTCCACATTTTCTTCCATCTTCACTTCTTACATGTCTTTTGAGTGAACCCCAGCCAGTTCACATCTACAGGAATGAAACTGATTTTCTTTTCATTTAATAACTTGTCTCTAACGTTAAGAGGCTGTTGAGAGTAGCCACGATGTCTTTGCAGACAGTATGTGTGATCCCAGGGGGTTTTCTAAAAGAAAGAAACTTATTTGGAATCTTTAATAAAGGTGTTTGAAATGAGTTTTTTGAATTAATATAGCCACTTCCATTTTGTGGACAGATTTACATTATAAAAGAATTTGAGTACAAACAGATTAATTTACAACATCACAGAGCTAGATGAGATTACCTAAATTGCCATCCACATTCCTGTACAGAAAATATATGTTATTTCCAATATTTATTTTCTGGATAAGTCTCAGTGTTTTCACTATCCTTAAAGAATTATAAAACTGTAAATGATTTACAGTATCTAAAAACAGGAAGACAACTATCTTATAGATTTATAATATTTCACATTCTTTTACAAAATATATCTATTAAATAAAGATTTCTTAAATGCTAAGAATTGAACATAAGTTAAATAAGATCTTGTCTTCTGAAGAGTTTATTGTGATCGCTAGAAAATGGTCCAGCAGTTAAGAGCATGTATTACTCTAGCAGAGGAACAAGTTCAGCTCCTAGCACCCATACGAAGTAGGTTACAACCACCTGTAACTCTTTCTCCAAGAGATCCCACATCCTCTTCTGTCACACACTCACATGTGCCCACATATGTTAAACACACATTGCTAAAAGCTAAATAAACCTTTAAAGGTCTTCCCTGTGAAGAAAATGATATCAACAAAGATAATTAATGCAAGAAGGGAAAGAGCAGGGAGGACAGCTTGGTGTCAGAAGGAGGCAAAATTCAAGAACTTCCTAGATGAAAAATGGAATCTGGGATAAGGGCAAAGTAGGATGCCCTTCTGTGTTGCTCAGGCAGCCCCATCTATGTTTGGTGACTGAAACACAACAGAACATTTTCACCAAGGGATATCCCTACTGATCACTGAAGAAACTGGTTAATAAATTCATTTCATTTTCAAGTAGTCCCTTTATTAAAATATCAAATCATTCTAGGAAGCATTCAACTTTAGTTTGTGCAAGAAAATCTTATTACTAAAACCTAAAAAATGGGGAGACAGCAAAATTACAAAGAAAGATTGGAAGAAGTGGCTTCTCCTTAACCATAGTTCAGTCAATTCCCAGTCATGGGTTTGTAATTTTTTTTTTTATTGAATAAAGCCTCTAAATTATTGGACATTCCCTACCTGTGCGTTAAAGCTTCAAAAGGGTGAGCTATAGTGTTTCTCACATCTCCTGTTTTTCCTCTTTCTACTTGCTATTTTCCAGATCTGTCCTCTCTCTGCTTCACCACAGTTAGGGTTTGGATCTTTCAGTTTTAGTCTACTTTGAACACTGTAACCATACCCTTCACTCAAATGGGCATCTCTTAACTTTAGACTCTGATTCTAAGGAATCAGGATGCTACAGCAGACTTAAAAAAAAAAACTACCCCTAGATCTAATATATGATTCAAGGTGAGTTTGTTAAAAATGAAGGATCATTACTCAATATTATTTATATTTTTCCTATACTCAGTACTACAAGGTAATGACAGAAGAAATAGTAGTTTTGGACAAAACTCTATTTATTACTCTGCTATGGTATGTCTACAAAGATAAGTACTAAAATAAATTTGAATTTGCACTCCAATAATTCTGAATTCAATCTTCTACTATAGAACATCTTCATAAATCAAGGTTCTGAATATTGTTTTATCTTGTTATGGTTTAAGCAAAATTCTAAATTTCAAATTAGTCTTTTTGCAAGATGTGTAAACTGTCTTGTAGAGCAATCTGACAAAAAAATAACTTAAAATTTTAATGGAGGTAGGAGTTCCTCTCTGGAGAGTGAACAAGTCAGAAGGCAGTGAGGGAATTTCTCATGCAACTACAGTGCAAATCACTTCTAAAAACAGGGTATATCCTCAGCTCTTATTGCACTCAAAGAAAACTGAAAAGCAGGATAAAGCTTCATGAGTAACTTCTAAAAGCATCACTGATCTACCACAAGAAGATCCACGGAATTCACCCTCATGTCATTTAGATAGAACAGCACTTTTAAATGTGCTTTAAGTATCAGTATGTGCTACAATGTAAAATGATATCTTTGTAAAACATTCAGGGTCCAGGTGAATGCATTTAGAAATCATATTACTTTCTGTGACTTTATGGAAATAAGTGAAGTGTTTAGACTTTATGTCTACTTGTGGTGGTTTAAATAACAATAATCCACAAAGGCTCATATATTTAGATGCTTAGTAGCTGGGAAGTGGCACTATTTGAAAGGATTAGGAGATGTGATCTTGTTAGAGCCCACTTGGGGTGGGCTTTGAGTTTTGAAATGGCCATGCCAAGCCAAGAATCTCTCTGCTTATCGATCAGGACGTAGCTCACAGTTACTGCTCCAGTGCCATGTTTGATACTATGCTCCTTGTCATATTGATAATGCATTAAACCTTCGAAACTGTAAGTAGGTCCCTAAATGAATGTTTTCTTTTAAAAAGTGACATTGATCATAGTTTCTCTTTACAGCGATAGAATTGTGACTAAGATGGTAGTAAATGTATAATCATCCCAGATAAACTATAAAACAATCATATTAAATTACAGAAGCACAACATTCACTATTTACTCCTAACTTTTGCCACTCATCTGTTTAATTTACAATACAAAGGAGACATTGGGAGTGAGGGTAGCAGTTGCCTCCGCAGTACTGACTACAAGCAACTGTCATAAAAGCTGTGGTTAACATCTCTGATGGTGAAGGGTCATGGACAAAACCTGAGTTAACAAGTTTTCTGTGAGTATAAATAAGAAATTATCATTTAGTACCTACAATTTCCTTTTTCATATAACTCCCCTAACATATATGCATAATAGATAATAGGTATATAAAATTACTTGTAGTTTAAAGATAACAGAACTAAAGCTCAGCAAGATTATATGCAAGTTGTATAAAATTAATATGTGGGAATTCCAAATTTAAACCAGGATCTGCCATGCTTCAAAGTTTATAGTCTCTTTCCATTCTAACACTACAATTCAAAACAATAGCCTCAAGTGTTATGAATAAAAGTGATCAGAGTCCAAGTCTGTTGTAGACCACTTGCTTAGCATGAGTGAGATACTGGGTGCATCATCAGCAACGAAAGGGAAAATGAACTTAAGGGAGACTTAAGTGACAGATATGTTACCTATACTCCAAAAATGTGATTATTTCATTGATTAATTTTTGTTTTAAAAAATCAAGTAGGACAGGACGGTGCATGCCTATAACTTCAGCACTTGCAAATTCAAGTAAGCCTGGGCTACATACTGGGATCATGTCTCAAGAATCCATGTACAAAACATAGAACAGACAAATTAGCAAACAGTACCAGAAGGCTAATTCCTTGAGGCCAGTGAGAAAGTTCAGTGATTAAAGAGCTCCTGATTCAAGCATGATGACCCAAGTTTGACCATATGAACCTACATAAAAGTAGAAGGCAAGAAGGACGCCACAAAGCTGTCCTCCAGTCCCCACATAGGTGCCCTAGCATGGACACCCCCATTATACACACATGACAATAATATTTTTGAAAAGTTTGAAAAATGAATCCTCAGAATAGCTGATTATACTACAATAAAGTAATTTGCTCTGTAAAGTGACATTTTATAATGTTGACATCAACTATTTACAGAAGAGGGATGTATTTTTTCTCCTTAGTGTGGGAGAAAGATTTGCTCAAAGGCAACCTTTTGAAACAGGTCTTAAGAAACAAATAGAAGATCAATTTTGTACAATGGCATTTGGCAAACAGGGCAACCTAATTAACAGGTTGACATCTTTCAGGGATCACTGCCCAGGCGGCTCAGGAGTGGTCCCTTCTTTTGTAGATGTGCGCATCTCATCTCCTGCCTTTCTAAATACACTTGATTTTAACATCAAGATGATCATCATTAGCCAAGACTACGAGCCCCCCAAAAAAATTTCTTTAAAACTTTGACATAGAAAGTAATCAAAACTCCTGTTAATCTTGGGTAGTGGCTCCCTACATTTATGAACTTCTCTATTGGTAAAGTTCAACCAGTAATCTTAAGTCATGCACAGAACCTGAAAAGTGTTCCACTCTTTTTCTTCCCAGGAATAAAAAGCACACACCTTTATTACCAAATTCTTCCTCAGACCCGGATTCATGAGATTCCTGCTGAATACACTTCATTAACCATTTGATCCACAATGTATTTATAACATCTGACTCAACATGTAATTGATGTCTTTAAAACAGGTGTAGCTTCATTGTTCATGAATGTGTTCCTTTCCTCTTGAAAATTTTTAAAAGTGATTTTTAAGATTAGAAGGTATCTTTGCTGCTAACCCCAAGTCACTCAAACTTGCATTTCTTTCAGATAATACATACTCTCTATGGGTAGCCTGTCCACTTTTCAAATGTAATGATCCTGTCTTCTGTAGATATGAAATTTTCAAAAGATATTGGTATAATGCAGAAGAAAATGCCATCCTTTCATTATGTTCAAAATTGATCTGACCCCTGAGCTAGCACTTTGGGGAACTGGACTACATAATCATGTAGAAACTTTCAGGAAATGCCTGATTTATGGATTTATTTTTTTATATACAGATTTCACACTTAAGGCTTTGTAAGATTGCCTCTGCTCTTCCTTCTCAATATGTTGCAAAAGTCAGAAAGCCGTATTTGGCAGCAGGGCTGCATTTTAGGGTCAGTTAGAAACCTGTCCTCTGCCGTACACATTACAGAGCATTTACTTTGTATCCACATCCCTTCCACACAGTGGGCATTTACTTTGTATCCGCATCCCTTCCCACCCAGTGGGCATTTACTTTGTATCTGCATCCCTTCCATTCCAGTGGGGATTTACTTCCTATTGGCATTCTATACTGTTGTGGGGAGGGTCTCATTTATTTGCTGAATAAGGAAAATCTAAAGATGATTTTATACCCTACCTGTTGCCCTTATATTAAAAAGAAAATCTGACTTCTAAATCTATTTTTCAATAGTGTTTACACTTCTTCCTCTCAGATAAATTTAGTAAGCCTGTTGTTTTAGCATTGTTTAGTTTCCACTTAGTAATTCATTATTCTATCAAAATTCTAGTAAATAAATCATGTGGGAAATGTAGTGTGAGTGGTAAACCTCCATGTGCTTTTATAAAATATTTCATATCTATTACTTTATTACATTTATTTATTTATTTATTTATTCTCTCTCCTCTCTGTTTTTCTGTCTCTTTCTCTCTAGGTGCATGCATGCATGTGTGCATAAATAAATAAGTACGTATGGTGTGCATTTTTCTCAGTGCTCATGTGGAGGTCAGAAGACAACCTGAGAGTCTCCTCCCACCATATGGCTTCCAAGGATTGAAATAAGGTTATCAAATTGGGTGGCAAGCACATTTACCCCTAGAGCCACATCACTGACTCCCAAACCCTATTTTGAACTGAGTTTCCTATTAAGATCATTTCTTAGTTTTAAAAAGTTGAATGAAGCAATATGGTAAGCATAATACACTCAATTTATGTGACAGAATCCAATAAAACCTACTGATTCTGATTTTTGTCCTTTTCAAATGGCTTTGCCTTAGGTAGACCCTACCTTCTTCAACTGTCTATGATTGTTAAGCCATTATGAACAAGCACAAAACTTCTTCAATTAGCACTTGAGGATGAGAGAGTCAAGTGATTGATTTCAAAGGAATATTAATGTGATCAAGTGAGGCCCCCATCATTATGGTTCCAAGAAAGGAAGCAGACCACAAATAGCTATTTGGGAAATCCATAAATCATCCAACTTTGAACTTGAACATGAAATAAATATATTAAGGTAGAAGACAACAAAAATGATGATTTATATAGATGATGAGATTATATACATATGTATATTTAAAAAGAGTAGATTTTTTTCTGAAGAATTGGCATTAATGGATTAATAAATAAAAGACAAATTAGAACAAGCTTGATGTGGGATTCCCCTCTGTATGCTGTGAATACCATTGATTAATAAAGAAACTATCTTAGGTCTGCACAGGGTGGAATACAGGTAGGAGGGGAAAACTAAACTGAATTCTGGGAGAAAGAAGGTGAAGTCAGTGAGAAGCTCTGGAGCTGCTGCTGGAGACAGACATGCTGAAACTTAGCTGCTAGGCCACAAACTTGTGGTGATGCACAGATTAATGGAGATGGGTTAAATTAAGATGTAACAGTTAGCCAAAAAGAAGCTAGAACTAATGGGCCATGCAGTGATTTAAATAATATGGTTTCTGTGTGATTATTTTGGGAGTCTGGGCAGCCAGAAAATGAACAAGCTAATGATATTAACACAACAAGATTTTCTTACAACACTAGCTAATAATATTAACAAAAAACCTGTTTTCAATTTTAATAACATCATCTGAAGTTTAAAAAGCTGAATTAAGTAAATTCATTAAGATCGTTATATTCCAGACATAGAAGTGATACCTAAGTGGTAAAAATGACACTTGCATTTGGCAGTGGTGGTGCTTGCTTTTAATCCCAGCAGTCAGGATGCAGAGGCAGGCAGGTGGATCTCTGTTAGTTCAGGGCTAGAATGGTCTACAGAGAAAATTCTAGGCCAAAAAAAAAAAAGGAAAAGGAAAAGAACAGAACATAAAATGGCAAATACTTTAGGTGACTGAAAAGTAGAAGAATGATTGTTCCCATACATGCAAGCATATGCAAAAATACTCATGGTACCGTCTTCCATTTTTGGAAAAGAAAGTCATATTCATGCCTACTCTGTGTGTATCAATGAGTGGGACACAAAGAGATGCCCCAATGAGTGTCTCCCTGCTTCCATAGAACAAGTAGTGAGAGAGGCACATAGCCAACCAGTGTGGTATCATTGTGCTCTTGTGACAAAGCCAGGCCAATAACAAAGGTAGAATGGGTGAAGTCAAGCCATGCCCACAGTGGCCAACTGACCTTATTCTTTTCCTTTGGTACTAACCAAATTGGACGGAGGAGCTATAGACAATCCTATAGCAATGCTAGAAACTAAGTACAAGGGGAGATGCTTACAAGAGAGACAAGAAGAAAGCAATGTTCTCTATATCATTGAGTTTTAGCCCCTTTCACCTGTAATGGAGACTATATAATCATAGCAAAGACATGGGAGTACTTACTTTGCACCCCTCAGTATCCTACATGTTTTTTAGCCCATTCACCCCATTTCTGCATTCATGTAGTAATTTAAGGTATACACCACTATTGAGCATACAGTACTACACAAAAATGCAAAAAACTCAGGTGCTAAGAGGTCAAGTGATTTACCTAGTGCTGAATCTAAGCAATCTGGCTCAAATAACTCATTTATTTACTCACATCTTTCATTGTGCTGTATATCTAAAATGATAACTAAGCATTAGTGTAAAGAATTATCAAGTAGTCCTTGTGTTTAATTATTATAGAGGGAGGACTTCCATGGGCGAACATGTTATTGAAACTGCTGATTGCCCTATGCAAGGGAAAAGGGATCATTTCCTATAGCAAGCAGAGTCCTAAAGGACGCCTGTGGCTTTTTAGGGATCTAATCTCTCACACTCTTTGAGACACCCTGACCTGTAACCTGTTGGGGGACATTTGATGATTTACTCTGATAACACAAGAGAGCCAGGGAATGAGGAAGGGACTAATGTTTAGCTAGCAGGGAGAGTGGAAGTGAGTGTTGTTCCTTGTCTATCATTCAGTGCCAAGTGAATCTGGTGCTCATGTAGCGCCAAGGATTAAGTGTTTGATATAGTGGAGCATTACAAACATGAATGAGACTTACATATCCACAAGCAGTTCAATGCCTATGCTCCTTCAACGGTAAAAACTTTGTGGATATCTCCTTTCTGTGTTTCTGTTGATACACTAGATCTCTTGTATATGACGGCTATCAGCAAAGCTGTCTGCAATGGAATGGAGAACAGCTGAGACAAAGCACAGAGTCTAAATGGTTTTGATCTTGCTGTGATGAAGAGCAGCGTCTGTTTCTGATACTTCTTCTTAATCCAAAGTATCAAGGAATTAATCTGTAATAATTCACACAAAACATTTAAGATTTCAATTTTTCAATAATGAATAGCTACTTTGCTTTACATAATTTTAATTGTAGCTTCAGAAATGAAATAAGAACAATAGGACTTTATGTCCTTTGGAAACAATGAATAATTTAACCCATATAACACACAGTAGAAGCAAATGACTAATTTTGGATTCAATAGACATTTTGGTCAGTTATATTTATTGACAGTTATAAATTACAAAGCCCAGAATGTCTTTACTGACAATTAGTTTTTTAGGTCAGTTTTATTAAAATGACTTCCAGCCTCCCTTTTCTAATGTGAAAGTGAATTGTAAACTCAGAAATGGCATTTATATAAAGTTTCTGTTCTTGCAAGGCAGTAGATATGCCTTAATAAACATTAATCAAAGTCAAAATAATGCTCTCTGGATACAAGAGCACTAGACTGCACCTGAAGAAAAGTGTTTTCAATGTGATACTTTCAAGAGCATCCTTCTAAGTTGATGCCTGAGCTACTCATCCAGTTGAAAAACACTCCTAAACTGGGCTGGGGGAGGTGGCACTGAGGAGCGGAATTTAGTTTCCCAGAACACACACATAAGCTGAGTAAGCATGACAGCCCGCCTGTAATTCCAGCCTCAGAAAGAAGAGACAGGGGCTCCACAGAGCAAGCTGGCCAGTGAGGTTAGTCGTATCGGTCATATCTACAAGCTCTCCAAATCTGATCTGATCTGCAAAGCTAAGAAGAAAAAAAAAAACAAGAAAAAAAAAAACAAAAAAAAACCCAAAAACACACCTCAATGGGTAAGGTGAGCAAGCAGTGACAGGTTGTTCCTAAAATCACTTTGGGCCTCCACATGCCCAAGAACGTTGATGTGGGAGTCCCCTCTGTGTGCTGTGATTAGCATTAATGAATAAAGAAACTGCCTTGGCCTGTTGATAGGGCAGAACTTAGGTAGGCGGGGAAGATAAAACTGATGCTTGGAGAAGGAAGGTGGAGAGAGGGACGCCATGGAGTCGCCAGAGTCAGACGTGCCAAATCTTTGCCAGTAAGCCACTCCCACTGCCACGTGGCGATATGCAAATTAATAGAAATGGGTTAAATTAATATAAGAGTTAGCCATTAAGAAACTAGAGCTAATGGGCCAAGCAGTGTTTTAATTAATACAATTTCTGTGTGATTATTTCTGTTCTGGGCAGCCGGGACCAACAAGCAGCCCTCCTCCTACAAACATATGATACACATGATACAGCATACAAATCTACATGCACAACTGTGTGCAGATGTGTGTGCACATGCACACACACACGCACACATAATACATACGATCTATGAAAATGGAAAACAAAACGAGAATTCCTAAATTGTATCTGGGTGAAGAGGAAAATAAATAACTGATTTGAAAATCCCATCTTAATTTACTTACATGCTATATTCTTCCAGACCATCCACCCATCCATCTCTCCATCCATCCAATCATCTGCTGAAACATACATACAAATGGAATGCATATTTCTTCCTTCCTTTCTTTTTTTTTCTCTTTTGCTTTATCAAGGCAGGGTTTCTCTGTGCAGCCCTGATTTGATCTATTGACCAAGCTGGCCTCAAACTCAGATATCCACCTATCTCTGCTTCCCAAGTGCTGGAATTAAAAGCATTCACTACCATTGCCCACCCTATTTCATTTTTTGAAGAATCAGAAAAGAAGCTTTATTGAACCTGCAGTCCAAAGGAGAGCTCAATAGCTTCGGTTTGTCTATTTCACAACATACAGCTAAAAATTTCTCAGAGCGAATTGTTACAGGTTTATCTTCTGAGCTCAGCAAAATTACTCACCAGGTAAAAGTGTTTGCTGCATAAGTTTTGAGGGCCTGAGTTCAATTCCTGGAGCCCATCCTTGCTAGTTAATTTTAGTCATCAATTGCCTACAAACTAGAATCAGTGGGAAAGTCAGTTTCAATTGATGCATTTCATGGATCTGGTTTTCTTACCAGACATGTCTGTGGGGAACTGCCTTGACTGTTAATCAAAATGGGAAGACATACCCTGAATATGGGAGTCAACATTTGTAAAGAAAGTTAGATGAACATAAGAGAACACACAATGTCCATGAGCAGCTCTCTCAAGCTTCAGCCTGTGTGAGGAACTTCTCTGTGCAACAATGAACTTTAACCTGGAATTGGAAGCCAAATAAACACTTTCTCCCCTTAGCTGTTTTTGTTAGGGTGTTTAAACTGCAGCAACAGCAAAATAAATAAATAAATAAATAAATAAATAAATAAATAAATAAATAAATAAATAAATAAAAGTGGAGCAATATGTAAAGCTAGAAAGAGAAACAACTCCATAGTATTTTCCTCTGACCTTGACACACACTCTGGGGCGCACATGCCCTCCTCCCACATTACACACAGCAATGACAAAGTTTTTTTTTTAAAAAAAATATTCCTCAGATCTCGCTGGATTAAAATTGCATTTTTATCTAAGGGCACGTCCGGTTTGTTTCCAGCTTCCTACATCATCCATCCGGTCTTTGTGTTGATTGTACATGTGACTTTCCTCATACTAAGCATGTACAATCTGCAGAAGAAAGAATGATCTTGGCAGTGACTAGTTTGTGGCCGGTTTTCTCAACAAGACAGGTTGGCTGACATTGACTTGGCAATTTAACTAACTCATAAGAAATTCAGCTCTCTCATATCTTATTGGATTTGTTTTTCTTTGATGCTTTGTTCTTTGTAGCCATCTTAAGGCGTTACTGAGCATAGGTCCTCCTGTATCTGTGACTACTGGGTACGTTCATGGCTGCTTACCTCCCTGGACCACAGCATTTGAAAGCAACTCTTTCACATTCATTGTTTCATAGGCATTTTGTGTAAGCCTGTCATGTATAGTTGGATATACATAGTGAAAGCTTTTTATAATCAGACTGTGACATAAAAATTTATTTTATCAAGCCAGTTTATTGAAATGTGCCCTGATTTTTCTTACTAAAACTCTCAAACCTAAAGATAACTGACCTCTATATTGGTTTTATAGAATTTAAGTAAAAAATATTTTCGATTCCTCATCCTTGCTTACTACCTTATGGCAATCTATTTCACTAGATGGAAACAATGTTTCATATTTTTCTTTGTTTCTAAAATATGATGTCCACAATAGAACATGGAGGCTCACACCTTTAATCCCAGCACTGGGAAGGCAGGAGAATCTGAATTCCGGGACAGCCTGTTCTACAGAGGAAATTCTATGACAGCCAGGACAGCACAGAGAAATAGTGCCTCAAACAAGCAAAGAACTAACTAAATAAATGAATCAAATGTGACACCCTGAAATATTTTTTCTGCAAATATACTTAGCTTGAATTATATTATTAGACGATTTTGTCTATAAAGCTTCATATCAGATAGTATTTTCACAGATTACAACAGTCATGCAAATGTCTACAACTTGCTCAAATTAGTTGAAGGTTTTGACATGAAAGATTACAATCATAGATCTGTTAATATACAGCAAAAAAATCCAGCCATTTGAGAAAACTGGCTACATTAATTACAAGTATGGAAACTGAAAAGATTTTTCCTGTTGTCTATTGTAGACAGAATTCTGTTCTGACCTGGAACCCTGGAATTAATTGTCAGACCAACCATAAAAGAGTTGGTCTCAGAATCTCTGAAAACTCTCAATACTAGCAAACTTTTAAACAACTCAGTAGAGATCAAGGACAAGTCGATCCATTAGAAATAAGCTAAAGAAGCTGAAATGACTAAAATTTTTCTATGTTCACTAGAGATGTGAACTACCTTTTAATAAGGAGGAGTCGAGAATAGTAAAAGAAAAGAAAAAAAATCCAAGGATAACCAACAGTCAAAGCAACAAACTAGGTACAGGGAGTCCTTATTGCTTAGATATGTGTTGAGCCTAGGCACTCTAGAAGTCAAGAGAAGCCTTTCCCAGCACTGATTTTTCAAACCCTTATGTATCCTGCTCTATGAGTTACAAATAAAAATGCCCCATCCCCACGTTTGAGCTCTAAAACCATACAGAGCCATAGAGCCAGATCTCATTACTTAAAGTCTGTTTTTTATACCTCTCTCATTTTCCTTCTCTTTATTGTCTGTGTTGTGATCTTAAAATGGGCTTCTACTCAGGTTTCATAAAATGGTAGGTACCTACTATAGGACTCAGTGAATATTCATTTGGAATAAATGTATATCCATCCTCATAAAAATATTTATTTATCTAATTATACTTAAGAGTTTTACTAACCAAAATTAAGTTGTATGCACAGTACGACTTGAGAACTGTCAGTGAAGGCTGCTTTAGGCACACCAAGTGTTATTTTTTCCAAAGACATGGACAGAACTGTTGATCTGCCCTACAGGTTTTAACCATGAGGCTAAATTATAATACAAGTGATTGGCAGATCTTTAAATCTCAATATAAAATTGTACATTTAATATCCAGAGCCCTTAAAACAAACAGCTATTGAGTCTTGTAACCTAATATCAATTTTTATATAATTCCAGTGATAACCCAATAGCTAGATTTAAAATTAAACACTACAATAAATATACACCAGAGAAGGTTATTCATTAAATTTAGACTATAAATAATAACTTCAGGCCAACAGAACAGAACCATTAATATTAACTAACCAATGCTCCCCAAAATATCCTCGTCATGAAATTAGTTCATGTTAATGACAATCTTATGACAAATAAGCATAGATCACGATCTTATGAAAAAGTCCAGCTGTGACTAGCTGAGTTTTTCTCAATATAGTCACCATAGTCCTGCTTTTCAAAAAGCAAACTACAATCCCCTGCCTTTCTTTCTGTGGCAGCTAGTTAAACAGGGAGAAAATGATCTATCCACCTTTTTTCTTCCATGCAAGAATAGACTCTCATAAAAATAGCCCTATCCTTTGTTTATGGTCAGATTGGTTTCACTTTGATTTTGACTGGAAGAATTGGTCACACCTATTGCTTTATGATTCAAGCTTTGATTATTCAAAATTGACAGCGACTTAAAGAAAAAAACTCATACTAAATGAGAAGAAGCCTGTAGACTTCTAGCTCAGCACATAATTAAACATTGAATAACTGGTTTAATCTATCGGACAATGAAGAACAAAAATATGGAGCATTAAAAGATTTTTACTCTGTATGAGGGCCATCTATCAGTGAAATCTCTCAGTATTTTCAGAGCTTTTCTTGAAGTGATGATGGCATTGGACTTTTACTAAAGAAACAAATGAAAATGACATCTGGCTTATTAAAGCAATATTCCCACTGACTTTCAGGATCTGTAACCTTAAGAAAGCAACTGTCCCTTTCAAATCATCCTGATGCTGTTGCTTAGGTGTGCACGCTGAGTATTTGTCTTTTGATCTAGTAAATACTCAACTTAGAAATAATATTGTCATTCAGCGGAGCAGCTATTTTATAGATAAAAGATTATGAATTTCACAGCCGACTAGAGATCTGTCCAAGCCAACAACATCATTTTCTACTTTGCAAGTAGGATTGCTTCTGTCGAGGCAGATTTCTCAGTAAGTACCTTTCTGCTCTCAAAGGCCAAGTCAGATTTCAAAGAAACATTTACATTTTTTAATACAAATCAAGTCACTGATTATGTTAACAGAAATTCAGAATTGATGCACTCTTTGTGCCCTTCCTCCCACACTTCAGCTAAAATAGAAAAAAGACTAGGCTTTTTAACTTATAAAGCTGACATTTTGAATACAATGAAAATGCAGAAGTGTTGGCACAGATGGGGCACCAAACAGAAGTAAAGATCAAAGGCTAAAGCGGCTTGTTATTGTTCTCAACATTATAAATGTTACCATATGCTTTCCAAGTAAATACATATGCAGTTTACTTGTTTGTTAAAGACTTATTTTACATGAGATTATGTGTCCATGTATATGTCTGTATGTTCATGTGTGACTGAATGAGAAGAACAGAAGAGGTGTTGAGTCTCTGGGAACTGGAGTTACAAGTGGACATGAGCCACTTTATGTGGATGTAAGGATGTCTTATTTTTTATTATTCTTTAGTGAGTGAGTGTGTGTGTGTGTGTGTATGTTATGTGTGTGTGCATACTATGTATGGTGTATGTATGTTTGCACAGCACACAGTTGTGTTCTTCAATGTGGGTTCTCTGTGCCATGGCATTTGTATCAAAGTCAGAATACAATCTCATGAATTTGCCCCTCATGTTTTGCCTTGTTTGAGACAGGCTCTCGGTCTCCTCTTGCTGTCATTTTTTTTTTGTTTGTTTTTTGTCTGTTCATGTCACCTGTCAGCCTAAATCACCCATAAGCTTTTGGGGATCATCTGGATCCATTCCAGGTCCTCACAGGGGAACTGGATTACAGATGAGGGTTCTTGGGATCCAAACTAATGCCCTCACACTTGTATGGCAATTTAACAAGCACTTTATTTACTAAGTCATCTTTCTGCACTTTATTGAATGGCACACAATTATACAGAAGCCATTTATTAAAGACATGTATATAAAAACATTGAGGCAGACTCACCTCTAACACACAGTTTCCTCATTACTTGACTTCTTGTTTTGCATGACCACATAATTTGTCAGCTCTGAAAGAGTCATAAACTGTTTCACACCTTGATTGAGGGTGAAGTCTTCCACATGTGATTATTTATAAAGATAACAAATAGAACTTAATTAGATACTAAGTATGGAGAGTTCATATAATAGCAAACTGGACTTGGAATGACTCGTGGCTATCACAATCACACACTGCAAATGAAGTGAGGATAGATTCAGTTGCCAGTTCTGAGTCTTAGTAAAATCCAGACTTAGTTTCATACTCTGATGGAGTCCTAGACAATTCCTTTTTTCATTGTAATCTGTGCTAGGCATGATAAACTATACTTATAACTCCGTAAACAAACACCAAACACTCATTTACATAATGACTTGATTAAAATTGTTTTATCCTTTCTCTGGATTTAGACTCAAATCTCTGAAAAGGGCAAGCAAGTCAGAAGATCGTAGGTTATAGGTTGGAGAACCTTCCCTCTAAAACGGATGTGAAATGATTTTCTTTATGGAATACTGATATTTATTTAAGCTGGGATTCATTTAAAAATCTTATAAACTCAATGTGTGCAGCATGGTGTTTTTAAATACAGATATGGGGTAAACTATGAGTTCATCTAAGCACACAAGTCTCCTCATATAGCTACCTTTTGAGCATGTCCAGTGATAGCACCTAAAGCCCACTAAGGAAAGTTCTGGAAAACAGAAGACATCATTGCTGTCATACTGTTGTCTCTTCCATCCCTAGACTTATTAAAGAACTGCCATATCGACGTTGTACCATGTTAGTTAGTTCCCCATTGCTTTTCTGTCCTCGGTAAGTACAGTCTTTCCTCTGACTTCATGCATTTGACTTGGTTATATTCCACAGACGAATGACATCAAGCAGCATTTTTCTGTATGGTTTATTTCACTTAGCATGGTGTCCATTATATTTATGGTGAGGCAACTTGACGAACTTTAGGGAGCATGGAATGTACGGAGACAGTTCTGAACTCTCTACTCCGCCAGCAAAATAATCTTTAGAAGGCTGTGTAGTTTCCCCTAGCCTTGTATTGCAAAACCATAAACTGTACACTCTATAATAATCTTTTTTTAATTTATTTATTATGTATACAATTTTCTGTCTGTGTGTATGCCTGAAGGCCAGAAGAGGGCGCCAGACCTCTTTACAGATGGTTGTGAGCCACCATGTGGTTGCTGGGAATCGAACTCTGGTCCTTTGGAAGAGCAGGAAATGCTCTTAACCACTGAGCCATCTCTCCAGCCCCTACTCTATAATAATCTTGAAAGTTTAGTGTGCATTAAATGAGACCTAACCATAGAACAGTATATTAGATACATAGAATTGCCCACTTAAGATAAGCTATAACTGAGGTCTAATTAAGAGAGCATTTTTTTTATAAAAAAACATTGACTGAAAATAAGAACATTTATTCCAAAGTTTAAACTTCACCATTGATACATGGTATTATCCCAATTATGGATTGTTTTTATCAAATGAATTTTTTTACATTTTATAAGGCTAATAGACCAGTCATTCTACAGCAGTTATCATCCAAGCTTTCAACAGCAGAACATAAAGCAGGGACTTCTTAAGAAACCAACTTAAAAGATACCAAAACATTAACCAATGTTTTTATACTTTTCCTAAGACACACATTTTTCCTCTAAATCACTTAAGAAATAAGGGATTCTGGCTTCTACCAGTGGTTCTGTTTCTAATGGTGAGGGTTTCACCTTGGAAATCCTGCACTCGAGAATCACGATGTTGGACAAAACGACAGCACTGGGGAGGTAGAGGATGGCAGATCTACGAGCTTGAGCCCAGTCTGATGTACAGAGAAAATTCCTGGACAGTCAGAAATACAGAGAAACGCTGTCTCAAAACAATAACAAGCTACCTTCAGTGAGTCTAAAAACAGGTTCACAATATAACCCTAGTGCAGTTTGTTTTTTAAACAAAACAAAAATATACTTTTACCTTTTTGTGAAAAATCTAGACCAGTGGCAATGGCAGAATCTTCTTGTGTGTTGTGTTCTGGTTTATTTCTTACCGCACCCACCATGCTAGACACACATCAAATCTTGCACCAAATCAGATTAGACTGTCAGCTGGGAAAGGCAGAGGGGTTATACACTCCCAGTAGACATCGTCTAGACTACTTTTCCTGTTTTCCGTAATGCTACCGTGAGACCTTTGCCAGCTGCCTCCCTAGAAATAATTATTAATTGTGCTCATTTAAATTATCCTCCTCCAAAATCCCTTCAAGATCACATGCCTGTATTGTCCTGAGAGACTAAGGGAGTAAATCCAAATTTTGTAAGTTTATTTCTTCTGAACAGATTTCTCCAAAAAACATACATAGTTAGAATGGACTGCATAACATGTTATTTTCCTTACAATGCATTCCTGGGCCTGAGGGTTGAACCTAAATAAAAGAAAACCCTGACAATACTAGATCATAGGTGTGTGATAATAGAAAAGTAATCCAAACAGCTATTATAATTTATCACTGTTATGAAAATTATATTAAAATTTGCCCTTCTTTCTTGAAAATCTGTTTGGAGCTCAGATATCCATCTTCATGGAAATAATGCTGCTCTATCAAATATCGACTCCCATATACTGTAACCTCTCTGGCTATTGTTTGTATTGATATCTCCACAAGTATGTTTTAAATAGTCAATTTGTAAGCATATCTACCATTTAGTTTAATTTTGCATAGATTCAACATATAAACCGTTTTCAAATACTACAGTCTCCAGGACCACAATTATATTATGGCCCAAAGAAATGATGGGAGTCAAAGCTGAGGGAGAAGATGGGTTATAGGCTCTTTCTTAGTATCATTTCTAAATACTTTATATGCCTCAACTGTGCTTATAAGGACACACTTTTCTCGTGGAGGCAACAGGTAAAAATTCCACGCCTGCTTTTTGTTTTAATTTTTTTAACTGGAGTTATACATAGTTGTGAGCTATCACATTGTTGTTAGAAATTGAACCCAGGTCCTCTGCAAGAGCAGGTGCTTTTAACCACTGAGCCAATCGCTACAGGCCCCCATAACTGATGCCTTGCCATTGTACTTGAAAGCAAGGCAAACTTTCTGCTCCCATTGCAACTTCCTGTTTCACACTGGTGATTCAATTCTGGTTTTGACTTCAAATTAGTATAACTATGGATTACTAGTACTTTACATCCAGTGTTAGATTTAACTTCGGATGTGAATATTAGCTATCTCATTCCATGTCCCGCTTCAGCGAAAGCATAAAACTGAGTTTCCCTTAACAACATTCAAACAATAAAAGTCTAAAGAAAGCATTTGCCAGGTCCAGCCAGTGATCAGCATGTTGGTGTCCTATCACACAACAGTAGATCTCTGGCAGCACAGAGCTTTAGTTCTTGGTATTTTGTGTTCTGAGGATGGTGCTGCTTTTGTCTTTCTAGGTCTGTCTCTTTGATCCATAGGTGTGTTCTCCCTGGTAGAGGTCACTGGGAACCAGCAGTGTTAACATGCACTACCCCAGGCCCCTCTACAGAGCAAACAAAGAGATTCTGAAATCTGAAGACCTACAGGCTGCCAATCTCCCTTCCCAACTCTGATCACCCGCAGTGTGAACAGATGATATCATCCGTTTCCTTTAACTGGTTGAGATATTTTGACCACAGTGATAAAAATACATAGGTTTTGTCTACTTTCTAAGAGTCATGGTTCACTAGACTTCTGTCATGCTATTTCTGTTGCCATTTGCATCACGCTTTTCTAAACCGTCACATCCCCTATGTAGTTTTCAACTATGATGAAAACGCCTTACACATAGAGATTGCCAAATATTTTTAGTTTCAATTCAAACAAATACTTAATAAATATTTAACATGTAGATATGATATATTGATATCTCAAGGTCATTTCATTATTATTTACCCAAGTGTAGTTACCATACAGTTGAAGCCTCTGGGTTCACCCCATGGCCTCTGAAGCAGAGAGGACACAAAAGAAGCAGGTAAGAGCATCTGTGTCCATTTCTGCTGTTGGGAATGTACCACAGCATCACTTCATAAGGCCTAAGCTGCTAGTAAGTCACATAATTAAAATTGTCCTTTGCTCCCTTCTTTGATCTGGCTACTTAGAATAGTTCACTGTTCAAAAAGAATACTTAGAATACTGCAATATTGTAAAGAAAGAAGAGATAAGCAATTGCCACTTATTGACTTAACCCCAATCACACTTCTAAACAATCCGTGTGCCCAGGGCTGCTCAGTTTGAGCTCTGTGTCTTTTGCTCTCTGCAGATAATTTTTCCCTATTTAGTAGAAACTGCAAAATAGAGTCCTTTCCAGTCAAATGTGTAAGAATGCAACATATCTGCCCTGAAGGTACTCATTTCAGAGTAATTGACAAACTGAAATATCATTTACTATTGCTTCAAAATTTTAATTTGCAGTAAATTACCAGTGAAGTTACTGGGCAACAAACCAATGTATAAACTATAAATTGGATTATGGATACATATATGTTAGAGTTATTTATATTTTCAGAACCAACTGATTAAAAAGAAAAGGAAATATAAAGATAAAATTAACAGAACAGAGTGACACCTGAACGAGAAGCTTCCATTATTATGTGAAAGAGAATGTATTAGAAGAAAATTTTTTAACATTATTTTTCAATATTCTTAAATTAACAGCTTGGGAAAATATAGTATTCTTCAATTTTGAATATAAATTCTTTCTCTTCCTATGTAATGGCAAAGGTTGCAAGACCAATCAAACCTCTACAAATGGCACATATATTAAAGATGGTCTTACTGTTTTGACATGGGAGACACAAAGTAAACTAGGCAGTGCCAGCTATCCTTCTATTATGCAGGGCATTGTATGACACATGTTTACAAAAGTGCCATGATTGTCAACTTGACTTTTATTCAGAACCTTTAGAAATCAAACTCATTTCAAAGAACATCTAATCAAATCCCAAGGAGTTCCATTATTCCCAATGTAACAACACATCTCAAACAAACAAACAAAAGATACCACTCATGTGCCATAGAAGATTGAATGTTAGAGACAATGTTTAGGAATACAGGCTGAGAGAGAGAGAGCATTCTGTTTATGGAGAATAAGTTTTGATTCCCTAAGGGCTCTAAGTCTCCACGAAAACAGAAGTAAAGACAGCATGTTCTAGAGTTGCATTCCGAGGGTGATCATTCCAGGCAGTTAAGGCTTCAGGAGTAGGCAGAGTGCATGATGCCACAAAGAGTATTGCTAAGGAATAATTAGAAACATGGAGTGGAGACTTGGTGATGAAAACATTGAATGCAAAACTATTTTCAGTACTCCAAATTTATGTTTTAACTTAAAAATAACTTTAGCTATAAAAAAGGGCCAAGCAAAATGTAAGTATGCTTTTGGAATGTAGAAAATATCCAGAGTCTTATCTCTTATTTCTTCACCCCTTTCTCCCATGCTCATCTCTCTCTTCAAATCATAAAGAGTTGATTCCACAGAAATACTGGTCTCTATCTCTTTAAATACAAAAGTATTTATCTACAATGGTTTTATTTTTATATAGAGCAAGAATCAGCAAGTTTGTCTTTTCGTGTCACCCAAGATTCTAAGGGAAAAAAAAAACATGTTGAAACCTAGCAGACACACCACAAAAATTTAAAAGGATGTTTATAGAAACAATAAGTGACCACCAAAACTAACACAAAGACTTATAATGGCAAAGTAGATAAATACAACAGGAATGTAAACTTCCATGGCCATTCTGGGCAATGGTTTAATAGTCTCTACTATCAATGCCACAGTAGACATTTCCTAATTGTATCACTAAATTTCTATTTGAGTCCTGTCTGATATACAATAGAAAATAACAGTATTAACCAAGATAAATCCATAAAAATACGCAGAATTTTCTTTATAATGATATGAAACTATAAAAAGGGCTCATATATTTCAATCAATATGGGTAAAGAAATGTTGGTCTCTCTAAAAAACAGTATACAAAGTGCTACAGCTGAGTGGGAGACTGCTTGCCAAGCATTGCCAAAAGTTTGGTTACACCCCAGTATCACAAAAACTTCCCATGAAGCAGTTTTAAAGTACAGACTCAAGCTCCCCCACAAGACCATGTCTGAATTTCACAAACACAAAATTGCAAACAAAAGAACTACACAAAAAATATGTACACAATTACTCTTTCGTAGAAATTCCAAGTAGATGAACAATTCAACTCTGGGGAGAAAAAATAAAGGTATTTAACTCTGGAGATGAGAAACTAGAAATTGCTTTCCCGAGGTAGGAGGCAGTTTCCAGGGTGCTGTGTTCACGTGTGGGTGTATGCAGGTGTTTGATTGCAGGTGGTAACTCATTCTGCCGCACATTCACGTTTACCGCAAAGTTTAAGTATATTTAACACAATGAAGAATCAAGTAAAGAGGAGGAAATAGAAAATACTACAGGAATTAAAATTACTTTATGTTATACCCACTGATATAACTGACATGGGTGTGCAACCCATTAGGTCATAGTCATACTTAACAACTCGACCAGTCTTAAAGAAACTATCTGCTATCAACCCTAAATTGTCTTCACTGTTATGACACAATGTCAGTGGTTTTTAAATCACAGAGATCAAGGCATAGTGCATTTAATATATGAATGGTGGGGGCAAAGCTATTCTTTTAGAATACTGGAATGTATTTCTCAATGATTTCAGTTACAATGGAGAGCAACTGCTTGAAACCCTTGGCTTGACTTTCCTACTATCTGTAGTTTCTGACAGGTAGAATATTCACTGTCCCTCAGAGTGTATAAATAAATATATGTAAATTCACACAAGCATAGATATAAATAAATTTGTCTAGACACTAGGAAAAGTGGTAGAGCATTGAAGAATCAAGCCA
The DNA here is from genome assembly GCF_037038515.1 of Microtus pennsylvanicus. NCBI lineage: Eukaryota > Metazoa > Chordata > Mammalia > Rodentia > Cricetidae > Microtus > Microtus pennsylvanicus. The sequence goes on along the minus strand of NC_134586.1, from coordinate 109,526,324 downwards.
TAATCATTTTACAGTGAAGGGCTAAGATAGGAACAGAGTGTGAGGAGAAAGAAGGCAGACACAGTCACCACCTCCAGGTCTACTAAGAGAGGAGGAGGGACTGTCTTAGGAAGCAATGCTGCGATGATTCTTCACTACTTTTATTAATCACCATAATAGTGGACAGACAATTTTACCCAAATCATCTATTTGTGAAATTTAAGAAATTTTCCTCTGGGCAAGCCTATTAACAAGTGTATCCTTTGCCTGTCTAATCAAATTCAGAGATTTCTCCTAAAACACATTCCTGCCACATAGGAAACATCAGAATATACACAAATTCCGAATGGTGATTGATTTGTATTACATGTAGTAAAGCATTAAGCACCTGAACAATCACAAGCAGGGTGGAAAGCCTTTGAAGTGAGGGCAAGGCGAGAAGCCATTGAGACATTTCACATGGGCAAGATGGTGGGGTCTGTAGACAGGCACTCGCTCTTCATTATTGTGCTTAATTATGGGATATTTCTCAGTTTGTCCACCTGACCATAAGAATAGGATTTCAATTATCTATATGGGTATTTTTGAAAGTGCTTCCAATTTCAATGCACTTTATTGTTCTGTGGAAAAGTTCAGATTATTTTATCAAAAGTACTTTCCAAATTCATATCTTTGGGTCCCACCCCGAATAGGTGGTAAAAATGAAGTGTGTTTTTGGGGGGTGGGGAGGCAAGGTTTTACACTGCCCTTTGGAATATCTTTAATTGATACTACCCAGTAAATGATTTTCATCTATCCCCATGACTAGGAAATCTAATCACCTGCAAGCACACTTATCTCATTGACCAACAAATAAAAACTAGTCAAAGGAAGCAAACAGGAAACCCACTCCTTTTTTTCTTACACATCTTTAGAGCTAGTGATTGTCTGTATATGAAGAGGACATAGGTAGCTTGATCTAGAAGGCCAGGGAGACTCTGCGGGAGATCTCCAGGTCACAAAGGCTGAAACACGGACAGCTGGAAAATTTGATGCTATATGCAGATAGAGCGAGTACAACATACCAATTCTTTTCTTTTCCTTTTCTTATGTATGTGCGTGGAGGGGGGTGCTTGTGTGCATGTATTTGCTCCTATCATGACACTGGTGTAGAGGCTAGAGGGCGACCTGGAGGAGCTGGCTCTTTCATTTCTGTATGTGAGTCCAAAAGATCAAATTCAGGTCTGCAGACTTGGCTGCAAGAGCCTTTACCTGCTGAGCCAACTTACTTGTGCCATAAGTGACATCACATAAGAGTAAATGACTGCAATAAAAATAAATTAGTAGAATAAGATGCAATGTTCTATGGAATGGTTTCAGTAAAATTTTTGATGAACCACAATTTGAATTGAGCTAGGAAACTGCAGGAAAAAATTCTAATATATCAAGAAATAATGCATTAGAGCGTATTAATGAACACCAGGTTGGTAATTACTATGTCCTCTGCTTTGGGCTTTCTCTTTACCTCACTTCTGTTTTCCCACTTATTATTCTAACCTCTTCCAGAAAAACCATTAGGTCTTTGCTCCTTTCAATGACATTAATATTCTTCCTTCAAGTAAGTATCTACAAGGAAAGTTTATATATTGGCAATATTTTCCTGTTTTTTTTTGAGAATTACAAATCAGAAAACATAGAAGGAAGAGCAAGCCAAATTCTTAAGACATCTCCCTGTCCAAGAACTAGGGTCCTAAAGGCTGTGGGTACCAGTAAGTTTCATCTCCCTTGGATAAGTGGTGATGGAGCACTGTGAGCTGCTGTGAGTTTCCAGAGAAATCTAGGAAAAGTAACACCTGGCTATGTGAGAGAACTCATGAGGTTACAACATCGCAATGTAATAGCCACCCCAGTAAATTGAAGGGTGAATGATTAGTATTGTCAGGAAAGATATCAGGTTTGTAAGCATGTTTAATATCTTCAGGAAAGACAGAGAGTGTTTCCACGAAAGGGGAAGGATGAAAATGAGGATGTGGTAGACGAATGCCTCATGACTCCTTGATTGTGCCTGTGTGCCTTATGCATGGCAGACAGACTCGGGGGAGAGCCCCTGACCTGACAACGTCGTGGGAGACTGTGTTCTGAATCGTTCATGCAGTAGCAGATTAGCACTAGTCATAAAGACTTTGTCACTCACATGGCACACAATGGAATCTAATGAATATAATTTAATTCCATTCATTCATTCACTTCTGAATATCTGAAAACCCCCAAAAGAAAACATACTGCATTTTCCATGCTGAAAATGACAGCTTCGGGGTTCTACATCTGGAGGTGGGGGGGCTTTATCTGGAGCTCTAACTCCTTGATGCCAGAGCCAGTCTTCCTCTTACTTGAATACTGAGGAATGCTAGGAAATGCTGGATTCAGGAATCTCCCCTCCTAAAGCGGGATAAGCTATACCTTCACGGATTTCCCCTATCGATTTCCCACATGGGCTCTGTCCATTTGGGCTTTGATTGCTTTGGGTTTTTTGTTTGTTTGTTTTGGTCTGTTTGGGGTTTTTGTTTGTTTGTTTGTTTTTCACACGAGAAGAAGAAAAGGGCTTCCTACTGTTTAAAACATGAAAATAAATCTTCAAAATCTCTAGAAACCCCCACCCCATCTTTCCTTTTCCTTCACAAGTCAGAAGTACCTCCCAACAATGCCATGAGGGGGGCCCCCCTCACCTTCCATCAGTCATAAAGCCATAAAAATTCTAATCCCTCAGCTGTGGGGGAAGTCAGTCTCTGCAATTATGTGTGCACTGAAACCAAGGCTGTTCTGAAGCGAGTTCTTAAGATGCACTGTGCTCAAAAGCAGAGTGCTCAGCAGTGCTGACAGCAACTGTGACAGGGGAGAGAGAAGGCTGCTCCTCCAGCATCTGGGTCATCGGGATCAAGACAACAGCAAGGACCAGAGGAAGCTGCAGTAATGTCCTAGAGGTTGTGAAATGCCCTGGCTCCAGTGAAACTGGAAGCAATTATGAAACCCACTCAGCCTCAGTCTACTCGCATTTGACATGATAATGCTGAAGAGGGTGATTATAATGTCCTAGAGTAATTTTAAATGCCATTGTTCTCCACTGTTTTGGAAGAAATATTTAATTACGATTATAAAGTTATCTAAGTTTCGAATAACGTAAATGAGAAAATGTACATGGGTGACAATTCCACACTGTACATATTACCACTTTGGTGGACTCATTTCTAGGTAATGCACCATGGTAACTCACGCCTTTAATCCAAGCTGGTGGGAGGCAGAGGCAGGCAGATCTCTGTGAGATAGAGGCCAGCCTTGTCTACAGAGCTAATTCCAGGATAGCTACACAGAGAAATCCTGTCTCAAAAAAAAAGAACACACACAAATACTGACACACATTGCACACATACACACAAAACTCATACCCACCACAGTAAGACCTAGTAAGATCTCACAGCAGCTTTCTCGCTCTAAAGATGTGTGAAATCTTCCCATGGTTAGTATAAGCTCTTACCAGTTGTGGCTCTGGGAACTAAAACTGCACAGAGAATGACTCCATTTTTCTCACAATCAAGGAAAACTGAACAGGCAATTAAAAGTTACTGAGCTGCAAGGTGAAGTCACTTTGCTGCTCTGCTGCTGGCTGACTAAAGAAGGAAGACAATAGAAATCATATTCAGAATGAAGATGTAGTGATGGGACCTAGCAGTCTGCTCTGTTAAAATGGAATCTATCAACATTAGACATAATCAGCAGCACTTCTTTGCTCACAGTTAGACGGATGATTACACCAAACAAATGTGCAATGTGCAAATCTGTGGCATTGCCAGCTAACAGAGTGCATTTCCCTCCCAGGCCACACAGTCATCCAAATTCTCTCCTGGACAGCCAGGGCCCATATTAGAAGTGGACTGTGTTCCAAGAGTCCATTTTTAAGCCATTCTTTTCAAACTTTGTATTAACTTTCCAAAGGAATTAATATTATAAATGATGCACAGATTCCTAGGCGAGCTCACATAGGTCAATTTATTAATAGACATATTGTCAAAGGGCATTGTAGGTGTTGCAGGAACTAGCCATCCATCCATTCATTCATTAATCATAGTAATATGTTTTGGTTTATTTCTTTTTATCATCATAGGTCAATCTTGAAAATTCAGGAAGCCTTCCAAACTTCATGCTGAGACTTTTCATTTAGGGAGACAAATGACAGGGTAGGAAGAGAAATTTAAAAAGTCTCAGGAGTTCAGCTGGGAGGTTAGGTTTCAGAGATCTAAGAAGTGGGTCAGAATTGAACAAGAAATGCAGGGAATGACATGGGATGGAGTAATTGATATTAGGGCCTAGAAAGTGCAGGAGACAAGGATTAGAATGTGGAAAAGCTTCTTCTAGGTCGTGCTTCAATGTGCCAAAGTTTGGGGATCTTAGTTACCAACTAACTGGTGACTGTATTACCCAGAATGGACTCTGTTATCTGCTATAGGTGGGAAGATTGGAAGAAGAGGGATCTTCCCTGGTGTGTATTTTATAATGGCTGATAAAATAGGAAAGATAGGATGAGTGACATGAAGGTAGAGGTTATCATAAAGACACAATATGTATGTCATTACTGTCTGGAATGAGAGAGAGAAAATGAGTGGAAATTAATATTGTACATAATTGATTAATCCTGCAAATCTTTAGATGAAAGAAATCTATTAACTCCAGAACATTCAAGATATAGGAAAATGTTTCCCTTGACAGACACAAGATAATGAGGTAGAAGAAGAACCAAGAGAGGGAAGTATCTTAGAAACAGGAAGAAAACATGGAGAGGCCTCCAACTGGCTTCTCAATGCCTGAAATGAAAGCGAAGCACAATGGCTTATGTAATAGTCTCCGTGAGTCCAAAGACAAGAGGCAGTCTTCCAAAATTCTTATAGCCTGGTAAAACTCTCAAGATGAGGTTAAAATAAAAGACACATACAGTATGAAAAGTCAATAGTCTACTGATGACAGAATATCACAAATAATACTTTTAATGTACACTTGAAAAGAATCAAATGATCACAGAAAAATACTAGAGATAGAAGAAGGAAAGTAAAATTATAAACACTTGGGCAAACAAAAATGACATTCTGAAGATATTAACATTATCTAAAGTAAAGCATCGATAAAACTAAAGGTCATAGATAATATCTCTGTGAGGAGATCATGACAGGAATTAAAGTAATTAAAGTTCTTTTATTATTTGGGAAAAGGATACTGATTGGCAGATTTAACATTTTATAGCTGTAAGTGTGCTTATTTTATATTTAATAATTTCAAGGTAAAAAAGTATTTCAAAAACAAGGTTTCAAAGAATAAATTTAAAAGTGAAATGATATTTGACTATATTAAAATAATAGATTCATCACTAAAAGATGATATAAAACACTGGAAATTAAAGCCCAAGTGTAGGAGAATCTATCAAAAAATAGAACAAAACTGTGAAGAGATATTTTGCAGAAGAGGAAATAGAAATAGGCAGGAAACGTGTGAAAACATGCACAACTTCATTATCAACCAGGGGAACTTAAACTAAAGCACAACAGGACATCTCTCTAGTCCAAAGATGGCACAAAGCAGTAAGTGCGGACTAGTGCATGTAGCCATGAGCCTCTCTATTCATTCCCGGGTGGCATGAGAGTGACATAGTAAGCAAACTCCATAAAGAAGTTGACATTCACTTTTACATGCATTTGTACAACCCAGCAATCCCGCCCTTGGATCTACACCATAGAGAAAGTCTTATGAACGGCTTAAATAAAAGAAGGATCAAAGAGGGCTATTTGTAAGAGGAAGCACTCAAAACCACCCCTTCATGAGTGACAGAGTGAGCAAAATGAATACAACTTCCATGTGTCATGATGCTGTTGAATTAATTAAATGCCATAGTAATGTCTCTATAGATTTGACAAACTCATAAAGGTCTAGAAGCATTATTCCCCTGTTCATGCAACTTTCAAAATCAGGCAAATTAGACCATCACAATCACAGTGATTGTGATTCATGCGTATATATTTATCATATGTGGTAAGATTACTTTTACAGGTAAGAGAATGATTGACACCACTGAGTCTGTAGCTGCGAACCCTAATAGATAGAGGAGCAGCACACACAATACTTCTGTTATTGATAGAGTTTTGTTTCTAAGGTCATTTACAATGTGTGTCCTCCCATAAATGTGTGTTGTATAGCTCTTTGAAGTAAACTATTTTTGCAAAAGAAATATAGTTACTGTTAATTGTAATTTTAAAATTGCTATAATTTTAAATTGAGAACAATAGCATTACATTAAAATATAATAAGTATTAATATTTGAGATTGTTATTAAAATCATATCTAAAGCAACTTGTCAAAAAGGTAGGTTAAACTGGGGACATTCTTTGAGTCAAGTGTTCTTATAGTGTCTGTGGAAATGATTCTAGTTCCCCAAACTAGGAATGAAAAGTGCTTGTTTGTTTAATTATTTTAGTTTGTGAATTAGTTTTATAGTGTTTCCTTATCATTAATTATATATTGCCATTGGATTATACAAAATGAAAACACATAAAGTTCTAACTGCTATGCTTTTCAAAATGTAGGTGAAGCTTAGAGGCTCATAGCCACAGTCATTTGCACATGTCCAATGCTGCTCAGCCACTGTGTTGTGATACATTGATTTTAAACTCTTTATCTCTAACTTGTCTGAATTCTCTTACTACAGACAGAAAAGGCATCAGCCTAACTCGGTCTGCGGGGAAATCATTTGTTTTGATGCAAATAGAAAGCCTTCTTTGTAACCATTTCTCTATCCCAACGCAATTGATTCAGTTCACAGCACCCACAACGTGAATTATGTAATTCTCCTACTTTCCAGTTATTTTTTAGCACATAGAAAATTATGTCAGGACTGGTTTGGGAGAAAGTCTAGGCATCATACAAAAAGGCTAGATCCCAGATGCTTGTTCGTCTGCCGTACTGTGATGAAATCCACCGAGTCTAGGAGTAACTGGCTGTCCTGTTCATTCTGTCACCCACGCTGGAAGTTCACTGCTTAGCTGTCTTCACTTCCACAGCTCTGACTTAAGTTTCTGTCTTCCATGTTGAAAATACAGTCCAGTCACGCTGACAACACACAGCTTCTCTAGTAGCTAGAGGAAAGCGCGCTCCCCACAGGAGCTCTGCCGATAACAGAGCACAGTCCTAAACCGTCATTTACCTGAGTAGAATGTTCTACACACTTCCAGTCACCCCTCATCACCCTCACACTGAGGTGGCTTTAGGAGTTAGGAAGAGAGCCTTGCACAAGCTTTCAGAGTCATCAGTTCAAGTGAGTAAGATCTCTAATCAGAAGGTCTTCAATCAAAAGCTTCATATCAAGCTGGCTTTAAATTGGGCAAAAGCTATCTTTAAAGATTCGCTTTGGTTTTCTACATGAATCTTTTATATAGGACATGATGAGTATATTTAGTGTGAATGCAGGTTTGGCACTGCCAAACAAATAACAAAACAAAACAAAAAACACAGTATATAATTAATAGTATGGTAAACTTAACTAAAGAATGTCTATATTCAGATGCAATTTGATAAAATACAGACAGCAATTTAATAACGTGTCAAATGATTTGGCAATGGAATCAAGTGACATAGAAACACACAGAAGAAACAGACAGGCCTGGCTGGAGGAAGTAGGAACCGCACTGGGATTTAAGCAATGCATGAACAGACAGAAGCTGTAACAGGCAGAGAGAAGGAAGGACATGGGTATTTGGGGAAACAGAATTAAGCTCAAGCATGTGAAATGAAGCAAGGGCATTGACCAAGAAACAGAGGGGACACATCCTGGTACCTGTACTGATGAGGATATGACAAAGAAGGGTGACAAACACCCAGAAATCGAGTTGTTTTATTCACCAAACGAATGGAACGTGCATTGAATGCTGTGTGATTCAAGCAGCCACTCTCTCCTCTGATAATTTGTTGGCAGCTCACACCTTCTGTCATGCCAAATTACCAAAGCCCTAAAGTTGTGTAGAAAAATCTGTGGTGGCAAATTAAGTCCTCGCCATCCTGAAAGGATTCCGGCATTCAGGACTGATTATTACCAACTGGAAAGCTGAGAAAGCAAGAGAAAATCATCACCCTGTAAAGCCAAAGTCCCTAAGCCAGTAACCATGTAAACATTCACATTAGGTAATCTCACTGGAACAAAGGCATGCCTTGGCCCCTAGCCATGGACAATTCAGAGATAGACGGTACACAGCAAAACAGAATATGAAAGAATGAATGACTCTATACCAAAGAGCCACGGAAACTATTCAGGGGCACGCAGTGTGACTTTTCCACTGAGTCAGCACACACTTTCCTGAAATTTCCTGAAATCTAAGGAACCATCAAAAAAATAGAATGTAAGCTCTTGAATATAGTGTGCTTCATTAGGACAGGAGTAAAATGAGTACTTTTTCCATTCTTACAGTACATAAAAGAGTGGCCTTTTCCACTGGATAAACCAGTGACAAAGCACATACATTTAAAATAAAAAATATAAAGAATAATCTGTTACTGTTTAGAAACAAAATTAAGAAGGTATTGTGAAGTTACAAAATGAAGGCTTTTTTTTTCCCAGTGAGCAGCAGTTTGGGAGAAGGACTGGAAACTGTCTCATTTTTTAAAAAGGACTTAGTAATGGAAAGAACTTAGTGTTTTGTGCTTGGTTTTATTTTAAACTGTAGCAAATCATAGAAATCATCAATAATTCCAATAATTCACCTTAATTTTCACTATTCTAATATCACCTTTATTTCATATATAATAATGGTAATAATAATATAGCATTGCATTTCATTCTAACAGAATGGAAATAATCATTAAAACAATGAAACAACTAAAGGTAGTTAACTAATATCTGTGAGCATAGGTGCTAGATGCTACATTAAGTGATTTGAAAACATTGCCTCATTTAATTTAAAAATATTGCAATCTGTGTTAGCCTCCTTCTACAAATGAGAATTGTCCAAGTTACAAGCAAAGCTAAACTTTGTCCAATGACTGGGCAGCGGTTGAGGAACTAAAGTACAATGACATCGGAAAGCAAGCTTTTGTCTGTATAAGCCGTCTCATGGCCGCAGGCCTGACAGAGAGCAAGTGTAGCAGAGGCAGCTCCACAGTAGTAAAAAGTGGAGGAGTAGATTCTTTTGTTTTTAAAACAGGTTCTCTATGTAGTCCTGGATGTTGTGAAACTCACTGTGTAGACCAGGTTGGTCTCTAACTCAAAGATCCTCCTGCTCTGCCTTCTAAGCACTGGAATTAAAGGCATACACCACAATGCCTGGCAACTTGTGGATTCTTAAGCTGGGGGAGCAGAGGGGTAATGGAAAGGACTGGTGTTGAGTATAGAAGATTTGAGAAGGTGGTGTTAGGCAACGGAAATATCCTAACCTTGTAGTGATGACTATAGTATATTAGAAACTATGAGAGTATACACATTAATAGACTAAATTATACATTAAGTAAAACATACTCCAAAGGAGAGGAGAGAGGCAGACAGACAAACACACATATACAGAAAGAGAAAGAGAAAGAGAGAGAGAGAGAGAGAGAGAGAGAGAGAGAGAGAGAATAAACACCAACCAGATCTAAGTCAAAGTCACACGCTTTTCCAAGAACAGTCTGTTTAATCTAGGGACTGTGCACAAATTGTCCATATGGTCACCAGAATCACAGTGGCTTACCCGGATAGAAGGGTCAGCTGGAAGATTGTCATCAAGACAACTAAAGCCATTAAATTTGAATCACCTTAGCCCTGTTACAACAGACTCAAAACAATCACTAAAAGAGACCAAAAACCAAAAACACACGTGCAAATGTGTAGGATAGAGGCAAGGGAGCTGGATTGGAGAACTCAAATTTTAAGAAATATCTGTAAGGTCTATTATTATAACCGGTAGCTGGAAGATACTATATTTACTATGTATGCACACTTCAAATGAAAAATTGGCAATAATGATTTCTTAGACAAGGGATTTTTCAGGTAATAACTCTTGTAGAATTATGCTTCTCTCTAATTACGAAAATATCCTTAATTTATCACCAGACTTGACAACTAACAAGAATGAGTGGAGGCAGGAAATGAATTTGAAGTATATCCCTTCCTTGCCTTTGCCAAAGATTTACTCATAAATCACAGTTATTTTATTTTTCGTAAGTTATACTTCTAGTCACTCATCCCACTTCATAGAAAATACTAATTCCTTAAAGTTAAATCATCAAAACCACAATTTCATAGATGAAAATAATGGAGGTAAATTTTAAAGATCCTATTAGCTCTAAGGATATCCATGTCTTTATAGCAACATTTCACCCAAAGGGCACTCCATATCAGTCTTATCACTAACATATCAACGAATCCCTGAAGATGATGATATCTCCGAGTTATAAAATAATTTTAGTATTATTTTCATTATTAAGTCTGATTTTGAGAAGCTGAATGGATGCAGCTGTGTGACAGGTTATATTAGAACTTAGAGGAATAGCAGTATTAAAAATAAACTATTAAACAATATTTCTCCAAAAATTAGATCATAGGTCAAATTCCTCAGAAAATTTTAATCACATCCCTATTTTTCCTTAGTTAACAAATCCTTATGTGGTCAACGTATCCCATTCAGCTTTCTAGAATACGACTGCCTGAGTAATACATTGTCACTATTGGTTTCAAACCTAAGCATCTAGAAGTCTCCAAGAGCACCTGTTAAACTACAAATGACAGAGATGCATGCTAACAATTCCTGATTAATGAACTAGTCTGGGTGGGACACAAGAAGAATAATTATGACAGGTTGCCAAATAATGCTGCAGGCCTTGAATCACACTTGGAAAATCATTATTTCTATAATGCTTCAGTTTCTAAATATGGATCTCACAGGCTAAAGCCAACAGAGAAGAATTGGGGTGTTTGTCATCCACAGAGTATTCAATATGTAAAGTAAAATCAAATAGATGCTGAGAAGACAAAGCAACATCACCATCAGGAAACTAATGAATATAACACCCGTAGGAATGTTCTCATATCCTTAAATTTATTTAAACCACTGCAAGGTCAATAGTCAACGTTCTGACTTTCAATGATTCTTTAAAGAATATCAGGGTTCAAAGAAAAAATGAAGTGTTGAAAATCTTTACTTGATCTAGATTTCTTTAAATCTATTTCAAGTATGTGTCTATGTGTATTTGTTCATTAAGCAAACACTTATTAAATACAGTATGTAAACAAACAAGGAAGGTGAGGCCATATGAAATACCAATATGAAGGAAGCATTTTAGTAATTGCATGCATGGTAGTTGCTTCTGCCAGAATCAGAAAAGGTGTTATAGAACATAATTTTTTGAGGATTTTAAAGTAAATAGTAAATAGGGCATAATGGAAAGCGTTGGAAAACTATGTAAAACGTTTGAGGCAAAAGTAAAGGCACTTGGCACCTTGCTTGTGAACATGAGTCCAATACCTGATACCGACATGGTGAACATGGAGAGATCTGAGTATAATGTTAGAGGCAGGAAGACTAGAAAACCATCCAAATGTCTAAAGAAAGGATATGGGACAGTGAGCTAGATAATGACAACATGGAGGAAAGATCTAGAAGATAAAACAGAAATTGCAATATCAACTGGAAGTGGAGTCAAAGAAATTAAGTTTAAAAGGGTTTTAAGCCTTTATTTTTTTAAAAAAAATGGTAATTCAAGTTAAGAGAGAAGATAGCCATAAAAACTGAGTCAATTTGCCTGAAACTAAAAAATCTTCAGCTTTGCTCATGAGTAGGGTTCCTATCAGAGACCTGGGTGAATAGCCTCTAGCAATACAGCCAGGTACTTCTACAAGGCCTCTCTGTCTCTGCTGCTTAATCTTCCATCTTTTCCCATCATCATTTCTGGTCACACTTGCCCCATATTATATGGCTCCTCTATTTAAAATTCTGCATCCTTGTCCTTGACTGGTGGTTTTTGAACTACATTATCTTTTTGGTCTGACCCTGTAAGGAAGATTTTGATTGTGTGGACGGTGATTTCAGTTTATTCTTAGACTGTGAAGCGCTTCCCAGAGTTTCGGGTGGAAGAAGTGCAGGGTTGGTTTAAATATCAACAGGAACGGTTGGGACCAGAGAAATGTACATGCGAATGGCTGATGAAATCACTAAAAAAGAGAAGGTAGACAGAGGGAAGAGGATCCAAAATAGAATTTGTGCATTCTGGTGGCAGATAGAGAGGATGGAGAAAGTAGGCACGAGGGAAAAATGGAATCCTCAGAATTAGGAGCAAAAAACATAGCCCAGTGCAATGGATGCCAAGGAAAGAATGACTCATTGGAAAGTAGGGCTAGCAACTGCTCCCATCTGCTGAGGGAGCAGAAAGGCAGGGCACACAGAAAGTCATGTGATCTGCAGGATTTAGACAGCAGGTCCAAAGCAGTGATGGAAGATATGAATGGATAACAAAGGATTTTTCAGTGTTGCCCCATTGAGCCCCACTGAGAAGACACAGAAATGGCAGTCTCTGGACCGCACAGAGGGGCAGTGAGATTCAAATGGGCTACTACATAAAGGAAAAACAGTCTATAAATCTATCCAAATACCGTACAAAGGTGAGGTGCTTCACCCTTTTTATTGTATTCCTGTGTGAACCTGTCTAATGCCATAGCACCAAGCAGAGCTGAAATTCAATGCCAGGTTTACCGAAGTAGAAGTTCCCTGTCATTGTCACAAAGCACATCTCATTAGCAATGATTACTAACACTCATATTCAATAATGACCTGAAATTCAGAATTAGAAAAGACCTGATTTCCATAATTTCAGGACCACTTTATGAGGAGCCACTTCAGTTCTGTGATGACAACACACAGGCATTAGTACCAGAATATGCACACTTCCCTTGATACTTTATATTTTAGGAAAGCTTCATTTTGAAATTTATCTGGTAATGTTTGTGAACAGGCTAAAAGCTAAGATGTCAAATTGTTATTTTCCTTCATGACAACGGTATAATCTGCAGACTTTAATAAATAAAAATGAAATTTAGCATTTCAAAAGAAAATAAACAAAAATCTGGAAGAAATATATGTAGCTGAGAGTTTTGAATTCTGGTCTATTGTTTGAGGGTATTTTTCCAAAGTGCCGAGTAAACATCTACCTCTTCCTGATCTCACAGGGTCTATCATTTCTCACCAAAACAACAGAATGAAGCCATGGTGTTTTCTTTTCTTTAGTAATTTTATTTGGAGGGCTCAGTCTTCATACTTAAAAATATTTTATGTAAGCCGGGCGGTGGTACATGTCTTTAATCCCAGCACTCGGGAGGCAGAGGCAGGTGGATCTCTGTGAGTTCAAGGCCAGCCTGGTCTACAAGAGCTAGCTCCAGGACAGGCACCAAAAGCTACAGAGAAACCTTGTCTCGAAAAAAAAAAACACATTATTTATCGTCACAGTCCAGTATTAATGTGTAACATGTGGATTAATATACCCATTGTGTTGAAAGATAAGTTGAATTCATGTTGGCAATTTCAACTAAAACTATAAAACATTTTCAGTAGCAATTATTTCAAAAGAAAATATTTCTCAATTTAAAGATAAAATTTTCTTACTCAGATGTTTGTTAAAATTATTACACTGTAATTGTAATATCTGAGGATGGCACATATAAAACTAAACAGAAGTTTTTCATAATTATTTTAATTTTTTAAGATATTACTTAACCATGAAGCAACATTGTGGAGTAGCTTCAACACACTATAAGCTTCAACACACAATGAAAAAGAAAATGAGATCAACAAAATGGGCCATGAAAAAAATCACTGGCTGGCCATCCTGCAGGCTTTTACTTGTAACTCTATCTTCCAACACCAAACAGTATTTGAAGATGAACATCATTCTTTTTAAAGCCACAATGCTGGTTGTTTCTATGTTCATCCATTTTAGTTGATTATCCTCCTTGTTTATGTAGAGCTACCAATACAATAAATAGTGCATTGTGGCATATATTCTCTTATTCATATGCTTGCCTTTGCATAGGAATTTTAGCTAGTAATTGTTTACCCTGATCCAACCTCAGACAGCTTGGCCAGAATACCTGCAATATGATTTAGAGCATGTAAGGGTAGGATTTGTTTATATCATAATACTAACATTTAACCAGGGTGGAAAACAACTGAGATTGCCATGGCCTTTGGAAGAGAGTGTAAAACCATGCAATGACTCCAGGACAGCTTGGGACAGAGTCTAGCATATCTCATACCTAAGCTTGCCCTAAATTTTCCAATCCTTTTGTATATTCAATAGAAAGCAATACATTTTCAAAATATATTTCATTGGAGCCCTAAACTGGAGTCAACCCAAATGTTCATTCATACAGAAATAAATAAACCATGGGGTATCTCAACAACTGCTCAGAAAAAAAACTAAAACAAAAATAAGGGATTATGTATACATACTGCAGCATAGATGCATTTTAGAAGTACTAGGTCCATTCAAAGAAGATGAACATGAAAGAGGACATTCTTTGTTATTCCATTTATATCAAGACCAACAAAATCAATTATAATAGATGTCAAAATAGCTGTTTGGACTAACCTGAGATTCACTAGCTAGGATGGAAATCTACTGTTTGACCTGGATATTATCAGATGCAGTTATAAACAGGTTAATTCTGCCATTAAGTTGTCCTTATTAGTATATTTGATCATATTTAAATCAAGCCTTATTTAACTAAAAATAAATCAGTAACAAGGGAAAGTATCCTTTATCACGCTCTTTATATAGCAGTCCTCTGTGGGTCACTTGCATGAATAGTCTGATTTTCCATTTAGGATCTCTGCCTGAAGTGAAGCAGCGTGTATCTCAGATCTTTGAAGAGATCATCGTGAATGGGATGGCATGTCAGTTCAGCACCATAGCCAGCGGCAGAGGCCAGGATGAGCTTGCTAGCCCCAGACCCCTGACTTCCTCAGGCTGCCACATTCTACCAAGTAATTTTCTTTCTGTTGTTCCTTTCCAGATCTCTCGACCTTACTATGAGAGCTTTCTGTACCTCACTAATGACATGAAACTGCTTGCCCTAAATTTTGTTCCTATCAAAATTTACCTTAAAACATGCTAGAAAATGTCTCTCCTGACTGAAAATATATAAAATGCCACAGGTGGAAGATCCTTTTCCAAAGGCTACAGGTTGGGGATATGAATGGACATGGAACTAAAAATAAAAGAGAATAGCAATAGATTTAACTATCAGAAAGTATTAAATTCTTATTACTAATATTAACATAAATAAATTTAAATATTTAGTTATTTTAAGTAAAAAAAGAATGTCGGTCACAAAAATAGTAAATATAATATTTTTTAAACCCATCAACAGACAAATTCTTATAAATTAGTGTGAGATAACAGAGCCCTAACTCGCCCTCTGTAGCCTGATGGGAAATGGCAAGGTCTCTGCAATCTGTTGAAGTGTAATTAACAAGTGGAGAAGATGTTCACGCACAGGAAAGGTCAAAAGAGTATAGTAAGAGATAAAACAATGTGGCTTTCTTTAATCACAAATGATGCAGGCTGACACTATCAATTGCCCTCAGGGATGATCTGCTTAATAAGTAGACTAACAGACAATATAAAGAAATGCATGAGGAAGGAGAACTTGGTTCAACAATGAGTACTAGAAGTCTAGAAATAATCGAATATTTCCAACCTATAATACCCAACTTGTGCATAACATACACATTTATACTGAGCCATCATGTATAATAACAATGCTTATAAATTTTTAAATGGCAACAGTTGAAATGTCCAACATCAAAAAAAATTGATAGAATAATTATGGTCCTGGTAGAATAGCATAGAATGTAGTCCTCAGCAGTCAATCTGTTAATTAATTTATGTTAATTATATATGATTAACTAACTTAACTTTTTATCTGTTTACCATATATATTATATATGTGGTATACATAATTTATATACGCTATATATTAACACATGAAATGTAGCATTTTATATGTAATTTATATGTAAGTAAAATTTATTTCATATTATATATATATATATATATATAATTTACACTAAGGTTGAACACATACTATCATACTAGAAAAGCACCATACCACTGAACTACATCCTTAGCTCTTCTTTTATATTTAGGTTTTATTTTTGAAACAGGACCTCATTAGCAGCCAGTGTTGGCCTTAAATTCATTCTGGAGTCCAGCCAGGCCCTGAACTCATTGCAGTTCTCCTGTATCTGGTTCCCAAGTAGCTGAGATTTCCAGACCCACAACAACTGCGCCAGCAGCCATACATTTTTGCTTAAAAAATAAATATTTGCAAAAACACTTTACTCAGTACTATCTTCTTCTCAAAATGTTTAATTATGTAAAGGCAAATTACAAAAAAGCATGTGCCAAAATTTTTCAGTAGTTTACTTTGGCTATTATGGATGGTGCAATCATCTTTTTCTCAGACTTACCCAACTCTTTCTCATTGATAGTGATGGTGAGTCATAACAAATGTTCTGGAAATCCCTAAGAGCTCTAAATGTTCCAGGAAACTGACAGGAGAAAAAGCAAAAATGTAAGAGAGCTCTCAGTGTCCTTCTTTCAAGACCAGCAGTGGATCCTTTTGTGTTTGTCTCACCTCCCCAAGGACTCCCACATTGAAGATCCTTCTTCATAATACCATTTCCTCCGATGCTTTTACCTCCCTACTATAAAAAAATCTCCATAGTATTATAAATTAAGCAAGGAAATAATTTAAACTGTCAGCTTAATGGAGTGCATGGGAGTTATGACTGCTCTCAGTCCAAGGAAATTTTAATGAATAAAGTAGGTCAAAACTAACAGCAACTCTTCTTATGATATACATGAAACTTATTAGTTTCCTGGGGCTTGTTTAATGTTATGATACTTGATTTAAAAGTCTTCGCATAGGAGGGTTTGGCTATGACTAGTCTGGCCTGCATTTGGGTACCTCAAGAACAGTGGTGAGGGAAGGGCAGTTCAGTACTGTGGAAGAATCCTAGGATCAGGGTACCTAATCTGGTCTCAGAGTCTTCACTTGCAGTATTATGAGTATCTTGGTAGCATGCTAAAATCAGTTTTAGCGTTCTAAGGGCCTCACTCCAGAAGTATTTTTGTCATTCTAGTAAGTTCAAAACGAATGTAGAATTACAATCCAATTACACTGTCATTTTTTAAAAAGGGATGTCTGACTTAAGTAGAAGACGAAGATAAAGGATGTTCATGCAATATTTATCGTTGGAAAATCACAAACATTAAAGAGGAGAAATCTTGGGAAGTGGCATGACAAAAATCTAAAATGCTATAAATAGGATATGATGGAATGCATGCTGGTATAACACCTGCCCCAAAGCTTTCTTGGTCAAAGAAAAAGTGTTAACCATTATTTTTTTTAACTTAAAATAACACCACCACCTTTCATTGCACAATGGACTAAAATAATCCTTTCTAAGGATATTGAAAATAAACCAAAGGATGAATAACCAGGAGGACAAAAGAAGACTGCATACGGGAATATCTAATTGTGTCAGTTCATACATTTTCCCCTCAAAGTATACCTCTATAGGAAAGACAAATGGTAGCTGGGGACATGTGTGCAATCAGAAGTGTCCATGATCCTCTAGAAGGAATACCCAGGCAGTTTATATTTCATGTCCCACAGACCTTCCTAGGAAAGAGTAATACATTTATCAACTTGTTAGAACCCTAGTTAAAAAAAAAAATTACAGTGGATCTCTTTGAGTGCAAGTCCATCCTGGTCTACAGAGTGAGTTCCAGTACAGCCAGGGTTACACAGAAGAACCCTGTCTTGAAAAAAAGAAAAGAAAACAAGAACCCTAGTTAATATCCCATTCACAGTAACTGATCTTTCCCAGAGAGTTACAAAAGGACCATCTACATTAGACTTTCCACAATTGAGAGGATTAATTTAAAATGCAAATTCCTTAGCAAATTTCCTAAGGAATCTCTCTTGGGGTACAACACAGTCACATTAAGGTTCCTATATACCTCCTGTATGATTTTGATAAAGTTTCAAATCTAAGAGTCATTAGCTTTTGTCAGAAAGTTTATTCATGTGATTAACTTACTGCATTATTATAGTGCTTTAATTTCTCATAATACAACTGCATAGCATTTTACAGATACTTCCTCACTTCTTCCTTATGGAACTCAGTATACTGAGGATCAAGATCTCGAGTGTTTTAGAGAGGTCTTCATGCCTTGCACTGTCGCAATGTACCTATAACTGCCAAGTCCTTTTCAATCTATTTTAATGAAGCATATCAAGACACCAAGCAGTGAATGTCGAAGTCACATATACTGGGAGAAATACATGTTATTGACTGTTTACAGACTGTTTATTGACTGTATATAGCTCTCAATATGTTCCCACTAACAGCACATGTGTTCTTGTTTCTCCACAGAGGAAGACTCTCAGAAACTTGCTGTGGTCATGTGTAAGTACTATGAGCACTAACTGAGGGATATTGAGAGAGAACACAAACCATACTTACCACCCTCAGGGAGTTTAGTTTTAGGAAATTAGAATGCTATTTTAAAAATAAAAGGAGTGCTCACTTAAGACTATGAACATGCCTCAGTCTGATCACCAAGCTCACTGATGACTTCTAGAGATACCCATCTTTATCTAGCTAGAGAGACTGCCTCAAGGGGAATGGTGATAATCTTGCAAGCTAGACAACATCTTGTGCCACAATAAGCAAAAGGCATTTTCTCAGTGAGAGTATCTTTATAAACTTGTCATCCCCATGAAGAATAGAATGCTTTAATTATTAAGTTTTTGACAGAATATCTCAATTTTCCAAGTGCTTTTTTAATAATTCCCTGCAAGTAATTGGGCATTTTAATTATATATAGCTCCTTGTCACTGTTCATCTAAAAAACATTACAAGATTAGTTAAATAAAGATGTATTAGGCCTTAGTGCTTTTCCAGGTCGTATTCATTGTTTTTTAAGTTGTTTCAACAATGACAAAAAGCCAGTGAGTTCATGCTTTGAATTCAAATCATTTTTAAAGAGATCAATCTTTTGCAAACCCCAATAAACAAGAAATTTTAATATTACACAGACAAATGTATATACCATCAATTAGTTCTCATGACCATTTCCCCTAAACTGTCTTTTTATTTCAATGGGGGAAAAATACTCTATTTTAAGTTTTCTTTCTGGTCTGGCCTGCAGTTTTGGGTTAAAGGGACTTCAGTGTTTCCCACATCCCCAGAGAATAATTCAACTCCTTAGACTCTTGATCCTTGAAGGTCAGCACACACAGAATATGCGTTTACCTGTATTTGAACGCAGGGAACATGCATGATGAGTGAAAGACCCTTCTCTGATGTTTATAAACTTGCTGAGGCAATGCAAGTGACCAAGTTACTCTTACTTCCTATTCAAGATGTGGGAGAAACTTGCCACACCCAATTTACAGGATTCTAATGCATCTTGAATGAGATCAAATAAGGAAATACTTTGGAAGCCCTAGGTGATTTACAAACATGAAAACGGAAATTTAAATGAACATGTTCCCAATTACCAATGCATCATTAAGGAGGCTGTGTGTCCACTGGCTTAGGGGTGTTCTCACAGGGTCATTGGAACAGCAGGAAAATTGTCAGGAGAATAAAAATATATATATGGTTTTGTTCTTTTGGTGATCCTGCTCCAGACAGCAAGGCCTCCTTGTGTGCTTGAAATTACAAGAGACATCCAAGTTCAGCTTGAGATCCTGAGACACAAATTGGATTTTTCTAGCTTCTTTTAGGCCCTTCAGCCCAGTAAGACAATGCCCTAGCCCAAGTACCAGATACTTGATAAGTATTTTCTGACTGGTTGGGTCCTGAGTTTTTGGCACTTACTACTACCATGATTTGCCAGTACACTGTGTGTAAACACCCACATTTTGGTAATAGCCTAAATATCTACTTATTGTGAATGAGAAGGCTGAATGAATGAGCTTACATAGAACAGTCAGCTCCCCTTACACATGCTGCTGCCATTTGTCTTGCCTTTGCACGCCTTTTGCTAGTGAGGGTTTCAAGGCATCCGCAAGGAGAGAATCGCCAAGTCTAAGCAAAATATAACACTCACACAGGAACAGGCAGGCAGGCATGTATGCACGCATGTGTGAGCACACACACACACGCACACACACACACACACACACACTAATCCTTGATTGCAGTGATCATTAATCATCAGCGATCAGAGCCCCTAAACTTCATTACTAAGAAAACCTGGGTTTGAAATCATTGTATAATTTTATTGGTTTTGAAAAAACACAGAAGTAAAGCTGGTGACTCTACTTAAAGACAGAGCATCTAGTTGTTATGTGCAAGATGCTGGGTTTGATACCTAGCACTGGAATTA
Organism: Microtus pennsylvanicus; assembly: GCF_037038515.1. NCBI lineage: Eukaryota > Metazoa > Chordata > Mammalia > Rodentia > Cricetidae > Microtus > Microtus pennsylvanicus. Next base: position 109,505,906 of record NC_134586.1, on the reverse strand, counting down.
TAAGTTTCAAAAAGGCAAGCGATGCTATTTGCTTGTATAACAATGCTTCTCTCTATACCTAACACCTAATTATTCAAAGCTATTCTGAAGTCCTTCCTCCCTGTGGAAGACCGTTTCCCACTTCCAGGCTGGAAATTATTTCTCTGATGTTTAAATACTTCTAGTGTCATGAGTCAGATCTCCAGGGTTACTCTTTGGGGTACTCTTTTCTCTACATTCCATGCACGCCATCTGAAGAACCCCAGATTCACCAAACGCCCTAGAGCAGTAGTTCTCAACATGTGGCTAGCAGAAAAGAATTTCACGGTCTTCAAGGAAGATGTGAGGTAGAGTACTAAAAGACATGTAAGAAAGCTAAAACAATGTTAATGTTTCTAACAAATGAGAAGCCAGAAGTTAGGAACCCTAAATTCAAACAAGATAACATACGGAAAAAAAGAAAGAAAAAGAAAGAAAGGAAGGAAGAAAGAAAGGAAGGAAGGAAGAAGGAGGAGGAGGAGGAGGAGGAGGAAAGAAAGAAAGAAAGAAAGAAAGAAAGAAAGAAAGAAAGAAAGAAAGAAAGAAAGAAAGAAATTGCAACAGGAACTAGACTGTAGTAATTCTCAATTTATGGGACATGAGTCCTCTAAGGGCCACATATCCGATATCCTGCATAACAAATATTTACATTATGATTCATAACAGTAGTAAAATTACTGTTATGAAGTAAGAACAAAATAATTTTATGGCTGGAGTCACCACAACATGAGGAACTTATTAAAGGATTGCAGGGTTAGGAAGGGTGAGGAACCACTGCATAGAGCTCATAAGTAGTGGGGTGAAAGCTAGCCTCACGTGTCAACCCCAGATGTTCTTTAAAAGATTTACCCAAATCTTAAAGCTGTTGGCTGCTGATGGCATCAAAAGTCTTTGTTACACTTTAGGAAGTGGAACTGATGGATCACACTGTAGAGTGAATCTTCCTCACTCTGTGTAACATTCTGTTGGTCACTCAGATGAAATCACTACAATCTGAATGGGCACAAGCTTTTGCCTATCCCAATGGTTCATGAAACAGCCCCTCTTTTTCCATAAGTAGAAACAAATAACTAAAGCATCAACATTAAGTGCCTGTTAGAAGCTGTTCACTTATTTTAAGAAATCAACAAGGCTCTTCTCAAAAGTAGGTGATTAAAGAAGAGGGCTGGAGAAGCGACTCAGGGCTGAAGGGTACTTGCTGCTGTTTCAAAGGACCACTTCTAATTCTTAGCACTCACACGTTTAGGCACAACTGTCTACAGCTCCAGTTCCAGGGGATCCAATACACTCTTCTGGTCTCTGAGGGTACTGCATGCACAAACATTCCAGCAAAGAACTGGTGCACACAACATTCAGACAGACAGACAGACAAAATAAATTACATTTCCTGGAAATTCTTATTTGACTTAGTATGCTAAATGCTTGAATTGGGTAAGACACTGCATAGCTGACTTTGGAATAAACATCAAAATGACACCATTCAAAAGAAGTGACTTTGGATGCTCTGAGCCATGAAGCACTATTTCCCTCTTGAAATCTCGTTCCTTCTGAGTGCATCCAGGTAAAGGTTGATTTGTGTTCAGAGATGTTTTCAGAGGCTGTTTGAGCAAAGAAAGATGGAATCTTTCTCCTCAACTGCTCTAGCCCACTCTCTGTGTTCTGCCTTCTCCTACTCTATTTTCAAAAGGCTTAATCTCAACTATAATAGAATTTTCAAAGTTTGAAAAATATCCATCAATATTATGCAGCAGCAGCCTTGACAATTCAGTGCTAGTACATGAGTCCTCATGCAGCTCCCACAGGGACATACAAGTTGTTTGCTTAAAACAAAACATTCTCTGGTTAACCTGTGTTGTCACGCTCTTTGGATGAAGCAGATGCTAACAAGAATGAATTTTAGGTTTATCTCCACCTTTAAGAAACTATAACCTGAGAATGATGGGAAGGTAGCTTCACTTTAAGACCCTCACAGTAGACAGATGGTTTCAGCCTTTTCTGCCCTTTCTAGAGAAGAGAATGTGCCCTGTTAGAGCTAGGCCTGTCTATCACTTTGAGACGCCAGGATAATTAATCCTATGCCAGCAGGTCATATGAAGTATCGCACCTTCACAATGCTTTTGAAGTATAGATAGGAAGAGCTTCATTTTATTTTAGAAACAGAAGTTCTGAACAGTTTGAGACTGTCGCAAGGTCTGCTCCTTAGTGGATCTCAGCTAAGGTCTGTATGGGAATTCTCAGAGTTTTGGAGAAAGTAGTGATATCAATGAATAAAATGAACAAAAATTCTAGAGTTAAACTGAATGAGCAAAAGGATTTTTAAGAACAAACACAATTAAGAAACTTATGCATGGAAGTTTTAACCATACTTTCTGGATATTGCCCCAACTCATAATCTAGTACCAAACTACACAGAACTAAGCTGTAAGAAATGCTTAATTTCTTTATGTAACTGTATAATGCCAGGCAATATGTGGAATGAAATTTTATTTTTAAAATCTTCAAGTCTTCTTAATTAAAAAGGCAATTAAAATTAAGATTCCTAAAGTAGTTTATTAATTGTCATTCGTTTCTCTATAACCTGCTTTGAGAAATAGTCATTTCACTTAAACATAGAGAAGGGCCCCTGTCTCCTCAAAAAAGTAATCCCATAACCAGACTCATTCCGACTGTCACCTTTTAATTTGAAGTCATAGTTGTACTTCTAGATTAGCCTGTTATCACACCAGATTATCAATTAGTAGGGGATGTATTTGCCGAGCAGAATGAAAATAGTTAATAAACATAAATAAACATCTTAAATCAATCACTCCTTTGCTCTTGATGTGGTGGCAGATATGAAGATTCATAAACTGGACAAAACACATACAGTGATGAGGAAGGCGGTGCAGGGAAGCCTTCGGACACTCTGTGGAGTTAAGAACCACAGACCCAAGAACACATTGGAAGATAAGGAAAAGGCAACATGCTTACAGAGAAATGACTGGTAAATAGAATAAGTTTTAAAAATCTAGACAGTCTCTTTATCTGTCCTATTATGGGCCATTGGCAATGAACAGATGAGGAATAACAAAAAATGCTCAGCTAGTTAAGAGAAATCATATTTAGAGGATTGAGCTTTCTAGTGTACTTGCTTGTATATAAAGTCAGGTCCTAGCACCCCAGTTAACTGGGTTATTTGATACTACACTGTATCAAGATATCCTCATTTTTGGAGGTAGTATTAATGGTATGTAACTCAGAGGGTGGTGAGAACAAATGCCTTGATGCTTTGTTAGAAGTTAGAACAGTACCTGGCATATAACAAGCATCAAGACACTACTCAGTACGTATATGATGTACTTGACTTCATTTTCTACCGTTTGCATAGGGCTAATTTATAGTCTTTATACTGGGGAGAAATCAGAAAGTAAATTTACTATTCCATTAAAGTTACCACTTTACTAAAAATCAAGAGTTAAATTAATTTCTGCTGTAAAGAGAATTAAAATTTAATGTACTTTATGGAAAATAAAAAAAGTTTTACATTAAAAGTAAGATGACTTGGGCAAAAGTTTCATTACTGTTAAGGCAAATGGCTTGTTGTTCTGCATTTTAGCCACCCCAAAGATGTCTGACTTCTGAATAGCATCCCACACACATATATTGAAACCCAAGTCTTTTTAAAAACTGTCCATAAGAAGTCTGTCAGGAGAGTTCTGTTTTTTTCCTATAGTATAACTCTTCAAAAGGTGCAGAAAGGCTGTACACTTCACTTAGGACAAATCCCAAGGCAAAAGAGACCACCAAAGTGGGAAAACCAAATAACCAAATATGCTGTTTTCATGTTCACCAGCATGACCAATTAGCCACTTTGCTGAAAGAGATTAATTTATTATTCATCTTATTCCAGCATATGTTATTACTTGGTCAGTGGACATGAAAAATGACTGATAACAGCATATTACTGTATTGAAAATGGTAACTGTTCACTTCAAGGAAACGGAGCTTAGAATATTAAGGAAAATGCCTCTTTCTCTACTTTGGAAACATAATCCAAAAAAATGATGATATTTCAATGACTATGCAGGCATAAATGTTCAGATATGACAAGATTTTCAGAAATTGATATGAAATATAAAAAGTAGACTATAAAATAATGCCTTGCAAACCAAATAGAAAATTCAGTTTCTGTATACATTTTCTAGACAAAAATCCCTGAACCTGTCTAGATTAGTAGTGCTGAGAATTATTTCTCTACATCAAATTGTAACACATTTGATCACTGAAAAATATAAGTACACAAAAGATTGTGTAAATACACAGACATAAACAAAAGCCTTCTTCATAGTAGCAGGACATATCTTGTAAAATTTCAAAGTAGAATCCATCAGGATAAGAACAGTTCTTTAAAACATGAGTCTGCAGGCTCAGACAAAATGCTACTGGATTAGTATGAGAATACCATGGCGCCCATGTTTCTCCTGACTGCATTTTTTAGATTACATCACAGCCACTCGTAGTAATGTGACTAAACTCTGCAGCCATTCAAATACTGCAGATAATTCAAATCATAACATAAAGTAGGTATTTCAGAATTTGAAGCTGTCTGTCTAAGGAAGAATCTAAATTACCTCTTCTGTTTATTTACTCTGTATTCTGCTGTTGTCTAGAAAAATGGGGGCTGATGACCAGATGATAACTCAGAGTCAAGACAGGCTGGACCACATAAATCATTACATGTTGTAATGTTAGTTCAATATACGCAGATAATTAAAGCAGCCTTGCACAAATACTGTCCAAATTACTAAATACTGCTGCATTGTATCTTACACACATTACAAATCACTGTCTAATTATTCACCTGAGGCTTTTATTAATTCTTAGAAATTATCAAATGCTCTTTCTTATTAATGAAAGTTACATATTTTTAAAAAGTCAATCACCAAGTTTTGATGGTACATAGAAAATCTATAACCTTGCTTTAGAAAAATAAAACATCAGTTCATATCATGCAAGGCATTTAAACTGGAGCTCCCACAAACAAAAGGAGTTTCTATAAGATTTACAGGAGCCTTGTAAAATATACATGTGTATGTAAACACATAACTTGAAAAGATATTAGATCAACACCTTTCTACACTGCCTTGGTTCCCATTCACAAACTTAACTGCCATTATGTCCAGTAATCACCACAATGGAGTTTGTGTAACTGTCTTGATTTGATGGCTGGAAAAGACTCTGTCTGAGACTCACCATCATTTGCTCATAAAGCCTTTTACTGCAGCTGTTATTCAGCTCTAATACCCTGAGGACATTACTTTAAGGTGAGTTTTAAATGTCATTCTTTATCAACCCATGGACACTTTGCTACTTACTTTTTGACTAACAATTAGCTAGACTTTCTGGAATTAGGTATAAATTTATTTTCACTGGAAATTCTTGACAGTGAAAACCTTCGAAAATGAGCAAAAAAACCCTCCTTGATCTATATTATACATACAGTGCATTAAACACCATGTAGTACCACAGAAATATATACAAATATATACTTTCTGGTGTACCAATAAAGAAATCATATATATATATATATGTATGTATATGTATAGATGTGTGTATGTATATATACACATATATATGAAAACTATATATTTGTGGAAATTGTTAGTAGCAGTATGAGTTAGCTATACTTCTTTGGCTAATGTTGAACAGCAACAGCATTTTGGTAACTGAATTGGAGTGTGATGACAACCGGACATAGCTCAGGTCAAGTGCAGAGCAGGGTTCAAAGCTAGTTCTCATCACACTGTCATAGTAAAAGATAAAGTATGTGCTTATTACTCAGGAGTTCCTGACAAAATCACCATCTCTCTGATCTTGTTTTTTTGTCAACAAATAATGGCTATACACGCTGCCAAGCCTGCGCAGATGATGAAATGAGATACTTTATGTAAAGGTGCCATTGGGATATGGACTTGCAAAGATAGCTGATTTCACTTCATTCTGTCAAAATTTGAAGGATGCAGTGTTTTGACTAATGCTGAAAAAACTAGCATTTTGGACTATTTTAGAAGTTTCATTATGAAGAGGTATTTTACAACCTGTGTAGACAAGAATGGGCCAAGATAAAGATCAGGTGAAAGGAAAGGCATTTATTTCTGAAAAAAAAAAAAACTTTCCTTGAGGTCTTAGCGGAAGGGAGAGCATTAGGCAGCTGAACCCCGAGCCTGAGCCCCATGGCAGGACTTCTAGGCACCTAGGTGAGTCACCACTTGAGCAAATATTGGGACAATCAGATTATTTAAGAAACTTGAGTTCAATATACATTTACAACACACTGTGATCATGTTTATTGTCAACTTCTGACAGCCATCAAGTCTCAAGGCACACTAGGAAGGGGTTCTTAAGATCAGGCTAGCCTACTACATGACTCTGATCATACTTTGATAGGTTCATTGAGATGGTAGGATGCATCTTAATAGTGAGCAAAACCATCAAGGCTTGGATCCTGATCTACCTATACGAAGAAAGCTGGCTGAACACAAGCATTCACTATTCTCGAGTATGGATGTAACTGCTTCAACTGCTCAGGATTCCTGCGGCCAAGAAGATACTGGTGAGGATGGATTATATCCAACTGTGAGCCTTGTCCCTTAAGCTGCAATTGTCGGGGTGTTTCATGATAGCAATGGAAAAAATAGGACAAGCATGCGTAGAATCAGTAAAGCTCTGGAAAAGACAACCAGAGCATGGAGAAATAAAGAGATTCTTACACTCAATGGAATCTGAGAATGAAACCATCATGGAGCTCTTTTCACTGACTAAACAATATACAACAGGCTGAATGTTATTAAGGTGGTTAATGTATTAAATATGTGCATAAAAGAGAAGTATAAGGTATAGCATATTCGAGGCTCTGATGATTCACTAACAGGATAGGTAACAACAGAGAAGGGTGGCTCAATGGTTTTTCTATACCAGAAAGGAATCTATTCTATCCCAAGGGATAAGCTGAATCTCATTTAACACCTACACTTAAACCTTTGATAGTCAAGTTACCAGATGGAAGAGTAAATGAATGAGATCAGTCCCAGCCATGACCTCCCAAGGGCTTCAAGGAAACATATTTTAAAAAGGAAGAGTATACATTGGAAGACATGGATTCCACTTCCTATTTTCCTACTGGTTTGATGTGATCCTGTGGGTGTGACTGATTCAACTTACTTAGACTTCTGTTGCCACAGTGATAAATGAGAATGACTCTCTCATCAAACTTGAGAGCCAAAAGAGACCGATATTCGAAGATGAAATCAATTCAGTGAGTCACTCTGTTAATAACTGGTGGGCTCAGGACTAGAACTCAGTTGATTCAATAGATACATAACTACTGCTTACAGTCTCTTAGCTGCTAAATATTAGGAAACTACTATAGTTTGTATATAATCAAACCCATGATCTCATTGGTTGTTCCTAATACAGTAATCAATCGCATTTTCATTTTATGTGTTTACAAAACAGTCTTGGAAAAGAGAAATAGCTTTACAAATTTCACAGCTCCGATAAGTGGCGATGGCCAATTTTTTGCAAGGATATGTTCTGAGAATTATCACCACCAGGCCAAGCTGCATCAATTATTTACACATCAGTGTAAATTTAAATCAATGAACCTTCCATCTTAATTATGCATTTATGAAACAAGTCCAATGTCTTTTTGAAACACAAAATTGTAGTTTTGCTACAAGAAATGAATGCATCACTTTGAAATAAGGTGATTGTGCAATGAGCTCTTTCTAGCACATTAATATTTAAGGTAATAAAAGATACTTGTGATAAAATTCAGTTGTTTCATATTGTTACCAAACCATTTTATGATGGAGTATAGATGACAACTGTTACATATTTAAAAAAAACTTCGAGCCAGGCGGTGGTGGCACACGCCTTTAATCCCAGCACTCGGGAGGCAGAGGCAGGTGGATCTCTGTGAGTTCGAGGCCAGCCTGGTCTACAAGAGCTAGTTCCAGGACAAGAACCAAAAAAGCTATGGAGAAACCCTGTCTCGAAAATCAAAAAAAAAAAACTTTGTAGGGTTTTGTTTTTTATCATTATGTTTAGAGATATTTGTTTTTAAAGAGGAATTGTGTTTATTTGTCTAAAGACTAACATTTCCTAGTAGCATGCACTTTTAGAGCTAAGGTATAAATGCTGATTGGACTAAAAGTGCACTGGTTCCTCCTAGGTGGACCCTCCCCCATGTAAGCATATATGATGATGCTGGTCCTGTAAAGCAATGACCATTTTATTTACCAAGTCAACAATAGAAGCGTGGAGCCGCAATGTCTGTTCCAAACATTCAGAGTCAAAAAGTCTCCTGTCCTCTATAGTAACTAATGACCAGAGCCGTTAAAGTTTTCATTCAGATAAGATATATTGTGAAAGGTTTTGCTCATCAATCCTCTTGGATAGGATCCAAAAGAACTAGGAAAGTTGCTATCAACCAGCATGCAGCAGAAAGTTCCTCAGCAGAGTTAATAAACATACCAGTGAAACACCAGATGACTGTGTCTTATATGTAGCACATTGTACTGATGATATATGCTGGACACAAATATCGTGACTGTATTACTTGGAACAAATTCAACTCCAAGAGAGACCAGCCATTAAGTCACATGAAGGACCCTCTCTGTTTGAGTTTAAAAACCTCTGAGATCATGGAATTGCCCTGGGCTGTGGAGACACAAAGCTTTGATTCTTATTTCTCTTTGACTCTGATCAAAGATCTGGCTTAATTGTTTGGCCCATCTATGATAATTCTCAGTAGCCGCACAAGAAAAATATTCAAGCTCCCTGCAAACCCCCCACTCCTCTTAGACCTTTGGCATGCATCTTGCAAGTGCTTTGGAAGAATATGTTATAAATTTCTGTTACAAATATTACCCTTATATAGTATCATTGAGTTCCTTCAAATACAAGTCACGCTTTAAAATTTGTTAACATTTCCCCTTGGGGAAACCCTCTTGCCCTTTAATGGCATAACCTCATCACCGTATTATAATTCCCAGAGCTCATATTTGTTGGAGGAGACTTTGGTTGCTAAGATCTGTGATGGCTTTTCTTCTTTCTGTATCTGCTGAAAATATTGAGAGGCTCTCAGCTAATTTTCTAAAGTATGCAGAGCATGGGTGCTGAGGAAGGCTGGGAGCTGAAATGGGAACCTGAGCATAGCACTGACATCATCCCATGCTCTGCACATATGGCATAGCACAAAAGCAGTACTGGCTGAGCACGGGTCTATTCTGGACTGCAGTTGGCTTTAATTATAAGCAAGCTTGCTTCTTATCATTTACAGTTACACAGTTCTCCGCTGACTTAACTGGAAAAAATAATTTTCTACAGAAGTTGTTTCACCATTTATGTTTTTAAATTCATGCAAAACAGGAGGGGGTACTGAAATGGTCTCCAGATCTGCTTCTCATGTATATGCACTTAAGAAAATCCTCACCACAGATTCTGCAATTGGGTCAGCTTGCACAAAGACGTGTGGGATAGCCATGAGTTCCCTCTGTACCCTGCAAGCCTTGTAAGTGACACCTCATAATAGTGCAAATGAAGCATAGCATGATGAGAAAATGAAAAAGAATGGACCTGGATCCTCAGCCCAGCAGTTTCTAAGACATAAGATAATAATTTTATTCTTTAAAATATACCACACTTGCTTTTTCCCTTTTATACATGTAAGCCTATATGTGAACTCCATATTATGAAATAAAAGGTCTTAGGACTCTCAGAAATTACATTACACTCAAACAGCCTCGTTTACTTGTTTGTCTACACATGCACATTTGCAAGAGTCACAGATTTTAAACTCTTTTTTTTTTTTTTATTAAGCTGTCTTGATTTTCTGGTAGGAATGATCACACTGGCATTTACCTTTGTGCTTTGCTTTCTCAGTCTCATCTATTGGGCTCAGCATTTCTTCCCTGATGAGTCCTTTGTCCTAACAATTAGCTCAGTATCCAGAGAGCTTATTGACCCAACAAATCCAACATCACCCCTTTCTTATTAGGTTTCTTTCAAGCAACCACCCTACCTGCCCTGTTTCCAGCCCCTCTGCACTTCCTTCCTCACCCTGGTTTCTGAGTCTACCAACCTAGGAGGCTGATTTTTCATCCTAATGTTCTTAATTTGTTCCCTATCAAATTAATTCCCTCTTTTCTAGAGAAGGGAGGGGCGAAGTGTGAAAACTTCACACCTGGAGTTTTTTTAGGTGCTTACATTGTGATTGGTTTGGTGGGGATGGGGGGAGGTTTACAAACAAAAGTGATCCTGTGAACAGCAGCTCTGAAGCAGAGAAAGTACTCTGACCCCAAAGAACAATGCCCACAGTGGCCCCCACACTATCTTCCCCACTCCATCGGTATTTCTTCTTCTCAGTGATAGATGAGCTTGAGTTCTCATTCACACATAGACAGATACTCTATTCTGGAGGGAAATCAATGTTAGCAACAACCAGCAGACAGCGTCTGCCTGGGGTAGAGGCTGCAATGGGAAAGGGGGGTCCGGCTGCCACAGGGGCCCCTTGCTGTCCTCCGTCTCCTGCTCAGGTACCATGCCCATTCAGAGGCCACATCACCCAGTCATTCTGCAGAGGCAGACTCACAGGGAACTTAAGATGCATAGGAGATTATTAGCTCATAGCGCCCCACTGCTACAATTAGGCACCCCACACCCTCGCATACCCCCCATCTGGCGTACCACTCCCACCCACCCACGCTCTGTCTGGCCCTCCTGTGCCCTGGCTCGCCTTCCTCCCACAGGACTTGTACAGTTCTGCACAAAGGCAGAGCAGTGGTTGAGGTCTGCACCAGGTAAAGGGAGCCCGTGGAACAAGCACCTGAGACTCATGACTGTTTTCTCTTCCAGGCAAAGGCCCTCAGATCTTACAGGAAGCCCTAGTTCAGGTTTTACTAGGTGTCTCTAAAGGAATTCCTGGGAGAACCAGGGAAGTGTGGTAAACAATCAATTTTGTGAACTCAGAGTAAAGTGTGTCATATTCCACTCCCCGTGAGGGGTTGTCGGGAGGACCCGGGCTCAGTTCATTAGATCAGGCTTTAGCTTTTCATGCCTAACCACAGTGGTCCCAAGGTAGGAAGTCTACCCCTGGGGAAGAGGCAAACCAGTAGTCCTAGCAGCTGCCTCTCGGAGGGAAAATTCATGGCAGCTGGCAGAGGACCCAAGACTGAGCAGAGTCTTAAAGGTGAGCAGACTCTACACGAAAGATGGAGAGGAGTCACCAAGAAACTGATCACAACTTCCAGCCTGCTGAGGATTTTACCCTCAGAAAAGACAAAGACTGGTAGGGCTTTAGAAAGACTCGCATACCCTGGAAAGGAAAAAAGAAAAACCTGACTGCTTTTGTTATTTTTGGCAATTCAGACAATGATATAGCTTTCATCTAAAGATAAGAGGGACTTGGTTCATGCTCTTGGTTCCACTGAAGAAATAACCCTGCTAACCAAACTGGATTTTGGGAAACAGGTTCCTTCTGTTCTAATTTCTCTTCCTCCAGGCAGAGCTCCTGGCTTAGCCCAGTCAGTCTGAACTCTATGGAAACCGTCAATGGAAAGAAGTGAACAGAGCAGAAAGCTGGACCTGTGTTCAGGAACCTGCAGACAAGATCCTCAGGGAGACAGGGTCGGTATAGTCTAAGCTCGCTCCTGTTTCACCTAGAGAATAATCTAGCAAAATCACCAAGAAACTGAAATCCCTGTGTGTGTGAAGCAGGCAAAGGACGGTTCCCAGGAGGAACCTTGTGTCCAATGGGGACTGGCCGGGATCAGAGAGTTTGTTACAAGGCTGCCTTCTCCAGTAAGACACACACAAGTAGGGCAAGAGGACTGGCCTCCTGTTGAGTGGGTCCCTAGTCCCGGCACCTCTTTCCTGTCACTGCAGTCTGAAGCGCTTTGGAGGGATGCACAGATTTGAAAGCTCCCTTCCCCGGTCGGGAAAGATGGGCTGGAGGGGGGGCAGCACTCCACAGACAAAAGGTTCTGCAGAGCCCTCCTCTCTCCGCTTAGGTCCCTCTGTGGAGCGCGGCGCCCCATCTGGCCACTGAGTGACCTTCTAGCGAGTGACGCCCCCTTCGAGAGGGGCCAGGCACCCTGCCCAGGCTGGTTCTTTATTAGATGTCCACATCTCCCAGCACCTCGGCAAGGCACGCCCCTCCCACCCTTCACCACAAACACCCGCGATGCCTTCCTTCACCCATCCCCTTCTATTGTCTTCAAAGAGATAAGTGACTCCCAACAAGCACACCTAAATACACCTCCCTTTTCTCCTACTCCGATTTCTTAGAGCCTTAAGGGACGAAAAGCGAGCAAGTGTTGGGTTGAATGGGAGGGGGGCACCAGGAGATAACCCGCAAGAACTTGGCATCGCAGACCCACCGTGTCCGCCTCGCAAGGATGCTGGTGACCTGTAGATTGCAATAGGCACTGAATGATGCTTGCTGCTGCCATGGAAATGGTGGATGTGGTGCGCTCCCAAACTGGACGCCCCCCAGGCCACTCCTAGGAGGCCGCTGAGGGTGAGCGGGACTATCCAGAGGAGGGCCAGGCGCCCCCCTGCGCCGCCGCCACTTCCGCCCCCGGGCGATCCCAGCTCGACTCCGCACCGGAGCATCCTCTGGTACATGGCGGGGCGCCCGCCAAGGGGCAGCCTCCGCGGGAGGCAAAGTTTGGGGCGCAAGAAGAGGAGAGGAAGCCGGGGATCCGTCGGATCGCGGCGGGCTACGGGGCCGGCCGCCTCACCGCGCCATGGCACCCATCCTCTCCCTCCTTTGGACAGTCTTCTCGGGGTCCTGGAGTCTGCTGTTCCCTGCACCCAAAACAATCCGAAACATAGCCGAGGCGGATGCAGCTGGCGAGGGACTTGTCCGCAAAGGCAGCCCCGGTGAATAGCAAGCGCAGAGAGGATGGCTGCTCCCAGGTTTGCAAGGCTCCAGGTTCTCCAGATATACTCCCCAAGAGTTTCGGGCGAGAGTGTGTGCTGGTGGGTGGGGAGCCGGGAAATTGTTTAAAGCTCCTCCCGGAGGGTCCTCACTTCTACATGACAGCCATCCACCGGGAATCCACTAGGTAAATCCATTTAGCATTGTGCGTGGAGAATGGGGAGGCCACTTCGCCGGTCCAGCCTCCTTTCAGGAGAGAACCAGACCCCATGGACGAAAGGCACCCCTTCTCTCCATTCAGCCCCGGCCCGCTCTCCGGCTCGCGCCAGCCTCCCCCGAACAGCGCGCAGAGCAGCGACGCGCATCGCCTGCTCCAGAGGCAATCTCCGAGTCCGCCGCCTCCTGACACTTACGCCGGGCGAAGGGTTCAGAGGGAAGAGGGCACCCTTGTAAAGACAGCGGGAATCGAACTGGGGAAGGCGAGCAGAGTAAAAACAGGAGCAAATGAAGGGGCGGAAGAAGAAAAAAATATTTTTAAAAAACAAAAAAGAAAAAAATTAAAAAGAAAAAAGAAATAAAAGAACTGAAAAACACACACGCTGGTGAAGCTAGGGGCTCTATGCAAATCTGCAGTCTCCAAACAGCAAATCACTGAGGCTTGGATGCAATGCAGAGGACGAGCCTATGTAACGAGGGAGGCTGGTCTAGCTTCCCGCAAAAATCGCCGGCCTCTCCCTGGCATTCTCCACACATCACAGGGCCACGTGGACTGCGATGCGGGAAACACCTAAAAAGCAACGCTCTCCCTCAACCAGGTGATCCCTCTGTCTGAATCACCCAGGCAAGAGGCACCATCTCCTACCCCTCTGCGTAAAAGTAACCAGTGTCTTTAGCGCTCCTAAAAGAGAAGGAATCGGGCTCTTTTTATTGGACCAAACTTATTCTTCCAGGTGTTCAAATCCAAACTGCTAAAAAAGGTTTGACTCCATCCACTCGGCGTCAGTTCCGATGATCTGCTTACTGCATGTATTATTTATAACAAAGAACCCTCCTTCACACTACAGTAGCGTGTGCCTTATAGGAGCCAGTGGAAGTCAGGGAGACTGAAAGTCCAGGAAGACAACAGGGTGAGCAGCTGGGGAAGAGGTGGAAAAGAGAAACAGGGAGTATGAGAAGACGCAGAGATAAGAGACACAGAAGTAGTGGGAGTTAACTGTCTTTCAGCCGATAAATTGGGATATACCATAACAATAACGCTGAGATATCTAGCAGCCCAGCTGTGATCTCTCCTCTTCTAATGGCGGGTTCTCACCCTATTTCATAAGGAAAATCGCATTAGGGCCAAAAGTCCCAAGACCTAGTATTCTTCGAGGGGGAAAAAAAAGACATTTATATGAAGTTGGGCGTCTTTCCTGAAAGCTTTGTATCCCCACATGAAAACCAGTAAAAAAGAAAAAAAAAGAAAAGAAACAAAGATAGAAATCTTCCTCTCAGACTATGAGACAGTCCATGAGACAAGGAGGACCTCCTTCAGATTAAGAATAGGGATTATTACTGAAATATCACCAAGTGTTTCAACAGATGATAAGGGCGACAGTGTGCCCCTGACTTGACAGTCTTACTGTTATTCTGTTGAAAGACAAATGGAAGGAACTCTGAACACACAGGCTCTTCACTTTATGTATAATATGTAGCAACAAATATGAGTCCCTGTGTTTTTATTAAATTATTATTATTAATTATTACTCTCTTGAGACAGGATATCATATACTTTTGGCTAGGCTTGAATTCCAGATCCTCCTGCTCTGCCTTCACAAGCACTGTTCTGAGTTCATAAACCTTGGAACGTTATTCTGAGAATATTTGCTTCAAATCAGTTGCTCACCCATGTGACCATTTGAATTTGCACATTGTATGCTAGCTCTTGCAAACAGATAAAGACTAGACCATGAGAATCAATACATAAACAATGGCCAGGGGTTCTGAATGAAACAAGTGGCAGTCCATCATCACCTTTTTTCCCTCAAAGTGTATTTCATTTTACTGAAAATCTAATTCTTCCATAATTTATTACTCTATGTAAATATATTGTCTCTAAACTTTCCATACTGGCTCAAATACTAACAGAACAAGCCCGGCGTCTCCTACTGTCTGCTGCTTCTACCCTTGTCCCCCAGGGCGATTTCCTCTTTGTTTACTTGTGTTTTCATAAGCAAGCATCATCTTTATATTTATTGTAAAGTACAGCTCCAAGAGAATTAATAAAATCATCCCCAGAGTATGTTTTTAAGACTGTAGGTCCAGGGGTGGAGGAGATATCTGTGTGAGAAGAAGCATTTGCTGTTAAAGCCTGACGACTAGAGTTTGGATCACCAGAACCCACATATAAGACAACATGACAGTTCAATCATCTGTGGTCCCCTTGTGCCCCTATAGAGATGGGAGGTGGTGACAGGGAAAATTTCAGAGGCAGGAATGTCAGTGACAGAGCGCTCTTGTCTCACCCCAACACTGTCCTCTGACCTTCACACATGAGAGTGGCAGATCCACATCCACCACTCCCATGAACAAGCATGCACATGTGGGGAGTGCTGATTACAGGCCCAGATCCTGGATTTGACATATCAGTGTCTTCATGGAAAGAAAACACTGAATTAGGTAACCAAAAACCTGTGGTGGCTTCTTGGCAATGCTGTTCATGGGTTATGTCATCTTGATTTCTTGCCCTCTCACCAGAGTACATGACTTCATTTATAAAATAGCTACTTTACACTCTTTTCTTCTAATCAATCCCAGGAGGTGCAGAAGATACCATGTGTCATTTAATGTTAGAGTGCTTTTTAAAAAGCATCAAATTCTCAGTTCATGCGAGAGTCAGGGTGCATCTTTTCCAAGGCAGGTATAAGCAGTGTGGGCGGATTAATGTACCCAGTACCTCACACTTTTTCTATCCATAGGAAATGAGTGTAGTTTCTCCAGTACCCCATAGATGGTGTAATTTGTCCTTTCCTTTCCAACTAGGTCTTTGGAAGGGACAGAAGCTAAGTCTTCCTTTGTACTCCCTCTAGTGCCCAGCAGATGTGAGACACAGGGTAATCTCAAATACACCAAGTTCTCATTATTTTCTATAGTTAGAGTCCAGAATCATAACCATGGATATGGACACCATGAACACTGAAGCAGCAAATGGTGAGTCACTTTTTCTAGAGAGAAATACCACGTTAGATTCTTCTGAATGCTAGTGATATCCTTTTGAATTACTAGTTAGCAAAGACCCTTATATTCTATTTAAAGATATTACTTAATATACATTGTTCACTAACAAAGAACTCTTGACCTGAATGAAGCTTATGTAACACATGCATTTTTATCTGTCAAGGACATTTGAGGCTGTATGCATTTTAGAGTTAGGATTAGGAACTGTTGTCAAATATGAAAAT
This sequence comes from Microtus pennsylvanicus, assembly GCF_037038515.1. NCBI lineage: Eukaryota > Metazoa > Chordata > Mammalia > Rodentia > Cricetidae > Microtus > Microtus pennsylvanicus. Next base: position 109,489,526 of record NC_134586.1, on the reverse strand, counting down.
CACTCAAGAAAAACATAAATTGTAAGCAAAGCACTTGAGAAGCAAGAGAATCATGTTGTTTGAGCATAGTATGAGCTACACAGATGCATTATCTCCAAAAAATAAATCAAATCAATCAAAACAAAAACCCATGAGAGGTATAAGAATTTTGTCACAAAGCACATTGCCATCAGAACACATTCCTTTAGTGCAGAAGCAGGGAGGCAGAGCCTCAACATGTTCACCTTGAGTTTTGAACCCCTGTTGGGAACTGAAATTTTTCACTAATCTCTGCATGTGCACTAACAATTATCAAAGGGTCAAGTATTAATTTGGGGTGACACACTTGAGTGAAGAGGTCTGAAGAACCTTTCTGTGTGGATAAACATGATTGACTGCCTTTGTTACTCCCCTGATTTCTAGAAAAGGATGGGGTAGGCTTTTAGAGAGTAACTCATATAAGTTAGAGCACATACGAAGAAGGGGATCAACACAGAGGATTCCAATGAGTTTGCCGAAAAGCAGTCAGTGAAGAAAAATCTCTCTCCTGACGTATATTGCCAAAGGCCTTGGGAGATAAAGACAGGGTTAGGGAAAGGATAGGCGAGAAATCTTAGTTTTACGGGAGTCTCAAGAGCTTAAGAAGGAGTATTTATGGCTGTCTTGACAGAGAAAATTGTAGCTATTGTCTTTCAGGCAGATGTCTAGGGCACCTTTGCAATACTTAGGATGGACCGAGATGGACACTGCGCTGCTGCTGCATCCGAGTTTATTATAAATGGTGGTAATTTTATCCGGATGGTGGGCAAAATTCTTATGGACAAACACATGCCTCTTTTGGATGAGCAACTAAAGCTTGTTCTTTTTGTTTTATCTTTGCCCCTTCAGATGACTAGGGCAGCAATTTGAAATTATGCTCTGTAAGGGAAGCTGAGCTGTGTCTGAAAACCTGTTTTTAGATGACTCAAAAGTTTGTTGGAGAAAACATGGGGCTTTGGCTATCAGATCTTTTTATTCCCAGCACATGTAGGGTGATATTAAGTGCATGTTAGTGTTACTTTGTACTCTGCGAGAGTTGATGACTTTTTCTGGGATTCTCTTCTTTCCTTTTCAGATACAGACTCACTGTAACCACTCACACTGTTCTCAAGTTATCATCCTGCCTCAACTTCTGCATCAGCTGGGGTTAGACCAATATGATGACTCTTCATCCACAATTTATGCCCTATTATTAATGCCAGAGATAGTTGCTAGAAGTCTTGGACCATCGCCATTTCTGATCATGATGGAGTTTTGTTCACTAGTTTGCATATTTTATCTGTTTAAAATATATTAGTACATATAAAGTTCAAATATTGAGAGTTGGTGTAGTGGGAGTTAGGAACTGGTTTTCTTTGTTTTTATTATTAATACAGCAAGTGTGTGGCATATCCACAGTCTCTTACACATCCTACTTATACTGAATAAAAATCTGAATTCTAAATGCATCTCATCCTTTCTCATGTATAAGATGTCAAAATACTACTAGGAACCAACAACTTATCTGTAGTTGACATGATCAGACATTTGATTGCAGTAAGTCACTTAGCCATTGCAAAATGTTGTGAAGGAGGTATTCATATTGATCTCTAATATGATAGCCATTAAATTCTGAGAGGTGATAAGATGAGTAAACATTATCTTTAAAACATTATTATATGTGTTTGAAGGAAAACATTTTTGGTAAATTATCTTTGAGTTTACTTATAAAATGCAACAAACAAACAAACAAAATACCCAAGGGCTAGAACCTCTTCCAGCTCCCAGAAAGTGCTACATAATTTCATCTACTTATTAATACCTGTTTCTATACCAGAAACTAGTTCGAATCTTGCATTCACTATGCCTATTTTGTGATCTTTAGAATAGTTAGCCCTCACTTGCCTCTAACAACTGTTGCTCCTAAATAATACCAGAAGGAACCAACTAGGTATGTGTGTTAAATCATCCCAAGCAACTCAGGCGATGATTTGCAATGAACAGTAGCATGAGTAGCCTGAGGTGGACGACAATGTTAAGAAGTGGATGATATGACATTTTGTGAATGAGGAGGGAGGTAAAGGACATGAAGGAAGAGAGTGAGTAGAAAGAAGAATTCAGAGAGAAGTGGGAAAGGATTGTCCATTTCAAATTATTGTTTCATTTCCCAAAGTCACACTGTCTTAAAGAATAGAATGTTTGCCAGGCAGACATTTCTACCTTTTCATGGTTTTCTTAAGCTTAATTAGAAATCCTTGTGGTTCAGTATTAAGCTTTTTAAATAGAAAAGTAGACATTAAAAGTAGCAGAAGGGAAGTATATTAAAACCCACAGGCAGCACTAATCTTCCAAAAATTAAAATGAAGGGAGTGTCAGTCTTGCACTTTGTGCTTCTACTGACATCATTGTAGAAACAAGCAGACCCCATATTTCTATCTATCTGCACTTCTTAGAACTGAGGGGGGAAGGGGAGAGACACTCACAGAAGAATATAGTCCTTAAGAATTAGAAACATAAACTCCTGATCCTGGTACCTCTTTATATGGCGGTAGGTCCTGAAGGGTATGCTGAGAGATGACCAAGAATAGAGGAATAAGGACACTGAGAGAAAGAAAGAAAAACACATGTGACAGTTTAAAAGCATCTGTGGAGATCTCCTGTAATCCTTTAATTTGGGGCGGGGGAGGGTAGGATGGTAAAATTGTGTAGCAAAATAGCCATGTTGTGTATTATGTTGTGTATTAAGCTCATTTTCACCCCCAAACAGCCACCATCCAGTCACAGGCATGGTCATCTCTCTATAACTTAGAGCCTACTCACTAATATAAATCAGGGGGCGTGGTGTGAATCCTACATGAGCCAACATGGCATGCAATCGACTCAAACTAAATCAAAATCTGGATGTTCCGTTGACTCTATTGAAGTCAAGGATACTTATATTTAGGACTGGAATATTTGTGATCCATATGTTTCCTTTGTCCTATTTAGTAAGAATTTAATTTATGGTGGCCTAAATAAAATTCGGTGCCTATGCACCATAATAACTACCTTTAAATATTGCAGGTCTTTGCTTGGATACTAACCATTCAAGTAACCTTTCAATTATTGTCAGAAATTACTGTTTGTCTAGTTTTTCATAAAACTCATATTCTTGACAAACTGTCCCTTAGTTGAGTGCGTTCCTTTGTTGGGAAACATAAAGCCAAAGTGTCAGAGTGTGAGTTTGAATTTCATCTCTGTCATTAATGTGACATAAGGTGCCATCTACCCCAGTTTCCACATCTGCAGAACCACTACAGTACAACTTTAACATGTTTTAAGACAGACTAAGGACTTCATTCATATCTACACATTTTAGTCAGATACTGAAAACAAATATAAGGAGCTGTGATATGTTTCTTAACAATGTTTAAGACTCTCTTTATTCTGTCAAGTTTATTTATTTTCCAAATAATTTATTAGTTTGACTTCTCTAAATATCCTTTGTTCAAATTATAATGTGAAAGAAGAACACAATAAGATCTGCTAATTTGTGTGATTCGGGTCTCAGGTTGGTTTGCTTTTGGCCTCCTTAATCTTTGGAGGACCTGGTACTATATATTACCTAAAAGTTCCTAGGTGACACTAGAGTTCTGTTTTCATTAAGCTACTTAGCAATGATCTCACCTCTATTTAGCTGCCTCAAAAGCTACAGAAAAGTAGGTGTACTGTAACCATATATGATGGTGTTGATCCCATTTCTCTCCTGTAAAGCATTTTTGAAGACTTCAATATGCCATTATCTTCATTTCACAACATACAAATGTATATTCTCTTTCTTTTCATTCAAAAATCATCTATTTTCCTGCTGCTATTTGTACATGAGCTCATCTTTAGTTACTGCACTAGTGGCTCCTACTAACTTATTAGCGATATGGTTTTAGGTAGGCTATTTATGTAAACATAATTTCCCATCAGAAAAAGTTCCAAATAATTGCAGGGTCACTGTACAGATTAATAAATTTGATACCTTTGAAATAAAATATTGCCTGACACATAAATGTACATAGCTATGCTGTTATTGCAAGTGATTATCATGGGTTATTTTTCTTCCATTATACTAAGAAATTAAATCAGATAATACTTGTTTTCAAATAAAACTTAAAACTGCTACTATTTCAATTAGTCAACCACTCCAACAAAAGCAAGTAGGACATCTCTCCCAGGGACTGGCCTATGAAGCTTCCTATCTAGCCCATGTCAGCTACGGGGAAAACCAATGCTGTGTACTGACAGGCTGCAGCTGTATGCTCCACTACAGAGCACAGTCTATCGTGTTCATTCATCTGTCCAGAGAAAGCAACATGAGCTTGTTCAGAATGGAATCCAGTGTAAGGAGGACAATTAGAAGCCAAGGTAGGGTGATGGAAAATTAACACACAATTTGATGATTCTCTAGTGAACAAAGGCATTTAAATCAGAAACCAGAAATCATGTCCATACCATGTGTTTAATTTCCCAAGCATCCAAGCACTTAGATCACCAGTCAGCTTACTCTATCTTTGCAAATCCATATTCTAAAACATACAGCACTATTTGAATGCAATGAAAGGAATTCAATCATGAAATTTGGATTGAATTTTAAATAGCTTCATATGAAATCTATAGTCGAGTCCCTATCCAATTTGGTAGTTATTAGATTAGGTATATATTAGATTACAAATTTGTCACAATGATATTTCAATGTTAGTACTCTAGCTCAGCAGGCATGGCCAATCCACCACAAAGATCCCCTTTCCTTTAGGCAAAGTTAAATCTTCATAGCATGGAATATAAGCCACTATGTTGGCATCCGTGCAGCCTCTTTGGTCTTAGTGTTCAGCTCCTGTTGTTTCCCCTGTAGACACCTTATGTGGGATGTCTCTTTGTATGCTGTGAATATGTTTTATTACCATTGATTAATAAAGAAGCTGATTGGGCCACTAACCAGGCAGAATAGAGCCAGGTGGGAAATTCTAACAGAGATACAAGAAGAAAAGTACAGAATTAGAGAGATGCAAGCACCCAGTAGAGAAGCAAGATGTGAGGTAACATGCCATGTGCCTTGTGGTAAAATACAGAATAATGAAAATGAGGTAATTTAGTGATAAGAACTAGTAAACAATAATTCTGAGCTAATAGGCCAAATAGTTTGTAATTAATATTAAGCCTCAGAGTGGTTATTCCAGAACTGGCAAGTAGGAGAGAAACTTCCATTTACAGACACCTTGTGCTCCACTTCTAGAAACTCTTTTCTAAAACATGGTGGGATATTTGATTGTTTGTTTATATTGCCATTACCCACCCTATTCCCTCAGGGTGAATAAGCAACCCTTTTCCCCTTTTCCTTACTAATATTCAATTCATTTCTTAAATAAAATTTTTAAACATATTTCTTTTTTGGAAAAATTTGGAGATGCTACTGTTATTTACATTCTTGATTATTGGAATGTTAAAAATAACTCCTAAACCAACCCCACATCAGACAGAGGGCTGATCTCCAAAATATACAAATAACTCAAGAAATTGATCATCAAAAGAACAAATAATTAAAAAAATGGAGTACAGACATAAACAGAGAACTCTCAGTAGAGGAACTTAAAATGTCTGAAAGACACTTAGGAAAATGTTCAGCATCCTTAGCCAATAGAGAAATGCAAATCAAAACAACATTGGGATTTAATCTTACACCTGTAAGAATGGCCAAGATCAAAAACACTGATGACAACTTATGCCGGAGAGAGTGTGGGGTAAAGGGAACACTCCTGCTTTGCTGGTGGGAGTGTAAACTGGTGCAGCCCCTCTGGATGTCAGTGTGGCCATTTCTCAGAAAATTAGGAAACAACCTTCCTCAAGACCCAGCAATACCACTTTTGGGTATATACCCAAAGGATGCTCAATAGTACCACAAGGACATTTGCTCAAATATGTTTATAGCAGCATTGTTTGTCATAGCCAGGACCTGGAAACAACCTAAATGTCCCTTGATCAAAGAATGGATAAGGAAAATATAGTACATTTACACAATGGGGTACTACATAGCAAGAACAAAAAAATAACGACGTCTTAAAATTTTCAGGCAAATGAATATATCTAGAAAACATCATACTGAGTGATGTAACCCAGACCCAGAAATACAAATATCATATCTACTCATTCATAAGTGACTTTTATACATAAAACAAAGAAAACCAGCCTACAATTCACAATTCCAGAGAACCTAGACAATAATGAGGACCACAAGAGAGACATACATGGATCTAATCTACATGGGAAGTAGAAAAATACAAGATCTCCTGAGTAAATTGGGAGCATGGGGACCATGGGAGAAAGTTGAAGGTGGGGGAGAGGAATGGAGGGGAGCAGAGAAAAATGTATAGCTCAATAAAATCAATAAAAAAGAAAACATTGAAAAATAAATAAATGAATAAATAAATAACTTTAAAGAAAGAAAAGAAAAAAACTCCTCAAATACTCAGGACAAATAATGATATGCTTAAATTCCAGCTCTGCAGAGTGGGTATGTGAAGTTACAGAGTTAGTTCTATCTCTATGTTTAGTGATTTCCAAGGACCCAAACAAATAGAAGAAGAAAACACCCTTCTCATTTTACCTAGAAACTCTTCAGTTAACACCTTCTATTGCTTAGAATCTATAAGAAACTGAGACTGAATTTTAACTGGAGTGCCAAATTACTTGATTATAAGGAGTAATGGAATTCATTGTCATGTTTTTCCTACTCATGTCTTAGCAGATGTCATTCTTTCTCTAAAGTCATGAAAAACAAAATACACCCTGGCGAAGCTGCCTGCTGGCAAGTGGAATTGTGAGGAAAGGTTTCTGGCTAATTTCTGAATCTTTAGCTATATGATTTATATTAAAATAATCATCACCATAACCATTCAAATAGTCCGTGATCGAAAACCAAACTTCAAATAAAATGTATTTACTGGGGGACAGTAAGAGAAAAGCTGCAGGAGCTGGGAAGTGGCACAGCTCAAACAGTGTGGTCACTTCACAGTTCAAGTCTCCTAGAATATCAATTTCAACATGTCCCAATATATTAATTCCTAAAAGATAGGGGATGCTTTGTTTCTTTTATAACACATATATGACCTCTGAAGCATTTTGAAAAACCATTAATCTATATTTTTTTTGTAACTGTCTTCCCTTTCCTTTTGTGAAAGAACTGCTTTCCCTCCCATTTGTTCTGCTGCTGCAGTGATTCCCCTGGAGAACCACGTGTTTATCTTGACAGGTGGTAGTGGATTCCAGAGGCCTCTGTGGAATTCTTCTCAGTTGCACCGAGATACAGTAGAAAATATAATGCTGCAAAAGTAACAAACTTACCTTATTGTTTTCTAAATACAATAAGCCACAGAGTGGGTGGAATTAATTTGATAATGTCTTTCTAATGAACCTTTCATTAGACATATGTTGTGGTCTTCAATATCTAATAGAAGTACATATTAAAAACAAAGCATTACTTGATGATTCTCTGGATTCTGTCTCATGATTATCTCATACAATGTTCAATAAAATAGTTTAAGCTCAATTATTCGAGACATCTCATCACAGAGTTACAATACCCATTTCTAGATACAAATTCTTTAAAATCCTGACTAGATGAAATGAATTTCTTTTTCTGTTTGTCTTCAACAGTTAAAACAGAATTTGCTCTTTTGTTGGGTGTAGGGTGGTATTCTGAGTTTCTCAGACAACATCTCAGAAATCATTACCTGGTGACCTTGATCTTTATATCAGTTAGGGGGACTTGAACTCCTGACACTTTCACTGCCTCCACCTCCCCAGTGTTATGATTACTTACAGCCTTCTGCCACCGAACCGGGCTTATGGTACTCATCTTTAAAGGATGGAATAATAAAAGTGTTCTGTACAGTGTAAAAAATGTACTTGTTAATAAAATCTAGAGATAACTAATTGAGAATGTGTTATAATCCACTTTGCAGTGTTCTATGCTAAAAGTAATGTTAGCATCTAGCAGAGCAAACATTAGCTTAAATGGAGGTTGAACTGAATAGTTTGATGGCCAATGGAAGATCAATTAAAATAAGTGCAATCAACACCCTTTCATAGTAACGATATATTTTGATTTAAAATTTGTCAAAGACAAAATTCTAAACGTTACCTAGAAAAACCTGCTTTGCTGGGCGTTTGTGGCACATGCCTTTAATCCCAGCACTTGGGAGGCAGAGGCACACGGATCTTTATGAGTTCGAGGCCAGCCTGGTCTACAAGTGCTAGTTCCAGGACAGTCTCCAAACCCACAGAGAAACCCTGTCTCGAAAAACCAAAGAAAAAGAAAAAAAGAAAAATCTGTCTCTTTCAGAAAATCATCAGTTTTGGAGCATGGCCTGACCCTTTCTAGCTAATATTTAGCATAGCACAAAGAAGAGCTACAAATAAGACACATTCTCACAGCTCAACTCTGCCAAGGTCTTAATGTCTCATTTCAGTTTTCCTTGAAAATTCTCTCTTGCTTCTTTATAATTGCAGTTTTCCACGAGACCGAAAGATCCTGTCAGTCATGCATTTAACTATTATAATTTAAATTTACGTATTCAACTATTCTTCACCGCCACACTTTACAGAAAAAAGGAAACACAGAGACAAGGGAAGGTAGGTTCTTCTGCAGCAATAGCAGGCAAGATCAATATGAAAGCAATGGATCATGAAGAAAAGCAATTTCCTACTTGAGGGATTAGACACTACTCTCTTTTGTCCTGTTAGCTCAAAGTTTTAGTTTTTTTTTTTACAAGTAATACTGATTTTTTTTCAATTTACATAAGCATTCTCTAGGGAAACTTCAAAAAACCCCAAAAGCATATTTCTCAACCAATCAATGGAAGAGAAAAAAAAACTAAAATGAATAGCTAGCCTTCTTTATGTTGTCTTTTCAGACACCTTTATACAGCATGGGAAGACTAAACTGCTAGACAAGCTAACGATAATTAACTCAATAGGAGCCAATTTGCAATGATCCAGAAGGCTTTTTCCTTCTCTTTCTTCAGGAAAAATACAGGTAATTTTTATTTTGAAGTTGCATACATATGCTAACATCAGACATCTGAGAACTATGCAAATCTCTGCAAATGCTTGTTTTATCTCTGAGTGAAAACATTATTAACTGCTGCCCTCGGTCATCAATAAATTCATATTAGAGGAAATGTGTAGCAGAAAAGGGTACTCAACAGCACCATGTGAAAACCATCATCATTTTTAAGCACATTTCTATTCATGGAAGAGGTGAACGTCTCTTAAATAATAAAGGCAAAAAATAGTCACAGGTACAAAATATGGGGAAAGAAAATCAAGAGTTGGTTTCCACAATCCATTTTGTAACTTATTGCTTATGTGAGTCAAGTTTAAGCAACTTGTACATTTTCAGTGGTGAATTCTCTCATGTCATGTTCTTAAGAACAAAAAGCCTTCAGAGCTAAATCTAAATGTTGTGAAAAACCTAATTTATTTTATCATATACTTTCGTTTCTCTATTTTATCTGTCTACTGCCCTACCTTTCACACTATTGACTCATATCTATGTATCCAATGTATGATTAATGGATAAAGCTCTAGCAGGCATTTTGATAGTCTGTTTCCAATTGTCAAAATCCTGACACTTTTAAGTCAGTTTTCTACTCAACATCCTATAGAGATATTGAGGACCAGGCAACAACTATATTCACATAGCAGACATTTCCTGCTTTACAACCAAAATGCTATTTTCTAAATTGGGGGTGGGGAAAAGCTACTGCATAAGTCAGAAAACTGTTTCTAAAAATTAAAGGGAATAAGTCCCACAGTAGCCAAATTAAAAGACTGCAGACCAACAATCAAGCAGAATGGAATCCATCCATTGCAACAAAATGAACTTAAACAATCAAAACTGTTTAAGATATTGAAAACATTCAGGACAACTGAGAAAAATGGAATTTGTAAAGATGTTACTTTTACCCTGTGAAACGCCTTCAGTCCAATCTCATGTAATAATAACAGGTCACTTTGAATCCACCAGTTTTCTAGACTGGAGATAAAACAGCAGCAACAACAAATCAAGAGTTGATTTAATGACACATCAGAGATTGGACAGTGTGTTGAGATAACTGATGTCTTTTTTTTTCCCCTTAGTGGTAAGATTGGGAATGAGACCAAATGACTTACTAACTAGTATCTGCCTTAAAACATAACTTCAAAAAAAAGTGCTAGCCCACAGTCAATTTCAGGAGCAACCTTGCTGTTCTGTGCTTTCCTAGAGTGAGCTATCATCCAAGTAAAACTGATGTGACCCAGTAGATCTGATTTTGCATCCAACATCTAAAGTTCATTTTTCCTAGCAAAAAGGATCACTTTGTTGCAGAGTGTAGCAATGCACTCCTCTAAAAATGTTCACCTTCCCAATCTTTCTTTTACAGTGCTGCCTTTATGACCTAGTTCATGTTGAAGGGTTCATGTTGAAATGGGTCTGGTATGTTTTGTTTTTTCAGCCCTAAACCCTTGTAACACTTAGCAAAAATGTAGAGTTACTTCCTATGGACAACACCCATCTTGACATCATATCCTCAAACTGATACCGTTAAGATGGAGGAGCAAGAAGACAGGGGATTATCAATGTCTGATGTCTTCTGACAGGTTTTATTACAGCCCTGTGTCATCTATTTAAACTTCTTAAGAAAGCTTCAAAGCACGTGATCAGTTTAGTCACATGTCTCTGTGTTGGACTTTATGAGCTACATACACACTTGATGATTGTAATCAATTTCCTGGAAAGGCAGTTACTTACTTGGGTGAGTCAGCCCACCTGTGTTCGAGACACTCTAACAGAGGCATTTCTTTTCCTTTCAGAAAACAGGTAGCCTATGACATGTTCTTGGTCCCTTAAGAGCTACAAGCACTTTAGGAAAGGTAAGATAGTTTCCTTTGCTCAGAGACCATTAGGGACAATAATTGGTAAATAAAGCTGGCTAAGACTCTTGAAGAAGGTAAAAAAAAAAAACACTATGGACCCAAAGGGAAGAGCTTCTGTCTACCCTGACAACCCAAAACAATCAAACAAACAAATAGTAAGAGCATTCCGTTTACTGGAGATAAAAGTTAGAACTTGTAGGCTGGGCATACTGCTCAATGGTATAAACACTTATTCTGCAATTATGAAGACTTAAGTCCAAATCCCACCACCCTGTTCCCTGGTAAAAAAAAAAAATAAGGGCATGGTTTTAAGTCTTGTAACCCCAGCATTGTCGTGAAGAAGCAGGCAGATCAGGCAACTCCCTGCCTGGCCAAGTCAATGCAGCCCAGATGGCCACTTTCTGGTTTACTGTCTCAAAGTAATACAACAGAGACCAAAAGGAAAGCATTAGACAGGTGAAGTTCTTCTGAGCTTCGCAGGCACACACATGGATCTATGTACTCATACCTCAAGGGCATGCAACAGCACAAGACACACTACACACCACTTACACACAGAGTTAGAACACATTCATTATGTCCTCCTAACTTGGGGGTTTGGGATGACTGAGGCAGGACCGCTATTAATAAACACATATTTCCAGGTGTTATACACAGATATGACAAATGTAGAGTGAAGTGATTACTTATATTGTTCCATTATTAAATAAAACTCAGGAGTCAGAATTGGGATAAAAACCTGATTGATGAGAGAAGTAGTGGAGAAACACCAGTATTCTCTCTCATTCCTTCCTCTATCCAAAAGGGCCACTAATCTTTCTAAGTCCATCCCTAGTACTTCCAGTGTCTCTCTCTATGTACTGGGTATTCCAAAACCTCTATGGCTAATTCTGGTTCACTAGTAGCTAACTCTGCCCTGTGATTCAAGGTAAACTTTATTGGCAGTCTTGGGGGTATCAGACTGTGTTCAAAATATCCAACAACAGTAGAGTACCAGGCATTCATTCATAGGTTTTTTAATAAAAACTTCCAATCTTTTACTTATTTAACAAGTAAATAAGGAACGCCTACTCTGAAACAGGATTTGTAAGAGGCCTCCAACTTATGAGAAAGAAATGACGGGGGATTTAATTCTTGCTGAAGAAAGAAACGTCTGGGCTTACTTCTTACCCTGAACTGAGATAATCTAAATTTCTCTTGATGTCTATGAAGATGTCTTGATGTCTATGTTTGTGCACACCCCTTGACTTGTAGAATTTGACCTGCATATTCAATCTACCTGAAGCTAAAGGAAGATTTCTGTCCCAGCCAATCTACTGTTTTTCCTGAGAGTTGCAAAGCTGCCGTGTGTATATAACAGACATGCCTATTAACCAGGTATTTGTCACCTATTTGGTTAATGCTGTTGGTGACTTAAAAAAAAAGACAATGATCTAAAAGTTCTTTGCATTTAATATTCTGCCATCCTGCAAGGCTACTATTAACTTCCTTTCTACCCAAAGAGTCTCAGTTGCTCTTTTATTCTTGGGCACCACACCATCATTAAACACGTACAAGCAACAAGGTCTTGACTTGGACATCAAGAAAACCATTGTGGGCATAAGATCAATAGCTGTACTGTTTTCCCAAAGAATGTTTTTGTCACTGCTTCCTGTGGTCCTCAAAGCCCCAGACAAGCATGTAAAACTACACTTGCCCATTGTGTGTGTGTGTGTGTGTGTGTTGTCTGTTCAAATGAACTAGAAATATACCTGAGAAGGATCTAGAGGTCCCACATTGAAGTTAAGATCAACCAAATGATTGTAAAGCTAATAAAACACATTTCCTCTCACAGGGCATTGTCTTCATCATGCACTCATTTGCTTCATCGTGAACTCGGAACAGGAAAACAATTAACAAACACATTTGCAAAATCCTGCATGAAGGTTTGGTAAAATAAATAACTAGCACAGGATAAGAGAGACATAATACCAACATTGTCAGTGTGAAATATAACCACGGGATTTTTTACAAATGTAGTAACAGACAAGAGTTTCATGTAATGGCTTAGAAAGTATTTGTATGTATTGAATTCTAATGTCCAGCTCATGGATGGAATAACAATTCCCCCAAATGCTTACCTAACATATACAGAGGTGTGGTTTGAGATGCTTAGCATTTAATTGTAAAAGATACATTAATGAACAGGCTGGGGAACAGATAGTCTCAAGAGACGTGGTATGGAGTAATGGAGAGAAAAGAAACATTGCAGGTAGTCTCAAGAGACGTGGTATGGAGTAATGGAGAGAAAAGAAACATTGCAGGTATCTTCAAATACTTCAAGGGTTTCCATATAAAACTAGACTTGTTCTTTATTTGCCTTGTAACTATAGGAAAGGGTCATTTAGTGGAAATGGATTAATAAAGTAGCAGATATGGTACACAAAAACCTGGGGAGGTATTAGAAACGGAAGGAGCAGGGATTTTGAACAAAACTACATCTCAAAGGAAAATCCTGATTCTTTACCTGATTTATTACCCTATCTGGATCTTTCTCTCTATATTTCTTTGGAGAAAGAATAGATAATAAGATATAATAAGACAGCTTAAATAGTCAATCAATAAAACTAAAAGATGACTAGCATATGAGTAGACATGAAGGAGTTCAATAGACCATCCTATAATATGCCTGAGTGGAGCCTGGAGAGCCTAGAATTCATCCTTTATAATCTTCTTAGAAGCTATGCAAATAATAATAATAATAGTTCTAACCATATACATTTCTTTCTTATTTTTATCCATGTGTCTTTATACCTAGGGAAATGCACTCAATGTTCTGCAAGGAAGATGTGGGTTGGGGTATTAAAAGATACCTAAGAAAGAAAAAGACAAGGTTAATATCCCAAAATAAAATCAGTAGCCAGAAATTTGGAAAAACTAACTACAAATAAGATAACACAAAGGAAAAGAAGAAATCCCAACAGAGAATAGACTGCAGTGGCTCTCAACCACTAAGCAATTTGTGGTCCCCTTAGGGATCGCATATCAGATATCCTACATACCGATGTTCACATTACTATTCATAAAAACAACAAAATTAAAGTTATGAAGTAGCAATGCAATAATTCTGTGGTTGGGCGTCATCACCATGTGGAACTGTATTAAAACGTTGCAGTATTAGGAAGGTTGAGAACCACAACAACAGAGGAAAGCAAAACTGCACTGATCCTATGAGGGGATGACTGCCAAAGTAATCCCAGCAACTGTGAAACCCAGGAAGAACACAGAAAAGACATAAATAAGTAATGCCATTGACTCATTAATACAGTGAATGCTGGGCATGGCCTCTGTGTTTTTCCCTGTGTGCTACTGTAATCACTCAATACTGCCCATGCTTTTGGCATCTGTATACGTGCAGTCCAGCCAACCATAAGTATGCATTTTAGCACTCAAATCAGACTTGAATTATTTACCTCATATGTCAAATCACATGGATTGTTCTTGTAAGAAAAGAAGCAATCCTGCAATTCCAAATACACAGAACCAAACACTGCAGCTGCCATGGTGTCACTGTCTTCTACAGGAGGTTAGAATTGATGCCCAGCTCTCTTACACAGTCTCAGTGTCGAAAAGTAGCCATTTTCTGATGTCAGTTTGTTTTTTAATTTCTGAACATAATTTCCTCCCATAACATTCTCTGTGATGTCAAACACATAAACACATGCACATTGAAGCTAAAAGGCACACAAGCGTGCGCGCACGCACGCACGCACACACACACACACACACACACTTAATCCATCCCTTCCCTATGGTTTAGTCAATAGTACTGGTTATTCATAATCCAGGGTCAGGGGGTTAGCCAGTGGAGGAGTCGGAGCATGGCGACTAGGAAAAAGCTGGGGTGTGAACTAAGAATATTTGTACAGATAGAAGCCAAAGAGAAGATACCAAATGAACAGTGGTCATAGTCAATAAACGTGGCTCCCCATAAACAAAACAAAAACAAGAATAACTTACTTATTAAAAGTTCAGTTCCCATTTCTTTCATTAAGACTTCCTCATCCTCTCCACCACTTCTCTTATTTAATTTTAGGTCATCAGATTTTTTGTTTGTTTGTTTGTTTTATTTTGTTTTTTTTAATATTTTTAAAAGTTTACTTATTTATTATGTATACAGTGTGCTGTTTGCATTGCCTACAGGCCAAAAGAAGGCACCAGATCTCATTCTACATGGTTGTGAGACACCATGTGGTTGCCAAGAATTGAACTCAGGACCTCTACAAGAAGTGCTCTTATCCTCTGAGCTATCTCTCCAGCCCTAGGTTATCATTTTGATATGACTTTCACTCTCTTCTGTTGTATGTTCCATCTTTGGATGTACATATACTGAATCTCAGACTATCTTACATCCACATGAGGTGCATGCTTTGTGTTGGCCTGAGTCTCGAGGTCATAAGAAGATACTGCTTTTGGAAATGGGGCAGTGTGCCAGGCACTCATAGCACTCTTTTAAAAGCCTGGGTTTTACAGTTTCTGGAGTTGCTGGAAGATTAAATGTGCTCAGGAATCAGCATTCTTACAAGAGACTGGACGTTGAACAATATATGTTTGCTGAACTTCATGTGTGTATGTGGTTTGTCAAGGAGCAACTAAACATGGATGCCTGCTGCGGCTTTAAGGATAATGCTCTTTTTTTGGCATGGGTGTATGTATTTATGTGAAACAAAGAGGTGTTGATTTGCTTAAGTGTGTCCTCTCTGCCACTGAAGAGATGTGCATCCCTCTTTTTCTTCCTCCAATAGAACTCAAAGAAATCTGTTCCATGTCCACATGCACATGCATGTTTACATGTGTATAAACCTGGTAATAACTTCCATCAATTAAGATCGAAGTTAATGAGCTATAAAATGGATTTGTCCAGGCACCAATGCCTTTTCATTTTCTTCTATTACAAAGTGTGTTCCTCATTTTTCACTCATGTCTAACTCCCCCACAAACCTTCTGTGCTTTTGTTTTATTATTACAAATAGCCAAAAAATCAAAGACTGAGCTTAGTACTTTAGAAAACGTTCCACATGTATAAAACAACCAGAAATGGTTTTGAGTGACCTGCTGTTTAGGCTTCAATTTTTCAAATTTTGAAAAGAATTGTTAACTCAATTTTTATGTTACTAATGCCTATATACATATATGTATATATTTGAGAAGTTGAAAGAGCTCTTTGAAAATTGCCTACTATACATTATTATGAGTATCGTGTGGACCACAAGGTTAAGTGATTTATCCAGATTTGCAAAGTTAATTAAATTATATACCAAATTCCTTATCCTGGGACCTATGAAAGCTTAGGGAGAATCATGGACCTTCATAATCTTGTGATAACTGACTGTACATGTATACATTTTTATGGACAGTGGATCTATAATTTTCTCAAACTAACAAAATATTGCCCAACATAGTTGAAACAAATATAGCTATAACTCTAATGTATAAAATATTTATTATCATAAGTTATTCTAAACTATTGACAGCCACATAATAAAGTTTCCTTGACCAATGATTTTGATGGTACTGCAGATAACTAACAGTTTTCTACATCTCATTCTATTTTGATTCAGAACACTAGTCCTCAGAAAGTAATTATAGTGTTATACACTGTCTTTCCACATTTTCTCGCATTGATGAAACTGCTGCTCGCTGGAACGACAAGGTGTCTTTTGTACACTAGGGTATATTTTAAATATTGGAAGTCAGCTGGTATATTCTGAAAAACTTATGCTTCTCTGGTCATTAAAGCCAACATTCCTCAATATTCTGGTCACTTTTCTGAACTAAACATACTTAGATATAGAAGAGACACATATTAGTTTGCTAATAGTCTCTAAATACACACAACCAAAGACTCACATCCATGAGGAAATTTTAGTCCTCAAGACCACACTGGATGTTTTGATCACCATTTTCGAGAGAGCCCTGTACTGTGAAATACTATAGCACTCTGTGTTCTTCTTTGGGAATCCTTGGCAAGGGAAGATTAAAGAAAATAGTCAAAATATTTCTGTCTTATCTATGCTATCAAAATTACACAAAATTATTATGATCATTGTTTGTTTCTTAGATCCTCATATTCTCAATGCTCATTTTAAAACACTTGAAGGTAGATGAAGAAGAATTGCATTAGATTTGTTTCAAAATAACCCAGTTAGTGAGTAGATATAGGAAAGTTTTGGGTTATAGATAAAAACCTAATTGGATTGTAAAGTAGTTGTCAGACTCGGGTAATGTATTCATTTGGATTTTCTTAACTAACCTGCTCTCTTTAGATTTGTGTTGTGATAGTACGTTCTGTGACAGAAATTAAGTAACAATAATAGAGCACTTAAATCTCACACAGAACCCACAGTTGGAAGCGGAAGAGCTGGAAAGGCTTTTCCTTGTGGTCAAAACATTTGCAACTATGACAACAGTTTGTTAAAGATGCCGAGAAAATCACTCATGGAAATAATATTCCTTGCCAAAATGCTCACTTCAGTTGTTGGCCTCATGACCAAGGAGACAATAGGAAGATCATTCTATAACTAGGTAACTACTAATCATGTAGTATCCATTAGTGGAAACAAATTTTAGCAACCAATGTGCAATGTAAAATTCAAAATTATATTGTGTGCACATATGTATATATATATATATATATATATATATATATATATATATATATACACATACACACACTTGTATTCCGTATTTCAAGTTGTATCTTTAAATCCAAAGCTTATGAATTGAAAATCATTCGAGCTGGGGTGTCAACAAATGCAACAGGTTTCTGTGGAAGCTTTTGACTTTAAGAGGCTTCGCTTTTGACAGATTCCTTAGGTTATGGAAGGCACCCATCAGCAGTCTGTGGAAAAATGAAATGCTGCAAGTCTATTTTTATGCAGCTGGTATCAAATTACTAAACGGATCAAAAGAAATAATTTTTTTGAAGAGGTGGCTGTTGACAACAGTGCCCTAAAAATAAGTGCAAATCTGAGGATACAAAACCTTGTTTCTATCTCAGAGGAAGTAACTATAGATACACTGCCATATACACACTTGCACTCAAGATAGATTGCATGCCATTATAAACACTTTTTAATATCTTCCAGCTCAATGTCCCTGTTATTAAGAGGATAGTTTTATGCTACTTCTAAAGTAACTGACACAG
This sequence comes from Microtus pennsylvanicus, assembly GCF_037038515.1. Taxonomy (NCBI): domain Eukaryota; kingdom Metazoa; phylum Chordata; class Mammalia; order Rodentia; family Cricetidae; genus Microtus; species Microtus pennsylvanicus. Next base: position 109,471,399 of record NC_134586.1, on the reverse strand, counting down.
CTAGGAACAGTTGTTTCTACCGAGATTTGCTTATAGTGTTAAGAACAGAAACAATGACAACCATTTATCCAACAAAGCTCTTACTTTGAGCCAAATAACATCCAAAATATTTTCTAACATATTTTTATTTGATTTCATACTTAAATGTTATTTTAAGAACCAGGTATTGATGTCATCATTTTGTAGATAAAACAGCTGATTCTTGGAGTTTGAAGTGTAAGTTGGAAAGGGTACAGATAGGGTGCCTCACAGGTAAAGTTAGGTATTTGACTTTTAATAAAAATCTTTTTCTAAAGACATTTTTTTTAATTTTTAAATTATTTATCTGTGGAAACGGTATGTATGTTTGAATGCAGGTATTATCCAAGGTTAGAAGAGAGTGTCAGATCTCTTGGAACTGGAGTTCCAGGCAGAAATGAACCATAAGATGTGGTTGCTGGGAATGGAATTCAGGCCCTCTGCAAGAGCAGTGAACACACCATCTACTGAGCCAACATCTCAGCTTCTTAAATACAAGTCTCTTAATATCTAAGCTATATACTTTGCCTTTTGGTTTAGTAACATAACACCCAGTTCTAACATATAGAGAAAATGATAATGCACAGAAGTATCTTTTAAAATCTCATTGTATGTGACAGCGAACTTGACTAGCGGAATTTCAGTAAACTGAGATTCTAACAATGAAGAAAGCATATTGAAGACTCCAGAGCTCAAGTGGGAGGAAGTGCTAAAATGGCTAAATAATAGCATGATATTTAGCAATTTTTAAAATCATACTGTAGAGTCATAGAACAAAAATTCAGTAATGGTACTGTGGGAAACAAGACAAATGGTTGATCTAACAGTCCAAGTGATGATGTTTGTAATGTATTTTTAAGAGAAATCTTTCCTGGCTCCGAGTTGAAATCAAATGCAATCTCCTCATAGCCGTCATAAACAAATGCAACAATACTTCTTTGAAATACAGCTTATTTTGGTTGTAGTGAATAAAATATTCCCTCAATGAATCAGAACCCTCCTCTTTAATGCACCTGTCAGGTCACACACGGAGGATGCTGGCTTTAACATGCCTATTTTCAAAATCTTAGGAGAGGTACCAAATGATTAAAAAGAGCATATTTCAAAACCTAAACTAAGCAACATTGTTTTAGGAATTCTTAGGTTAAAGAAATATGAAACAAAAACAAAAATAAATTTTCTGACAGTAATATAATAGAAAAATTATACTATGTTATTTATTTTAGTAAAATATTTAAATGCATGAAACAGTATTGTTGAGGGGGTATGTAAAGAATATTGGACAAGATCATCATTTATGAATATTTGAGGAAAATATATATACAAATTTAAATTTGAGTTTTTTATTTTTAACATGAGCAGAGAGCCCTGATTCATATCTCTGCTTGTTTGAATGGTATATCTTTTCTCCCATGTCTTTTTGGTTTTGAGACTATAGCTTAATCACAATATTTCTCCTTTACATTTCTTCCTTCCAAACTTCACCTTACACCCCTGCCATCTCTCCTTCAAATTCATGCTCTCTTTCTTTTACTAATTATGATTTCTTGCATATATGTACATACATACATATATGTTCCTAAATATAGCCTGTTTAGTCTATATAATTCTGCCTCTATGTATGATCATTTGGCCTTGGACAGTCAATTTGTGTGCTCTTTCCAGGTGAAGGCTTCCTCTTCTGTTCCTAGCATTTCTCAGTGGCCTGGGAACTTGAACTCTTTAGAAGAATTAAAAAATGATATAAAGACCTAAAACAGTGCAAGAATGTTTCTTCCCGTGTAGGTATAAAAGGAGGAAAATAATGTACAATAAATTTTTTTTACTGGTTTGGATGGTTAGGAATTACTTGTCTTCCTTTGTGTTCTCACTAATTCTAAGTGGTTCCGCCAAAACTTGAAGCATATTGGGCTAGCACTGAAAAGGGAACCTTTAGCCGACATGAAGTGCAACTGAACCACTAAGGTGCTGTAGATGAGTGCATCAAATAATGGTGAAAATAAATCACTGGAATTTGATGTTGGGGTTTTAAAAATAACTTGTTATTGTTGATCGGGTGTGTGTCTGCTATTTTAGGATGAGGATATAGCTTATTTCACATTTGAGAAGCCCTGGGATAAATCCCTAGTACAACAAAAGCAAGCATGGTGTAATCCAAGTCTTTAATCTCAGCATCTAGAAGGAGACAAGAAGTTCAAGGTGAGCTTCCTCAGCTACATAATTTACACAGTTCAATGCTAGCATAGGATAGAGACCCCTTTTTAACAAAACAGCAAGGGGGCCTGGAGAGATGGCTCAGTGGTCACTTGTCTCTCCCACAGAGTCCCTAGGTTTGGTTCCCAGTGTCCACATAGTATCTTACAACTGTCTGTAACTCCAGCTCTAGAGGACCCAATACCCATTTCTAGGCATCCTATGCTCTTTCCTGGCCTCTGTGGTCACTGAGCATATCTGAGGTGCCCATACATACATGGGGGTACTCACACGAACAGATGAAATCAAATAAATTGTTTAAAGTCACAAATACACGTTTTTCTGTGGTTTGTTGTTCCTCAGGAAATTCTAAGTGGAAAAATTTGTTTGTAGAAATCAAACTACTTGGGAATGGTTAAAAGAATGAATACACTCACAAGGGAGACATCTAAAATCAACAGTAACCAGATAGGGACTAACCACGTCATTAGGTAGAATTCTGTTCCTTTAGGATGGGAAAGGCAAAACATAGCTTCCAATAAAGATGTTTGAGCTAACAACAACAAAGAAAAAAATTAAATATGAACAATACCTTATTACAAATTTTTTGATAGTTAAGGTTCTAGAACAATGAACTGATAATTTGTGTGACTCACAAAAAGCCATATGCTGTGGGAAGTCCAAGGACCGCCCACCGCCATCCAGGTTTAGTAAGGTGAGCATCCAAACTGCCTAGGCTCCCACAAAGCCAGTCCGTGCAGTAGGATCAAATACCCATTGCCATTGTTCTTGAGTTCTCAGTAGTCCTCATTGTCTGCTATGTTCAGCAAGTCCGGTTTTATCCCATGCTTTTTCAGACCCAGGCCAGCTGGCCTTGGTGAATTCCCGATAGAACATCCCCATTGTTTCAGTGTGTGGGTTCACCCCTCGCGGTCCTGAGTTCCTTGTTCATGCTCTCTCTCCTTCTGCTCCTGATTTGGACCTTGAGATTACTGTCCGGTGCTCCAATGTGGGTCTCTGTCTCTGTCTCCTTTCATCGTCTGATGAAGGTTACTATTCAGGAGGATGCCACAGGTCAGGGAACCCTGATTGCTCTTCGAGCTGATGAGGGAGAGGGACTTGATCAGGGGAAGGGGAGGGAAATGGGAGGCGGTGGCGGGGAGGAGGCAGAAATCCTTAATAAATAAATAAATTAAAAAAAACAAATAAAAAAGCCATATGCTTTTTTAAAACTGCAATGCTTATATTTATATGTAAAGTTAAGACAGGCATATCACCAAAGTATTGTGATGTGAACCCCCATTTTTCTAAAGTGACAGAATGAATTAAGGCAGACCTTCAACTGAGGTCTTAGTCCCACCCCAATCTTGCAAGCCCATGTTATGTTCTGCAGCTGATCTGTGTAATTTGCTGTCTCCACACATTTCATGAACTGAAACAAAAGTCACACATTTTTGAAAGGCAAATTTGTGAAGAAAAACGTGGCTGAATCTGAATATCTGTGTAGTTTCCAAACAAAGACAGTGGGAAGTGGGAAGGTAGACACTGCAGCCAGTTAGGTACTATCTGTCCACAGGAAACAGAAAAGTCAATAGCAATCAGAACAATTTGAGCTGTTCTAGTTCAGTGATAGATAGAATCCGTCATCCCTCTGATTATAGGCATCTGTTCAGAATGAAGGAATCTTGTCCTAACTGAACATAACTAAGGCTAGGCAACCTAGACACAAAGAGGGAATCATTCAACATGTTATTTGGTACATGGTAAGCTTGATTGGCCATGTAAAGATATTTCCTGGTAAACCTTCTAACTAAACCAACAGAGGTCCAATTTAGTAAACTTATTTGCCTACCTTTCTATTTTTCTTTCTTTCTTCCTTCTTCCCTCCCTTCCTTCTTCTTTCATTTCTTTTTTTTTTCTTTCTTACGCTGTGAATATGTTTTATTGCCATTGGTTAATAAAGAAGCTGCTTTCAACCAATGGCTTAACAGAATAAAGTCAGGCTAAAAAAGAAATACAGAGAGACTAGGTGGAGTCAGAGAGAAGCCATGTAGACACCACCAGAGACAGATGTGTTACAACTTTGCCAGTAGGCCACAACCTTGTGGTGATGCACAGATTAATGGAGATGGGTTAGTTTAGGATATGACAACTAGCTAGAAATATACTTAAGCTCTTGGCCAAGCAGTATTACAAATAATACAATTTCTCTGTGATTATTTTGAGTTAGGGTGGTAGGGAACTGATCTAGAGGCCTCTGCCAACACTTAATTCCTTTCTAGTGACTTGCACAGGCACATACATATACACACCTATGTATGTATGTACATATGTATATGCATAATAACTTTAAAAGAATTTTCTGTAAGTAACTGCTAGTATTCATTGATATGATTTAGGAAAATATAACAGTAAGAATATGCTGCCTATTCCTAATTTCAAAAATAAATTAGATTATTCTGACAAGTAATTACCAACTTGAAATTAATGAAAATAAAACCCCAAGTGATTACTGACCAATGCAAATACTAGATGACCAATAACCCAACTTCAATTTTATTTAGGTACTGGGCCGTGGTAGCACACGCCTTTAATTGCAGCACTCGGGAGGCAGAGGCAGGTGGATCTCTGTGAGTTCAAGGCCAGCCTGGTCTAAAAAGAAAGTTTCAGGACAGCCAGAGCTGTTACACCAAGAAACCCTGTCTCAAAAAACAAAACAATTTTATTTAGGTAAGGTAACCTTAATTTCACACCCTTCCAGGATTTTCCCTCACATAATTCTAAAATAAGTTGTGGAATAATTTGTTTAATGTAAATGTTCTCAGAGATATCAATAAACTTGTCATTGCTCATTGGTGCAGACCCAGCACTTAACAGAGTATCTGTCATGTAGAAGACAGGCAATAAACATTTCAGTGAAGGAATGGCTGTGTTGACTATAATGTGTTTAAAGTAGAGCAAGAAATGGGGAGGAGACAGAAGCCAAAAACTATAGAAAAGAAAGAAGACAAGAGCATAATTCAGAGGTGGGACACAGAAGAGAACACAGACACAACTGGATTGTCACAATGATATTCATATTGTTTGACCCTTTGTTTCAGACAAGGAGTAACCAGGCCAAATCCCTGAGCACTCCATATGCTTTGTGCCTCTCCTTGACCACCTGTTTGCCTCAGAAAGCCTGCACAGACTCTCTAGAGAGTAGATGGAAAATGAGCAGTAGAGCTACCAGGGAGGGATTTGAAGACTGAAACAGACAAATCTATTGTGTGCACGCCCACAGTCGAAGATTTTCCACCTCCTGGAGAGTCAGTCTAGCTTGCAGGTAGAGTATTGACTGCTAGGCAGAACTCCATGGCTATAAAACAGACCACTGAGCTAGGCAATAAAAGAGAGAGAGGGAGAGGAAATAAGAGGTCTAATGTCTTGTTTATGCCCCCTTTATGACTTCTTTGAGATGCTCTGCAGTCCCACAGCTGGCTCTAGTTCATATACTTTTCTGATTAAGGCAATACATAGCAAAGAAATCTAATATTAACGTGCAATTTAGAAAAAAATAAAAGGTATCTAGAAATCTAAGGAAATTTCCCGAACAGAGTACCTCAATAATAACAGAATATAATTTGTTTAAACCTTTTAGAAATAAATCATTTGTTATAAGTCCCTAAATCATGTATAACTTATTTAAAATACCTAACTCCATCATATTGTGTTTAGTGACACCATGTTTGTTTATAGCCTAACCCTTTGAGAAAAAGATTATATTCCCAGTGAATAGAAACAAGTTTCACTATAGCAATCCTAATTACAATTTATAAAATCCTTACATGAAAAATTCAAATGGCTAGTATCAAATCATAAGACATTACTTTAATACACAATTTACTCATGTGTATGTGTGTTTTTCTGTGTTGTGTTATGTGTACCAGATATATGCAGGAGTATCCACAGAGGCCAAAAGCAGGCATCAGATAACATGAGTTGGAGTTGTAGGCCATTGTCACCCAATGTGGCTGCTGGGAACTGAACCCAGGCCTTCTCCAAGCAAAGCAAGAGCTCTTAAGCATTTAGTGGTATTTCCAGCACCATGAAACATATACATAAAATGAAGCGTAAAGTTTGACTGATTAAATGGATCTAAAAATATAAGACATTGAAAAATGGTTTTCATTAAGAACTTAACCACTCTCTTTAATTTGAAAATTGGTTTTATGATTTTAATTTTAATATTGTGAAACTGAGAGATCCTACAAATTAACTGGTAGTCAAAATTTTCCTCAAGAATCTAAGCCTTTGCATTGTTAGGAAAGGGCTACAATGCATTTTTATTTCCTTTTTTTTTCACTAATGATATTACAGAACATTTCACGACCATCTCACATGTCAAAATGGTCCTATAGTTTGGGGTCAACAGCTACAAATAAGCAGTTGTTTGGGAAATGGCTTGACATTAGTGGCTCAAATCTTTAGATTTATGTTGCTAATAATACCACAGTGTTTAAGGGAAGGAATTTGGAAGACAAAGATAGTTATAATTTGGATCCAGCCATTTATTATAAGACTGATACTGTTTTCTCATCCATAAAGTACCAGTCCCTAGGGATTGTGTGAGGACTGAATAATGTGCCTTGAGCAAGAAGCCCAGTACATAATGTGTACTCAACAGACGGGAGCAATTTATCACTATCAAAATGATTGTTAGTATTAATAATAAAAGCTACCCATTAAAGAGGAATAATGTTACCATCACAAGGCTTGCTGTGTATTCCAGTTCTAAGAAAGACTATTTTGTACCTCTCTCTTTTCTGGATTTCTACTTTTGACATACTACTGTGACTGATACATAGATTTGTTGTAAGCCCAATATGCATAACTTATTACAATAGTGTTCTAAAGACTATAGCCAGAATCAATCCCTCTCTTATGCTGACCACCATCAGACTTTGTACTTGCTGCCTCACGGCAATAATATTATATATTGTGGTGAATTATTTATATCTTACTTGACTCCCTAGATGCTATGCTTTCATGGATAAATCTTAGTTTGTATTCTTACCAGCTAGCATGCTACTGATACATAATACATGTTTTCTCAGGGTTGAATGAAGATGCCTAACATCAAAATATTCATTTTGAAAAGACAATATACATATTAAAATAATATACAGACCAAGATAAAGTTGCATGTATTTCCAAAAAAAAAAGAAAATTGGCACTACTATTATTAATTTACACATGATGTAATTTTCTATCATTGTGCCAGTATTCAGGCTTGTTTAATGTGGTGTGCATGAAGGGCTGGGTTTCAAGAGTGGGAAGAGAAGATGCTCAAAGGATGAATTATCACACAATAGCCAGGGGAAATAGTTTAATGGTTTAATCACTTACTGGACTTAGAATACTCCATTCTTGCTAGTTTTACAAAGAAATTCACAACTAGAAAATGGAATCTGGAGAGAAAGGTGACTGGAGCTTTAGGTTACAGGGAGGACTTAGAGTATTCAGAGTGGCATCCAACAGAACCATGACCTTCAGAAGATGTTTCTTTTAGCATAAGGTAAGGATGCCATAGTTAACCTACTGGTTGAACCAGCCACATTAACTTTATTCATTAACAGCAAATATACTCCAATATAAGTCACCTATCAAAGATCTCTCCATGGTGTAGATTTAACCTTATTTAAAAAAAAAATAGGGTTTCAGTCATGGAACTCTGTTGGTAGAGACTGCTCGTTCATTCCCAGCTGCCCACACATGTGAATAATCACACTGAAACTATATTAATTAAATCACAGCTTGGCCTATTAGCTCAGGCTTCTTATTAACTAACTCATGCATCTTAAATAAACGCATTCCTATTATTTTGTATTTTATCACAAGGTTCATGGTTTACTGGTAAGATTTTGGTGATTCTGTCTCCTTCTGCAGCTACATGGCATCTCTCTGACACCACCCTTTTTTCTCCTCTGTCTCTACCTGGAATTTCCTTCTTGCTCTATTTTGCACTGTCATGAACACAAGCAGTTTCTTTATTCATTAAGTAATAAAAGCAACACATATACAGAAGGACTTCCCACACGAGAACTCCCTACACAGACCAGGCTGGCCTCAAAGTCAGAGAGATTCATTAGCCTCTCTTTCCTGAGTACTGTTATCAAAGCTGTGTGCCACTATACATGGCCAGGTTTAGACATTTTAAGAACTAGATCCACAGATATGCCCCAAAGAAATAACGTGAGCCAGATGGTGATGGCATACACCTTTAACTCCAGCATTCAGGAGTCAGAGGCAGGCAGATCTCTGAGTTCAAGGCCAGCTTGGTCTACAGAGTAAGATCTAGGAAGGCCAGAGCTACAGAGTCTCAAAAAAATAAAAAGAAAGAAAGAAAGAAAGAAAGAAAGAAAGAAAGAAAGAAAGAAAGAAAGAAAGAAAGAAAGAAAAAAGAAAAGAAAAGAAAAGAAAAGTGATTTGAGGTGCAAGATCCTTTATATTCCAGAGAGGATTAGTATAGGTCAGGAAAAGAAGTTGTAAGTCTTCTGATCACCAGGATTGGGTCACTAATAGAAGCTAAAAAGGAGGTATTTCAAGGCCAGAATAACCATGGAGTGAAAACATGGTAGAGTTTATACTCCAAAGCAGCCAATAGTGGAAGCCAATTCTGTGCGCCTGTACTATCATGAAGGGGATTCATGTCCCCTGAGTCTGAGAAGAACTGGCCTGTTTCAGAGAAGCTTGGGCTTCTCAGAACCCTGTTCTGAGAATGACATGATAAACTGGGCACATGGCTAGGAATAGAGTACTTCCCTACCATAAGCAAAGCCTCACGCACTGTCCCTACCACAACATAAAGGGATTTGAGAGAGGAGAGAGAGAGAGTGAAACAAATGAAGATTTAAATGGCCAGGGGTGGCAGTGCATTCTTGTAAGGAAGTGGTTGGGAGGGCTCACTAAGATGGATTAGGAGTCTGAGAACCACTTAACATGCATTGCAAGGCTCAGTCCAGTCTGGACTACACAGTGTGATTCTATCTCAAAACCCAAACAAACCCAGGAGTTCCTGTAGCTCTCCCTACATTTCAGTGAGCATCAGCAGCCATCATCATTAGTATGCAATGCCACAACACAGCAGGATCTTGCTAGATTAATGGATTGTTACTCTGTACTTTTCCCATTGGATAAACACTTACTATGATTTTAATTTCCAAATAAAAACAAGTTTATTATGATATTAGGCCATCAGGCAAGGTATGACATCAAATTAGTATTGACAGTTTGGTTTTCAAAGTCCATTAAGAATACTGTAGATGATAAATTATCTCCAGGCCCATGGTGATATTAATGCTAGTGTACAACAAAAAAAAGTGAAGAGGCTTTCTTTCTTTAAAAGTATCAAGAAGCATGCCTGTCAACACAGTTGAATGGATAAAGCCACACTTACGATGCAAGAATAGAGATCTGAGTTCAATCCCTAGTACCAACAAAAAGAGCTGGCATGGCCACATATGCCTGTGGCCCCAGCACTGAGGGGCAGAGGCAGAAAGACCCCTAGAGGCTATCTGAGACAGTGTGCTTCTGGTTCAGTGAAAGACCCTGCTTGTTTCAAAGACATAAGGCACAGAGACAAAGAGGAGAACTCCAGTGTCCTCTGGCCTCCAAATGTACATGCATCCTCATACACAAATATGCACACACACACACACACACACACACACACACACACATATATATATATATATAATTTTTTCAAAAATTATCAGGAAATAAGGAGAAAACATTGTCCTGGGCACCATTGTTCTTTTATTTTCTGATGTTTATTAACAACATGCACCATGCCAGATCTGAAATAGCCTATCAAGTTTCACCTCCAGGAGTGACACTGTTCCTCTGTCAGGAGAGATTTACCATGAATGCCAACATGTGCTCAGGCAGCTTCTGTACCCCACGGGCAGACCACTTCTGCTGCAACTATGATGGGAAATGACCAAAAGGTCAGAGGACAGGTTCACTATGGAAGTCAGACGTTTATCTTTCCTCTGGTAAAAAGTCATGGATTTTTACCCATAATGTTACCAAGACAAGACTGCCCTAGAAGCCTTCCTTCCTGCTGCTTCACAAGCTTTCTCATGCTGCTTTCCTCATCACTTCTTTTCCCCCTCTTCAGGATCCTTCACTAATTTGCATTTCCTGGATTTTCCTTACAGCTGTCTCTTTGATGATATATTTCTTATCCATGACTAACTTAGTGGGTGGGAAGTGTTTATTTTCCCTTCAATATTATTTTGGTCAGAGTGAATTAGGCTGCTGAATATGAACAGATATTTGCTAAAACCTTTGAGCTCCAAATTAGGTCTTCTTCATCCACTACTGTCAGGATTTCCATACATTGGCCACGCCCCCGCACAACAATCCTGCTCAGAGACAGTACACTGACAGATAAAAGTGGGGCTGGAGAGATGGCTCAGCGGTTAAGAGCATTGCCTGCTTTTCCAAAGGTCTTTTTTTTAATTAATTAATTTATTTATTAAAGATTTCTGCCTCCTCCCCGCCACCTCCTCCCATTTCCCTCCCCCTCCCCCGATCAAGTCCCCCTCCCTCATTTATAGAAGAATGAAAATAGATCCATATCTATCATCTTCCAAAGGTCTTGAGTTCAATTCCCAGCAACCACATGGTGGCTCACAACCATCTGTAATGAGGTCTGGTGCCCTCTTCTGGCCAGCAGGCATACATGCAGACAGAATTTTGTATACATAATAAATAAATATTAAAAAAAAGAATAGAAGAGACAGCTAGGCAATAGTGGCTCATGCCTTTAATCTCAGCAGAGGCAGGCAGATCTCAGCTGAGTTTGAGGCCAGCTTGGTCTACTAAGCAAGTTCCAGCAGCCAGGGGCCAGGAAAACACAGAGAAACCCTGCCTTGAAACAAAACAAAAGAATGAAAGAAATAGCTCCTGTTGTTCACTAAAAATAATTCATCCTGTACATTGGACACAGGCTCTGCTCTGGTTCTTGCTTTACCTGCAAAATGAAGTCTGGAATAGAGTGAGCTCATTGAATTCTTTCAGCTCTAGCAATTTCTGGGGGTGTAATCGCAACTGATCACATATATGCCTGACACCCTTCCCTATCGCTGGGGAATGCACTGCCAGGGAGACTGGTGGAGAGCTGGCAGCTAATCTCCCATCCTTCTTCTTGTCTTGTACCTGCCTAGAAGGGATGACCTTTGTCCGATGCTGATTATGTGAAGAGAAGGGAGAAATAAATTTAGTCACCCAAACTCTACTACAGACAATGTGATAGGTCAGTGTTTCATGACCTCTTTAGCCTCAGAATATGGATTTCTGTAAGTGAGGCAAAGCATGGGAAGGAAAAAGTCAGTGCTTTCCTACCTACTGATCTGGAGTAAAAATGGGTTGGCTTAAAAACACATCTTCTCCTTAATATATTGCTCAGAGACCTGCTTCCTACTGAATTCTTCTGGGCTATGGATTCCCAAATGATGACAGAAACTCTCCAAATACACTGCAGTCCTAGAAATGCAATAGGGTCAGCTTGTCATGTAAACATTTCCTTCAACTTCATGACTTCTACACCCTCATTCTCTTTCCCAATCCTGTTCAGAATGTTACTTTTGGAGCTGTCTGTCACTTTGTCTGGCGACACTCTTTCTCCACCCACACACATGGCTTGTTCCCTTTGATCACCCAGGTCCGTCACAGCTGCTCCTTCACCCACTCAGCTCCTGGCAACTTCTGCATCAATGTCCCTTAAACTTGGAAGAGCCTTCTGATCAATATGTTTCAAGCTACTCTCTAACTTCTAAAAGAAATAAAATTCCTTAAGCTCCATTTGTATCAAGAGACCAATTTCAATGATCACTCCCTTAAATACTTTAAAATGGGCTATTATCTGGCTGTTCGGTATCCATGGATCTGTAAAGACCCATGTGTGAAAGGTTTAGTCTCAAAGTTGATTGAGCTCTTGGCAGGAACTTTAGAAGAACTTTCGAGGGGAGCAGGTATCTTAGACCAGTGGGTCTTACCCTTTCCGCTAAGTTGAAGACCTCAGCTGTGGGGTCATCCCTTTCCTAGACCATGTTTCCTTAACTGCAGCCTATTCTTCAACACTTGAGTAAAGTAACAATTGCATTCCATTGGCCAGTTTAGATCCTGTCCACAAAGTTAAGAGTTTGCTTCCATCCTACATTATTACATCTTTGTATGTCAGACCCCAATACATTAAATATTCTGGAGACTACCCCATAATTCATTCACTGAAATGACTTCCTTCACACAGTACTGTCAGACAGCATTTGAAAGCGGCAAATCCCAGAAGCCTTAGTGTGTTCTACATCCAGTTAGCAGAAGTCATATATATGCTACTGGGGAATATTGATGTAGGTGGCTTCCCCTGACCCCCGAATCAGCACTGTTAGAGGGCCAGCCAGGTGTGGCAGTGTGCCACTTTGTGACTTCTTTTCTGAGTTGCACATTGTCACTACTTTGATTTCTGTCACAGCCAGTTCCCTTTCAGGAAAGTTTTCCTGTTTTTATTTCCCACTATTTAGGAGGGTTGCTCCCGCACCTCCATCACCCTTCCGTCTCACTTAGAATACCAATCAATATCATCATGCATCTCCCACATAGTTTCCTCATTTTATCAATGGCTTTCATACAAAATAATGAAGACCTGATACTTAGATTTATAAATATGATGTCAAGATAAAAAGTTAACCTTAATAGAATTTAATTTTAGAAATTCCATGACAAAAATATTATTAAATATCTATAATCTATAATCTGTGGACCAAATGTGGATCACTACAAATGAGAGTACACAAATGCCTCTATGTGTATTACTTCTGTACTTTATAATTAAAATTTAGTCATGGTGTAGTGCTTTGATAGGAGAAGTACATTTTTTAAAGTCCCTTATTAAAATTAATTTTTCCAAAACATTAAAGCTGCTAACTACTCCAAACTGGTCATTGCTAGCAAAATAATATTTTAAAGAGAAAGATTAAATTTTTTCTGAACTTAAGATTTAATGATCAAATCTACAGACAAAAAATATTGAAATTTTTATTTAGTAGTAGCATACTTGCAAAAAGAATTACACTATTTTAATTTATGGTTATCTCAACAAAAGCCAATCATGAGCTTTAGCAACCAAAAAGGTTAGTTTATTAAGTGGTTATTTGCGCTAAATTGACTCTTCCAGCAGAGGCAATTGGGATATTCTCCTTCTCAGTGCACGGAGGATGGATGATCACTATCCAGAGTAAGACTATGCATTAATAAGATTAGCATAAACAAGTATGACCAACTATTGGAGAATTTTAAATTAGGGATGACAGCAGAAGGTGAGGGTGATAAGAATAGTTCAGCTATTTCTGACTCCAACTTGCTATGGAAACAGGAACAACAGTTGTTTCCTGTGGATACCCATTTTGCAGTGAGCTAGGGGAATCAGTGTACCAGGGAGAATCCTGGAATCAAGAGGTAGCTATGGGTCAAGAACTTGGCTTCCAGGTGAACTCCAGCTTTTTCATCTATTTCCATTTAATGCTAAGCCACCAGGGACTGGGCAGAGTTGGGTGTTTTAAATACGTACCTATTTCTATACCCCTCACAACATTATATTATAGCTATCATCTTTCACTTGTAGTTAGCAAAATCGAGGCTTAGTGATTCACTAGCTATTACCTAAAGCTTTTTTTTTAGTTGATCAATTACATCTACTTCAAATTATGAATCAAGACAAATAGTTCTGGATTTGTTCCATGGTCCCTACAGTTTTCATGTATTACCTCTATTATCCATGAATCTATAGATTATCCAATTATTAATGAAACAAGATATTTTACATAAGGAATATGAAAAAGACAGTGCAAGGATGAAGAAATAGTTCCTTAGTCAGAATTAATACCTTCTGCAAGGCATTTTTCAAATGTTTTTTAAAGCCCTTTTGTGACTTCAGTCAATGTTGAGGGAAAGTAACTTGGCAATAAAACAATCTTGTTTGAAAGAGAAAAATCTATTTCTAATTCATTGTTAACACTTGAATGTTTTCCCTTCTTCAAGGGACATTGTTCCTGGTGTGCTCAGGGGCCAACCACTGAGCAGAAAGGTGAACAGATACAATAGTGGTCAGGTTCACATGTCTCTTGAACAATATTAAGTACTGTATATATATACAGTACTTAATATTGTTCAATATATATATATATATATATATGTTTAACATTTGCATTTTCTATTTACTCAAACCTACATAAGAACTTCTGCCAAGAAAGGAGAAATGAATGCCAAGTTGAGTTCTAGTCAGTTAGTTATCTAAAGTCAAAAATGATAAGAACAGCATGAAGAAATAATTGACAGTTGAAGTCCATGGTCTTATTAAGTCTCTCTTCAGGGAGTCTGATTTTTTTTCTTAACAACATTAGAAAATGGTTCTGTTAAATTTTAAGATCTTTTTAAACATGTGATCACTTTGAAACAATGAGCACTGTCATGAACTTCCAGAAGCTTCTGAATTAAGAAATGAATACCATTTCTTCATAACATTTTATAAAACATTCACTACGGTTACCAAATATCAAATCCCTAGGGCCCTAAGTAATGTACCATGAGTCCTAAAAGCAAGAAGGACCTAAAGCTGATCACATAGTTAATCACATTAACTTTCTTAATTGATCTCATGGAAATTAAAACAAGAGTACATATGTTTCACCTGTTTTCAGATTTTTTTTCTTCCTTCCTTTAAGATAAAATACTATTGCTGCTTTAGGCATTTTAGAGATGAACCATCTATAATGGGGTGAACACAAATTGATTTGATTTGAATGGGGCCTCACGTTGTTATATGCTGCTAGCCTCCCTACAACCCTGCTAACAGTAGAATAGATCATGAAAACATAGTGCTGCTATTGTATTGGGCCCAATGATGGCTGCATATTCATAATAAAAAGATAAATGTGCCTGATTGTTGACAGAAGTTTCTGTCCCGTCTGGTCCCACAGCCTTTCAGTTCCAAAGAAACACACAGAGGCCTACATTAGTTACAACTGGTTGACCTATTAGCCCAGGCTTCTTATTAACTCTTATAACTTACATTAACCCATAATTCTTGTCTGTGTTAGCCACATGGCTCAGTACCTTTACCAGCAAGGCATTCTCATCTTGCTTCCTCTATGTCTGGGTGACAACTGCAGACTGAGTCTTCCTCTTCCCAGAGTTCTCCTATTCTTGTCACCCTCCCTGCCTATACTTCCTGCTTGGTTGCCTCAGCTGTTCTTTCTGCCTGGCTACTGGCCAAACAGTGTTTTATTAAATCAATACAAGTAACAAATCTTTCCAGGGTACAAGACCATTGTCCCACAGCACCTGATGCTTACAGTTACTCACACACTCTTATTTCTTGGATATCACAGCAAAAAAAAAAAAATCTCCTTGGAGCCTAAAAACCTAGTAATAAACTTCTCAACCTCCAGAAATGTGAGACAAGGGTCTCCTCTTTATTAATTACCCTTATTAATTACCCAGAATTCATTGTCATAGTATGACAACATAATACTGACTAAGAAATTCTTTTTAATCAGATCTCACATAACACAGCAAGGTTAAAGAAAGACTTTTGAGTAAGAAAACTGTACCCAAGTTGTCACTTCAATTATTTAAAATGGACATTAATGTATCTATACTTATATATTAAGTAAAATGCATGTATATTTGTAATTGTAGTTGCTGTCAAACGTGACTCTGCTTTTGATCATGATACAGAGATTCCTACTTCCTGGGAGATCTTCTTCAGTTCTATCGACATAAGAGCCTGGTGCACATGGACTGGCTCTTGCACAGCGACTCAGCTTCTTCAGTTCTATCGACATAGGAGCCTGGTGCACATGGACTGGCTCTTGCACAGCGACTCAGCTTCTTCAGTTCTATCGACATAGGAGCCTGGTGCACATGGACTGGCTCTTGCACAGCGACTCAGCTTCTTCAGTTCTATCGACATAGGAGCCTGGTGCACATGGACTGGCTCTTGCACAGCGACTCAGCTTCTTCAGTTCTATCGACATAGGAGCCTGGTGCACATGGATTGGCTCTTGCACAGCGACTCAGCACGTTCAGTTCTATCGACATAAGAGCCTGGTGCACATGGACTGGCTCTTGCACAGCGACTCAGCTTCTTCAGTTCTATCGACATAAGAGCCTGGTGCACATGGACTGGCTCTTGCACAGCGACTCAGCTTCTTCAGTTCTATCGACATAGGAGCCTGGTGCACATGGACTGGCTCTTGCACAGCGACTCAGCTTCTTCAGTTCTATCGACATAGGAGCCTGGTGCACATGGACTGGCTCTTGCACAGCGACTCAGCACGTTCAGCCATGCTGTAATTCATCTTTATCACACAATATACAAACTGAGGTTCGTCTTTCTTGCCTCCTGTTACTGAAAATGTCTTTAAGAAATGCTCCCATCAGGGAGTTGGAAACAACTCTGAAATCTGGCTTCTAGCAGAAATGGATTCTCTAAGGAGAGAGTTGATGTGGAATTATAACTTATGTTCCTACTCCATCGTATTATATTGAAAAGTAGGGTGTTTGCTGAAACTGATCCTCACAGTCTAACAATGGCAGGGCATTTTTTTTTCTTATCATGGTTCAAAGACACCTTGCAGATATTGTTTTATTCTTCCATTTATGTGACAACCTTTTATTGGATATTTCCCCCCTTAATACAATTTCTTTGATAGATTTGATGATTAGATGATTACAACAGAAAATAACTCCAAAAACTGGTTGCTTCTTTTGAGATGTTTACAATCTGGTTATTTATGTGGTCAGCAAATTAACCAAAAGAAAACACATCTTGACAGCTTTAGGAATATGTCTATCAGCAGCACAGATGACCAAATAGACAAGGGAGGCATGCCACAAGTCCCTTATTTGGTATCACGAAGCCACATGGGGACTGATAGAAGGTTCGAGTGAAGCACCGTGATTCCCTGGCAATGTACAGATAGCCCCGGGAATTTGCATAAATGTACAAGCACTCAGTGTTCCTGCTTTTCAATAACTATAGTCATAAAATGTGGAAAATGATAGCATTTAGTCAGACAACAATCCTTACCCTCATCATTAGAGCAAATTGAAAAGTCCAGAGACAGAATTCACCAGAGTACTAATTATTTTTAATCCTAATCAATGAAAGTAGGTAAAGATAGCAATAAAATAGAAATGTGTTATGACCTACTGAGTAAATCTCTTGATCATATCTGAATATATGAATTTGTAACACGGATCTTGCCCCCACTTTCCCATTAGTTACTCCCATCTGGCTGCTGAAATATTGAATTCAGTAGAACCTTCTTAGAGGTTTTTTTTTTTTTTTGGCTTCCCCTACTTTGTGTAATTCAGAAATCAGTTGTCAATTTGCTGTCAATGCCCACCTTCCCTTCACTTTTCAGCTTGACTTCATTAAGCAGGTGCCTTTTGAATACCTTTGCCAATGTATCCGTGCACTCAAGGATACATACAGGAATGTAACAGTGCTCTGTGAATACTGTGCAAAGTAGATGTGGGAGTAGCTGCCACTCCAGGGCAGCTCCTCAGGCTGAAATTCGGGTTTAAATTCAGCACTGTGCACTGTACTTCTATGGTGTCCATTTCTTTTCTTGAAAAGGGCAAATTGACAAACAAAAATTTAAGGTGGTTACAAAAGCTTATCGTCAAAATTCTTTATATTGAGTCACTCAACTAGTGTTTTTCTTGACATTTTTTGTATCACATTACTTTTTAAGTGGATGTACTTTTGACAGAGGAAAAATAAACATACTTTTCATGGAGTAACTAGAAATCCCGCGTAAGTCAAGGGTTGAATTATTAAAAGGATCACAGGTAGAGAAATGTAAATTTTTTTAAGCCTGAGAATGCTGCTTTGTTTCAAACTTCATATCTCACACATCAATAGATTTTCAACACTTTCTGCACAGGAACCCAAAACTTAGCACACAAGCCATCTATCCTAGTATACTCCTGAATGGTCTCTGCAATAGGTATGCTTTCACACCAGAACAACTCTGGTATCTCTGGCCTCCTGTTACAGCCCACACTGCTGGGTTATCATCATAGAGTTGTTGGAGGTGAAGTAGGACAGGTAAATACTTAGAGAAGTTGATTTAGATGTCTTAAGGAGGCCAAGTTCTCTGAGAGAAAAGAGGCAAAAGAATTAAGAGGATAAAAGAAAGTGATGGAATCAAGTACTTCAAAAGGAAAGTGGCTCCTTGTGTCGCCGACTGAATATGATGACCATGTGGGAACAGAGAGCAGCCTAGAGAGCACTAGTCTATTGGCAGCTTGGTTGTAACTAGTCCAAATTATACTACTTTAAAAATAATTCACTTTATTATGGTAAAGAATACTTCTGATTCAAATGTTATTTTTTTTAAAAAAAACAATAGCTGTACCCTGTTTAAATGTCCTCTGTAAGTTCTCTTATTTATTTTTAAAAACCTAATACACAGTATTAAAGATTTAGGAACATCAGGACAATGTTGGCTTTTATTACAATGGAGGTTTCTGGCAAAGGCACCAATTGCATTTTATTTAAATTCCCATGTACTAATAAGGCAGGCTGACTTTTAGCAAATGGATCAATGCGTATTAATCTCCCATCTGAGACTCACTTTTGGTTACTAAGCTTCTAATTTACAGAGAAGAATGAGAATGAAAATGATCAGGCAGCCACACATAGCTGAGAGAGGAACACAAAACAACTGAAAATACTTTTCCTCGACTATGTTTTTTTTTCTGTTTGCAAGTCATTTCTCTATAAGAATATATATATATATATACATATATATATAGTTCTATATACATTATATGTATAGAGAGAGGGGGGAGCACCTCATTTAATAACATATTTTTCTGATGATAAAATAATCTTATGAGCAATTGACTTCACTTGTAAATATCTCTGTAGATTAATTTTTGCTGCTACCTAATGAGGCAAATTATGAAGCTTACTTATCAATTTATCAAAGCTGCCATGTATGATAATCATTGAGGTGTCTCTTTCCTGAGTTATCATCTGTTTGTCTAATAAAGCCAAATATGCAATTCTCACATGACTAAGTCATAAGGTTTGCAGAATAACTACTGATACAATGTAAGAACAAAGTCTTTATAATTAGACTATATCTTTCAAATACATGAAAAGTGAATTCAAGCCAGAAACCTTTTCGGATGAACTGTTTATGTGCTTGTATTCCAGGCTCTGTAATTCCTATTTACCTTCCTGGTCATCACCCTGCTAAACAAAGGGTTGAGTGAGTTTTAGATTACTAACAAAACACTTCCGCAGGCTGTGTCTCATTGAACTTAGGTATTTGTTCTTTGTTTTTTTTCTCTAGAAAATTACCAGATGATGGAAAGGAATGGAAATGGTAATGCATCTAATTAATGAGAAGGTGATATAGGTTACAATAGGAAAAGAAAACCAATTTTTAAAATAGTTCTCTAAATATCACACATTAAGACTATTATATTTGTGAGATATATTCCCAGAGGAGTAGGAGTTGTGTTTATATCATTAATGTTTGGAGCCTGATACATATATAATCTATACACTAATAAGTTTAGGAAAACAACCAGGAAATAGCAAGGACAAATTTCAGGTGGAAAACCCTGAACAACATCAGATTGCAAGCTGGGTAGGCAGTCAGAAAAAAGGAGTGCATTAAGAATCAGAAAGAACAGAATTTAAATTCAATAGATTTTACTTTAAATTTCCAGGTAGTTAAACTTTGAACCAAATGGAGCAAGAGAGATGGATAAGCATACTTGCTGCTCCTGCATGAAACCTGGGTTCTGATCCAAACACCTACATGACATTTTACAGGCATCTATGCTCCAGTTCCAGGGGATGTGCTGCACTCTTCTGGCTTCCCTGGGCACCAGGCACAAACTTGGTACACAGACACAAAAGTATGCAAAACACCCATTCACATAAAATAATTAAAAAAAAAGTCTGACCACATGACAACATCTATGGGATAGAAGAGAATGAGAGAATGCTAATAAATAAAACGTAGGCACAAATAAAACATTGGCAACAAATAAGTCCAGAGTTCTTTCTCAACAAGCGACATCTCAAGAGGCACCATTACTTTTGGACAGAATCACCATCATTAACTTGTGCCAAAGTAAATGCAGACTGGATGACTTTTCCACTTGGAAAATGTTGTTTCTTTTGTCTCTAAAATTTGAACATTTGTTTTTTACATAATAATGCCATGGGTTTTCAGAGTTGAGAGACCTCTCTGGACATGGTGCCACTCAGATAAGGATGCCTGGCCTTGGAGGTCATTTATCTTTTCCTGGAATGTGAGCATGGTGGAGCTTTAAGTGAAATATCCATGAAATATTCCAGGGAGAAAGAAGAGAAGTTACTGTGCTGGTTTCAGAAAAGGAAAAAGCAAGGATTTGTTCATTGAAGGGGGTAAAAATACCCTGGATGTTGAGAACATGTAGGGAATTTATGGGAAATGAGGGGTGGGAAACATTAAGCCATTTCAAAGTTTTCCCTTTTTTCCCTCTTTGGCTTTGGTGACAATGTGGCATACACAGTGTAACAGAGTTTGCCTTGATTGCAGAAACTAGAAATTTCATTATCTTTCTAATTCTTTTACTTCATCTCCTTTTTTTGGCAGGGGGAGGTCTTTTCAAAAGTTTTTTTTTTATTTTTATCATATGCATGTCTGTGAGTCTGTTTAATGTGTATGTACATATGTGTACCAGTGCTGGAGGACAGAAGAGGGTGTCGGTTATCCTAGAAACATAGATATCGGTAGTGTGAGCCACTCAAGATGAGTGTTGGGACATTGAAATCCAAACCTCTACAAAAGCATCAAGTACTCTTATTCAGTGTGCTATCTCTTCAATTCTTGAGATAAGATCTTATTTATCTTGCTGTTCTCAAATTTGTGGCCAAGGATGACCTTGAACTTATGCTCTACCTGTTTCCAAACTCTCAAGTGCTAAGAATACAGGTGTATTTGTTATGTTCAGTTGTATGTGGTCCAGAGGATCAAACTCGGGGCTTCCCGTATGCTAGACAAACACTCTACAGACTGAGTTAAAGTTAAATCCCAAGCCATTTTCCATAGTAATTTGTTTCATTACATTTTCTGTGTGTTTAGATGGAGGTGTTCTTTAGTAAGAGTAAACAGATGTGGAAAATAGACTTCCTTCCTTCCTTCCTTCCTTCCTTCCTTCCTTCCTTCCTTCCTTCCTTCCTTCCTTTCTTTCTTTCATGTAATAAATATAATAAGATGACACAAAAACTAACACACCAAGGCAAACAAACAGAAGGAAAGAGCCCGAGAACAGACACGGGAATCAGAGAACCACTCGCTTGCACGCTCAGGAATCCCACACAACTACTAAGCTAGAAGCCATATTATCTATGCAGAGAGCATGGTACAGACACATTGGGACCTTGTGCATGTTGCCTCAGTCTCTGAGTTCATATGAACCTTGATCATGCTGATTTAGAGGCCTTGTTTGCTCGTGTCCTCCACTCCCTCTGGTTCTTACACTTTTTCTCCCTCCTATTCTGCAGGGTTTCCTGAGCTTTGAGGGAAGAGATTTGATGGAGACATGGATGTTAACTGCTAAGTCAGTGATAACCAAGTGAAAATCCAAAGACACACAGAGGTTATGGGTGGAGTAAGGGACTAGCGAGACTGGTACATCTAGTTAGGAAAGGAAAGTGGAATAGATAGTTATGAATGGATGTGGGGGGGTAGGGTGGGGATGGAACAAGAGGATCATTTGGGATAGGAAAGAGAAGAGGGGGTGAAGGAGGGAATATGGAGATAGATGGGTAATATTAAGAGAAATTTGAGGAGCAGTATGGATGCCTAATAAACTAGAAATTTTCTAAAAATATATAAATATATAAAGGCAATCAAACTGAAATTGCTAAATAACAGGGGAGAGAGAGCCCTAAGTAGATATCTCTTGACACTGAATGGAGATTCCAATATTGGGATTATATCTAACTAAGCTCAAGGCAAAAGAGGTCACATTATACTCTCCAAACTACCCAAGTTGTTGCTAAGACTAAAGATAGGTTGCTCCCACAAACTGACAACAGGCTCCATTGCTGAAAACAACACCCACACAACTCATTAAACATGGAGAAGTCAAGCTGGTGCCTTATAGAGCCTTCACCCCTGCTTTCCAGTGTCTTTGGTACAAGAAGGTATTGTGGATGCTCTCACAAGAGAAATGTAAACACCAGCTCAGTCACAAAGCCTTGGATGGACACTGGTCCTGAACACAACAAGCTAGTGCAGTGGCCGCCCAAATACCTTTCACTGTCTGGTTTGATAGAAGGACCACTCCATGTGATGGAGCCCACACCTAACAATGCTTTGGTGACCAAGATTCCAAGATTTTAAGACTAGGTAGCTCCAGGGACCTGGAGTGAAACCAAATACAACCGTTCTTAAAAAAAAAAAAAAGAAAAAGCCTTACAAAACAGCCTTTATCTCTCATTTGTCATAACGTTAGGGAATCAGGACACTTTTCTGTTCATATGCTGCAACATTTCCCAAGAGAAGAAAACGAGGGCAAGGATGGTGCTCAACACATCAAAGGCCTCAATAAACCCACGGAATTTCCAAAGGTGGCTTTTCAAGACAACAGCCATTTACTACCATTTCCCAGGTTGCTTACACGATCACTGCTTTTCTCTCTCTATAAATAAAGCCTTGACACATAGGTTATATTTTGGTTGGGGACACTTTATTTCCAAAGCTTTCAGGATGTCACGTCAATGCTATTTCTCTGGCTCAGTAAGTCATTAATTCTCAGATTCCTTTGCTAGATTATATTGTTTTTTGTGACCTCCAAACAAAAGAATACTCAGTTTTTCCTCCAGTTGAACTCCTTTTCAAGTAATTTCACATGATACTCCCGCTTCCATCAAACTATACGGCATGATGCTTCCTCCACCTGCAACTGTCCCCTCAAAGTCCTAACTCATTTTCCTGTTCAAGTAACTTCTCCACTTGGATGCCTACTAGACAAGAAACCAAATTTTAGACTTCATATATCAGAACCATGCCTGATAGTAAGTGCAAAACAAAACAAAACAAAAAAGACAAACATAACCCACCTACTTTCAAACTCTTAAAAAAAACAAGTGAGAAAAGATTTTGGGTTTCCATTCTTAATCAGGCCTTCTCGAGAGACACCATCATCCGAAGAGTCCTCCTTCTTGTGCTCTCTGCTTCCTGACTTTTACTTTCTAGTTTCTTGGTTTCTCTCGGTTTCTGAACTAATGCCTTCTTTGCAAGCAAACTTCTACAATGATTCTTCTGCTGCCTCCTCTTACTTTATAGTACTTTGTGTCCCATGTCCAACCTATACTTTCTTCATCAATATTATATTATGGCCACATCATATGCATTAATTGGTTGTCTAACAGAAGTTGAATGAAGGAAATACACCCTGAGCAATCCATTGCTAACTATTTCCTCTATGCACAGAAATCTTACAGCATGTCTGTACAAACTAAGACAGCTATGATGTCACTAAACTCTATATTGGGACCACCAGTATAGGTTAGTCTCTGGCTTTATTTTACTCACACATCCATATAATCTGGCAAATATTCGAGTTGGCAACAATAGGTGACTGCTGAATGAGTGAATAGCAGAAGACTTGTGAATGGGATATTATCATAATGAGTTTTCTAATTCTTAACATTAGATGAAGAAGAGCTAAAATATGCTATCTAACTGCTGAAACAAAACCAATTTCTGAAGTGTGATGTGATATACTCCTCTAGATTTAGAAAAGAATGTAGGAAAGAATTGTTTTCCCTGTAAACATTGGACAATATTTATTCTTATATGAGAATAGTCCCTAATACATACATTAACTCTGGGAAAACTCAAAACAAGTGTGTTGTATGTTTTGCATCTTAATAAAGCATAACTACATAGACTTCAATTGAATACACAGCTACCACCTTAGGGAACTGTGTTGAGATCCATAAAAGATAACAATAACAGATAACAAAATTAATGATCATACAGAACTTTAATTTATAAGAGGCGCATAGATAATCCTTTTATATACTATCTAAATTCCTTGTGGATAGACAATTCAACCGCAGAACTGCACCTACTTTAGAGACAGGAAATCTGAGGTGAGTTAGTAACTTGCTCCATGGTTGACAGTGACAGCTGTTATAGGGCTAGGTGGGAAACTAGGGGTTTATACTGGTGCGGTTCACCAGAGCTAGCACATTAGCCAGCACTGCTTGCAGTGTGTAAGTCTCTACTCCAGCCTCAGGGAAGATCAGCGCAGAAACCCACTCACCGATGTCTAAAATGCCCTTGGAGAAGATCATTAAAGGTACCAAATTGCTAAAATTTGCTTTTCATAAACTAAAACTAGCACTTTATAGAGATCACCGAGAACTGGGATTCAGCAGCCTAATGAGAAAGCTGGCTGCTACATAACGCCTGGGGGAGCCGCACACGGCATGCTGCGTGTGACATACGGGCTGTGTCCTATGCCAAGTTGCAGGCAGTGGGTTTACCAAAGCATCTCGGGTGCTGAGAGCAGTGGAAGCAGCTTCAATCTACGGTGACTCTCGCCTGAGAGATTCTGTTGTGTCAACTTCATTACTGTGCATTTAACTTGATAATTTATGTGATAGTGCATATTGCACTTGGAACTATTTGAGGCATAATTATATAAAGGGAAAATTTATGACAGTGATGTATAGCAGACAAATAGGAAATCACCTGTACTCCTGTTACAAAGTAATGTATACATACTGTATTTCAGAGCTTGTTTTTTATGTGTTGTATGGTTGTTAAATCAGTTTTTCTATTTTTTTTTTTGTTTTTATCCTTTTTTGATGGGCATAAAAAATTCTGCTTGTTATTACGATATCTGCAGTTGTATTTCTCTTAGGCATCCTCAGGTAATGTGCAAAAGAGACAACCCAAAGAACAGTGGCTCTGGGGCAGAGCTGCGACTATCATGTTACAGACGAGAACACTAAAGCATGAAGGCGTCAGTGGAGATTTCTCTCAGTTTTTCTGAAGCAGGCAATCGTGTATCCCTGACAAGTCTCTAATTTACATCAGTTTTAAGGCTACTTTTAGATTCCTGAATTTTTCTCTACCAAGGGCTGGGTCACAAGTATACTACCAAATCTGTCCCTCAGTGGACATTTCCTGACCAGGGTACCAGCTTCCATAGAACTGAGATTTTCAATGCTTTCTGACAAAGTGTTTTTCTAGAGAGTGCTCTCTCTACAGCTGCCCTTTGCTTGTCTTCAATTTACAAAATAAAAGGTGAGTGTAAAGGAAATGGTTGTGCTTAAACTTGTAGAAGTAAGTGAAATTTATTGTCTTTTAAGATTTATTTTACTGATGCTACTTATTGGCCCAACTCTATGTTCTTTTAGAGTAACAGTAAGATTTATGCATAAAATGTTCAGAAAATATCATCCTAATTTCAATCACTGAATTGGCCAACAAACACAATCCAATTAAAGAAGAAGAGCAAAAGCAAGCAAACAAAAAACTCTTCAGTGTTTTTAGAATACGATCATCACATACCGAAGGTAAGATTTTATAGTCAACAAGACAGTGTGAGGACACTCTGACTTAGTAAACATAGAAATGGAAGAATGCTCGAGGTTATCATCAGTTTAAGTTGCTTCACATAGAAGCAAGACTCAGTGACTATGTGTCAAGAGTTTCAAACATTTCTCAGATCCAGAAACTCTTGTTTTTTTTTTGTTGTTGTTAAATGGGCTTGGTTTATTGGCTGAGTTTCCTTCAATAACCCTCGGCACATGTAGTACCATTTCCCAAATCTGCATTACCTCAAGAATCCACTAAGGACATCCTTTTTATAGATTCAAACAACATCAAATTCCAAACATGTCTCACTGAGCTGGCTATTGTCTTAGATTCTTATTATTTCTCTTGAGGAAACACATTTGGTAAAGCAAACAAAGTATTTGAATGCAATATCACAAGCATTAGAATCTACTTAGATAAAATAGGAGGGAAAAACCAACAAGTAAGTAAGAAAATTAGGGGGTAGTAACTTATGAAAAACACTGGTGTCAATCCCACATGAAGTGGTCACATGACATCTACAACAAACAAATGTATATTTTCTGAAATACAAACACTTTGTCAGAATAGACTGAACTGAGGTGAGGTGAGGAGTTTCAGTCACTAATATGCAGATGTCATTTCTAAAGATCGATGTCTAAGGGGCATTTTCATATGCAGGGCTGTGACCACTGAGAAGGAAGTGTTTTACACTTAGACACACTGGTCCATGATCAGGTGACATTCTCATCCTATTATCACTTAGGGTCACATAGTCACTTAGCCTCCTCCACATTATTCAAGTTATCTGAAACACCAGGGACAAAATCACGTTGTCACGTGGAGAGGGACGCTCAGCAATCCACTTACTACATAAGTATTATGAGCTGGAGACATACTTAGTAGTCCACTGAGAGAAATGCACAGAAAGGGAGCTGTTAAAGCCTGAACAAATAACTAAGGCCAGAGACTAAACAAGGACACAAAGTCTTCATCAACAAAGCCACAAGGTCACCAGACCAGAGGACTTCTACGTGAAGGCAGCCGATGCTTCTCTTGCGCTAATGGAATGGAATATATTAACCATGTCAACAAAGACAAATACAGTAACTATCTAGATCTATGTAAACTCATTAAGACAGAAAATGCCCAAACGTTGAATGCTGAGACTTTAAAAAAAGAAAATCCTTCAGGCAAACAAAAAGATCATGTCTTGCCGGGCGGTGGTGGCTCACGCCTTTAATCCCAGCACTTGGGAGGCAGAGGCAGGTGGATCTCTGTGAGTTCGAGACCAGCCTGGTCTTACAGAGCAAGTTCCAGGATAGGCTCCAAAAACCACAGAGAAACCCTGTCTCGAAAAACCAAAAAAAAAAAAAAAAAAAAAACAAACAAACAAAAAAAGATCATGTCTTATCAAATAGGAAGCTCATAAGATTTTTAAGAAAGTGGGGTGTGAAAATATTAGAGAAATATGCAGACATCAGGCATTGTGTGTTGGTTTCAATGAAAATGCCCCCCCCCCCCCAGCCTCACAGCAAATGGCATTATTAGAAGGTGTGGCCTTGGAGGAAGCGTTTTCCATAGGTGATGGGATTTGAGGTGTCAGCAGCTCACATCTGGCCAGTGTGTCACTGTCACTTCCTGCTCTCTGCATGTCCAGATGTGGAACTGTCCAGCACCCTGTCTGCCTGCCACCTTCATGCTTCCCCCCATGATGATAATGGACTAAATTTCTGAACTGTAAGTCAGCCCCAGTTAAACGTTTTCTTATATAAATGTTGTCATAGTGTCCCTTCACGGAAATAGAAACCTTAAGACAAAGTGCATCTGCAATTGGTTCCTCAGACTGTGATCACATGTAACAGCCTTGGGGGAGTGCTCTGTCAGGCAGCCTTGTTGGGGCACACAGCCATGGAACAACCTCAGAGGAGAACTCTGCAGTAGCAAGTTCTCTGAGTTCTGCTAAGGATCCCTCTCTCTAACACTGAAATAAGATGGTCTTTCCCTGACTCTCAAAATAGCAAACTAACCAATTAATATCTCAAATTTAAATATTCTCCAATGGTTTTGTAAAGTCATTTGGCCTTTATTGTCCTCGTATAAGATACTGTCCCTACAGGAAGTGTAGGCTGAGTAAGACATCAAGATGAATATAAAACAAGCTACTTTTTGAGAAAAGCCAGACGCCCTCCCCCCGAATGCTCATGTACTGACAGAGTGCCAAGAAAGAAACCTTCACAACAGAAACGTGGCAGACTCAGAAGCTATGCAATTGTCTAGTAAGGGTTCTGCCCCTGTGGCCTCAGGCTTTGTGGACTTTCTCAGCTCAGCAGTCACCCCATTTTTAAGGAGTGCTTTCCCCATCTCTCTGTTTTTGTGACTAACATGTGTCTCTGGTGCAATTTTTCATCCTGAGACACAAGTGCCTGGTGCCCTGAAAATTCAGAACTCTGGACAGGCACTAAGCATGCCTTTTCTTTCCATTTTCTGTATCCCTTTTTTTGGATACTGGCCAAAGACTTAAAACATTCATTCTCTGATTACCTGTCCTCTCTTTCTCTGACATTCTGCTATTCCCTTTCTATTACACAGGCTGCAGCCTGACCTCCACTCTTGAGCATACTGGCATTCTAGAACCCTAACTCAGAAAGACCTGACTTTCTTTTCTTTCTTCTCTCTTCTACCTCCCTGCCCAGCAGCTGCTGAAATTTGTTTTGTGCTGCCATTTTTAAATTTATTTTCAATAAAATAGACCTGAAGCTTCTTTCCAAGTCCATTTTAAATTCTAATGTGAGTTAGAACGTGAGCCCAAAAGGGTCCCTCAGACCCCCCAGTATACACCCCAAGCACTTGCTAAGACTTTCAGGTTCCTTTCTAAAACTTTGATGTGTGTTTTGTGTGTATGTGTGCTGGGGTGGGGGTGGGGAAGTGCCTTGGGTTGGTGTCTGTCTGCGGAGGCCACAGGAAGACATTAGGACATCAATGTCCTGCTCTGTCACTCCCCACCTTATTCTGTATAGACACATTCTCTCACTGAACTTGGAGCGCATAGTCTTTTTTCTATGTTTATGGGGTTGTGTTTCATTTTGGTTTGGTTGTTGCTGTTCTTTGTTCTGCTGGAATAGCTGAACTAGAAATCAACCTTCTTTTTGCATGCACTTTGTATTTTATGTGGGTGCTATGATCCAGACTCAGGTCCTGATGAATTTGCATCAATTTCTCTTACTCAGTAACCCATTTCCCACATCTGTCAATGTCTTTTTCACACTAATTTTGGGAAGAGGGTTATAGTAATGAATTTTAGTTCAAAAAGAAAACAAGTAAATAGCATTTTAAGTTCTACATTTTTAGATGAAAAGACTTACTGATAGATTATTTTCAAAGTTCTTAATGCATTTACTTGTTAGCGTTTTCAGATGTGTCTTGCTTTGAAGTCCAGGTTGGCTTCAAGCTTGCAGTTCTCCTACCTCAGTTTCCCCAGTGCTGGGCCCTTGCTGCTCACCACCATTTCAGAGGGAACTGGTCTTACTGTAGATGCGACACTTAAATTGGCAGTGGATTGAGAAGACACTGCCAGCAAAGGTTAATAATGACAGACGAGGGAGGCTCAGGCTTCTTTGTGGAACTCGTCAGGAGTCCTCAGCAAATACTAACACAGGAATCTCTAAGATTTCTTCCATATTCTTCCCAGACATAGGACATCCGAGGCAGCGGGGCTCTCAGTGACAAGTCTTCAGTGACAACTGAGAAACTGGGGCCTGGGAGGCTGGACACCCCTTTCAGACTGAATTATCTTGGTAGAACAAAACACAATTCGAGCCTGGGGCTGGTATTTTATTTCCTTACAAACAAAAATGTCTCATTTAGAAGCAACATAGAATACCAATGGGGTGAATTTTCCAAGTTGCTTCCTGAGCATCATCTTGTTGTGTCATGCAAATGGAAAGAAGCCCAGCCTGAGCTGCTCTAGGTGACTTAGCTCTGCTTTCCCAGTCTGGGGGTGACTTCTCCGCCCCTGTTGACCTAAGATGGGGGAAGGGTGCAGAAAGCTAGCCTAATGAGGGAAGGTTTGATAAGGGGAGATTCAGTTTGCCCTGGAGAGCAGCAGTTCCTTACTCTGATTGAATGTGTGGAAGCCCAAAGAGGGATCAAGGCTCTTTCTTCTTTTATCTGTCAGGAAAGGGCAATGAAAAGAGAAGACAGGCATGTGCCCTGGGTACCAAGGGATCGAAACCAAACTACCATGTTTTTTGATGTCTTTCATTAATTTAATACACTCAATGGTTAAGAAGAAAAATAGATCCATAGGAAAGTTTTTTTTTTTTTGAGATGCATTTGCTTTATCAGCCCTATCTCCCTCCCAAATCCCACAGTTTCTTCACATTAAAAGGTTAAAAACTTTTATTTTAATAAAAATGTTAGTGATGATGTATATTTCCAATAACGAATTTTAGCTGTCAATCTAATAAATGTAAGAATTTAGTGAAAATTTGGCATTAAAAAAGGATTAGAGATAGGTAACATTCTTTCGGAGTCATAGGTTGCTGGCAAAACTGAATTTCCAGGGCATTACTGCCCCCTGCTGGCCAATCTTGGAAGTGGCGCGTTCTAGACATACAGCACAAAGGTAGCTATCACTAACCGAAGAACCACTTAGGAAAATGACTCTATGAAGGTTGTTTTACCTGTTTATTTTCTTGAATTGAACCGTCAGCGAGAGGAGTATGTGAGTGGAACCCTGACTTCATTGCAAGAACGAGGCTTAACTCTGACTCCTGATGGCTGTGTGGTCTCGTGCAAAGGTCTTTAGACCTCAACCCTTCTGGAGCTTTCAATTAGAAATTGTAACTTGAAGATTTGCTGCAGAGGGCCATTGCGGCAGGGAACAGAAAGAGATTACCTGTGAGAAGGTGTTCTTTAAATGATACACAGTGCTTCGCACAATGGACGTGAGCATAAGCAGAATAAGGGGAGACACTCCTATTAACAATTTAACTTCCAGGATGTCCTCAGGCAGTCCTCTCAGACGCCTCACCTACAAATGCTGAGCCATAGAATTTCAAATTCCTCTCATCAGTGCTTTCAAAGAATTTATTGGCTGTCTTTGACAACTGTATTTTCAGGCGTTTGATAAAACAAAGAATTTAGTGTGGTGTCTCCATTTTATCCAAAATGAGCTCATTGGTTCTTCTTCCACTTCTGTTGTCTCCACAGAGATCCCTGGCTAAGAGACTGAGACATTATCATGACAATGTCACCCAAGAGGGTGCCTTTCTAGCTTCTTGACATCTGTTCAACAATTAGTTATTCTTTCTCTTATTAGTTAGTGCTTTGGCTAACACCATCTAATTAAACCAGTGAGCACTAGGTGGTGTGGACACTTAACACTCTTCATTGACCTTGTCATGAGAATCAACTGAGTCTTCAAGAGAAGAACTGCTTCATTTATTCATTAACCAATGGCAAGATGGAATTAAGATGGCACACCTAAGTGAGAATTTCATTAGTGAAACTTTCTGCAGTTAGATAAAAAGAGTTTAAAGGAAGGTATGAGTGACATTTTAGGTCCCAGATTCTTTCCTTGGTGTCTGTTACACCCTTCCAGTATCCTGTAGCATCTTGTCTCCTTGAAAGGTTGGCTACAGTTACTCAAGCCCTATCTACTAGCTTACTTCATTATAGACCTGGCAAAATCACTCTGAAGTATAGACATCAGAATTTGTGTAATGTTTTTTGATTCTCTTAAAACAATAAAGTACAGTGTTTCTATTCGCTGTGGTTGGATGCTGAAGAGCAGTAGAAGTCATCTGGCAAGTGCCGGAATTCTGATTTCCTCGTCTCTTGGTGGAGGTAATTTTAGTGTTGGAAAGCAAGCCAGCCCTGAAAGTATTAGAATTACTATTCTGTTCATCCCACTAGGCCACGCCCAGGACAGCCTCCGGAGAGCAGCAGTCCTGGTGCTTCAGAAAGACATGTATTTGCATGTCAAACGTAACAGTAGAGAACATGCACTTGCCTAATGTACAGGACTAGAACCACAACCTTTCCTCCAATTACTGCAGCCAAGGAGGGGACTATTGGGAAAAAGATACATGCATACATGCATACAGCTAGGTAGATAGCTAGACAGATGGATAGATAGATAGATAGATAGATAGATAGATAGATAGATAGATGTAAGCATGTTTTCTCTCTCTGAATCTTACAATCATTCAAAGTAAACACAATTTGTAACTATTTCTCATTTTGAAAGACAAACTTTAAAGCGTCACTTAGCAAGACCTTGGGAAGAATTTCCAGGTATACACTCGGCGAGGAGAAAAATCTTTGATGAAAAGAGAATTGTTCTAAATATTTTCAATGAAAATATGGGCAAAAAAATATGTCTATTACACAGCAATGAAAACTGAGATGAGAATTAAGGACAAAAGAGGAAACAATATGGTATTGCAAATAATGGCATCTCTTCAACACAAAGACAATGTCAAGGAAACCAATATGCTTGAGAAGCAGAAACAAAATAAAGATCCCTTAAATCAGTGGAAACTTTGAGAGAAACTGGGTTTCATCAAAAGATAGAAAATAATAAAAAGAATCAGCATATTGTCACCGTTGTGTAAATGTGATCCAATGGTCGGAACTCACATATGAAACAAAAATAATTAACAGGAGCAAATCTTATCTTTCTCTCTGTGTCAAACCCTTCTTTCTTTTTCTTCTACCTGAAGAAATACTGAGATACAAACTAAGTGAAAACCAGATGAATTAATTTCAGCTCAAATGGACAACTAAATCTAGTGCGCAAATTCAGAGCTTTACCTTCCTGAGTTCCACATGGCCCCACACATCTTGATAAGGTATGTGCTGTTAGCTGTTGATAAGTGCTTCCCAGTCACTAGGCTTCCTAGTGTGCTCTGCAAACACCCCTCATTTCATCCACACAAACTTACATTCAAAGGCATGGAATTATCACTAAATTAGACATGAAGAAACACTCAGACAAGTAAATCAATTGCTCAAGATTAAGCTAGTAGCAAGATGGAATCAAGATTTAAGTCCAGGCTATTGAACTCTGTGTGTGTGTGTATGTGTGTGTGTGTGTGTGTATGTGTGTGTGTGTGTGTATGTGTGTGTGTGTGTATGTGTGTGTGTGTGTGATTTGTGTGTATGTGTGTGTATGTGTGTGTGTGTGTGATTTGTGTGTGTGTGTGTGTGTGTGATTCTGGTGGTACTGGAAAAATGAACCCAGTCCTACGTTCTACAGCACCCTAGACAAGTCTTCAGCCTACAGCTTTCTAATTTAATTCTCCCTTGCTAGCATCTTCTCTACCCCAAATTTTCATTTCATTTCGTGTATTTTTTCAGTGTGTTCTACTTTCTGCACAATCTTGCTGC
Organism: Microtus pennsylvanicus; assembly: GCF_037038515.1. Taxonomy (NCBI): domain Eukaryota; kingdom Metazoa; phylum Chordata; class Mammalia; order Rodentia; family Cricetidae; genus Microtus; species Microtus pennsylvanicus. The sequence goes on along the minus strand of NC_134586.1, from coordinate 109,438,130 downwards.
CTCTGTGGGGGGCAGTGAAGTCTTAAAATAATAGTTTTGCATCTGTTGGGGGGAGAAATGATGAGAAAGTCACCATAAAAGAAGATAGAGTGTTCAGGAGAGACACATATATAGACTTAAAGGAAGGGACAGAGAAGAAGAATCTGACCCCTAGGAGAAGCAGGGGTTTTTATATTCTGCCCGAACCTCTGCTGAAAACAAAAGGAGATTGCGGCGTAAAGAGTTTGCATAATCATTTCTAATAGCTCCAGAACTTGGCAACTGTATCCACATCCCACACATCCTTAAGGATCACTGCTTTTCCATAAGAAGCTCCATCTTCCCATCTGTGCAGAGACTGCTGTTTGACTCTGCAGTCCGGAAAATCTCTCATCTCTGAGTAGCCAAAGGTAGGGGGCAGCATGAATGGAAAAGGAGGATACAGATAAGAAATTAATGACACGCCAGGTACTAGCACATCTACTTACATAAATAATGTCTGTTTCATATAGAGTGCACAGCTTTATTACTGGGTGATATCCAGTAACTGCTTGTGTTTCCTGTACCTCTGGAACTATTATTTGAGACAAAATGGTGTATTGTGGGAGGCAGGAAGACAAGTACTGTTTTTAGGCCTCAGTGCCTTCAATTGGGATTTACAGATCCACCATGTAAAAGGAATCTTTTTTTTTTTTTAAAGATAAGGTCTCATCAAGTGCAGACTGGCCTCAAAATCCCATGAAGCTGAGATAACCTTGAGCTTCTGCTCCTCCATCTGCTGAGTGCTGGGGCTACAGGTATGCTTAATCACTGTGATTGGTTCATGTGGCGTTGGGGTTCAAATGCTGGACTTTGTGCATGCTAGGTAGTCCCTCTTGCAGCTGACCTATGCCTCCAGCTTGTTTCTGTGTTTTAATATCACACATCTCTAAAAGCAAATAAAGAGACTACAGTTTTAAAGGCTATGTGGGCCAGTTTGACGGCTGAGCAGGTAAGCAAGGCTGATAAACTTTCAGTCCCTGGGCTCCACACGGTAGGAAGCCAAGTCCCACAAGCTGTCCTTGGACTCCCACACTGGGGCTGTGGCTATTCTGCACCCATCCCTAATCCCTGTCCCCACCCTAACAAATCAAGTACTGAAATAAAAACAATTTCAATGTCATGTAGCAGTTTTCTCTCCCTGGCCCCAGTTACAATTTTCAAATTTTACAAACAGTACTCCTTTGAACACTCCTATTTTCGATCTGCTACTTTATTGTTTAGAAATGTACAAAGACTTCCCATTGGGAGATGATACAGTCTCTTCCTTGGTGTCCAAAGTGCCCATCATTGCAGACACACGGGAGTCCGGCTCAGTGTAGTATCTCTTGCTTCCCTGGAACCATCAGCTGGGTCACAGCTGGATGGTCAGCCCGTGGATTGTGCTTGTCACCTTCTTATTCACACTATCTTCTCATTTCTTTTCTGTCTTTCCTGTTAAGTTATATACTTAATAAAGACTGTGCCACTAGCAAATACATTTTGTCCTTCACTTATTCATTCAGACAATGCTTTGGTATGTAATATTTATATAGTATGTCTGGGAATCGTAAAAAGGAAAAAAACTAGAATGCATTATTAACATCTAGCATGGTCAAAGTCTCACTACAATGATCATAAACATGGGGTGAATATTTCCAGTGGTCACTAATTATATACAAATTGCATTCCATAATACAGTAGATTCTATAATATATTTCAAAATAGAGTATTTCTGATCGATATTAAAAATCTCCTTTAGTTTATATGCAATACAGTATCATGTCAATAATATTTACCACACACTTACCATGCATGCAGGATAAATTATTCTATTTAGTCCTCACCACAATGGCAGGAAGTGGCTTTATATTCATTTTACCAGGACAGGAGTTTGGTTACAAACACTGCTGTTTTTCATTTTACCAGGACAGGAGTTTGGTTACAAACACTGCTGTTTTTTCAAGACTGTCTTACTATGAAGGAGCCAGGACTTGGCTAGGTAGTCTGACTTAAAACAACCCCTGCTGCTTCTACTTGCATACTTGACTTTTTTAAGTTGTGATTTATTTATACTGACATAGATAGTGTGTGTGTGTCTGTGTCTGTTAGGAAATGACTGATATTCTATATCACATTTCCATTTGCTCATTTCCCTTTAAAATGGCTAAAGTTGTAGAGTAAGGGAGGAAGTTCTGTCTGTTTGCCTTTAGCTAGCTATAGAAATCATTACAAATTTGAAGGTGAATGAGAAATTCGATGTCTTTCTGTTTGTCTCTGCCTCTCTTCTGTCTCTTGTCCCTCACCTGGATATTTAGAGACTCAGAATTAGATTGTGTTTTTAGAGCATCATACAATAAATAAAGAGGTTGAGTTGTGAGTGATAATCTGAAAGCTGAAGATAGGAATCTTTGACATGTGGCAGATTTTTGAAAGGCTATTCTGGTTTGTCTCGTGAAGGAGGGGAGGGTTGTTTACAGATGAACTCACTCCTGGTACATGGCACAACCAAAAGGAAAGCCTCTCCCGCCAGTTTTCTTCTATATAATCTCCATGTGGTCCCCAAGTGATTAGCCCTTCCCCACCAAATGCTGTAAAATCTGTCATCTGATCTCACAGATGGAAAAGACTTATTAGCTCATGAAGCTCATGGCCCTCAGGAGAGAATCAGCTCAACAGATCCCATGTACCCCACCTTGCAGCTCTGAGACTGTACACATTCTCTGAGCAAACATTCCTCTACTCAGGTGATCTCCCTATGCCAACAACAGAACTCTCCTTCAGCCCCGACGGTTGTGAAACTTAGCCTGCAAACAAAGTGTGCTTCTCTAGCTGTGTTCTTATGCAGTGCCAGGGGCTAAGAGAGAGCATCATTTGCATCATCCCTAAGCAACAAGAGTAAAGAGATGGGCCAAGGCATTCTCTTTTCCACTGGGAGAGGCTGGGCTGGACCACTTTAAATCTTCAGAACAGACCATAACTCCAATTCAACTAAGTGTTTTACAGAGCTTAGGCCTTGGAATACACAATCTAAAAGAAGGGGCTTGTGTTTACATAAGGAAATAATCATATGTGCTACCGGATAGAACTGTATGCTAGTGAACATACACAATAGCATTGTCTTTAAAGGTGGACAGATATTTTAATAGATTTTAATATCCCTGTTTAATTGAAAAACATCCTTTGGTCATAAGCTGGAGTCCCAAAGTTCTCAGTCTTATTTGTATGCCACTTCCTTAGATGACTTCACATGACATGGCTTCCCTGACCCCATCACTCCCAGCGCACCTGTGTCCCTCTCCTCCATTCTTCCTGCCAGTGATTTCACTCATCTCCTCCGTACCCCTTCACCTTCACTACACTTAGGAAAGGCATAAACACTCATCCATGCATTTTCTGATTTCAGTAGTCAATTCTTAGCCTTCTTCTGGAGCATTGAGCAGAGAAGGAATGAAAATCAGAGATGCAGCTCTCCTAGCAGCACCTGGTAGAACCTCAAGATCTGCTGGGGTTCACTTCTTCCTGAATTTTCCATTGCTCTCTGACATGTAATATGCCCCTATCGGATGTATTCTGATGGTTTACTCCCTCAAATATGATTACGTAGTTATCATATCTACCATTGTCTCTCATGAACCAACGTTTTCTCCATCTGTTGATTAGAAGTATACAGAACGCCTCACATGTATTTATACAGCCAGTGTGCACTATATCTTCAAAATTCCACACTAGGAGGGAAAATCTACTCACTTAGCTGTTCTGCTCTCACGGGGGCCAACACCTTGCATAGTTTGTACTCAGCAAAATGAGTGAATGAATGAACCAATGGCCAGATGGATGCTAAAATGAATGAACGAGAGCAGAGGAAGCAGGAGACTTAAGTGCTATCCTTTGGTGAAACTCCTTTACTTATTTTTAAATACTTTGGAAATAAGATTAAAGGAGATAATGACAAAAAAGTGTTCCGGATTGATCAAGTGAAGACAGGGCGAGGGTATAAAGTCACTGCCTGGGAAGCTGCTGAGAGCCGCCTCGCCCACTTTGAAGAGAGACCAGGAAGCACTTTGCTTGCATAACTATTCTGTTCTTTGTCTCTGAATCAAAAGACAAGGAGGCAAATTCTCACCTTAGATAAATTATTTACAGTATTGATTTAGCTGTCTAAGCTGTGTTAAGTTACATGTGAATTAAAGACTACCATTTACATTTCCTTTTATAGAACCTGTGAATTCAAGCAAGTATTTAGAAGTTTTCAAAAGATATTCAGAATGGCATTAGCTCCCACAGCTCAGTTCTGTCAGCCATGAGTATGTACACATAAGCAACATTTTATAAACCAGAGAGGATATATAGTAGGAATATATGGATATCTACATAAAAGGACGCAATGACCGTGAAAAAAGAGACAATGAATTTGAAAGAGAGAAGGAAGAAATATAGGAAAGGCTTTGAAGGGAAGGGAAATTTATATAATTAAAGTTCAATCTCTTAAATAAAAATAAAAGGCATACATGCACACACACATACCACTTGGGTATACATAAGGTTTGCACACCAGAGAAGCAGGTTTTATTGGCTTAGCAAAAACATTTAGTGCAGGGCCATCATCTTTTAGCTATGGGACCGAGGAGACTGGACTTCACATTTTATATTAGTTACTAATTCTTTTGCCATCTATAAAGTCCAAAACACCTGTTTAATCTCTGTTCCTGAAATATTAATTCTATTTTCTTGGAAAATTTTCTCAATTTCCAGTGGTTTGGGACTTAGGCTGTCTTGCAGACAAAGCTCATTTCTCTTTCTTGGTCCTTATGCAAAGCCACTGAAGAAGAGACAGCATCCCTGTACCCCCTTGGGCATAGCTAAGCTTGCCAAACCCTAACTCAATAAAAAGAGAAACAGACCTGAGTATCCACCCTCTTCTGCTGAAATAGATTTTCTATAGTAGTGCATTCCTGATAAACCTCCCACAGTGGCACAGGCCTCTAATTTAGCATTAAGGAGACAGAGGCAGGTGGATCTCTGTGAGGTCAAGGTCAGCCTGGTTTACATAGCAAATTCAAGAACAGCCAGAACTACAAAACAAGACCCTGTCTCAAAAAACCCAAACCGAGATCAAATCAAACGGAAACTTTAGCTGAGCATTTGTGTGAAAAACTAAACATTTGATCTTATTGACATAATATTGACAACACAGAACATGAATCACACAATGTTAGCAGAGTTTTCCTGAAGCTGGACACATTAGGGTCTAGAGGAGTGTGGTGCTCATGCCTTTCTAGAAACGCTACCCCAAGAAGAAATAGTTAATGCATATTCCTGCAATTTAAAAACAAATACATTTTACAATTATAGAATTTTAAAAAATGGAATTTGGGTTTCCAGGAATACTATTTTTAAATATGTTGATTTCACAATGTGAATGTTTATGACCTAGGTTATAACCTAGGTGTATCAATAAGCCTTAGCAATTATTTTTTAATATTTATTTATTTATTATGTATACAATATTCTGTCTGTGTGTATGCCTGCAGGCCAGAAGAGGGCACCAGACCCCATTACAGATGGTTGTGAGCCACCATGTGGTTGCTGGGAATTGAACTCAAGACCTTTGGAAGAGCAGGCAATGCTCTTAACCGCTGAGCCATCCCTCCAGCCCCCAAGCCTTAGCAATTATAAAGACAGGCTATGTTGGAAAATTTTTTTATATGGGCACACACAATACATATATGCATATGTACACCAGGAATTATTTATAGTAAATGTTTTGAAAAGCTCTTTGATAGACACTTGCTATGACTCCCAGCGCTGCCTTACAATTCTATAACCGTGTTGGAAGCACAGTTCACACAGTTCTTTCCAAAGGAACAAAGGATAGTGACATAAAACTTTGAAATAACAAACTGAGATGACTTCCAGAAGAGAGATAGGGATAGTGATTTGTGTTTCCTAAAATTGAGAAACAAAGACAATTATTCCCAACTGACTGCATATAATTTCTTAACACCAGACTAGCAGCAGGGTTCCCATAGCATGCATTAAGTTAAAACTGAAGCTATACTTTAACCTAGAATTTAATCTATTTTCCCTTTACAGAATTCACTTTCATGAATATTTGCAAATTCTAATTCAGATTTACCTATTTACTGTGTGAGGTGTGATTTGATGGCTCACATAGAATGTAGCCATCATCCCGCCTTTTGTCATAGAGAATGCCGATGGAAGGGAAAGGGGATACACTGTTTCCCAAGGCAGTGATGAGAAGCTGTGATGAAGCTATTGTCTGTTCCAACATGTCTGGTCAAGTTGCAGAGGTCATGACACTGCTCTGCCAGAGTGTGGAAGACCGTACGGATCACCATACGTTTAGAGCCATAACGTGGCAGGTTGTTCGGCACATGGGACACACGGGAGGTCTTAGTGATTTAAAAGAAACATTTCCTAGCATGCTAACAAAAAGCCGGTCTGTAGAAAGATACTAGTCTCTCCAGTGCTTATATGCAATGTACAGTCCTAACTGTCGGCTCCCCTCACTCACAGTTACATGGAACAATGATAAATACTCCAAAGGATGTCATGACCGTTTCTAAAAGTGTGGTGTGTCTAATAGTCTTACAATTGGGTAAAAATTATAGGCATTTGTCAGTTTCTCTAAAACTGACCTTTAAATTTTAAAGTAAAATGTATAATGATTTCCTTTAGCAATAATAACTAAATTCAATAATAAGACTAGCATGGGTACAGTTCAAACCACTTCCGTTGAGAAATTTATTAGGAATTTTGATGTTAAAATGAATTGGTTTATCTTAAGTCCAATTGTTGTGAGAAACTGTATCCTGCCAATATATGTGTGCATATGGGTTTATGTGTGTGAACAGTAGCACGAAAAATATTTGTATTTATTCATATAGAAGTCAATCATATACACTATGTGGTGGTGGTGCCCTAGACACTGGGGAAATCTAAGAGAGCAGAGCTTCCATAGGGCCTTAAGACAGATCATATGTGATAGTGGTGCACAGAAAATGGAGAGAGACAAGGTAGATGGTACAATGTACTGTCAGGGAAACTAAACCCACACAATGAGCAGAAGCTGGATGTGGTGGTACAGGCTTATAATCTCAGTATTTTGGGGATACAGGCCAGAAAATCAAAAGTTCAAGACTAGCCTGAGGACAAAACGTATTTGTGCTACATGAGATCCTAACTAGAAACAAAAAGACAAAACAGAAGGTGGAGAGAGGAGAGAGGCAGAAGACAGTAAACATGATGGTAAGTAAAATAGTATGGGTCAGGAAAAGTCTCGCTGAGCTGAAATGAAGCAGGGAGCATTAGTACAAGACACTGTATGAGGAAGCGGAGAGAAGGTCTGGGAGAAACAGATTGCAAGGAGGCAGGAAAGCATTGGTGAGACGGTTGTGTCGAGCTTGCAGCAGTAGCTTTTGAGATCTGTGCATTCTCCAGGGCCCCTCCCCACTTCACTCAACACTGAGTCAGTTCATGCTGAATTAACCCCAAGTCCTTTGAAGGAAAGATGCAAATACTTTAATTCCTTATTATTAAGTAAGATACATGTGTAACCTTCTCAGAAATGCACATATCACATTAGTGCAATAAAATGGAAGCTATGATACCTTCAAAGGTTAATTTCACATCTTAACACAAAAGCTGTCTTTTCTCTATTATGTCTGAAATTCAGAGAGATCTGCCCACTGAACCCACCATCAATGGGGAAAAAAATTAAGATTAAATTTCATTTTTTCCCTCTAGCCCTGATAAATAAAAAGGCTCAGCAATTTTCCATTTTAGGCAAATTCTCTCTAATTCTGTCTGCTACCCACCATAACCTTGAAAATCATGTTTTAAAGAAAAGAAAAAAATTGAATCAAAATACAATTTACAAAGGAGAGTTGACCTGCATAGTGAATATCATGCTATAGTTTATTGAGTTTATTATCAATATTATTATTATTATAATTATATAATATATATAGTTTATTATCAAAGGGGCTACAGAATTACTTTTTTATTTCTTGCTGTCACATTTTTCTTCTTAAATTCCATTTTACTATTAGAATTGAAAGTTACATCTTTGTACCATTCATTTTTCTCATTAATGTTAGCTACTTAGAGACACACATGACCCAGGCTCCCAGTTGGAGGGCACAGTCTGTCTTGGCAGGGGGCGGCTGGAGGAGTGGGAGGCTGCTGCTTCACAAATTGCTAGACTAAGAAGTGGAGGAAGGGGACTGGCAACATTTAACTGGTTGGGTTTCTCTTTCTTCTCTTTCTATTCAGTCCAGGACCTGCAGCCTAGATGTGTCTTCAAAAAAGTTGTCACAACACAACAAAAGTATGCCACATTAACTAGACATAAACTCGTTAATCTAATGAACTTGACAATTGAAATTAACTATCACAATCTGGACCAGAGTCAATGCAATACCTGCCTGAGCAACATAGTGAGACCTGGCCCTAGACAAGCAAGCCTCTATGATTCTCAACTGCTGTGAATCTGGAATTCTGCTGGTGCCCTGTACTATTCTCCTTTCTCCTTATCCTAAATATAGACATGCTACTTAGCAGGAATTGCATTGTTGTTGGTTTAAAGGGAATTCCCAGTTCTAGGGGTTCAGAGTAAATATTAAATTCTTTTGTAAGACAAAAAAAATATGCTATAAGTAGTTTGATAGAAAAGGAAAAGAGGGGGCATTCCTGAGGCAACAATATCCAAAAAATGAAAAAGATTAGAAAAATAAAGAAGAAACACATAGAGGAAACAAGAGCATGGGAGATCTTGAAAAGAGTTTGATCAAGAAGATGAGAGAAGAAAGAGTGTGCAGTGAACAAAGAGGACAAGACAGACAAGGTGGGACTGGATCAAGTGTAGTGGGACCATTCTGCAGGCAAACTGGCATTGGGTGCTGGGAAATCTGGGGTTGTCATATATGATGAGCTGCTAGTCATTTCAGAACAATACAAGAGATTTGTAAATTAGCTTGAAAGGTCACCATGATAACAACCTGTGACAGGGTAGAAGCTGTGCCACAAACAAAGCTTGTTTTCCACTATTGAACTCTGTGTTTACTTAGGAGGCAAGGCCAGCATCTGATGGAAGCTGACAGGAAGACTTTGGCCACTCTATATAGACTTCTTATATCTTTAAAGCAAACAGTGATTACACGAAGCACAGGATGGGCAATTTGGAACTAATCAAGAATGAATTTTGTTCACATTTGTTGGTCAACATGTATTCTATACGTTCTGATGCTCTCTCAGATCCTGTTGCTTTGCTACAATGTTTGTATTGTAAGTCACAATGTGTGTTACACATTTATCAATTACCCAATTTCCAAAGACTTTTTTCTTTTGGTGGGCATTAAAATTATAATTGATTGGTAATTAATCCATATCCTGATTGCAGTTTCTCAGCATATCCTAATTGACTCAATTATAGTTCTTTGTATTTAATAATTGTCATTGTAAAGTCTTTTAAGATGCTTCTTTCTACTTTCTAGAGATAACCTATGTTTTTAAATGAGTAAATTCATTTACTGCTTAAGAGATATTAGCAGAATTTTACACCATTTGTTACTTTTTTTTTTTTTTGGTTTTTCAAGACGGTTTCTCTGTAGCTTTGGAGCCTGTCCTGGAACTAGTTCTTGTGGACCAGGCTGGCCTTGAACTCACAAAGATCCCCCTGCCTCTGCCTCCCTAGTGCTGGGATTAAAGGTGTGCACCCGACTCCTCATTTGTTTGCTAACTTATAATGAGGTATAGAAAACACTTTCAAACATAAATAAAATTTACATATTTAATATATAGGAGGTTTACTAATTTTATAAATAATTAACTTTATTCATCATAATACCTGAGACTAACAAAATAAAAATATTTTTAGGTACATACGAGCTGAACTCAGTGTAAGTCATGGTTAAGTTGACATTTCTTTCTGAGACCTCAACTTCACTTTTTAGCCATACCACCAATGGCCTCCCTGCCATCTCCCTTCACACCCCTGACTGGTGACAAAGACTGTGTGATAAGGCAACTTGCCTGGGTGATGAGAATCTGCACTAGAGAGAGCAAAACAGAGAACAAAGGATTGGGGCTTTGATGGAAGAGTTTAACTACAACATCAACACAGGGACTTCTCCTCCCACACAAACAGTTGTTAGACTGTTGTCTCTTTCTGAAACTGGTCAGTTTGAAAAACAATTGTAGACACCGCCTATTTCCATAACAGATGGCCTCATATTTTTGTGCTCACTTGACAGAGGCATTTCATTCAATAGTATGGTGAGGATCAAATTCTATGGGACCCACACACTTCTCATTTCTCAAGATTTTACTCTTTGTACTAATAGATCAAGGTAGGAGAGCTGCAGAATGTGCTCAATCATGTGACCTTGATCTGCGTTGTGCTCTAAGGAAGGAATCATCAGTGCCATATAAAGTAGCTATCTAAAAAGGGTAATATTAGTAAGTATCATCAACAGGAAAAGAATTCATTAAGATGGAACTCTTTGCACATCATCCTGTGCCTGTGGCTTGCCATTTCCTTACAGCACTTAGCAAGTGATGTCTGGTCTCCAAATGTGAGGTGAGACATGAATGTGCTTTACTGTGTACATCTGTGCTTCTGAGGGCTCATGCCAAAGGGCTTCTGCATTAAGGTCATAATGTATTGTAGTTCTACAAAGTTCAAAAATGTGTCTGTTGTAAGAAAAGCAATTAATTGTGATTTTCTACTTTGCATGCTAAAACAGCAATTTTCAATGTCAAACCTGTTGTACATTTTTGTAAGGGTATAATTTATACCCATTCTCCCCCTCCCCCTTTTCTTCTTAAGTGGAGCTACATTACAATAAAAATCATGCAATATGAGATTAGTGAGAAAGTAGAGCCTTTTCTTTTGACTATTAAGCAAAGAATACATCTTAGAAACACCATAAATCATGCTTGTCAGATATTTCAAAAGACTCAATCCGTAGAGTTTCGTTGTCTATTATTTGGAAAGCACAGACACGAAACAGTATAATTCAGTTGGGCTGCTTGTATATGATTTACATAAACTGTCTCTTTTTAATCTTGAATTTCCATGAGATGAATACAATTAGCAAGTTTCAATTTATCTTCAAAACGTCTGATGACCTACAGGATGACATCACCCATTGCCGTAGTGTATTTGGACTTTTAAGTAGAGGAAGTCAGTGAATTTTGCAACTAAACAATGCATATTGCAGGATAAAAAGTGACAAGCTAGTCATCCGTGCATGATGCATAATTCATCATGAAGAAATAAGAACTGTTGCTTTTTTCTATTTTTCATAATTTTTTTAACAAAATGGGCAATACAAGGAAAACAGAATTTTTCTGGTGTGGTCAGCTTACTAACTTCTGACTATTGATTTAAAAAATTTAGGAAAGAAATGCTCTAGAGTGTACCAGATAGATGAATCCTCTCAACTTCTCCAATCTGAGCTCAATATCCACCCTCACACACTGAGTAGTCTCTGACCCACTTCTTCTCAGGAGCTCATTTGGGCTAGGATTTTTTACTTTAAAATGGAAGATATGAGAAGATCTCATGTTTAAGTTGTCAGTTGTATTTTACATGACTAATATATGGAATGTTGCATTATTTAGTGATATCTAGTTTCTAATAAAATTGTGCAAATTCCAGTGTGTAGATATGAGATGTTAGAGTCTCTAATTCTGCACAATGCAATGTGATAATCAACTTAATTTCCTTCCAAATACCCGTGTGTCCATATAAATTCTAACAATAGTTTCCAGTTAGAACAGAGATAAAACATTTTAATGGGGAAAATGTGTTACTATGGAGCTGATTCTTCTCCCACACTGAAAATAAACAAAATTGAATGGTTGCAGGGCCAGCAGTATTAGAAATATCTTAGCAATATGGAAGCAAATACATGAAATTTCAAATGTGGGGGTTCAAGTTAGAAATCTCATAATGACCAGTTTTTCAGTCGTAAGACTGAGAGAGCTTTATCAGCTTTAAGTTGCTTTAGTCTACATTTAGTATAGAATTTTTTTTAAAAAAGTAGTTGTTAATAGATCAATATCCATTGTTTTTCTAAGTGAAGGTGAAATTTGATTTGCAATAAACTACTCAGAGAGTTCTTTGTTTATTCACAGTTAAATCAGAAACACAAATATAATGAGTCAACGTATAAAAAGCTGAGAGGCAGGTCAGCACACTGAAAAAACACACAGGGCAATCCCATGGAAAGAACTCTAGTCTTAAAATACAGACCCAGATTGAACCAGACTTCTGATAAATGTTGATTATACATGAAATTACATTTTAGCATGCACCTATGCCACACTAGCTTTTCTTCAATATCTTTCTAACTTTACATATTTCTATAGGAAAAGAAAAACAATTATATGCTAGTAAAACAGCAGAACTTAAATCTTCACATTCTAATCTCATAAGATGTAGAACTTGACATTTGTAGTTCCTAATCCCCATGTTTACTCTTTAGGATATTCCTACATATTTGTTGCTGTAGTTGTTGCTAGTCCTTTCTGATTCCTGTATTTCTGCGTTGCTTTCAGTCTATTGAGTCTGTTCTTGTTTGTTCCCTTGTTTGTTTCTCATTACCATGACTCAACGCAAGCCTATTCTCCAGCTGGAAAAATACATTGCAAATTTCCAATTACTTGAGGTTGATTGGATTTTCTCTCACCAAACCCAGTTTTGACACTGTAGTGATTTCATTTGTGCCCATCTTTCCAGAAGTTCTCTTTACAATGAGTGTTAATTTTATCCTTCCATATTACTCTCCAGTGCTGTCCCTGTCTTCAACGGACTGTCGTCTCTACATGTTGCAAGGTGAGAAGCCTATCAACAATTTGAGAAGAGAAGAGGGACCATAGCCCATCTCAATTGCTCTGAAGAGGGGATGGGTACTTGGGATATGTAAACTTTTCTTATCACTAAACAAAAGTCTGTATTAAGATATACTATGAGAAAGCAGGGTGTCTGCCTTGAGAATGCTCAAATTCCTTTGTTGAAGATTGCGGTTGTAGTGGAAAAAACACAGAGTAATGCATCACATAGTATTGTATTCAATTTTGCTCAGGAAAAAAAAGAGCAACTTGAAACAGATAATGGAGAATCAGAAAAATGACATTTACGTGGAGATCTGAAGATGAGAGTAGCCAAGTGACCACCGGGGTCTGACATAGGAAATAGCAGGTGCAAAGTTTTTCCTTCTAGAACAGAAATTCCCTTTGAGAAAGGTAAGTCTAGCATGGAACAGCTAGAGCCTGGGCTTGCCAGTCATGTGGGGCATGACAAGACCTAGGCTCTCGAAGGCGACATGTGGAAAGTTGTGGGCAAGAGAAAAGCAACCCTTCACCCTGCACTAAATGAACAGAAACATTTAGGTTTGTCAGGAGGACTTCTGATACTGTTGAGGACTGGATGCGCTCTCACCCTTATTCATCTGGCGAGTGTACAGGGATAGAGAGAGCATAAGTGACAAGGGGCAGTTAGTGTTGACTTACAATGGATCTGTGACCACAAAGAACAAGGCATCATTATCTTACCTAGCTGTGATCACCCATAATACTAAAGCCTTCATATGTGATGCTCACATGTAAAACTAGGAAGTACTACTGGATTTGACTATGCAGATGACTTTTCTAGATATCCTACATGTGCCCAGTACTATACTAACATTTTAAAGGATTCCAGAATATGGTGTCTAGACTTAATGCTTGGGTTTATATAATACTAACAATATGGCTTATTGGTTTGAATTAAAGGAGCCTGCTTCTTTGTTCTGATTCTAGTTCCCACTTTTGCATGAAATATTTACTTAGAACTTAATAACACTGTAGATCTGGCATTTTCTATTGCATAATGTATTGGTTGTAAATACAATGTTTGACAAAACAAACTAATTTACCAGTGCTCTTCATTACCTACCAGGCTTACTTATTGACTTAAAATTGCCGAACTATTCAGACAGAAGAGACTTGGCACCAGTAATAAGGAGCGCTTCCCTGGGAAAGAGGTTGAAATTTAAACTAACACTTAACGCTGTATCATACAATTTTCTCAAAAATTTAAAATGCCAAACTGAGTGATGAACATGCAACTGCTTCCTGAGCTCTTTTGTGAAAGCAATAATTATCTTTTAAATATTCTGTCATGTTTCTAAGATGCCACCACAGCCATGATGACTTCTATTATATGCTTGTACTTGCTCATATCAAGTGGAAAGCTAAGACTGTGTACTGGGAGTAACTCCTTTTTGCTACATTTTCATCAATGCCTTGCCTGGGAGGAGGAACTTTCATCTAGTCACATGTCTCTGTAGCTGAGCAGTTTCACCTTTTGACTTGTTTAAATTATTAATATCCATTTCATCCACTGGGCTTCCTGTCTCACAGTCACTATCCAGCCACTGCCTTAGAATCTACAGGTTCTTTGTGCTAACGGCCCTCTCAGTTTCTTTTTTAAGGTTGTAGAAGAGAGGTAAGGAAAGGAGATGTAGGAAAAAACATTGTTAGTAAAACCTAGTGTCACAATTGAGCTGACAATTATGTGCAGCTTGCTCTTTTCACACTAATTTTAAATGTATAACAATGAGCTCTAAACACCATGCTTTAGGTTTTGTTCTGCTCTGGTTGGCTTCCTGTGATCTCATCAACTGCTCTTTCTTTTGGGAGTTTGATCTACAGAGTTCCAACCAGTGATGCCTCTGACACAAAGAACTATGCTGTCATCCGTTATTCGCGACAGGGATGCCGTGGTGCCCTGTCACACCTGCTCACCTTTCTGAGAAATCCATTCTTTCTTAGAGGCCCTTGAACATCAGTCCCCTGGGATTCTTCAAAAAGAAGAAGATGCAGAATGAGGATGGATTGCAGACATTTTATTTTTGTCACCACGCACCCCCAGTTTGCATCCACTGGAGATATTTGTCACAGGAATACAAAAGTCTTCTCACTAGGGAACAGTACCTACATATTTTGTAATGCTTAAAATGAAACTACATCACTGAGATATGAGCTGCGTGCTTTTGGTAAATAGATCTTTTCTTTCCCTGATGTTCTGTCTAAATGATCATGTGAAAATTTGAAATTTTACTTTTCTTTCTAGGTACCAATTCTGGGAGAAAGTTCCCAGTACAAAGTTTTCAGACATGCGAATGCTGACAATCAAACATTTTCACTGTGACAACTACAAAAGACTGTGTAGCAAGTCTCCAATTCCTCCAATAAGTTAAAGAGAATAGACAGCACTTACAAATTATTTACAACCAGGAATTTCAATTGATGCAACACAAAAATCTTCTAACTTTTGGAACATTCCCCAAATGGGTTTGAAAAGCACCTGGATTTTGACCTCTGTAGCAGCCAAACATGTTGTGTCTTGTTCTGCACACTTGCACCTCCAGGTACACAATGATATCTACTTGAGAACTGAGGGAAATTTCTGAAGCATACAGGACAATTTCCACATCTAATGTACCAATTCTTTAGAGGTCAGCCTTGTAAAATCTCTCTCATTTCCCCAAAGGAAGCAGTTATTTTTATTGCATTCATCCTTGAGAATATCTGGTGAAAATTCTAGTCCCTGACCCCTGCTGAAGAAAGAAATACAGCAACCAAAACTCAGAAGGGCTTTTTTGATTTTTGTTTGATTGTTCGTTTATTTGTTTTGGCATGATACATTTGAAATGGAGTCCATTTCCTGAGTGGAAGTATGCAGACTTCCTTAAATTTACTGCCTGTCTTTCACAATGAAGATTTAGAATTAGATTTAACAGTTAAAGCATTTAATGTACATGTGAGAGAGCGAGATAAATATTTTGATCTCTTCATCTTAAGATATGAAAACGGGATGGAGAGAAGGCTCAGGGGTTAAGAGCACTGATGGCTTTTCCAGAGGACCCAGGTTCAGTTCCCAGTACACCACATGACAGTTCATAACTGTAACTCCAGTCGCAGGGGACCCAACATTCATGGCAAAGCACCAATGCACATAAAAGAAAAATTAAAAAGGGGGGAGCCTGACCCATTGATTAAAAAAAATACAAAAACAGTGTACTCACATTGAGTCTTGATTTCTCTTTTCTTTACTAATTGTAGATAGATTCTGTAGTAATGATTCACAGGTTAGGAGGGCAGATTCAGAATGTAGGCTGTCTTGTCTAGTAAAATACAGCACTGATGTTTCCAAAATTAATTTTTTAAAATAATACTAAGAAGGCTTCCACAATGAGCCAGGACTCTCGGAAAGTTATAGGAACTATGCAAAAGAAACTATTAGCATTTAATATCTAAGCCGTGCAAAAATGCTGCAATGTCTGCTGCACATTATCAATAAGGAACTATGTAATGAGTTTAAATTTGGAGAAGAAAGTCATGCAGCCTACTGTGTTGCCACAGTAGGAGAGAACAGAGTGCAGGAAGTTTGTCTTTTGACTTCCAAAGGATTGCATCTCTTATACACACTTTCTCTCTCTCTCTCTCTCTCTCTCTCTCTCTCTCTCTCTCTCTCTCTCTCTCTCTCTCTGTCTTTCTCTGTCTCTCTTACCCCACCCACACACGTGTGCATGGGCTAAAAATGAAAAAGAAATTTAGTATATAAAGTTTGCCTACAGATATAAGAACATACAGTCTTTTCATGGAGGGTGAAGAATCTGGAATACCTAAGGCTAGTTAATCATTTCAAACATCTCTTTTTCATAGAAAAACTTTTAATTCTTCCTTTTACTGAAAAAGCCCTGCCCTGTGTGATTTTTTATTTGTTTTTATTTATTTTGAATTATGTGTATGAATGTATGTCTGTGTGAGGGTCAGTACATGTGCATGTAGCTGTCCATACTGTCCAGAAGAGGATGTTGCACTACTTAATGAGTAATTGCAGAAACGGATCATTTTTTTCCTAAGGAGAACCCACCAGTCTCTAATGTCCGGTGTTGTCTTCATCCCTGGAACCTCAGAGCATAATGGAACCAAGAAGTTCAATGAACTGATAAAGGCCTATGGAATTAAACACGATCAAATACCTGCTGCATTTGCCATCTCCTAAGTGCTTCAGTTATATATCCATTATGAAAAATTGCCCTGATTTGCATATTAATGTTCTGCATTTCAACATGTGCTCTTTATGTTCGCACACAACAGAATGCACTCTGCCATGCACATTTGCCTTCTGTGGCTCAGTCATTAAACTACGATTTGGGAGTGGGAAAAAAATATAGAATCAGAATGAATACAGTCACTCTCATTGTTCTCTTCAGAGTCCCGGATTTTAAAGCCTCAGCTGTCAATCAACTGAACTCTATTTAGTCAGTTTGTCTATCAGGAAAGATGGAGAGCTTAACTTAGGGTGAGGCATACATACCTTTCAAGCCATGTTTTTATAATCATCTCAGGGTAGGAAGCTATGCACAGATGTTGAGCATCACTGTGTAATTTCACCTCATCTTAATTTCCATCTGAGCAGGCGAGCACAATAATGACTATGGCCACATGTGGAAGGGTGACTAGGTAGCTGCTTTTAAAGGCTCTGTTAATTTAAATCTTAAGTAGCTGCATACAGTGATGATAGTGTTTTGGCACAGGGTATATTTTTAATTACAGAATTTAATAGCATACCCTTATGCCATGCCCCAAATAAAACACTGGAGATCCCTTTTGATTGTTTGTAGTCATTGGTGCTCATTCCCAGTCTTACAGACTCTATTTCTGACTTTGGTTTCTAAATACTGCTGAGAAAAATCTCAAAATCTTTGAGACTGTATGAACTAGCTCAAGATAGGGTATCTAAGTTCTCCTTAGGTACCCGTAGGTCGTTTGTATTTCATTGGATACTGCTCATTCCAAAGTTTGGCGATGACACTGGGATGTTACCTAAATATCTCCGTATTCAAGTCTTTGACTCCTATTCATTCTTCTTTCTGCTCAGAAGGAACATGAAGACCATATGATGATAATGTTTCTTTACAAATAAGTCCAAGACTATAAGCTTGGAATTCTGTGACATGCATCACTATCCTTTATTATATTTTCTGTTTCTGATTACTCATGTCTCTTCTGGTTAACAAATATGTCCATACTTTCTAAAGCTCATCCATATGCCCATGACACCACATTTACCACCTCTCCCTCATTTGGTCTTTTCACTAATTGTCTCCTTTTTTTTGTAGCATACCTAGTCTTTGTCTACACACTAATTCCTCTGCTTAACAAACAATTTTGGATGGTCAATATTGACCCATATTTGATTTTTGTGTTTGTCATGACTTGTCTATTTCCCTTGATAGTTTCATTCTACCTCAATCACCTCCAGTGAGCTGACAATGTCCTGATTCCATCTAATTTTCATTTCGTTCTGTCTTATTTTGTACCTCATAATTATTCATTCTTAATGATATTCTCTATCATTAAATTTCCTATAATTGGGTATTATGTAAGAATATGAATAAATCAATATATCATATGGGCCAAACCTAGCCTGTTGACAGTGTTTATATGGTGCATATTTAACATGTAAAATAATTCATATTAGGAACAAAAAAGAGGCTGGGATATAGCTCAGTTTTAGAGAATTTTCCTAGCATGGTAGTACCTGGGATTCGATTTCCAACAGCTCCATAGTAAAAAACAAACACAAGAAACAAAGAAACAAGGTAACGATTTCATGGCACGTGAGACTATTATAAACTTAAATTTAACAGTACTATTGAAATGCAACCACATTTGCTCTTACCACACTTACGTATTATACATAATTGTATTGGTAGGGTTTAAGTAGATGCAGCAGAGACTATGGCCTGCAAAGATGGAGATAGTTGTTACATACCTTAAACAAAAGTTCGTTGACCTTTGAAGATGATACTTGTTGGTTTTATTTCCTTCAAAAGCCTTCTACTTCAACCTTAACTGTTTTCCACCTATTATGCATTGAGGTAGGAATTAACAATAGTGAGTCACTTGATAGATCTGCCGCTCTATCAGGAACTCCATAAGCATCATCGTATGGTAGCCTTACCACTAACTGAAGCTGCAGGCTACTCTATAGATAGGAAACCTGAGGCTGAGCTTCAGTGTTACCTGACATTAGGGGTAGTCTATGGAATATGCTTTCTAGTGCACTCCAGGGAACCAAGAAATGTGCCCACAGTCACACTCAGGCCTGCTCCAATTGTGGCACTCCCTCCTCAGTAATGCTTCTCTGCTTTCTCACTCAGTCCCCATTTTAGTTCAGGAAATTACCAAGTATCTGAATTAGACCCGCTGCGTCTTTTCTTAGCGAACTTTCCACTTCCCAGATCCTGACTAATCTTTTCAAAGGAGCCGCATCTGACCCATCTCACTCACACATTTGTTACTTCGCAAGGATCTAGAAAAATTGTCATTAAAATCCTATCTTGCAACTTCTGTAGGGCAGAAGACTTCAATGGGATCTCACTATCTAAAGAGAAACTTCCAAACTTCCTTTACCTTGCTGTCCACTGTATTTATAGATAGACTCCACAAAGAACAAAGCTAGCCTGCAACACTCATTTTTTCTGCTCCTTTCATGTAGAATTTCCTCCTTAATTTAAGTCTGGTTACAATGCATATGCGTGGAAATGAGTTTTGTTAGTTGTCTGCCCAAAAGCAATATTCTGTCATCTCTTCTGGAGAGTTGATGCTCCATTTTTATCCACACATGGAGTAGGTATCTCAAAGCCTTTCTCCTCACTGCGTCATCTGCCGTGCTCACTCATGGCAGATATAAACTAGACAAAGCCAAGCATGTTGTCATATACCTATAATCCCAGATCTTGGGATTCTAAGGTTAGAAAATTGCCCCAACTTTGAGGCTAGTATGAACTACACACTAAATAATCAAGCCAGAGTAACCAGCAATTCCTGTCTCAAAATAAATAGATAAATAGATGATAGATAAATAAAACAAAAAAGTCATCAATAAACAAAAATAAATCCGTTCAAATAACAAGTTTATTAAAAAATGAAATTTTTCGAGAAATGTTTGGAATGAAGTAGAAAGACTAGAATAGGGAGCACACCTTTATCTGCATGAGATGAAATCAGCCATCTTGAAACCGTGAGAAAGAAAACAGTTATACACAAACTATCATATGCAAGATGGGAAATCCTTTCACATCTCCTGACTTATTTTAGCCTCCAAATTCACCAGTGCAACTAGAGTCTTAGTTATAAACTTTTACTAAAAATGAAATAAGTCATTTAAACTGGTTTTAGCTGTATTTTCCATTATTTGAAGGTTTCTAAGTGATTCATCTGTTGAAATGTAAATCCCTGCGTATGCTTTCAAATACATATAGGAAGATACATTCATTTTGCAGGCATGTTCTGAACTGAATTGTGCCCTGATTATTGCTTCACCCTCTGCTTAACATTTCATTTGATTCTGTCTTTGGAAGCTCTTTATAGGGAAGAACTTTCCTCCTCCATATTTTGTATCATCAGCTATATTGTGGCTGCCTAGTATTTCCTTCTTCAATGAATACACGAATGTTCAATTAAGGATAAAGAGAAGGCACTTGGAGGAAAGGGGCTAGAACTCCACCCTGTTTTCTTTCTATGGGGCTATACACAGAGAAACCATAATGAAACTGTTCATCTCCTCAATGAATCAGGCAGAAATGGGAAGGAAGAAGTGATGAGGGAAGGAGAGAAGAGGAGAAGGCGGCAAGGAGACATTCTCTGTGCAAATGGTGAGCAGGTTGCAGAGGTCAGTTGTCTGGTACAGAGGCAGCTTCAAAAATAAAAGCAGATGGTAGAATATTCTTTTTTTTTTCCTCTTGGCCACAAAATTCCTGCTAATTGAAGCAGCAACTGAACAAGCTGCTCTTGCCTCCCCTGGAGGTACTTGTGTTTCACGTGGATTCGACTTTCATATGAAACACTGCCCCCCTCCTGCTTTCAGTGCAGCTGGCTTTCCTCTTTACAAAGCTCTTCAGAAAACGAGCAAATGAGTCAAGGGTCTGCCACCACTCCGAGCATAACATTCCCTGAGGGAGTGGCAGCAACCCCCTCTGAGGAGAGAGGTGCTTACTGAATCAGAAATGGTATTTTCCCACAAGCTGGATGCCAGCCTCGACTTGAGAGGAAGAACATGGTGTAGGAAAGGCATCTTTAGGGGCTGTTAGATGATCCTTACACCCAACTAAGCATCTTTTTCTTTTAAGTTTCTTTGTTCAAAATAGAAGTCTTGAAACTCTAGAATAGAATTGTTAGGTACAGCAACTCTGTCTGTCCTAAGGTGCACACTTGAGAACACTCCCATAACCATTCTCTCAAGACTGTATTTTATTTTATTTTTTTTGTCTGTAATTCAGACTTGCATTTCCAGAAATGGAAACACATTAAAATTACTGTGAAATTTGCCAGACCAGCTTGCCCACATATTTATATCTGTGTCAGGATACAGTATTGTATTTACCACGATTAAATTATCTGCTGTCAAAACTCAATGAAAATCCTGGTGTACTGAATTATATTTTAGAGATGTAAGCACATATTTTTCAAAATGAAATCACACATTAAAATACTCACAGGGTTATATGTACAAAAGGAAACAGTCTGAAACACTGAGAACTTCAAGGGAGCATATTCAGTGTTGCTAAGTGTAGGAGAGGTAGGCATGCTGCCTACCTGAGCTGGAGTTAGTGGTAGTGGGTTCACATCTGCCCCTCACCATCCATGTCTGCACCATTACTAAACAAGTCATCTATAATTTCCACTCCTATGGACTGAAAAATATTACATAAATCAAGAAGCACAGGAAAGAATCAAAGACACTTTGAAACGCATCAGTTTTAAATATGTCAAAGACTCAAAGAACTGGTTTTGCTTGATGGAGAAAAAATTTTGGAAATACATTGGTATTTAATAATCATGAAGTCAAATGTATTTATTTTATAGATAAAAACATCATTTCACAAACTTAATGAGTAATTAAGGATTTTAAAAATGTGAAAATAAGTTTAACTAGAACTTATTTTTAATAATTTTAGTCAATTATTTTTCTACACTACTATTTAATATGTAAGCAGCAACAGGACTTTCCACCTTATGTTAATACAGATATTTTTAGCTTTAAGGCATATTTTTAAACAAAGACCCATTTTATTTTTATATATTTTGATGTGTTTTTGAGAAGATGTTGCTTTATTTGATAGTGACAGTTTTCAGAACAGAAAGATGAGTGACCGCCAGACATGGTCTGCTCTGTCTGCCCTTCAAGTCATCTTCACCATAATTTGGCAAAAAGGAATTTATTTCTTTTTAAAAAGATTTTTCCTTAATATATTTTATTTTATTCTTTCCCTTTCTTCAAATTCTCTTATATACCCTTCCCCTACTCATACAACTTTATGTTCATGTTCTGTTTCTTTAAATAGTGCTATGCACTATATATTTTAAAAAGTAGGACAGGGCAAAATTGATTTTGCTTGAGTAGTATTATAATTCCCAAGAATGTCTGGAGGTTCCCAAAAGTATCACAAAACTAGAATGAGGAAGGCTTATATGAGATTCTTCCATCTCCCAAAGCAATTTGTCTCTTAATAACAATCATAATTACCTTCGACAGTCGTCAAATCCTAGATTCTCACAGGCACACTGCTAAGGACCTAAGGCAAATGTTTCACAACACTGTGGTCCTAGACATGGATTTCATTCTATGAATCCATCTAGGATGGGCACATATGGGTACCAACTTCCAAGCTCTTGGATGAATATAAAGGCTTGTTTTGTTTCCCTAAATATTTGTTATAGGAAATTTAAGTTAAGCATTTCTTTGCTTACAACATGCAGGAACAATACAAAACATACTCTATCTACCCAAACTGCTTTCATTTTTCTAGCATTTCTTTCTTTCTCCCCCTTTCTCCTGCTGTTTCCCCCACTAAGGATTCTATTCATACATACTGAGATTTGATCAAGTCCATCTCCACCTCCTTCCCACAACTCCTTCCCTACTTCTGCTACCACTGTTCCCTCTCAGCTTCATGCTTTCCTTTGTATAGCCGACTGAGCCTACTGAAGGTATATTCCTTGATTAGGGCCAGGCTTGTATGTTATGAAGAGTCAACCGCAGTATAAGTAGTCTTAGGGAACATAGCCCTGATGAAAATTGCCTCAGCTAGGAGTAGGTCTTCATGGACTCCCCATTTCATCCACATTCCAGAAAGGCAAACATTGCATGCTCTGTTTCATGCTCTTTAGATGTGTGTGTTTCTCGTGGAGCATCCTTAAAAGTCAGGAAACAAAGAAATGGCCATAGCGAAGGTTTCAAAGGAAGAAGGGGGGCAGAATACAGGTGGCATGACTGGGGAATAGAGGAATGGTGGAACGGGAAGAATTACATGCTATAGGGGATAGGAGGGGAGGGGAGATAAAGGAGTATAGGATACCTAACCCTAACGACGGTTAAAAATGCTATATGGAACCTACTACTGTAGAAGGTTCATAAAATCTTTACACACACACACACACACACACACACACACTGAGAGACAATGCCTCTTCCCAAAAGCATAAATATCAAATGAAAAATACTAGCACCAGGTGTAGGCCGTCCGTTTCTGAGTTGTTGTTATTGGCATCCCATTGACCAGACCCACACAGTCCACCCTACCCCACCCCAAAAATCACATGGTAAGATGTTGCCATTTTTATCTGTTACTCTCCAAAACTTAATAAAGACACCATATACTTAAGTGACACTGTAGGGCCCGGGTCTACCCTTGTTCCTGGGGTGGATCTTGAGGACAGTTTCTGTTCAGCTAACTAAAGCATTCTGTTTGTTCCTGTGCTCCCCCTGCCCCGCCTGGTGATTAGCTGTAGGGCATCAACTCCATCGTTGGTATGGTAATTTCCCACCTGCCTGGGCAGAAATCCTTGTGCAGCAGCTAGGTATATAAGGATTTCCCCAAGGTTGAATAAATGGCATTCGGCTGATCTCCTTTCGAATGACCCAGGTCTCTTTGTGTGTTCTTTCAATCTCCAGGCCCTTGCCCGACTCTCATATGGTACAGTGGCACACGAACTGTATCGAGGGTGTAACACAAAATCAGGTGTTACATGACATGACTTGTGGAAGGTTTACTCATACTGGCCAAGTGTTATACTTTCACAGTGCTTGAAGGTTCCATGCTGGCTACTAAGGGAGAAATGTAATCAACAGTACTACCTATAGGTGAACCTGGCAAGTTACAACTACTAGCTTAGTAAGATATGGCCACAGTGCATTAATTCCAAAAACATTATGGGAACAACCAACCACTATCAGTGGAGTAACAGGCTGACCACAGAATGAGAAAAATATTTACCAGCTATGTATCTGATGGCTAGTTAATTGTGCTTAGTGTGTAAAAAAAAAAAAAAACTAAAAGATTAAACACATACATGGGAATGCCCAAAAACTTGAACCTATTTCTACCTTGCTGAAGGTCAGAGAGTTTTATCTTGCTCAAAGTTGTTGCTGTTCCACCCTGACCTGTTGGAGAGTTCGAACTTACTTCTATTCCTTTGAGGTTATAATCTGTTTCTACCTCAAACAAAGGCCCCAACTAGATTTAGGTCAGAGAATTTTGCTCTTTCAAGGTTATTGTCAACAGGTGTGTCTAATAATATCCAGACCTTGTATTTCAGGTATAGAGAAGCAGATCTGTTTCTACCCCAAACAAAAGTCTAAGGATCCAACTAATCACTACTCCCTTAGGGAGATAACAATGGATTACACCCAGGGAATGGTGTGCCTACAGAAAGTTTTGGTCTAGGGTGTGAGCATTACATGCCTTGTTTTAGCAACAATGTTTCACTAAAAATGTAGCCCTCAACTTTGATCTGGTCTGTTCACTTCCTTGTATTATGTTAATGCTTTTTTTTTTTTAAATCTTACTCCTGCCTTTGGGATGGGGGTATTTTAAACAAACAGAAATGAAAAGAGGGTGATATTCACTGAACTACCTCTGGTACTATTCTATGTTTTCTGTTTTATTATTTTCACTTGCATCTTTGCATTCTTTACTAACTTTTTTAATCCCCATGGCCCTACTACCCTGGTAAGTGGTATTTTTGTCAAAGTTGATTTCTGACACACATGCACACACACACACACACACACACACAAACACACACACACATTCAAATAAAAATCAGAGCATGGAACTAAACAGAATTCTAGAAGAAAAAGAAATATATACAGGTGACAAATATTTCAAAATGTCTTCAACAGCTTTAACCATAAGGAAAATAAAAATTACAGATACTCTGAGATTTTATATCATCCCACTCAGAATAACTATTATCAAGAGAAAAAATGGCAACAAGTGCTGATATGTCTGGAGAGAGGGAAATACTTATCCATTGCTGGTAGGGGGAAAAATGGTGCAGTCACTACAGAAGTCAGAATTAAAGTTCTGAAAAAGCTAGAAACAGACCTCCCATATGATCCAGCTATACCACCACTGAGCATATACCTAAATGACTCTTCATCTTTCTACAGTGATACCCATTCATTCATGTTTATTGTTCTCTATTTATAATAGCCAGAAAAAGAAAACAATCTTGATGTCCACCAGCTGATGGATAATAAGAGTATAGTAACATAAATTAACATAAACAATGGAATAGTATTCAGGTGAAAAGAAAACTGGAATTATGAAATTTACAGGTAAATTAATATTGCTGGAACTGATCCATCTGAATGAAGTAATCTAGACCCAGAAACTAGCATTCTTTCAGATGTAATCTACTCAAAATGCCCTAGGCATTTTGTTCTCTTTGAACACTGTGAACAAAACTTAGAATTTTGTACATGAGAAGAAGCACATACTCTACCATTGAGATCCAGTCTGTCTACCAAGCTGTCCCTTTGAGTCCAGCTTTTTATATGTACCATTCTTTTTCTTCTTAGCTGCATCATCCACTAATAACTCACAAGTCTCTATGCACAGTCAAAAAATATCTACTATGACATCTCAAAACAATTCTTCGAATGCAAGTCTCATTTAAAGTTATCTCTTATTGTTTAAGAACATCTTGGGAGGGATACAGGAAGATCGAGAAGGAAGAGAGCTATGATTATCATGAAAACACATTGTATTCATGTATAAAATTCTCAAAACCAATCAATATAATAAATAAAAAATATCTACTTTGGTGAAAATTTCAGCATCAGTAATATTAATTTTAATACTGTAGCACTTTCAAGAACTTCTGGGTTTATTGAACCTCTTTATATCATGTTTTGGAGAAGAGGTGAGAAAATAAGTAAAAAAAAAGTAAGGTAAGATATCATTTTGGTCTTGAAATATTGTTAATAAGTTCTTAACTACTTAATGGCACACAGCTATATATGTATATATATTCCTATTCATACACACACACACACACACATATATATTCCAGAATAATGACAAGGAAAATGTTATATCAACTTACAGATATCTTGGCTACTAATAAAACTTTGGTTATCAAGAAGCCCTGGATACAGTTTTAAAATATTTTGCAGCCTTTGTAATGGCTTCCAAAAAATGCACTAAAATGCACTTGAAGGTGTTCATTTCTTAGCAAACATCAAGATAAAAATCACTTACAAAAGGACAAAAGAGCAGTTTTTCTGGAAACCAGCTGTGCATCCAAGCAAGAGGATCCTGTAATCTCAATTATCGTATTACACCAAATTGGCTATAGCAGCCTCTAAAGGTTACAGCAAGAAGCAAAAAAAAAAAAAAAAATCCATCCCTTCCACCTGGAACTTGAGTTTCTTAGTACCTAAGAGGATTTTCCCCACTGACTTTCAGTCAGAAGATTCCTAAGGATGAGCTAGGAACCTATATGCAAAACTCTGGGATTTGGCCTCTGCCTTTGCCTACGTCACTGCTTGATAGGCATCCTAACCAGAAGACTGTGGATGACATTTCTTTCACACAATCCACTCACACAGAACACATCAAGCAATATATCTGCTTTCCACACTGTCCCTGGAAAAGCTTCCTGATCCATGGAGCTGGAATCAGGAGAGTGCATGTGTTCCGTGCTGCCCTGAAGACGCTGGTAGAACATGGCAGGTTATCCCTTGAGCACAGATGCTGCTCCGTTGTGTCAACTCAGAAAGCGGCAGCACCGTCTGTCTCATGCACTTCTCACATGAAGGGTGAAGTTTGGCTTCACTCAGCTCATTCCTTGCTTTTCTTTTGTTCAAATGATAGCAGTGGTAACATCCTCAAGTATCTTAAAAAGAATTGTACCCCAAATCTAACGAGGTATAAAAGCATTAACGAGTAGTTTGTTAATCACTGGATTATTTGATATATTATATTTTACATATGATCTAAACCTAACACAAACAGAAGAAGGGAAAGATCATCCAGGACTGGATTCATTCCTTGCAAATCAATGGGAGCTATTACTATCTGGCCAAATGCCTTGTGAGCAAACAATTTAAGGCTCATGGTTTGAAGTGACGGCAGGCCATATAGGAAGGAAGACATAGTGGAACAAGTTCATCATTATGGGAGCAGGAAATGGCAGCTGTTTGTATAACTGTGGAGCAGAGAGCAAAATGTGAACAAGAACTAAAACCTGTCTACCACTTTCCACGACCAGACCTCCTTTCTGGCAGCTGGGCTCTCTTCCTAATGGCTGCACAATCCCCTGAAATAGCTATCAAGGGGAACAAACATTCAATTATCAGCCTTGTAGGGACATTTCATATCCAAGCCATAAAAAGATAATCTAAAAGAATATTTTCTAAAACAGATTGCCAGGTGGCTTCTTTTAAGGCCACAATACATTCTAATGCCACTTTCCTTGGCCACTTGGCAACAGACATGTTATTACCATTCTCACCATGGAATGTTGCCTCAGATTCTTATAGTACATTACCGTTAAAGGGTTAAGGCTGTGTGTTAAGACAGACCCTTAGGGTCTTCAGTGCTGTGATGGGTTCTTTTCAAAGCCACTATTAAGTCTGTAGGGTTGGTCACTCTATCCTCCCACCAAAATTTTAATATCTAATGGTGCAATGAGGGTACAGTTCTAGCTATGCTATCAGGACATATGACAGGGTTTGTCTCAGAACCTTTCAGGGTGCCCCTAAAGGGTCATCATGCTTAGTATGCAGCAGCTCACCAGAAGTGTATGATGTTCGGAAACACCAGTACACAGCCACTGCTTCAAACAAATACAAGACTTATTTATAGAAAGCTAAAGTCAAGAAAACTGAATGTATACCACACAACAAAGAATACATTAAATACAGTGTTGACAGCGGTACAGAAGCTCAGAAAGAGGACATACCCAAATATATGAAGTAGTTGGGAAAATTTGGTTCTTCTAAGTATTGTTATATTTATTATTATGCATTATAATTAGTTTACTTATAATCATTTATTATATACATAAAATATATAATTATTATTGAAAGGTTATTATGTGCTAGTTAAGCCTTTTTCACACCTATAATATCATAGATTTCAAGGATTACCATATAGTCCCAATTAGCTAAAATTAAGCACTTTAGTTTTAAAGCAAGTAATTTAGCAGAGCTTGGATTTGAACCTATGCCGAAGATTCCAAAGGCCATCCTGAATCATTTATAACGAGACAGATAAGGGGAAGTGAGAGTACGTGAGGAAGTGAAGTCCTCCTAATATATCCTAAATAATTACTAGGATTTTGGGTTAGGAGCAAGACAGCAAGGCACTGCAGGCTGGGACTTCAGCATAAGTAGTAGAATCAAGGTAGAGAGATTTTTTTTTTTGTCCTATAATGAACAAGGAAATGCAGGCTTACTTCAAAGGAGGAGAAAACAGAGAAGAGGAAGCCAGGATCCTGATGAAAAAGAAAGCCTTACAGCAACCTTGTTTAAATTGATGATGGATGAAAAGTTTCAATAACCATTCAATGACCTAAACCAAAGGGTCTAGTTTTCTAAAGCTAATTCTGATTACAGTTTTCTATTATTCATTTTTTAAAAGAAGATAGAAAACTAAACCAAAACTGGTTGCATTCCTAATCTTATAGAATCCAGATAGGTTTTTAAAAATCATAAACATTATCATGGTTTGATAGGTATAAGTTATGTTTAAAACTAAAAGTGGTGCCAAGAATAAGGATATGGAGGATCTGGTGGATGCTAGATAATCGCATAAAGAAAGCATCACAGGCTTCCTTGAGAAACACTTCTACTCTCTGCCACCCCACCTCCGACTGCCCTGTTGTCTCTCATCCCCACAGCACAGTTTGAGATGATCACAAAAAAAATGACCTACTTCCTTTTAGAAGAATTTTCTCTTTAGGGCTCATATTTTAATTTAGGAAAACACATGTGTTAAAAAAAAAAATCTTAAAACGAGCTGCTCCGCTGGTGCAAAGAAATCCAATCAGACCAGATTAAAACACATCAAATGCCCACGTAATAGACGGTGGTCCCGGGTGGCCGGGGCAGGGGAAAGACAGGAAGAGCACACAGGCAAACCCAAACCACGTGTTCTTCTTTCCAGTGCAAGCCTAAATAGCCTGGGGTCAGCGCTTGGCAGGCTGAGAGTTGGAGTCCAGAGGTGGAGTCTAGCCCAAAGCAACTTCCAGGGATAAGGGACTTGAGGTGGAGCATTCTGCTCCATTGGGGCTCCATTGGCGCCCTAGGATGGGTGCCAGGGTCAGGGTTGATGTTCAACATGTTTACACATTTCAATTCTTGATAGTTTCTATGTATAAAATAGACAATTTTTTTTGCAGTTTTCAAGCAAATTATTATATTACATTATTGGTTTTGAAATAGACTTAAAGTCCATCCATTGTTGCACTCAGGAAAAAGGATCTAAAAGGATTTAATGTTATTACAGTAACTTTAAATATTTATTAGAGATATTTTCTCTGATTTACTAGACATACATTTACATTCACATAGGTCTAGGCAATGCTAACAAAGAGGAAGTCACCGTACTTCCTTATCTTCAAGTCCTTCAGGATTTCTCATCTTTTGTTCAACAAAATATGTGAATTCAATTTTTCAATGTAAGATGATAAAATATCACAGGAGATCAAGATCATGGAAAAATCTTAGAAATTTAAATATTGATAATCTATCCATAGTATTCAAACAGTTTTGGCAAAATTGTCCCTCCTCTTTCAATGCTTCTCAATTTATAAGCTATATTATTTTCTATGTTAAATGAAACATGACTATTTTTTACTTATCTTCTTCCATTTTTTTCTCCCCTCTTTTCCTAATTAATTTATTTAAGAAGGAGGATTTAGGTATGTATAGAGCATATTTCTTAGATGTTTAGAAACAAGAAGTGTTTGCAAGTCACCAATCACATCAAGTATCTGAAGGACTCAAATTATAATAACTTATAAAACTCACTAATGTCAATTTAATTAGGATAAGTGACTTTTGTTCTTCCCACAAGTAGGTGGGAAAGAGAGAAAAAAATTAACAAAATAAAACAAAGCAAAATACCAGTTTGTGCTTCCCAAGAGTCTAATAGGAAAAGAATGGGATTTGTGCATTTTGTCCAAAACTCCCATTCCAAAGAAACAAACTGTCTGTACAACTTGTTCTCAACTTTTTTGTTTAAAAATCAATTGTTGTAAGCATTTGTAAGAGAAAGAAATGGGAAAATGTCATAGAGACATAGAACTTCTTCATATTGTTTTGCTCATCGACAACAAAAATAGTGATAATGTTATTGTGAATTTGTGACAACTTATGCAAAACAATGAGCACTCATCAGCGCCCAATTTGTAGTTTCCCATCAATGTAGTGGCCACACCAGCTACTCTAGGACAGGCTGCAAAGAATGGAGAGTTATGGCATGAAATGAAAAGTCAACTCTTTCTAAGTATTGTGGAGTTTGGTAAGAGTTAGGTCAGTGTTCAGTGGTAAATTCTTCTAGTTAAGTTTCTCCATTCAACCTTCAAGGCAGTGACTTAATAATCAATGAATCATTTTTTTGTCTATATCTACCTACTCACCCATTAATCTATCACTGTAGTAATACGAAGAAAATTTTAAGATAGTATCACATAGCAATAACTTTTATGTATTGGGAGCCAAGAGACAGATGTACTAGGTCAAATCATAACACTGTCACTTAATAACTTTATGATCATGGACAAATTTCTTGATCTATGTGTGTCCTGCTTTTATTCCCTGTGCAAATTATTATAGTACCTACTGAATATTTACATCCAGTGAAACTGATAGAAAGTCTTATATATTTCCCCTCATCACTGTAGATTTTAGTAACTATATATCATACATATTATGAGACCTACAATAAAGGTTGACTCCTATTTTACACTTTTCTTCAAATTGCTCTATTGAAACTTGTTATCCAATATGTAACTACTGATGAATTTCAAGTTACAAAGCTTTACATAACCAGGTGAAGTAAGACATCATTTGCTAAAGTGAGACACACGAGAAAGAAGGTGTAACAACGGGAAGAAAAGTAACAAAAGCTGTGTTTACCACACACTAGGGTTGAGGTGATTTGGGGAATTTAGATAAATAAAATGAAGTTTTGTATGGAAAATATAAAAGTGAGAAGTCTGGCTTATTCACAGGAGAGTCTTAGGCAAAAATAACACATTTAATAACATACAAATACATGAAATTAAATAGATAAGGGATATTAAATGAAAAGTGGTCTGGAATTGAGTCCTGGGAAACTTCAACATTGGAAGAAGACAGAGCAGCCGAGGTGAAGACACCTGGAGATGGGTCACAGGGGCAAGGGGACATGGTGTATGTGAAGTATCCAGAATGAACTCTGCTCTAGAAGGAGCCATCAAACTATGGTGAAAGATAAGATAATAAATGAAAAATAAGTAACAGGTTTGAAAATTTGAAGGTCACTGGTCCTCCTAGAGCAGTTTGGCTGAGTGGCTCCAAGAAAGCCAAATCTCAAACTGGGTTGAATAGTGACTGTGAGGGAATGGCTGAGGTCAGTTTATATTTTATTCATATATATATATATATATATATATATATATATATATATGTATTTATAAATGTAAATATTCACATTCATGGTAAATGGCTCATTCGTATATTACAATATGTGATAAATGCTCAATGGAAAAAAAAATGAGTAACCAAAAAATTGAGTCTCAGTGCCTGAAGAGATAAATACAATGCGGCAATGAACATGGCAAAGGGACAGAACATGGAGATGGCAGGAGTATGGGGCAGAATGTTATGGGGCTTTGAACACATGAATACCAAGGATTCTTTTTATTCTGCAACCAACAGCAATAGAGACCCATAGTCACCAGTGTCACTCTCTGTTTTCTTCTCAAACGTAAGGAACATGCTCCAGTCTTGAGCTACCCTGCCGTCAGAAGAGTTGCGAGTCTCCTTCTTTATGCTCGCTCGTGGGCTGATTATGTGAAACTTAGATTTTCCACAAGGACCTTATCAGTTCTGCTATTGCTTATCTATGGAGATGTTTTCCTTGTCTTATAGTTTGACATTTAGGAATCTAAAAATGATTTTATTGCTCGACCGCTTAATTACAAATGTGTGCCTATGGCACAAGATACAGAATTAAACAAAAAAGTTAATTTGAGATATTATTACAATGGATGGGCTGCGTTTGAGGAGAGACCATTGTTTCCCAGAACATGCTCATCAAGGGTTTCTTGTCACCTCCTCCTCATTGCTTGTGTGACTTTTTGTGTGCTGTATATACTTTTATCCAATAACACAAAAAGATGTGCAATTAATGTTTTCTTTCTTCCCTGATTAAAAAAAGGTTTTGCATTAAGTAGCTAAGAATGTAGTGTGAAACTATTTAATTTAAGCCCTGAGGTATCCACTTTCTCACACACATACACACACACACACACACACACACACACACACACAGTATACACAAAGTAATAAGATCATACAAAAAAGAAAGTGAGTCAAATTGTCTGACTATAATTTTTGAAAGGCAAGAGAACACAATTTATTGTTGGTTCTGACACACCTTTTGGAAGCTGATTCCCCTCACTAAATTATTGTTCCATATCTCTGTTTAGTAAACGTTATTTGTGCTTTGATCTACAGCCTCATAGATGAGTTATGGGACTTATAGATTAATAAAAACAAATCCTAGTTCAAGATAGGACCTGACTATGGGCCAGCAACTAATGCAGTCTTATCAAACTAGGCACTGGTGGAATAAAATGAGAAACTTGCCAGAGGATTGACATCAGAGGCATTGAAACCTCAGTGATCAAGACAAACAATATTTTAAAGCAATGCCTTAAATTTAAACTATTATTTTAAAAATTAAAATCTATGGATCAGGGGTATAACTCAGTAGCAGTACACAAGTTTAACAAGTATAGGGGTTGGTTTCCAAATTGAGTACACACAAGAAACCTAAACTACGTTGCAAATAGAAGATAAGATAAAATACACTTTTGTATTACAGACAAAATACAAAATTTATAAATAAACAGGATCAGTAGCAGAATTGCAGTCAGCCAAAGTGAAGCCTAGAGAAGGAGAAAAACTTCATAATGATGTTTTCTTCAGCTTTTGGGTATTATTTTGGTTTTCTCACATATTGCAGCAAAGTATGATTTATCTTGTTTATGAGATTTCATGTTCCTTTAAATTGTGTGACCAGATGGGTGTCTCACTTGCATTGGCCTAAGATCTCTGCATTGTTAATTTACCAAGAAATGGCTGTCATCAGGGATCACTGCACTCCGAGTTCGCTCATGCTGCCACCACCCAGCAGTGTCCCTTCAGAATCTCATCGCCTCACACACAAACACCACCAGGTCTCTCTCTATGGCAGTTCAGAGAACCAAAACAGCCATCTAAATCAGGGAACACAGCCCACAACAAGATAAATTCCACATTTCTCTCCAAATTGGGGAATAGTTGCTAATGAGGCAGCTGGGGAAAAGTCAAGTTTTTCAACTGTTGGAATTCTATGTATCTTTCTGGGCATATACTTAAGACAGAGAATGGCTTTCCTTTATTTAACTCCTAGAGCATACAAGAAATGCACCATTAAGGTCAAAGAGAAATACTTTATAAGGAGACTGTATTCAAGTTCAAAATACAACCCCAGTGGGTAAGGTCATGAGAATACTTCTGTGAAGTACTCAGTGGGACTCCTAGTGCCATGAAGGAAAGGCTATGGTGTCTGGTTTGTTTCTCTTCTGTCCTTGCTGAACTGGTAGATGTTATCTTTCTTTTTTTAAATTTTTTTATCCATGTATCTTATGTATAAATACCTTATGTTCTGTCTTCATGAACACAAGGAGAAGGAATCTGATCCCATTACAGATGGTTGTAAGTCACCATGTGGTTGCTGGGAATTGAAGTCATGGCCTTGGGTAGATGATATTTTAACCCTTACTTGAGCAGGGACTCCTCTGAGTGTTGTTCACTGGTCAGAGCTATCAACCCCAAAGCACGACGCAGGAAAGGGCATGGCAGGAGAAACAGGTAATACTGAAGTGAAAACGTTTTTGTCGGTCCTCACTGGAGGGAAGTCAAGGAAAAGGACCCTTAGAACCAGGAACACGCTCTTCTTTGTCCTACACTCCTCAGCTCTGCCAAGATGTAGTAGATCCTGAAACATGGCACTGACTTCTTTACCTTCTCCAACCCTTTCTAATGGACATAGACAACATTCACGGATTTTAAAAGCTACATTATCTTATTCATAAGGTCTTTGGATGTTATATTATTTTTTATCATGCCACTGTTTAAATATTACATTGGTACATTTTGCGCCAGTGTTACCAACTATGGCAGAAACAGCTTAAGGGAAAGGATACCCTGGCTTACAGTTTCAGAAGTTTCAGGACACAGTAGCTTGACCCTTTGCACTTGGCCGGAACATCATAGTGGTGGGAACATGTGGGAGGGGAGATATATTTATAAAATGTAGACAGGAAACAGGGCAGGGGACCAGAAGTGGGCAGGAAAACAAAACAATCCAAGGGCCTTCCCCCAGTGACCTGTTTCTTCTGTCTAGGCCCCACCTACTCTAGTTTATAGATCCTTTTAAACTAATGCCATCGGTCAAAACCTAGCACTCAACAAGTGGAGGACATTTCTTATTCAAGCTATAACAAAAGTCATTACAATACTGCTCATTTGAAAAGCATGGTAACTTTATATCATTTGAAAAAATTCATCAAGATGCGTGGTTATAGATAACACTTAAAGTAATGATGTAAATATTTAGAGGTTAGGAAAAAGGTTATTTCTTCCTATTTTTCCAATGTAGAATTTCTACAGTCATGTCACTGTTATGTTATACTTTCAGAGTAAATTTATGTTCTGTTTAATTCCTTAATTTCAATGTCTTTCTCTTGTCTTGCTTAGCTTTTATGATTCTTTTAATCATTAACACATTAAGTATGCACCTTAATGGAATTAACTGACATTGTCACAGTGTGACAATGGACCAGGACCATCAATATCCTAACCTAAACCCTCCTTTCCTTCCAGCCTTCCCTCTTTTTTCTTCCTATCTCTCTGTTCTTTCCACATCAATACTTAGTAGAAATTTAGCAATATGGTAGATCATGAGTAAAGCTTCTGCTTGGGATTTGAACTCTGCGTGAAAAAATTTAATTATTGAACAAGTGGACTTTATTTACCTCTTACATAATGTGCATTTTTAACTGTTTTTAAAAGAATGCATTGCTTTATGATCAGATAGAAATATGCTAAATCTTCCAATAATTGGAACCTGTATATTTTAAGTCTAACAGTGACTTCTATGATTTAAGTGGAGATATCTAAATTATTTACAAAAACAATATAATTCACAACCCATGAATAACAATTATCTTATTCTTTTGTTAAAATAATTGTCTATCATTATAATGTATTTTCAGTCTCACAACTGTTCTCCCAGAAGGTCGGATAATGCATCAAACATTCATGCTATTAGGTCTGGAGTATTGTATTTTGACATTTAACCAATTTATTTAGAATTCTGATTTTTTTTTTTATCTTTTCCTGTGTCAAATTTAAAAAGCAATGTAACCCTGGGAGAGACTAAGCTGAACTCAAATGAATATCTGCATGTCTAAAGTGGGCTCTGTGTTCCCCACATTATTCTATATTTTTTATTTATTTATTTATTAAGGATTTCTGCCTCCCCCCCTTATCCACCTCCCATTTCCCTCCCCCTCCCCCGATCAAGTCACCCTCCCTCATCTGCTCGAAGAGCAATCAGGGTTCCCTGACCTGTGGGAAGCCCAAGGACCGCCCACCTCTATCCAGGTCTCCAAAGGTGAGCATCCAAACTGCCTAGGCTCCCCCAAAGCCAGTACGTG
The DNA here is from genome assembly GCF_037038515.1 of Microtus pennsylvanicus. Classification (NCBI taxonomy): domain Eukaryota; kingdom Metazoa; phylum Chordata; class Mammalia; order Rodentia; family Cricetidae; genus Microtus; species Microtus pennsylvanicus. The sequence goes on along the minus strand of NC_134586.1, from coordinate 109,401,776 downwards.
CAGTAGGATCAAAAACCCACTGCGATTGTTCCTGAGTTCTCAGTATTCCTCATTGTCCTCTATGTTCAGCTAGTCCAGATTTATCCCATGCTTTTTCAGACCCAGGCCAGCTGGCCTTGGTGAGTTCCCGATAGAACATCCCCATTGTCTTAGTGTGTGGGTGCACCCCTCGCGGTCCTGAGGTCCTTACTCGTGCTCCGTCTTCTTCTGCTCCTGATTTGGACCTTGAGATTTCTGTCCCGTGATCCTCTGTCTCTGTCTCCTTTCATCACCTGATGAAGATTAATATTCATGAGGATGACTATGTGTTTGTCTTTGGGTTCACCTTCTTACTTAGCTTCTCTAGGAACATGCATTATAAGCTCATTGTCCTTTATTTATGGCTAGAAACCAAATATGAGTGAGTACATCCCATGTTCCTCTTTTTGGGTCTGGCTTACCTCACTCAGGATAGTGTTTTCTATTTCCATCCATTTGTATGCAAAATTCAAGAAGTCCTTGTTTTTTACTGCTGAGTAATACTCTAATATGTATATATTCCATACTTTCTTCATCCATTCTTCCGTTGAAGGGCATCTAGGTTGTTTCCAGGTTCTGGCTATTACAAACAATGCTGCCATGAACATAGTTGAACATATACTTTTGTTGTATGATAGGGCCTCTCTTGGGTATATTCCCAAGAGTGGTATTGCTGGATCCAGGGGTAGGTTGATCCCGAATTTCCTGAGAAACCGAAACACTGCTTTCCAAAGTGGTTGCACAAGTTTGCATTCCCACCAGCAATGGGTGAGTGTCCCCCTTTCTCCACAACCTCTCCAGCAAAGGCTATCATTGGTGTTTTTTATTTTAGCCATTCTGACAGGTGTAAGATGGTATCTTAAAGTTGTCTTGATTTGCATTTCCCTGATCGCTAGGGAAGTTGAGCATGACCTTAAGTGTCTTGATCCATTAGCTAATATCCACCTTTATGGATGATGGAAAATAAAATAGTGAAATTTAAAAATCCAAACCCAAGTGTAGGGAAGCATTATATAGCTACTTTAAGAATGGCCTAAATCTATTGTCTATCCTTGTTTATGGCTTTTTACAATAGAAACAAAAATCAAGTCACAAATGAAATAGAAAACTTTACCAATCCCTATTCACCAGTGGTAGCAGAAGCCTCCATAGATTATTAATTCTAAGAGATGTGTGAGCAAACACGATAATAAGCAAGTGAAGTGTCTCATAAAATATACTACGTTCATTCACTGTGACAACTGGGGTATAATTATGCTAGAGAATGCACTGCACTTTAGTCAGTGAAAGTCATAAGACCTGAGCGCCAGGAGACCCTTTTCAACTCTGTGCTCTAAAACTACTTTTGAGGAGAAGGTGAACAATCTAAAAGTATGGGAGGGGTGCTCACTTTTATAGATTAGTGAAGCGGGGGCTGGTCAGACTCTCTTGTAGCCTAATAAGTCAAAGCATTCTGCTCTTTCTTTATTAGTGGTACATATAGCACTAAACGACATTCCCTCAACTCCAAAGTAGTCATAACCCCTAAATTTGAGTGGTTTGTCTAGGCTATTCATCTCCCTTTTCTCTTTCAGGTAAGGAAACGAAAGGGCAGGGGTGACCCATTGTATAAAGGTTTCCTCTACAACTGCAGCCAGGAGAAAAGTAGAAGAAAGCTTGGGGAAAGCTAAGGAAACAAAAGGACTGGAGATGATAAGGCTGCAAAACACTGAGTGGGTGTCATGATTAAGGCATTGATGGAAATCACTAGGGAAAGTGCAAGAATGTGTAATTTCAGATTAGGAAACCTTCAGATTCCCAGGGAGAGCTGCTATTTTGAAAAGAGGAGTTAATTGAATTTTACGGCATTTTTAAAGAAAATTAAAATGCATATATTTTACTACCCTAATAGTTTTATTGCTACTATGAGACTTATGAGCAGCGATACATCAAGAAGCATATGCACCAATTCATGAAAGAGCACCAGAGTGGATTAGTATGGTTTCCTTTCGTGCCTGGGCATTCGACAATCAAGATCATAATTACAGGAATGGAGCCACTTGTGGACTCTGTGAATGGAACCACGTGGTTCTAAATAAAATAAGAGCAATTCTAGCATTAAAAAGAAAATTAGTGTTAAGCCAAATGGGCCTCCAGGGACAGTTTACGGAAGATGGGTATTTATTTATTCTAAAAGCTCCAAATAACTGGCTCTTACCTTTATTACTGGCCTAGAAAGAGCAAGGCCTGCCAAGACCTTTCTGCTTAAAGTAAATTATCTAATGAAATGCCCACATTCTGTGTTGCAGGTGAGAGGGCTGCTGAGTCTACATTTCTATGGTTAGATTAAGAGACGAAGATTTTAGAAGCAGCCCAATACATAGGAGCAGGGATGAGGGAGTCACTTGCCTGCAACTTCTGCCTTGGTGTACCCTTATCTTGCTAAAGCACTGGAGGCTATTAATAATCAGCATTATGAAAAGGATGATATCAGGAATGCAAATCTGTAAGTAAAGTTCTGAATTAAGAATTCCAAAGTAGGCCTGGTGGTGGTGGCGGCGGCGCACGCCTTTAATCCCAGCACTCGGGAGGCAGAGGCAGGCGGATCTCTGTGAGTTCGAGGTCAGCCTGGACTACAAGAGTTAGTTCCAGGACAGACACAAAAACTACACAGAGAAACCTTGTCTCAAAAACAGAAAAACAAAACAAAATGAAAAACAAGACCAAGCAAACAAACAAAAGGTCCGAAGTACCATAGGAGCCGATCACTAACAATGCAGCGAGTTTCTATTAGTTCCACTAGGAGAGGTCTTGTCTGGGTCCCTTAAGATCACTCAGTCTGTGTTTCCCCGGTTTGCATGCTTCTGTTAGAGCAGTGTCTCCTATAGTTTCATATGCTCATGAACTCTCTGGGATCCTGTTAAATGCCTCCCCAGAGTCAGGAGGTCTACCGGCCAGGGGAAGGTGAGGAATATGTGCCTTTGAATCTCTGAGGAGGTTGCAGGTGCTGTTGCTGTAGCTGGTCCTCCAAACACAGTTTGAAATGCAAGCCATTCCAGCCCTTCTTTAATTGTCTCATAATTACCTAACATAGATCAGCCAAATTTTCTAGTCCATGGTTTTAAAGGCAAAGGTGAGGGCAGCATTCCCATCGATGCAAACAACAAATTGCTGCGACTCTGAGGGCAAACTATGTTCTTGATGTGCATTAGTCCGAATCTGGACGATAACCCCAAGAGACCTGTAATCATGGTCCCATTTACCTGACATGGAAGCTGAGTCTCAGACCGGCTAATGTATCTTGTCACATTATCAATGGCCATATGGTCATCTAATAGTCAAAATGCAAGGCAGGACTTGCTTCCAAGGTCTGCACTCTTTTTGGTGTCCTCAATGTCTCTTAGCGTTGTGTTTACTTCTGCATACACAGAGCCTATCAAAACCCTTCATGCTATGGATGGTACTCAAATGATGTACTTAGATCTGTAAACACTTCATAGTTACCTTTGCTCAGTCCCTTGTGGGGAGTGTTCTCTCCGCTTCTCTCTATCCGATTACAGCCACATTATTCTGACGGCTCCCACCTCCCCGTCCCACAATTGTCTTTCTTCTTCTGATCACATACACAGTGATTATTTCTAGCACACAAAAGCAATTGTTAAGAGTAATGTTATGAATAATATATCTAACCCATCCCAGGAATGCTTAGTGAGTCCAATTTTAAGCCCCGGCCAAGCCCGTGAGCATTTGTAAGAAGATGTGAGGCAAGACTTAAACTCCACCCTGCCTCAGGCAGCAGAGCACTTTCCTAAGTAAAATGAAAGCTCATTTTGGGCATAATCACTTTTCTTTTAGCATTTCTCACTTTGTTTTAGACATAGTGACTGCTCAATTAATAATTTCAGGTTTGGATAATTTAGCAGGCCAGAACATTCCCAGGAACAGTCAAGCCTAGGTACAAGGCTTGTCTGCATTCTCATGAGTAAGTCATGGAAGACAGAAAGCTGCTTCCATGCTGCTCTGTGTTTCCCTCAACAGTGTCTTGGGACACAGGCAGAGCTGTCCAAGTCACAAAGTCACACAGGAAGTGATATCAGCTGGAAAGTCAGAACTTACCGCATTAAACTGTAGTCCTTCTTAGCTGAAGAGCCTGCTTTCAGGAGCATGGAATGCTCAGGCCTGGCAGGACACTAGATAAACCAGTCTCACTGGCCAAAATGATCTTTCCCACACTAAACACCCACAATTTATACTATAAATCTGCCTTCAAACCTGCTGTCTAGGAAAAAATTTATATGTTAATGATTTTATTATTTTTTCTTTAACATATCTTTCCATTCTTGTGCTATCTTAAGTGGAAAGTGACTGCATGACCCCCAAACACTGAGGATGCTGCAGGTTCCCCTCCCCTGGGCAGCAATCAAACCTTCTGCTCCTTAATTAATCCTGTTCAGCAACTTGGTGAGGCAGCGAGCTTTGAGGTTTCATTAAGTGTCTATTTACAAAGACTGCCCAGGATGCAGGGCTGTGCATGAGCTACATAGAACAAAATGTAGCACCAGGCTTGCTCTGACTCAGTTCCTCATCTTCTGCAATGAAGAAATCTATAGCAAATAGTCTTGCGAATATATATATATATATATATATATATATATATATATATCCATTTCATGATGTAGTTCATCAGTCTAACTGATGAACAAGAGAACAGGGGCACATTCTTTACCTTAGGTATAAGTTTTCTCAGATGACCTCTGTGGTTGTTAATAAAAAAAATAACTAGAAAAAAGATCAGTGTAATGACCTAGCACATAGTAGGGATTCAGTTAGCAATACTATTCCTGGTCATAAAAATAATTATGCATCTTTAGTTGTATTATTTGTTTTAATCATCAGAATGTTTGCTCATAATAATTATACTTTTAGTAAACAAGTACATTAGGAATACTACTGATACTGGCAGACTTCTTCAACTTTAAACAAATGCGATACAAATTCTTATCTGAAGTTATAAATGAATAACTTTACAACAGGAAAGAGACAAATACTGCCAGCCTGTCATCTGTCCCCTGTGTCTAAAGATTCATTCAAATTTCCTTTTCAAATATAAAGGACTAGGAAAAGATGGGCTTTTTTATGATTTTTGTATAAAATACAGTTTGCTGGGGGGGGGATATTTTATCACACTGTGAATCCCAAGTTTGCATTTGCATTAATTAAATATTAACTTTGGGTAAGGAGGCTGTATTAGCAAATAGTAGATAGAAAATAACCGTAGAGCATCAAAGGGTATCCGGGAGAGATAGAGACACAGGAAGTAGTAGGGAAGGATTTAGAGTGGCGTACCTTTGTCTGATTTGGCCAAGCAGAGGCATGCATGGTTCTTTGGTGGCCACCAGCAAGGAGCGAGAATTAACTAGTTGCTCAACCTCTCTGAGCTGACACTGTTTCATCCCAGGCTTTGAATCTCGAGTCTTATTAGTAATTAGAACAATAGAGCTACCTTTAACAGAAACAACAGGGCCAGTATCCCCAGGGAGCAGAATTCTCTCCAGGCTACAACCTAAGTGGCTAGACCGCTTCTAGAGAAGCAGGCGGCAACTGAGGAGTTACAGTTGCTGGCTGAAATTAGTGTGGTGTGACTGAGCTATAAACTGAACCTAGAAGAGCCTCCAATGTGGTAAAAATAGACATGAAAGCTGTGGAATAGAAAGCACCAAAGGAAAGCAATGATGTGAATCCCAGCCCACCCTAGAGCTCTGCGGACCCTTTCAAAGACAAGTGTTCTGGTAGAAAATTCACCCCAGTCTTTGGCTTCATATAATCAGAGTCTGAAATGTTCGGTTGTAAGTTCCACCCCAATCCCCCTCTCGTGGAGTTGCCTCAGTCCAGATTCTGTCCCTGAGAAAGCCTGACACTGACCACTTCATCCCTAAAGGGCATTAAAAAGCCCCTGTCTCCTGGGTTCCCCTGTGGTCCCCTTAACTTCTCCTGGGGCAACCCAGGAAGGCTTTGCTCAGAATGAACCTGGATTTAATAATTCGGATTTATTGGCTTATTACATCAGCAATGGTGGATTTCCATTTACCAGGAATTCAATTTATATACACATGCATATATATACATATATATACACACATACATATACATATACATATATATATATATATATATATATACATACATATATTTACTTCAAAATATCATGTATAAAATAGGTAACATTATGGCTTAAGGCTCCACAAAAAGTTTTGTTAATAAAAATTCCTTAGAGAAATTCTTTACCAAATAAAGTCTGCTGTTATATAGAAGCACACAACTAGAGGAACTGCTGCAGGGATCTAGTCTGTCTGCCTCCCATGGAGGATGTGCCACATGATCCGGAGTCTTGCACTACACAGATGCCTGCATCATGACCGGTGTCAGGGGCAGGATGACTGCAATAAGAAAGGCCTGACACCATGCAGTTGTAGCTGGTTTAGAAGTTCCATTGGCATTACCAACCTCAGAACCACAATTTGGAAATTCCTCATGATATCTAAACTCTTTGTTAACTGCCTTCCTTTAATTCAGGTTAACAAGTTCCATTTCTTGCCATTTATTTCTAACTATTTTTGGTGTTCTCTGTTCCTCTAACACCTGAGTATGCCCTGTTTCTTTTGCCATCACCATGTTTTGGCAAGAAGTTTTCTCACATCCAAAAGGGTGTGTAGGGAGAAAGGCAAGATTTTTTTTTAAAAAAAATACTGTCTATAAAACACCTTCTTGTTAAGATAATTTCCCAAATACTCTCCTACAATAGCACAGTGGACAGACAAAGTGAGTCTTGTGATCTTGACACAAATGTTTATAAAAATACTATATCCAGGATAATTAATGTAGAGAGGAAAAATAGCAAGGTTTTTTTTTTAAAAAAAAATACTGTCTATGAAACACCAAGTGTGCACATTGTCTTCAGGTAACTGCTGCAGAGGGAACACACTTGGCAAGCCCTTCCAGGAGAGTGGTGGACTAGAACAGGACACACAAATGATGTACTATCATGAGACACATCCCATTTTCTCCAGGGATACTATGTTATTTCCTTGAAAAAATATTCCACCACTGCACAGGCTAAATTCCCAAACAATAAAGATCAACTAGACAGTGCAGCACTTCATTATGCTGAGATTATTCCTGCAGGTATCATCGAATTAGTGCAGAAAAAGTAAAGTGAACAAAAGTGGCTTTCTTGAAATCACAGCAAGTCCTAGCATTTGTCAAACCTAACAGGACTCCAGAGGCTGAGGAAAGTGAAACAGATGGTCATTTAATAATCTGTGCTTCCCGTGAATATATGCTTACACACACACACACACAAACACACATGCATATATTTACAAAAGCACTAATGCATGCACATACACTCATACGCACACACCTCTACTCAAAACGCTTTCTTTCTAATTACATAAAAATCTAAGCTTAATGCAGTAAAGAAGAGAGGTAATAAAATGCATTTAAAATAATGAGATAAAACATAATTATCCCTGCTAGGTGTTACATAATATATACATGCATTATCTAATAAACTGTAGAAATGAAATGGGTCTAGATGAAAACATACATACACACACATACACACACACAATCACTTAATTGAGGGAGGCTTTGAGACACAACTTTTCTCCTATTAGCAAGCATCTAATACATAGTAAACACCATAAGAAATCACACCAAAAGTGGAGGAATGAGATGCAAAAATGAACACTAAGGGCACCCACAGAGACTGTTTAGGAAGTAAATGTCTGGCACCCATGCAGAATAAATTGCCCAGTAAGAAGTATTGTAGCTGAACAGGCTGCATGTTCTGAGGCAGAGTGGAGTAGAAGAGGCCAATCCAGAGGAGGAAGCACTTTGGCAGAGATGAAGGCCCAGATGTCACTTAGTGGTTACCCTAGCACGTGTCTATGTAGCCTGTCTCAGAGCTGATAAGGCATGCCAAACGCAGAAGAGAACCTGTTGCATACAGTTCTGAAGTACTTCCATGTTAAAAGAAACAATGAGAGGTAGCTGGGACAATGAATATCAATGAGTACTCCTGACAACTTTACGAGAAGAAATAAAGAGGCAAATAAGGAGAGAGTTTTCATGGCAACCTTAAAACCAAAAGTGAGAGCTGGTACTGCAGAACATCTCTGCTTGGCATTACACAGCGGAGTTCCCAAGGTTCAGTCACAGGGGTCATGGTCACTACAGTTTTGTCTGTAGGTAGTATAGACCCAGCACCCAGGGTGACTTTACACACTGCATCCTGTAGACCGGAGTGAATTCTCAAGAGATTGCTTTTAGTAACCTCAGGTTTTAGCTTTAGTGCTTTTTAACAACGCCGCTGATGCTTTCAAGGTTTTGATTTACAGAATTATTGTCAATATCAATAAAATGGATGTGCCTGACACCCCAAATTCAGTTTAATTACTCCTGTGGTGTCTCTTGCGGCTGAGAAGAGCTGGTGTTTCTCTACACCTTTCCTGTTCTTAATTTAGTGAAACTGAGTGCTTCCCAGAGTAGGGCCTAGGAGAGCAGATCTACGACAGACGGCCTCAACAGGCAGCTCACAGACTCAGTAGCAGCATTTTGCTTCAGTCCTACTTCAATGCTGCATAAACTTGAATCCTCACTCCAAGGTCCACCAGGTGAGCAAGTCATGCAACGTCAAGAGTTGACAAAAAGATATTCCAGGAACTTCAGACCTTGTGACCTGGAGAAGTTTCACAAATTAAATAGCCCGCTTTAACTAGCAGAGGGTACAGTACCAGCAGTGTTCTGCGCTACTATGATCCAAAGCTTCCAACAGGAAAACTTCCAAATATCAAAACACACATCAAACTGCACAAGTGAAGAGCCCAAGCAAAATGTATTCTTCATTTTTCTGCTGCATATTCCATCTGGTTTTCTCTTTAAAGGGTCATATGTTATATATTTATAAGACGCCTTCACACCTACTCAAACACAGTTTCTCCTGTCTCCTTCAAATGCAGCTTCTTTGTTCACGATCCATTTAAAAAAATCTTTCTATATTGGTTGATCCTTTTATAAAATTTGTTCCATTTAAAACCATTTCAAGTAAGAAAATGTCTTTGTACCTTCCTGTATTGCCAAATTCTGGGAAGATTAAGTCTCATATTTATAGGTAATTTTCTGAAAGATGTGAATTTAGAACATTAGAGTCATTAAATCACACATTCCATAAAACCTAGAGCTAACACTCATTTTTGTATGAATTATATGTTGCTGCCAAATGCTACCACTGAGGTAAAAATGCACCACAGCATCGAGACAGAGAGAAGACTGTAATTCCTCCCTATTAAAGAAGTCTACACATATTAGTTGCCACAGTAAATCTCATTAAGGACACCAAATGCTTTGTTTGGGGAAGGAAAAGGGATTGCTACCAGGCATAATTTCTTCACAGTTGAAATCCCCCCCATTAAGATTTGAGTTATTCTTTAATGCAAGTAAATATTATTTTTATTGTGACCTTTTTTACTGGATTGGGTACATTCCCAGAGAGCCTTTGTCCTCTTCCCTACAATCAGGAAGGGCCTTGGTTTTCACAATTGATCTTGTCGTAAATTTCCATGCTGTGGACTCATGCATGTTCTTCTCATATGTATTCCAAAGCCCTTCAAAGATTACACTGTACACTTTGGGCTCTGACATTATTTAACCGTTTTCTGCCTCAACTGGATAAAGAAAAAGCTGAGATGCAATTAAAATAGTCAGTGACTTAGTACACATTTATTGATTAGCATGATACTGAATGTTGGCTGTCCATTTCCTATCCCATTCACTGAAAAATCTGATGTAAGCAAAGGACATTTTTGGAAATATTTTGCCTGATTTCTTGATCAAATGTTCAATTATGATTTCTGAAGACCGACCACAGAAAAATCACAGAAGATCCCCAGCTCTCCTTCATAATCAGTGCCTTTTAATGACAGAGCTGGAAGGGAATGACAGCCGCCTGCTTTTGACAGCTCACTCTGAGTTTTTGACTGTGTTTAGAAGTCAAAAACAAATTTTCATGCAGCCTGGAACTGAAAATTAAAATCTCAGAGCAGCAAGAGAGAGGAGTCTTGGAATATTCACAGTGTTAATTGCCCTTGAGAAAGAGACTGACACTGCATGGGTGCCTCCCTGGAAGAACCAATGATGTACAGCTGAGAGCAGGCTGAAGATGGATTGATAGCTCATTCATACCAAAATGTTGTCTAAACTGTCATCCACTCCTAGACATTCTTACTTTAGAATTAATGAAAAGGATACATTTTGATTATTCAATGCATAAAGTTTATAAAGCATAAGGATCAGACTTTGTAGTCCATATTAAATAGGTTACAACACCAAAAGATAGTGATAGGAGCTTCCAAATATTGTTTGTAAATGTTTATTTACATTTCAAGGGGGATATGATATAGAGATAAATACTTTACATCGGTGTGGATCTTGGTCTATTGATACAAATTTAAGGTCAGTTTTGCTAAATGTATATTTCTGCTCTTGATTAAGGTATTGTGTTTGTGCAGCTCACTTACAAATGTAATGTATAATTAAGAAATATAGGTTAATATATATTATCTGTAATAGTCAAGTTTCTAGTCATCTTAGGTTTTCTAGATGTACAGAGATATGTTTCAGATGAATAGTTATCTTTCAAATCTTTAAAAGATCTGCAAAATATGGCATTTAAAATGTTTTAAGAACTTAAGACTTTTCATGACAATAAGACACATCTGCTCCTGGCAGAACCTATCTACTTCAAGAGGATAATGGGCACCAAAGAGATTCCTTATGGAGTTTGTTAGCCATTTGGGCAAGAAACTGCTCATGCCTGGACTTCTTGATGCTTTGTTGTATAAACTGGATATATAGGACCCACAGAAAATGACTGCTAAAGTTGCCTAAAGAAGATGAGACAGTTATTCAGGGTTCCTGCTTCATGAAAGAGTCTGCAAAACATTCTGCAGGACACACAAAAAAGTGACTGACAAACTGCCAATATAGGTGAAATTGTTTTTGAAATTTCCTGCTTCATGGAAAACTCTGTTGGATACTATGGGCCTGTAGGCTGAATATGGGTGCCTCAATGTTACAAAAGAACTTTGGATGACTGTCCAGGCAGCGTGATGTCTCTGTCAATTCTAGAGAATTGGCAGTTGCTTACAATGCACTTCCTGTTAACATAGGTAATATTATATCCTTTTGGAGTCTTTGATGGAGTTGAAGAATAGATAGTTATAGTTTTCCTTAGTTATGATAAAAGATAAAGTAGGTATAAATATTGTAACCATAATTCTTGATTGATAAATGTTTTGTCGTATGTAAAATTGCTATGTTAAAGTTAAAATCTTCCTTTTTATTTAGACAGAAAAGGAGATATGATGTGGGATTCCCCTCTGTGTGCTGTGAATACCATTGGTTAATAAAGTATCTTCTTTAGGCCTATTGCAGCACAGAGTTGAGTAAGGCTGTAATTCCAAGCATATAGAGGAGGAGAGTGTGGGTGGAGTCAGTGAGACACAATCTAGCAACTGGTAGAGGCACACATAGAAACCTTGCTGGTAGGCCACAATGTTGTGGTGAAGCACAAATTAATAGAGATAGGTTGATTTAAGATGTAAGAGTTAGCTAGAAATACACATAAGTTAATAGGCCAAGCAGTGATTTAATTAATACAGTTTCTGTGTAAGTATTTCAGGTTTGAGTGGCTAGAAAATGAATGAGCAGCCTCCGCAAACAGAACTACACAGATTTTTGTAGTTTTTATAAAACAACAATGCGTATCTATGACAATATAGGATACAAATCACCTCTGCTTCAACCAGCATTTCAAACACAAGGAGCATTCCTTTAAATGAAGACTTCCTAAAACCTAAGCTAATTATGTTTAACTGCATACTCCTTTAAAATATTAATTCTTTGATTCCATAAAGCAGGAGAAGTATTTAAACAAAGCATTCTTGTCATATAATTTCTCAATTACCAGGTGGATATTAGGTATTTATTAGTAATATTCAGTAGTATATAATATTCTGAAAAGACATCATTGTGGATCATTTGCTCAGAGGGGTATCCAGTGTGTAATTATAAGGAAAACAAATTCAATTTTAAAAGTATAGATAAACCAAAAGTCTAAAATTTTAATAGCAAGAATATTCTTGGAATATTGTGTTCTAACTTGAACTATGTATCTGGGTATAGCAAGAGCCATGAGCACCTAGAAAGAGAATGCACAAATGGTACCTAGAGTCATTGTTAGTTCTTAAGGACAATTAACAAAGGGATTGGCAAACTATCTCAGAACTACCTTGGCTGGCTGGACTCTGGTGGGATTTGATAACATTGCTATAGAAATGCAAACACGGAAGGCTACCCCGTACGTATAAAAAGTTTACTCTGAACTGTTCTATAAAAAAGTCAACAGTGTCAATCAAGTTAGGAAACTGAAAAAATAATAATAGAAAAGCACACAGGTAAAGAAAACATCTCACACAGGGCTTCTAGCCCACCCTGATATGTTTGTATATTTGTAAAAGGCTACTAATATTAAATAGCACACAGCAGCTCTATAGGTGATAAAACTCAGTACTCAGGTAGAAGTATTTTAACCTATCACTTTGGGATTTTTCTACTTGCTTATTTTTTTCTTATATAGATGAAACATTTTATTGACATGGTGTGAATAGTATTGTAATCCTTTATAGTTTAACTTGAGACAAGACTGACCCTAATTTCCCATAGTTATCTAAGTTATCCAAGGGTTGTACATAGATATAGAAATAGATATTAGATAGATATATAGATAGATACAGCTTGTGACTTTTCTTCAATAGCTTAAGGGCAACACTTAGAAATTCATGATGACTAAGGGTTAATGAGACTCCCCACATTCATAATGAGAATTTGACTGTAGACATAGCTAATTGAGAAATAGTATTCAGCCCTAAATAACAGCAAATCATCTTGCAGCATAATAACATTAGCATCCTAAACAGGAGAGGCATACTGCTTAGATCTAAGTTATTTTTAAGCATGTTAGGATTCCTTTCCATTAGACAGTGAATATTGGATTCTCTTTTCAAACAACCAAACGAAATAAGAAATAAAGCTTATGATATTTCTAAATGTCACAGTAAAAAGACTCTGTCAAATGTGTTTCAGCCTTGGCTTAGTGGATATTTGTAATTCAAACACAAAGGACACACTAAATTCCTTTCCAAAAGATTTTTCCCTTGGCAAAATTTAGAATTTTGAAAATAGTTTTTTAATATCTGAGCCCACACCCTCCTACAGCCACAGCACCCAACAGCAGTGTGATGTATTACTCCCTTATGGGAAAAGACATGCTTGAAGCTGAACTGTAATTTGGTACACTACACTTCCACACTAATGTAATGTGACAATGTTATTATGTTTGCTATTTTCTGTGTGATCATAGCCATATTCATCTCCTCCAACCTGCCATTAAATTATGGTTCGAATCTGTACCACAGGATGAAAGCAGCAAAGGCTAGCACACTGGTTTCATGCTGGTGGGTAAGTATGGCCATGTAAGTAGGCAGTAGATAGATGTTTCAAAATGAATGAAACCTCCTAACACAGACTTAAAACATACTGGATACCTGGCAAATAGTTAAAGAGAAAGGTAACGTCTATCTACTACTTAAAATAATGGGAGGTGGTGTAACACATGATTTTCTTTCCGCTTCAAACGAGGAAATGGCAATGCTCAGTCTAGGACAGCAAATTTGTTTCCATGGCATGGATCAGTTTAAACACAGATTGTACGTGAAACTACATTTCTGCAGGAAGATAAAGTGAGAGGGATGCATTTCAGGTGGGATAAGAGCATTCAGCAGGTGGATAAATTAGCCCGTGAAATGGGAAGAAGTTAGAAAACGCAATGTGGAGGATTCCAGGAGTAAGTCAGTTGGCAGTCACAGCATAAGCAGTGTGTCAATATCTAAGTGTAGAAATGAAGGCCACTGTCAGACAAGGGGTCTTATTAACTCCAGACTAATAAATTTAGCATAGAAGACACACTAGAAATCTTTTGGCAAGCTTCTTATATTCACTTACCATTGCCTTAGTAAGCCTCTGTTATTACCAGTTATCTACAACATGCTGTACAAACCTCAGGTATATGATCCAAAATACAGGACATTTTAAAACACAAATAATATTCTTCCTAGGAAAATAATATAGACCATTTTAGAGAGATAAGCCTAACATAAACTCTACGGTAGATAGAATGGCTAACACAATAATGCAGAATCCTATAGTAATTCAGAGAAGTAAAGAAACTGCCTCTGATTGGAAGAATCAGTCAGGAGATGTTGGTGACATTTAGACCAGGAAGGATAAAAGTAGGAGAGAAACAAAATGGATTTGGGATAAGGAGGGATGGGAAGTGAATAGCAGTGAAAATATTACTATAATAAGCCAGAAAAAAATGATGGTTGAAGGACCTGGAATTTGATCCTGTATAGAGGAAGACTGTGATGCATGACACCACACCCAGCTACAGCCTACAATTGTTTGTTAATGAGTCCATCTCTAGAACGGCAATTCTCCAGGGATAAAGGGGTTTGCTTAAACACACACACACACACACACACACACACACACACACACACACAAACACATTTTTAAAAATAGCCTCCGGCATCACTTTATAAACATGCCTGTGTTTATGAAAGATTCCTTTCAATTCAACTAATTAGTATGATCTATCCAAGATTTTACTTGCAAGTTATAATGTATTCCCATCATCACATTGGTAATTATATCTCCAGGATAATATAAATAAAAATGTCTAGTTACTCAAACCCACTCTATAAATCGTATCAGATAGATGACACTTAGAAGTTCTGCTGGGGGGAGGGGCTCTTCTTCCATGCACTATGTTCTTTTTCTATATTGAAATGTTTGTGTCTTTTTCCACTTTCTTGATTTTTTTTTAATCTGTTATGATTTGGGAGTTGCCGTCAAGGAGTTTGTGGACTGGTAACTGAGATAGGGTGAAATAACAGGAAGGAATGTTCTCTCAGTGGCTCTAGGCTTCTTGTTTGCTACTTGTTTCTTACTTTAAAATCAACCTCAACCGAGGAAGGGTGCTTGCTAAAATCTAAGAAATCACATTACTACTAGTTGTGTTTCTTGTATGAAAACAAAAGAATAGAGAGATCAGGAGAGCGGAGGTATGTAAAAGGTGAGAATATGTGTTGAGAGGCTTCAGTTCTCATCTTTAACAGATAGGTTTTCAAAGTAAAAATTACTATTGTTTTATATAAATTGTGACTGCCTAAAAATAAAATGTACCTTTAAATAGTAATCTTTACCTACAAATCCTCATCACAGGAAAACACCAATGTTCAAACCAGGGGAACACTTTGCATTTCCATTAAACCTGGTATGAGGTAATGGTTTAATTAAAATGCATGCATTCTGAGAACTCTCAAACAAAATTTAGTGCTGATTTGTGCAAGAGGCATATCAGGAGACATATTTATTGAGTGACATTTACCCATTAACAGGGAAATAACAACTAGACTTATCATCACCAACCCTACAACTGTCCCCCCTGGAGCACCATTTAAATAGTTTCTGCAAAAGCTCCCTGGAAGACAGCCCGATATGGAAGGTCAGAATCTGACGTTCCTTAGGAAAAGCCTAACGAACACGTACAGAAAATTGCACTCTTCATATTAGCTGGTGTACGGGCCACACAGTCTGACACAACCGAATGACAACTGTTTTGTAAAACATGAGAAACAGCTTAGCAGAGTTTGGCAGAGAATGTTCTTGAGCAAAATGAAAAATATTTTCATACCAAAAAGCCCTCTAAACTACCACATGTAGTCATACATCTGTCAAGATTGAATTCAGCATGAACAATTTGCAAGAATAAAATCATAACAAATTCTCAGTCTTCTGGTCGTCCTTGAAAGGAGCTTTATGTCATTTTTGAATGGGAGCAAATGAAGGCAGTCATTGGTCTACAGGTAAGCAAGCAAATGTCAACCAAGCATTTGTGAGCGTTCTTTAAAAGTCTTCCTCTTCCTTTTGTATATGTAAGCACATACTTACTCTCTGTATGAGGTTGTGCATATCATTCACAAGGGACTGTTGTTCTTGAGAGTAATGTGACGTACAGATACAAGGTGTATGTAAATGGATGATGCTTTCAATGTATTTTTACTGCTACAAGCTACAATATATTAGGGGAAAGAATCCCATAAAAGCAGATATCAGATGTTTCTGCATTCATGGGTAGTTGCTTTAAAATTTTTTCTTCTATTATTTGAATTTTCAGTATATTTTTGGTCACATCTACACCCACTACATCTGATCAGCTTCTTCCAGGATCTCTAACCCATCGTTGCCTCAGCCTCATGCCTTACTATGATTAACCTTATTAGTCCAGTTCAAATGAATATACACACAGGTGTAGGATGATTTTTTAAAGTAAGTTGTCTTTTTACATTAATTTTTCTCACACCATTGTCCTGTCTTACCCCTCTTCTTATCCTGTTGAAACCCTTTCTAACTTCTTTTCAACAAGTGTCCTTCCTACTTTATGTGCGGACAGGGCTGTGTGCACAGGCATGGGGAGATGTTATTTACTGAAGCATAGGTAACTTGTCCCAGGCTATACACTGAAGATACGTGACCTCTTCCCTTGGCTCCCAGTAATTTCCAGTAGTCTTTCTTATTTTTGGTTTATGCTTCCTAAAGTTAATACTTTGGGCAGACACCAAAGACAGCCAATGAACTGTACTATATTTGTAGTTAGCAAGTATTTAACTCCATGACTTACTTTAGTTTGATTCTATTTTTGATATTGTGATTCACATATCTGCTGACAAAAATTAAACAACAACAACAAAATCAAAACTCTCAGCTCTCCTTAAATCAAAAGTCAAATTTAGTCTCTTTGTACAGCCCAGACCTTCTACTGTCACATCCCTTCCCCATTCGACTAGAACTTTGACGTCCAAGCTGCAGCATTTACAACACAAGGCATGTGGTCTAGTGCCAAACAGGAAGCAGCATTGTGAATACCCTGTATAGGCAGTGGAAGATGTTTATATCGTTTTGATGAAGTCCTATGAAGCAAGTTCTATCTGAAAGCTCAGGAACAAAACTTCTGTTGGCAGATAACTCTGCCTCAAAAATTGTCACTACTCTGATACTGACCACATGAGAGCCCTATCATGCTCACATTGTGAAATTAAAGTGGAGACTTTAAGTGTATAAAAGACAAGAAGGAGGGGCTGGGAGATGGCTCAGAGGTTAAGAGCACTGGCTGCTCTTCCAGAGGTCCTGAGTTCAATGGCTCACAACCATCTATAGTGGGATATGAAGCCCTCTTCTGGCCTGCATATGTACATGCAGAGCCCTCATACATAAAATATAAATAAAGAACCTTTTAAAAACAGACAAGAAAGAAGTCTTGGGAAGCATGATTAAACATAGTGTTTTTAAAGTGAAGGGGGAAAAATGAACGTACTGAAGAAGAGGTGGTGAGATAGAGAAATGAAGCTTCTAACCACACACAGAAACCAAGGACCTCAAGATATGACTTGGCAAATTCAAACACTACATAGTACAAAGTGAAACAAGATTTCAAAATTTTGAAAAGAATCCCACATATTGCTAATTAGCAATGTTCTTTCCCATAAGATGGCTATAATTAACCAAGAAAGACAATTGCAACATTTGAAAATCAACCACCAATATTAAGGCATTTAGCTATTCACAACCCTGAAAGAAATGTTATTTCAAAATGGTCATTTATTTATTTATTTATAGAGAAAAAAACCAACCCTGAGTGCCACATCTATGATGGCCTTATTACAGATGATATAAGAACGAATAATTTTAGCCACTGTGCAGCAGCAGTAGCTGGAGAGAGTGACGTGTCTGTCCTCAGTTGGACAGGTACTTACGGTCGTTGCAGAGTGGCCCACTGAAGGAAGTCATGCTGCAGTCACAGCTGAAGCCGTCCCATTGCTGCAAGCAGACTCCTTGATTTGAACATGAGTCCTCTTGGCAGGTTGTGCTGGGCCCTGCAAAACATGCCAAAAGAAACTTGGGTTCTTTTCAAAAATCCAGAATGTTCTTTACTTGAGCTAGATCACATATAGTAGTTGCCAACACCTTAAATTACAAGTCCAAGCTAGCTTTGAAAGTTCACGCACCTGAGTTAGAAACTGAGACATTTAACCTGAAGGCCTTCTTAAGCTTCAAGCACAAGACAAATACATCATAATTATACCTAAGTCAACAAATAGTAAAAGGAAGTACTGAGCTTCTGAGATGGTCAAGGTGGTAGCAGGTAATCTCATTCCATCATTAATTATTGTCTGTCACCAGTAGGATATTAGAAAATGAATGGATCTCCTTAACATCGTAGCAATGAATAGAGATGCCATGACAAATGGATATTGTAAAATCATGAAATTGAGATAAAGATTGGCAAAAAAATAATCAAGCAGACTTATGGAAAAGTGCCCTATGAGATCCAGCTGTTTCCACGCATACACTCTAAGGTCAGAATTATTCAGTGCTCTGGGTAGGTATGTTGGCAAGTATCAGTTCACATGCGCTGACAATAGCATGCAGTTAACATAAAATGAAAACAATGTAACGGCATGCCCCTGCTGAACACACAGGAAAGGAAGGCTACTCTTTCTATAGAATCACCACTACAACACTGAATAACAAAGAACGGAAAAATGTGATCGCAGCACTAAAGGCAGTGACTGTACGAACATGGCCAAGACTGAAAGCCTTTATACAAACTACACTACAAAACGAGGTTTCTTCCACAACATCCAAAGCAATGTCCAAAGGAAAGGGAGGAATTAAATCTGAATCCAAATAACAGTTACTGAAAATGTAAAACTAAAAACAAACAAACAAAAAACTGTTATTTTAGGGTCTCTACTGTGTAGGGTGGGTTTCAGTCTTGTTTTATACACACAGGGCTATCTACCTTGCAAGTCAGCTTTCATCAATGCAACTTTGTCAGCAAAATTAAAAAAAAAAGCAAAATATATTAAATGTTAGTAAGCAATATGGAAATGGGGCAAACAGAATGTTCAGATTCAAAAAAGCATGCTGCTATAAAGAGAAAAAAATGCTATGTATAGCAAACAAATTAATATCAACAGCCATAAATCTTAAGAGAAGCCAAATAATGAGAAAGCAGTATAATTTTTATATATTTACACTATCTGTGTGTATATACATCTAATGGTTTGTCTAGCCAATAACACAATGAGGGAAACATAAAGAGCTCTTGTACTTCCTCTTCTGCTGTATAGATAGGATGGGTTCCTTCAGCACCTCACTTATGGAAACATGCAGAGCGCTGTTTCATGTAAAGACTATGGTACACATCAGAGACTGTGGTCCCTACAGAGAAAATGCCTCTCCGTGTGCTTCTCACTCTCAGTTTGTGAAGCCTTTCACTTACAAATATGACTTGAGACTCTGTATTATCTGCCCTTAGCTCTGCTTTGCTGTGATGACAGAGCACTGATGGAGGAGGGTCACCTGTCTATGTGTTACTTTCATTGGTTAATAAAGAAATTGCCTTGGCCCGTAGATAGGACAGAAAATTAGGTAGGCAGAGTAAACATAACAGGATGCTGGGTAGAAGGCAGTGAGGCAGACACGATGAAGCTCCAACCCAAGATGGACGTAGGCTAGAATCTCCCCTGTAAGCTACCACCTCGTGGTGCTACACACATTAATAGAAATGGGTTAATCAAGATGTGAGAATTAGCCAATAAGAGGCTGAAAGTAATGGGCCAAGCAGTGTTCAAATGAATACAATTTGTGTGTTGTTATTTTGGTGTAAAGCTAACCATGAGGGAGCTGGGCGGGAAGAAAAGCAAGCCTTTCACTACAGGGCACCAAATGTGCCATTTGAAGTAGTTTAAGGAAGTCATAAAGACGTAGAAACAACTTGCAATATAATTCTCCTTAGAGGACATGCCTCTACATGATCTCAGGATGTTATACTCATTCTCACTCTTAAAAATCTGGGTGTATATGATTTATAAATTCCAAAGTGTTCTTGGTGTTGCTTATACGTTCATAACTGTTCTTAGTTCTAATAAACTGCCATGTGAATAGTTTTTACAGAAAACCCCAGGAAAAAGAATTTACAAAACAGTAGAAGGGAACACAATAAACACAATTCATTTAAAAGCTATAGACAATAACTTAGGGATCATTTCTGTCAATAATAATTACATGTTTTCTACAAAATGTGAAAATAGTCTCCAATGCCATTTGATGCTAGTGATGGCCATTGAGGTCATTGCTTCAATGAATTAATATATTTTTTCTGTAATTATAAGCCATGGTCTCATAAAACAAAGTTTATCATGTAAATATATTTATGTGATAACTTTCCCAGTAAAGGAATTATTCACAGAAATTATTAAAGTAAGCCTAACTTACATGCATTTTTACAAATGCAGGATGTATAAAATAAATTGCAATTACGCAATAATTATTACTAATATCAAATAATGATTAAAACACTAATATTATTATAAATAATGTTGGAAATAATAATAATCTACCAGGAGAACTTAGCAGATGTATTTTTTTCAACTTAAGCATGAATTACTAATTTCTTCAGCATTGTGTTCCAAATATTTGGGTCTACTGATCAGTAGCTCACTGTGTCAGAGATTAAAAACAGTGTCAATTTAGACAAATAAACAACTTCTGAAACAATCTTCATTGACATTTTCTTCCATAGAGGAGAATCAGGTATAGAGAAATCCTGTGGTGTTTAGAGGTTGTTTTATCGAATAGTTACTTATTTTTTACTGGCCCAAAAGCAGAAGTAAGATCAAGAACTGAGGTACACCAATGCTCCCACTCCAACGCAAATCATTAGTTACAGAACCACTCAGCCCGCTAAATTCTAAGTGTACTAACAATGGATCTGGCTAAGCTGTAGAGAACTGCTTTTTTATTTTTCTAATTTCCCATTATTTCTACATATATATATATATATAATCTTGGTCATTACATGTGAATGTTTCCTTGTGCTTGAGCAGAGAAGTTTTTGGAAGTGCTCACCTCCTAGAACAATGCTTAAGCATGGATAGATATTTGCATGAATCAAATTCTTGGTTTGTTTTCCCCCTAGTTATATAATATTTCTTATTATTTTACTTTATCACTACCTGGAATTGGAAAAAAGCCAAATGATATTTCTACTAAGTGATACGTCTGAAAAGGGAAAAAAAATGGAAGTCAGTCCACAATTTATGTAGACCTAAAGGACAATAGAGGAAAAGTTAGTTTGGAACCTGCCCTTCCAAGTCAAAGAAACTATATAGTTTGATACTTCTGTCATCCACTTTCCTAACCTTACAAAAAGCTGTTTTATTTATCTCAGTTTGTTGTTTTATTTAGCTAGGTGTACTCATCAGTGTTCATAGTGTTTTGAGCATTAAATGAGATGGTTCACATAAACTTACAACCACCATTGCTTAATCAGTGACAGCCATTATGATCAGACAACAAAGCACTGCTGCAACTCACAGAGGAATCCAGGCCAGCAGGGGCGGCATTACAATGTCACTGAATTTTGTTGGGAAGTTATCTAGAGTTTAATGAGGATTCTTTAGATGTTTGATTAGTCTCAATTTCCTGTTATATGCAGATAAATAACACCTAAGAAATTCAAGAATAACGTAAAAAAATTTATGCATTTAAGACATGCAGCATAGGCATTACTTGGGAATTTGTTAGAACTGTCAGTTCTAAGGACCCATGCCAAACCTTCTGAACCACTAGTCTTGGATATCTGCCAATTTGAGTTCCAATAATTCTAAAGTCAGTTCAATGTAGCCTGACACTTGAGAAATACCAATTTAAATACAGGGACTGAAGATGGCTTTCTTCTCTAGCTGAGAAGTGTTTATATATGAATCACCTGTTGTTTGCTGAAATGAGCTAGATAGTAAATGTAACAAGCAACTACTTCAGGAAGATCAAGAACTCTTTGCTGGCGGGAACTCGAAGTTTGCCCAGCTTTGTTAGGTAAGAATAATGGAAAACCTTTGCAAGCTCTTATTTAGAGACGGCAAAGGCACAACATTTCTATTGACACAGAAGTTAAATGATTCTAATCTGAGAAGGAGTTAATTCCATGAGACAACTGTCTTTGAAGAGATAATTCAAAGGGTATGTATAATTTAATTGCTAACCCTAAAGCCATGTGAATTTCATCAATTATACTTGTGACAAGTTTATCTGAGCTTATCATTAGGATAAGGCAGGTCAGAAATGGTGAAATTAAACTTAGGAATGAAATCATCATGGGACAAGATGTCAGAAAGATTGAAATGTGGTGGTAGCCCCAGAGTAAAGAAAGACAGGGGAAGAGGTGAGAACTGTCAGAGCTGAGAAATTTAAAACTTCCTATAGCCAAGGACAGAACTATTTCATAAGCTGCCTCAGTGACTTCAATATCCAGAAGCCCATTGAAGGTCAGGGAAGATGAAGTGGGAGGTCCTTCTGTCTATGTGTTGCTTTTATTGGTTAATGAATAAAGAAACTGCCTTGGCCTGTTGATAGGGCAGAACTTGAGTAGGCAGGGAAAACTAAACTGAATGCTGCAAGAAAGAAGGGCAGAGTCAGAGAGAAGCCATGTAGCCCCACTGGAGCTAGATGGAACGTTAGCCAGTAAGCCACAGGCACATGGTGATACCCAGATTAATGGAGATGGGTTAATATAAAAGTAACAGTTAGCCAATAAGAAGCTAGAGCTAATGGGCCAAGCAGTGATTTAATTAATATAGTTTCTGTGTGATTATTTCAGTTCTAGGCAGCCAGGAGAAACTAGCGGCCTGCTACTACAGGAAGAAAAACCTATAATTAAGTATCCTTAACAAATTGCCTACTAGATTAGGTTGGGAAAGAAGAGTAAGAGATACTTCTGCAAACTTTTGCTCACATTAACCTTCCTTCTACCCTTCACTCACAAAATGTGTGGGAGTCCTTTGTGTTTGTGTCTTCTTCTCATCTGGTAGTTACTGAGCTGCCAATGTCTCTTTCAGAAAGCACCTGCCATACAACCTGTAGCAAAGCTAACTTCTGAAAAGCAGTGTCTAAAACCATGGAACATTTCCCTTATAATATAAATAAATGACCTAGTTTCATTTATTAGACCATTTCTAAAGATCAAATGATAACTCACATTTTGTATTCTCCTACTAGAGAAAAGGTATTTGCCTAATAATTGTGTTTCCTTTACTAAATAAGCAGTATGAGAAACCACATAACAATTGGCACGTCAAAATTTTAAACAAATAAATAAATATGGTGATTAAATTAAAAATGAATTCACAAAAGCCTTCCATTAATATTCTTCCTCTCTTTTATTATTTAAACAACTTAAATGTAAGTTAAATTTTCAAAGAAATGGATGTTTCAGAAATGGAAAAAATGGGATTTCAAATTAAAAATTCCATAGATTTAGGTAATGGCTAAATATAATGACATTGTTCTGACTGAGAAGAAGTGATTCATAATCTCCCAAGCATTGGTATCACATTTTCATCTTCCTTTCTTCTTATAAAAAAAAATCCTTATAAATCTAAAATTTCAAGTTGGAGCAATCTATGTTGAACTTAAAGGAGAAACAGTGACGGTAACATGCCCAGAGTCATACAGTTCTTGATAATGTGGCTGAATTACATTTTAGAAAAAGAACTGGCTCAAAAACTTTGAGGTGTTGAAGTGAGGAATTATCAAAAAGTGAAGTAGTGATAAAAACCTAGTGCTGTAGCTCTTGATCTGAGAGAAGGCAGGAAAGAATGTGAAATATTGAGGCAGTCCAGGCATTGCACATTAGCCCTGGTTAATATAAGAAACCCATTTTTGACAAAATAGAAAACATATTGCTTGTTATCAGATACACACAAATCAGGATGGGAATCTGAGCCCAACTATCATTTTTTTATCCAATTAAATGTAAAGCTTGAAAAATGGGCTATATTATAATTACTGGAATAAATTGTTTTCTATTTTAAGAGGCTAACTGATGCTATTATACAAACATTATAGAACTAATTAATATGCTACTTAACTGAACTATAGTCCGCTAAGAAGATAAATTACAAGGTCCATAGTTATAGGTCCTTAGTTCATAGTAGTTATAGTTGGGCCTTAGTGCATACTTGCAAATAATCCAGAAAATTTAATATTCATGAGATAAAATATTTTAAAACATGAATAAAGATTTCTAAGTTCCAAGTAAAAATGCTACCAGTTAGCAGATTTTGCTTATTAGTATGAATTGTTATTAGAATTGCATAGTGTAATGACAGAGATGTAATACCTTCACATCCTCTCTCAATTTGCCCGTTGCAGAAGAGAGCATCAGAGATGAGATCTGGAAGCCGACCATTTAAGTCCACAGATGCCAGGCAACCTTGAAAGCCTTCTTTGGCGTGGACCAGTTTTGGCAAGGATTTGTATGTTTCCTTAGCCACTCCTCCAATATACAAGTCACCTATGGAAAGAACAATTTAACTGTCACAAAAGGATCGTAGCATCAATTTTGAATACTCAGCATGATGAGAAAATAAAAGAGATGACATTTATTTTAGATTAAATCAATGAAGCAACTCTATGACCTGCTATTTTCTTAAAAGTACAAATTAATGCAACTTTTGAACAATATGTTAGCACCTGAAATTTTTCTAGATGCTGCTATCAAAAACAGTCTATGGATTCACTAAGGTGTCATCAGATAAAAAGAGCATAGCCAAGGGAAGAAGTAATCACTTACAGAAATTCAGTCTAATTATTTAGTAACTCTATAGGGCAGTTTCTCAAATTATTAGTAAGCCCATTTTCCAAAAGAGAAGAGTAAAACCTTTTCTTGCATTGCTCTAGGAACAAAAGATTTGACGTGTAGGGAAACCCTGACAGAATGAGAGTGTGTAACAGACAAAAAACAAAAACCAACCAACCAAACAAACAAAAAAACAACAAAAAACTGGGGCATTACTATCAAATAAACCTTATCCACAGGGCTCTGGTCTTTCAGTGAACAAGAAGCTGTAGGGCTGAACTGATTAGAGTCACATTCTACACTATCTCTTTGTTTGCTTGCTGTTTGTTTTCTTATTTTTTGAAATTAAAATGTAATTTCATAATTTCTCCCTTCAAATTCCTCTCTCCAAATACTCTCTTATGTATCCCCCTGTTCCCTCTTGACATCATGGCCTCTTTTTTTTCTTCAGTTGCTACTGTTACACACACACACACGCACACACACACACACACGCGCGCGCGCACACACACACACACACACACACACGCACGCACGCACACACACACACGCACACACACACACACACTCCTGAAAACATAACCACAATCTGCTCATTCCTGCAGTCTTACATGCTATGGACATGATCTCAGACCTGAACAGTAAGTACTAGCTAAGTCAGGCGACTCATCCCTGGGCCAGTCTATTTCTCCTGCTCAGCATACTTGTCTTTCCTTTGGTGAGTCCCGGGAGATTTCTGCCTTCCATTTAGGCATTTCTATTGTGCTATAGTTATTCAGGTCTTACTTAGGCAGCCATATCATTGAGGTATCATGGGATTAGCTTCCCAGTTGTTTTTTAGGAGACACAATCTCAAAGCACCTTCCCTGGTTCTCTGGCTCTCCTGCCCCCTCTTTCTCAGTGTTGTTCGAGCATTAGGTAGAAGAATTGTGCTAGAACTATATCATTTGGGGCTCGGCATCCCACAATCATTAGTGCTCTGTATTTTGACCAGTTGGAGTTTTCTGTCTGATCCTCTTTTCTTGAGTATCTTCTTCACTGACTCAAGCCTTTTATAGTCTGACTTATGTAATTCTTTTTTTTTTATTTTTTTAGTTGGTGAAAAAAATTTCCACCTCCTCCCCATTTCCCATTTCCCTCGCCCCCCACTCCCCTCCCCCTCTCCCCTCTCCTCTCTCCCTCCCCCACTCCATTCCCCCTCCCTCTGGAGACTGAAGAGCAGTCCAGATTCCCTGCCTTGCAGGAAGTCCTCCCACTTCTATCCATATCCAGGAAGGTGAGCATCCAAACAGGCTAGGCTCCCATAATTGGTTTCTAGCCATAAATAAAGGGCATTGAGCCTATAATTTGTGATCCTAGAGAAGCTAAATAAGAAGGTGAACCCAAAGAAAAACATATAGTCATCCATCTGGATATGGGAACTAGACAAGATTGCCGGGCAAAAACTGGGAACTTGAGGGTGAGGTGGGATGGGGATAAGGGGAAATGGGGTGAGAAACGTGAGAAGGGGAGGATGTGGGGAGCTTGGGGAAACGGAATGGTTGGGATAAAGGAAGGGTGGATATGGGAGTAGAGAAGTTTATGTAATCCTTCACACATTCTCTGCTAAGTTACAAACAACACCACTTTTAGCTCTGTGCTGCTTTGAGATTCTCAAAGAAGTTATTAATTTGTTTTCCTGCAGTTTCAAATGAAACAAATTGCTTAGTTTTGCTGTCTACAACCTCAGCTTAGGTTTTGTAGATTTTATAAACACTATTGGAATCCCTGTTTTCTTCTGTCTGTAGACTATTCACAGTGACTGGATGGCATCTAGTAGATGTAATTAATGAATTCAATACATAGCAAAAGGAGGCGACCTCAGAATTCTGTAATTGTGACTTCAGACTATAAACTCTACTGACATCCATGTCAATTACTTCTCTCACTTATCTCCCCATAAAATCTCTCTCACTTTAACCATTCTAACTTCGTGTCACTCAGAATAGTTTTACCAGTATAAAAGAAAAAGTCTGAATTCCTAATACTAATCTGATCTGCTCTGTTGTCTATGTGAGATTGAGAGCAAGAACTAATGTACACAGCATTTGTTGAACTGTGAGCAGTGAAGTCCTTGGCCTTCAAGCCAGATCATTCATGTCCTCTACCACGGTTCATGAAACAGTAATAAACTAACCTATTAGATTGTAAACAGAGGAAAACTAAGCCCTAAAGCCCCAAATCTGACACTACTGGACTGTGTTGGTGAAAATATTGAAAACAAAATTATGTAGCTTTATTAATATCATGCAGCCCCAAGAATTGAAAAATCTTTTCCCAAGGTTCAGTTAAAGAGTAGAAGGAATGAGAATATGAACAAAGAGGTCAAGACAATGAAGGGTTTGCCCACTGAAACAGTTTACCTGAGCTTATGGGAGCTCACCAACTCCAGTCAGACTGGGAAGGAACAAACATAGGACAAACTAGTCCCTCTGAATATGGTTGACAGTTGCATGGCTGGGGCAGACTGAGGGGCCACTGGCAATGGCATCAGGATTTATTCTTACTGCATGTACTGGCTTTTTGGAATCCTATTCTCTTTGGATGTATACCTTGCTCAGCGTAGATATAGTAGGGAAGGCCTTGGACCTTCCACAAATCAATGAGCCATACTCTCTCTGAGGATTAGATGGGGGTGGGGTGGAAGGGTGTTTGGAGGTAATGAGAGAAAGGGAGGGAGAGGAATTTGGATTGGTATTCTTTTATAAAAATTTAATAAATTAAAAAAATTGAGAAATTTTGCCCCTTGCTCTACCAAATAAAACTTTCCCCATTGCAACAGTGTGCACCAATGTCTTATAATTTGTGCAGAAAGTACTGGTTGTATTTCTCCCCCATCTTTTAAATAACATTTGATAAATCACCGACATTTTTGTTTAAGGATAGATTGGTGTTCATCATAGGATACTATTTTTGTAACATTATTTATTTTCCTCCATATTTCCATTATCTCCTTTGTCTTTCCACTCATTTAAATTTAAAATCATTGTGTTTTAGTTGTCTCAGAAAGGACATGAGTCATAAATCAAAGATATAAAATTAGCTTTCTGCATTTGAGTTTTCAAAACCTAGATTCTTCTAGGAATGTGAGGAATATATATATACATACATATATATACATATATATATATATATATGTACACTTACATAAGGCAAGTAAAACTTTCTTATACGACAACTGGGCAATAGGAGTTATAGAAACATAACCCCATAAGCACAGCTATTGGTGACTGTCAAAAGGAAAGCACAGCTCTCTTATTTAAGAGCTGATCCTGCTTGGGTATCAACACTGCAGGTAGATTTACAAGAGTAATGGAGATTGCCATGTTTCCTCAGGAGAGCCCAGAGACAACAGTAAGATCCTTGTGGATGGATACTTTCATGATAGAATTAGCTTTCTGAGAGTATATACTGCTTCATGAAACTTTCCATTCTCTGCCTTGTAGGAGCAATGGCACAATTTCCAATGACCTAGAAATAGCAGACCAAGTCTGACCTGGGTAGGTCCAATCAAAAGACCATGATGCCTGGATAAGGTTCAGTAGGTGCCTGCATGGGAACCATAAAATATTTGAAAGTGACTCACAAGCTTCTGCTTTATCTCTCTACTTTCTAAAAGATAGGTACAGTGATAGCCAACTCAGTAATTTAGACATGACTTCAGGGAGATAACGGAACCATAATTCCTCAAATTTTCAGTTTCATTAACTCAAAGAATTACAGCTCAAAATAGGAATCAAGGTAGATTGGAAAAAACTTAGAAAAGTTGCTTTCTTGAACAGTCAAGAGTATGGGCTGAGATTTATACTCCAATGGGTCTAATGTCAATCAAATATGTGCTCCCTACACTCATTTCCTGAACTAAATTCTTTGGGGGTGCTTCAATTCTTTCTTAGGACTAAAGACATAGTATTAGATAACAGGGCAGGACTATATAAAATTCTTATTACTACCATTAAGTGGTTTAGATATAGAACTTAAGATGAAAATTTATACAAGCCATGCTGGACATTTGATAGCCACACTTCTTTCAGATTCCAACTTCCTGGAGGTTATTCGGTGTTTGTTTTAAAATCTATTGTATTACCTGAGCATTGTGGACAACCAGTAAATATAATTAGACACCCAATAGGTGGAGATCACTTAGGAAAATAAAAAGGCAAGAGGGGGGAAAATGGTAAAGCGTGGCAGAGATTTTAAAGAGAGCATACTTTCTTCTCCTTTCTACTTCCTATCACAAGCCCTGTTTCCTAATTAGTAAGCTTATTTGCCTTTTCATAGCTTGTGGAAGAGAAGTCAAGACTCCTCCCTCCCCCGCCCCCTCCATGTCCCTAAAGAACAGAAAATGTTACATCAAACAATGAGGGATCTGATAAGAACCTCAAACTTCCCGAGGTGGATGGGCTAGGGCTCATTTTCACTTTCATTACTGAAGCTGCACTTAGCTCCCCACAGCCCATCCTCCCTTGACTTAGTGCTTCTTTATAAACTTCATATACTAAAGAGTGGTCTTAAAGTCCCCTGATTGGGTTTCCCTATGAAGAGAACAAAGGAAATGCTTAAATGGACTCAGCCTTGTGTACCATTACCACCTCATCAAAGATGTAGCATATCCTTTTGATCCTTGGTGAGATGGAAGGGAAATGACCCATTAGCACTAATGGATCTTTGCAGGTAAATGTCCTGTGCATAAGTAGGAGGATCTGCTTTTTAATGACCCTATGTGTGAATATGCCTGGATGGACATCCATTAAAAACCAAGTTTCCTATATAGTTGAATCTCACCGGTTGCCTTTCTCCTATTCCATTAGAATGACTGGATGTGTTTACTCCTGTCCTTCAAGTGAGCCATATAGAGGAAAAGGTAGAGTTGGGATATTTTTAGCAAATATTGTGGCAAACATGTATCATGTAGTCAAGTTAAAAAAATGAGAGGTAGGGTAAGTTTCTTAAATTTCAATACTATCCTACATATGTGTGTGTGTGTGTGTGTGTGTGTGTATATATATATATATATATATATATATATATATATATATATCCTACTATTTTTATTATGTAATATATATACATATTATCATCAGTACTATAATATCAAGAACCATAAACACAGAAACACTTAAGCAGCTCTCAACGACACCTTCTCATGATAGCCAGAGATAAGCAACTATTCCCCAGCAACTGCACAGGCTTGAGTAAGGAGTCATGGGCAAGCTTTGTGCTTATTTCTGACTAGATGCTCCAACCCTGTCACTCACTGATGTCCATAGTATAAGCTCCTTAAATTGCCTTACATCTTTGATAGCAAGTTTGTTCCTCTGTCGAGTGGAATTAATAATGCCTACCTTAGAAGACCATGGGGGTTACAGAGAACACCTCAGTGTATTTAGTACATATCATGTACTCTGCACCTGATTGACTATAGGGCTGATTAGGTTTAGGCAAGGTGATTTGGAATGTCCTTCTGTATATGTGTTGCTTCTACTGGTTAATAAATAAAGCCATTTGAGCTGATGGCTTAGTAGAGTAAACCCAGGCAGGAAATCAGAATGGAGAAAGAGAGAGAGAGAGAGTAAGTGGGATCAAAGTTATGCCATGTAGCTACCGAAGGAGAAGAATCCAGAACCTTTCTAGTAAGGCAAGGATTCATGGCAGTACATAGATTAATAGAAATGTGTTAATTTCAAGATGTAAGAGCTAACTACCTAGGAATACATGAGAGTTATTGGCCAGCAGTGTTGTAATTAATACAGTTTCTGTGTGATTTTTCTTGTCTGGGTGGTCAGGAAGCAGCCTCTCTACAAAATGGCATCAATGTGGGCCAATGACATTCACATAAAACCTGAGAGAGCTTGGGAAGGAATTTTAGACACAAAAGAACAGAGTTAAGCATGGCTTTTTGGTGGTAGCATTTTATTTTTCAGATAGACTATGTTTGCTAGCTGCAAGCATCAGCATGGCTCCTTTTAAGTAAAGGCTTCTTGACTCAGCATTAGCACCAAAAAAAAAAAAAAAAAAAAAACCCTGCATGGCTTCTTTAAAAGTCAGCTTCCTGTTTCATGCTGGTATCATGGAATGGCTGTGGCCTTTTGGGAAAGTCCTACACTGAAATGGGTTCTGTGGGCAGCATGTTACAAACTGTTTAAAGTTGCCATAGAGCTGCTGAAGCTGATGTGTATGGATCACAGAGGCCGTAAACAGGCCTCCACCATGTTGGACTGCTCAGAGCAAACAGGCAGAGCCATAAAGTTGATCCTAGTCATGCCTTCTTAGAATAAAAAAAAAAGGAATTCCTGGTCAGAAAATGATTACAGATACACACACAATAAAGAAAGATTTAGACAAAAATAAACTTCTGAACAAGTCACAGTGTGTTTAAAATGTATACAGGCTTTGAAGAGAGAAGAAAAAGAGTATAGACAGTTATAAAAAGAAATAAATAGTTAAAAAACAATGTCTTTAAAGAGACAATAAGAGTAATACTGAACAATACACAGTCATAGATTAAAGGAGCAAAGAAAAATAAACTACATAAAGATGAAATATACACAGAGAGTCTGGATTACATATATTACTGTGTTTTCTTGAATTTTTTGACTGCAGAGAGATATTTAATTCTGGGGGCTGCTAAACTAAACCAACATAAAGGTATCATCTCTTCAAAAACTTTGGGTCTAAGGATATGCTGCTCTAGAAAAGAGATTAAGATTTGTTTCCACAGATGATGGGAACCTGTGGATTCTTTCCAGGATAATGTGGTTTGATGGAACAAGACACCCCAAAAGGTTTCCATGAATCTTAAAAATACTTCTCCCAACAAACAGCAGGAAGCGGGTTGAAGAAAACTATACCCAAATTACCAAAATAATTGTTTATAAATGTTTGCTTTCATTTAAAGGGGGATATGCTATAGAGATGAATATTTTGCATTGATATGGACTTTGGTCTATTGAGAGAAATTTAAGGTCAGTTTATTACACTGGGCATATGTTTTTTTGCTCTTGTTTAAGGTATTATGTTTATACAGCTAATTTAAAAGTGTAATGTATAATTAGGAAATATAGATTATAGATAGTAATTTATGATAGTCAAACTTGTAGTCAGGTTAGTTAGGTCTTCTAGATGTACAGAGATATATTTCAAATGGATAGGTATTCTTCAACCCTTTTAAAGACCTACAGAATATGGCATTTAAAATATTGTAAGAAACTAGAACCTTTCTTGACAATGAGACACATCTGCTCCTGTCAGTACCAATCTACTTCAAGAGAATGATGGGCATTGAAGAGGTTCTTTATGAAGTTTGCTTGGGTAAGAAACTGCTCTTGCCTGGACTGCTTTGGTAATGCTGCATGAACTGGACATGCAGGACCCATAGAAAAGTGACTGCTGAACTTGCCTTAAGAAGGTGAGGTGGCCATTCAGTATTCCTGCCTCAGGGAAAAAAAAACAAACTGCCAGACATTCTGCAGGACACAGAAGAAATAAACTGACAAACTTTGTCAGTATAAAGCAATACAGATCTTCAAATTTCCTGCTTCATGGGAACGTCTGTCAGATACTATGGGTCTGTATGTTCAGGATGGATTCTCCAATGTTGCAGAAGAACTTTGGGTGACTACCCAGGTAATTTGATGTCTCTGTCAATTCTAGAGTTTTGGAAGTTGCTTGATTACACTTCCTGTTTACTTAGGTAATATTGTATCCTTCTGGGGTCTTTGATGTTGTTGAAGCCTAGATAATCGTAATTATAGTTTTACTTAGTTATGATAAAAGATAAATTAGATATAAAACTTTAGACTCACAAAGAAATAGACTAAATATTATAGCTATAATTATTGCTTGATAACTATTATATATATAATTTTACTATGTTAAGGTTAAAACCTTCCCTTTTAATTAGACAGAAAAGAAGAGATGATGTGGGATGGCTTTCTCTATATGTGTGTTGTTTTTAATGGTTGATGAATGAAGCTGTTTGGGCCAATGATTTAGCAGAGTAAAACCAGATTAGAAAGCAGAATATATATATATATATATATATATATATATATATATATATATATATATATATATATACACTCTCTCATGTATGAGAGAGAGAGAGAGAGAGAGAGAGAGAGAGAGAGAACAAAAAATCAGGTATGAAGATAGGGTTGGAAAAAAGAATATTCAACTATGACTAAATATTCAACTATTTACTAAATGATATCAATAATGTTATATATTAAAGGTCAAAGGAAGATGTCTGAGTGGAAAAACAATAGGATATGATGGATCTTCTGACTATTGGCTGGAAAATGTTTCAAACAAGATGTGGGAGAATGGAGAGGCCAGACAGTCTAGTGGAATTGTCATATGATGTGGGGAGAGATGGACTTGTATTTGATATTACAATGTGGTATTTGAACACAAGTGTATTCTAAGGGGTCCAGGGATATAAAATAGGCTCAGAGACTAGGAGTTAAAGTTGGAATCATTTGGGGATCACCAACCCAAGAAAAGAAATGGTGGAAGTGGTTTTCTTTCTCTATGAAAACCGGGAGCTGAAAACAATTAGATCAGTGTCCCAGTTTGGCCTCACAGTAGCAGAATGTAAGTGTCAAGTTATAATTAGTGCTTTGACTCAGCTTTTCTGTTTATTCATATGTACTTTTCTCTACCTCTTGAGTAGTCTCACTTTTATTTTAACTCAAAAGAACATGCACTAAATGGCACATGCTTCATCTATGAAGATGTGAATAACTACGACTTGAAAAAGACCTGCTTCCAAATTGTCCTTTGGGGGAGAATTGAACTCATCTACTCTCACTCATTTTCCTATGACTACATTGGAGAAAAATCTAATTCTAGATTCAGGATACTCTAACTTTTTCATCATTTCTTGTGATTCATTGATAAAAGTGACTGTATATGCCCATACTGACTGGTTCCTGAGCCTGATCTACAAGCAGGGTGCCTGCCATTCCTCTCCCCAGGGAAAATCAACCTCTGATTTTAAATATGTCTATATTATTAATTTTAATCTTCTTGTCCCATCAAAAAGGAATGCTTGTAGGTCCTATATCTTCTATGTATGTCAAGAAAAGTATTTTGGGGGCAAGAAATCATATCTGAGTGTCTGAAAGGGGTATTCTGTTGGAAGAAAATCACCTGTGATATTTGAAAAATAAATGCTCATGTATTGATATTTTAATGAACAGAATATCAATTTAATCTTTCCTATAACTGTTTTAAAGAACATATATCAAATTATTAAAAGATAAAACATAGGCAGCGGATATTTCTCAAATAAATCTGAGCTTTTGGAAGATACATCTGCATAAGTACAATAAGCCTCATATACCCAGAATCATCAAAGTACGCCAGACATGCAATATTTCATCCAGAAGAACAATTCAAAAAGATACTTCATTATGAGATGGAATGTCTTTAACAGATCCCAGTGAAAAATACTTAAATCAACTTTGGAAATGCTTTGCTAAAGGGAAGTCAGATGGATAACTGTCTGGTTGAATAGATACCCTTCAACTGCCAATGCCTTCATTTGCTTTGATACATGAATGGTCTAATCCTATAGCAGTCTAGAGTAGATTTCATAAGAAACACTTGTAAAATCTTACGTGTAAACTTTCCTTGAACTTAGAGGTTCCAAAACGTAATTGTGCCCCTGACTGGAAAAGTAAACATTGAAGACTTGCTTTATAAGAATTTGATTGCTAGGGGGCTGGAGAGATGGCTCAGCGGTTAAGAGCATTGCGTGCTCTTCCAAAGGACCTGAGTTCGATTCCCAGCAACCACATGGTGGCTCACAACCATCTGTAATGGGGTCTGGTGCCCTCTTCTAGCCTGTAGGCATATATGCAAACAGAATATTGTATCCATAATAAATAAATAAATATTTTTTAAAAAATTGATTGCTAGTCTTTCTTCCACCCCGGCAAAAATTCCCAAATGATTCCTTAGTTCTATTTTGTGCGTCTTGCCTTCAGACTAGTGACTTAACTTTGTCAACTCCTCTGATATTGGTCCCTCCATTTTCACTCTCAATTCTAGCTCTTGCTGACATGTGTGTGTGTGTGTGTGTGTGTTTTCTCTTGCAACAATTCATTATCTTGTAACTCCACCTTCATCTATCCACCATATTGACCCCACGTCAACCTTCCTATGTTTTTTTAGGTTATTGTTGTTGTTAATATATCATTCTCTCTCTCTCTCTCTCTCTCTCTCTCTCTCTCTCTCTCTCTCTCTCTCTCTCCTCTCTTTCCCCCCCTCCCTGTGCGTGCGTGTGTGTGTGTGTAGATGTGGACTTACCAAAGCATGTAGATTTGGAAAAACAAATCTATAGAATTGTTTTTTTTTTCATTTTGCCTTAATATAGGTTCTGAGGATTACATTTAGATCATCAAGCTTGCTTGGCAAGCACCCTTACCATGTGAGCTACCCCACTGGCATCCCAGAGTGTCCTGGTTTATCCAGCAAAAGAGGCACACACTGGGTCAGCACAAGTAAGACTTCCAGCATCAGGAAAATTAGGCTCACACTTGAGACCTGCCTCCAAGGCTACTTCTTTCTTTACTACTTTACTAAAATATTCTGAATGATACAAGAAAAATAAGTAGCACTGAAAATGACTTCTGGTAATGAATGAAGACTTACACGTATAAGGTCAGTTACAGGACCTATGCAAATCTGCCATTTTCCTGAAAGGTTATGTTATTCCATATAATACTTTGTCTTTAATTTTTTTATTTTAAATAATTTAAGCTTCTCATTTCAAAATCAATGAAAATTTATTTGAGGTGGGTGTGTCTCCTACTGTATTAAGTTTAAAAGAACTTCTATTCCCTGTAATGATGGCCTGTTTAATACACATCAGAAAATGAGACTTAGGCTACCTTGACATACAGGATAAAAAGTTGCATTCATCACTTGTTTTCCAGAGAGTTTGAAATCATACAGCAGTATAGAACAATGGGTAAAGCATTATACATGGTTTACAGGCATTACTAAAGAGATTCTAAAATATTATGAGAGTTATTGAGTTAAATAAAGTATTTTTTCTTAAGCATTAGAAGAATTTTGTATATTTTTTTTTAACTAAAAGGAAATTTCTTTCAAGGTGAAAGGTAGAATATTTTCAATATAATTACCACACAATGCTGTATGTTATAGTATCTCTAAGGACTTTATGTGTTGAATATGCAATATGTATGAGAAAGGATTCACCCTCAAAGACACGGAGGTAAAAACTTTACTCTGAAGGCTGGGGGAAATGGAAGATTGGAATAGCTGAAGAGTGAGATATAGCCTGTTAAACCAGCTAAGGACTGTTTGACAAGCCAACCATAAGCTTTCTGTTTGCTGACCTTGCTTTTTGTGAATCTGCAAATGTTAGCCTACTATGGAACATATACAACAGACATAGAACAAGTAAGACTTTTGCCATAGTACCTCAGGAAGACTAAGGTCAGAAACGCAATACATGTGTTATATGTAAGACAAAGGGTGGGAAAGGATGTGAAAAGTGGGAATCAAAATAATATTTCTTATTTAATGACCAGAAGTGAAATTTTCATCGTTTTCTAATGAATTGGTGGGACACATGTTTAAAATTTTTATGCGAAAGACATGTCTCAGTTTATCACATGGTATTCCTGACATTTAAAATTAATGACTTTTCACTGAGTGTGTAGAGCAGATTACCCTAGAACATATTATCCTCCTGCCACAGCCTCCAGAGCACTGATCACAGTCATGGCTCACTAATCGGGCGTATAAACCATGTTTGTGGGACCTGGAGATGACGCTCAGCCCCGACGAACAGGTGGTTAAGAGCAATGACTGCTCTCACAGAGGACTTGGGTTTGGTTCCCAGCACTGACACAGTGGTTCACAAACATCGGTAACTCCAGTTCCAGGGCATCTGATCCTGTCCTTTGGTCTCTGAAGACATAGGCATGCATGTGCTACCTAGATATACATGCAGGCAAAACACCGGTACAAATAAAATAAAACAAGAAAAATATGATAAAAGAATATGATAAGAAGAGATCTTTCTGATATAGTGAGTGTGTACTCGTCTCCCCATTATGAGACGCAGCCCCCTTTACTTCCTGGCAATGCTGCTTTGTGTTCCCTGCAGTTTGAAATGGCAGAACTGCTAGGGATTAAACTGAGAAAACATTAAATAACTAGCGAGCACCAGGAATGGATATGTTTCTAGGCGTGATGAGTGAAAGTGGCGGCCGGGAGTATTAGAGACAAGGGGGCAAGAAAGAAGCTAGCTGGAGTGCCCCAAGACAGGTGGGTGTTGAGTCCGGTGCAGTGAACGTGGATATCATAGGGCTTATAGCTGGACCTCACACAGAGACGTCGTGGATGAGCACAGGAAAGCACCATTAAAGAATGAGCATGCCATGTCTGCTTGACCTAGAGCCTGCCGTCAGACTTGTCCTCAGCCATCAATTACACTCACACAGGCGTGGGAAGGAGCAGAAGTTTTAATATGCTGCCTTTTTCCGCATACTGTGGCCACAATCAAATCATCACTTCTGAGATTTGATTAATAACTTATATTTAATTTAAAAAGCTTTAAAATGTGTGTGTGTGTGTGTGTGTGGGCCCTTGTACACCACTTAGGAAAGAGAAAGAAGAAAACACATAGCTGGAGTTACAAGTAGTTATGAGGGATGAACCCTAATTGGATTCTGGGAAGCATATTTGAGTCTTCTACAAAAGCATCTCAACTGCTGAGCCATCACTATTTAAATGTTTGCATTAAGGGTGGTTCTATAAGAGAACTCAATATATTTTGTGGGTCTGTGCATACCCCAACACTTTCCAATTCGAAGAGATGGCGGCTTGATGTAAAAAAAAAGTAGCATCTGGGAGGCAGAGGCAGGAGTTCGAGGTCAGCCTGATCTACAAGAGCTAGTTTCAGGACAGGCTCCAAACTACAGAGAAACCCTGTCTCAAAAAACCAAAAAAAGAAAAAAGAAAAAGTAGCATCATGGGCTTGATTATATTATATGTTAGATCATCTTGCCTAGTTGATACAATTCTTCACATATAAATTCTTA
This sequence comes from Microtus pennsylvanicus, assembly GCF_037038515.1. Taxonomy (NCBI): domain Eukaryota; kingdom Metazoa; phylum Chordata; class Mammalia; order Rodentia; family Cricetidae; genus Microtus; species Microtus pennsylvanicus. Next base: position 109,363,775 of record NC_134586.1, on the reverse strand, counting down.
ACCTGACTCTCTACACTCAATCATTCAATAATGACAGCAATTACTAGAATTACAGGATGGTAATTTATTATTATTTATTATCATATTTATAATTATTTATTAAGCAGATCTAAGCAAGGAGTTGCTTCATGAGGACAACTTTTTATATAATCCTACAGTTATCCATAATTCATATCTGTGTCCCAGCAAAAATCAAATAATTTTGTCATGGCCATCAAGCTTTTCAAAACTAGAGGGAACCATGCCTGCTAAACTTATAAACGCAATGGTCTGTGATGCAAGAGAGACAGCACATTAATATTGAAACTTAAATCGTCTAGAGTTTCAGAACAATAAAGGACTTCAGAGAAGTGTGTGTTGGCTGACTGGGGAGAAGTCACTTGGGAACGAGGTTTGGAGGAGGAGAAGGAACCTTCTTCAGATGAGCTAGAATTCGTAATTGCTGATATCTTAGCAACTGCTAAGAAGCTAAAAAGTCCAGATGGGTTGGCGTGGGAAAAAACAATAAAGGAAGTTGGTCAAGAAATAACAAGCACCTGTTATATTTGAGGTGAGCCTTACAAGCTCCAGGAAATGCTTAAGAATACATTCACTTACTTTAAGTCCTTTGATAAGAAATAAGTAAGATATTCACATCTAAATATTTATCAGTGCATGGAATATAATAAGTTTTCAAAAAGTCATAATGATACCACTTAATACCACTATCTTAACTGTCTTAGTATAATATTTAACTTCTCTTAGCCTTACTTTGTTCACTACCAACATGAACCTAAGTATCTTCAGCAATTTTTATGATAACTAACACATGAAAGCATGTTTAAAACACATGTAAATCATTCAGCTCATACTTAGTAAATGGAAGACGGTAGATTTTGGCAGTCATGTGGCCTGTTTAGGCATATACACATACGGAATGTTGCAGAGGCTACCAAAGAGCATTTGATGACAAAATGTGTCCTTAGATGTAATGTGACATTGATTCCTGTATTGTGTTTAATTTAAAAAAAAAAGCAGCAGTTGACTAAAAAGTCCAAGAAAAGGCTAATTAAAAAAAATATTTTACTTATTATGTATACAATATTCCGTCTGTGTGTATGCCTGCAGGCCAGAAGAGGGCATCAGACATCATTAAAGATGGTTGTGAGCCACCATGTAGTTGCTGGGAATTAAGCTCAGGACCTTTGGAAGAGCAGGCAATGCTCTTAACCTCTGAGCCATCTCTCCAGCCCCCCCAAAGGCTAATTTTAAAACAGACACACACAACAACCACACATGAGGCATTAACAGCAAAGTCTGATATCAAGCTGTGTTAGAAGGCCAGTCAAGCACAAGAAAGCAAAGGGCTGTTAGCAGTCCAGGGCCGTGAGACTGAACTTTCCTTCATGAGGTGACCTTGAAAAAATGAGCTTGGAGCACTTCTGCAGGATTACTTCATACCAAATCTCCCCAACTTTTCAGTCTGTTTTACTATATTAAAGATCTGAGTTTTCTGAAGTAGTGAACAGACTCTAGAATTTCTCTGAATCCTAATATAAAACACACTTGAGTTATGGCTGAACCCTACCTGAGTGAGAGAACTCCTTCAAAATCTCTCTTTTGTGGGAAATGTATAGTGGACAGGTGTAGGATTAGCCAGTAGTCAGAGGGGGCTGTCTGCTGTTTAATGGAACCACAGGAGTCTGCTATGAATCCTCACAGTTCCATTGGGGGCGATAATCTAGGTCCCTCTTTCCATCTGGGTTTCTTATAAGTTTCTGGCTTTGTAGTCACTGATCCAGGGCAACACACTTTGAAAGGCAGCATAGGAAGCAACTCTACTTTCTCAAGCATTTGTTTTAGTCTTTTTCATGCACATATTTTAGCGCCACTTGGTTTTCATATTCTCACCATCTTCATGAATTTGTACCTTATCTTCATACTAGACTGATGTGGGTGTGGGATTTCCCTCTGTGTTCTGTATTACCATTAATGAATAAAGAACTGCTTTGAGCCTATAGGAGAGCAGGGCGGGGTGGAGCAGAGCTAGGGAGAGAGGGCTGGACTAAATGCTAGGAGAAAAAAGGACAGAGTCAGACGTTGGAACTTTTTCTGGTAAGCCACAGCCTCATGGTGATACGTAGACTAATAGAAATAGGTTAAATTAAGATGCAAAAGTTAGCAAATAAGAAATTAGAGCTAATGAGCCAAGCAGAGATTTAAATAACATAGTTTCTGTGTGATTATTTTGTTGTTGGGTGGCTAGGATGAACAAGCAGCCTTCCTTACAAGACTAGATTCAAGAGATGGGCCAATCCTGCCCCCTTGGTTCCAAAGCTAAAGAACACCTGCAGGGACACTTTGATGCTTTTTCTTTTGCCCTGAATAGCCATTTCAAATACATCTTCAAATAAATTCAGTAGATGCATAATTGTACACTGTGAGCTATCTCTCATAGCTGTTCCTAGTCCTAGAGAGGACATATGTTCTAGTTAAATCTGTTTTTCAAGAATTTAGATCTAGGACCCTAACCCTAAGTTAGTCTAGAGTGTCTCCTTGACTGAAAGACAGCAAGGATCCAGAGATTCAAGCTTGCTTCCTGAAGTTCTGAAAGTAGAAACCAACAGCACAGAGGGAGATGGAGGGAGCTGTGAAGGCCTCAGAGACACTCGGGCAAACAGATATGGCCTTCTACCAAGAGTCGGTCTCTCTCCCTTTCCTGCCCCTGCTTTAGCCTCTCTCTTTTCCTTCTCTCTCTGTCATTTCTTCCTTTTGTTTTCTTAAGATAGTCTGAATAGATTTATGCTGTTTAAATCACCAAGACCTTTGTTTCATTAAAAGGAGAAAGGTCAAAGCACTAAGAAAACTGCTGATTATGAAAACAAATGAGGACCTGCTATCGTGTGCACTTTCCCAACGTCATAGACGTTCTGGACCGAAAGTGACTCAGTTCTCTCTGGGCATCACCTGAAGAGCAGACAGCATCGAAGTTTGGTCTTTAGCTGAACCAGGGAGCTTGCATCCATCTGACTCTTTGGAAACACGCAGAGACTTGCAGCTCTATCCTACAGGCGCCACCATCCACACGTTTCAGTTATCACAACATTTTTTGGGGGGTTGTGGTAAACCTGGACTTCGTTTTGTAGGGCGCGAGAAAACTGGGTTCCACTTTCCGGGAGTGATTGTTCTGGGGGGTCTCAGGAGAGCTGCTTCTTCTCTATAGGACTACCATAAGCAGGTCCTCAATTGTTCTAAACATGCTAGCCAGGGCTCGAGGGTATCAGAACTCGAAAACTTTTCTGTAAATAGGAATAAGCACCTAGGCATGGTTCATCCAGAAATGGTAAGGGCCAAGGCCTTAGAACTATACGGCAAACTCTAAGGCAATATGCGGCTCCGTGGGGTTTCTTTCCACCTTGCACCTGGCTTCATCACTCACATAGTCTGTGTTAGAAAGTCCATAGGTGTTTCAGATTTCTTCTCAATGTGCTGTTCCAGGCTGTCAGTAGCAGTCAATAGAGACTGATGTGAACAACCATAGTAATTCTACTTCCAGGGGATCTGATGACCTTCTGACATTGGGACCTGACTTTCTGTCCTATGTGTGTAGGAGTCATGCCTGTAGTATGCATATATCAATGTGCTTCAAACACATAAAATAAATAAAACCTTGATTGTTCTACAGTGGTGAATCAGGAAGAAGAAGGCTGGATCTGGATAACATACTAACTGGACACATGGCCAGGTAAGTCAGTTCTCTCTGGGCAGTTGGTGACACTCAAGTTCCTGTGTTCCCAGTGATGGGAAGGGAAGTCTCAGAGTTGAGAAATATTGAATAAGCTAATGTAGGATAACTCGTCCTAATGCAGCAACGATTCCAAGCTGAGAGTGTAAAGGATGGTGGATTTAAACAATGCCGAGTTCTTGGAGCAGGATAGACATGTAGTTATAGTGGTATCTGTCTTGAAACATGGACAGAAGAATGCTCACAGTGAATGTTAGACAGGAGGCCATAGGGGGCGATGCATGTCAAGGCAAGGAAGTCCTCTGAGAGGTGGGAGTGGATTAAAAAAGCCGTCAGTGGTTTTATAGTCAAGAGAATAGACTTGGGCTGATTTCTGCAAAGCCTGGGAATTCAACAGAGTCATCAAAGAGAAATAATGGTTTCACATCTCTAATTGTCTTTTAAATAACCACGCTGTAACACTTGTGCGGGAAAGGAATAACGAAAATGTCAAGTATCACTTTGACAAACTCACAGCCTATTGTCTCTGTTCTGAGCTGTGGTGCTTGACTCCAAAAAGGCTCCTTACCCCATTGAGCTTCACCTATCATCAGCACTGAAGCTAAAATATTATTAATCTGTGCTGCTTACTCCACTGTCCTGCTAAACATTTTTATTTTCAACTCCCCAGCTTCTGTATGATGTTCAACATGCTTCTCCACCAGCAAAACTCTGCTTCCTTCTGAGATGCAGAGAATCTTAGGAACATAACAGCCTTCTCAGTAGGTTCACATTGCATGCCATGAAAATCTAATTGGGTATTTATTGCCAACTTGTAAAGAAGTTAATGTAGTCCCTGCAGCTGGGAAAACACCTGCTGCATTCTGGAGCCCATGGTGACAGGTCCGCTCACTGGGAAGTGAGACAAAGGGGAGAATACTAAAGCTGAACCACTGCCAGCAATGAGACCTTATGGGGGGGGGGGAGTACCAGCAGACAGGATCTCAGAGGCATGATGATAGTATGGAGTGCGTTCCTAGGATAAAGTCTTAGGGACTAGGGAAGAGGGAGCGGGTGCCAGGGACACCGGGGTCTCAAGGAGATACTTCTGTAGCAATTAGAATAAATGCCCTACCCTCTGAGAGGCCTCGTTAGCCACTGAAAAGGTTTCTTTTCTCTCTAACTTTCAAATGGACCCTTAAAATAACCTCCCACAAACTGAGAAAGTGTTAGTATTTCACTAGGTTATAAACAAGATACTAAGAGAGTGGTTTGGCATTTCTTCCACTGCCGATGTCACACCTGTCTCCAAGGCTACATTCGAAGTCAAATTATTCTCTGAACATTCCCTATTTAAGCAAATAAATCTCGCAAGACAAACCGGCTACCAGAAGCCAACAAAGCTCAGACATGTTTGATCACGGTCAGCGCTTTGGAAGTAATTTCCCTTGGTAAATGCTTTTCAAAATACAACGTGAAAAGGCAGAAAACAGGAAGACGTGCCTTGTATTCCGGCCCAGAGTGTGAGGGCCAGTGGGTAAAAGGACGTTTGAGTTACAAAGGAAAGTAGCGTAGGATGTATGCATATCTTTCCTTAGAGACAGAACCTGTTGGAAGGCAAAGTCCTGGATGTTTCCTTTTGGGGGTCTTTAAGTGGCTTGGGCTCAGGAAACAACAGCAGGCAAATTAGCTACCTTCAAGCGGAGATTTGAATGGAGATACAAAAAATGTTTAAAAGAGATGAGGAGGGAAGGAACGGGACACCCTCGAGAATGAAATACTTTGGGATAAAGGAGGAGGAAGGGAGAAAGAGTTCACCACCTGCTGACCTAGATACGGTCCAAGAATGACTCGGTGTAATTTTACTAAGTGGCCACGTGAGGGCACTCTCTGCTACGCACCCAGATGCATGATGGCCCCAATCAAATTCAAATGTGCCTCCTTTTGCTGACGGATGATTTAATATTTAAAGAAGGGCATCTATGGCAGATGGAGTCCCAAAACTATTCGTCTTTTCTATTTTTACTCTTGAACTAGATAAGTGAATAAGCAAGTCTGACCTCAATTCGAATTCCCGGACACTCATAAAGATTACATACAATAACCTCATTTAAATCTATCAGCTCTTTTCCATACACTTTTAGGAACCAAATCGCAAATTAGGACAAGAGATGCACAAGAAGGTTTTGCATTATCTAACTAAAGAGGCCGGGGCTCTAGCCTTCCAGAATGAATAGAGTCGGACTATGGAATTAGCCCAGAGCAAATGAAGGCGGAGCCTTTCATTGCGTGTTGCAGCTTGCTTTATAACCAAAGGGAACAGACATCAGCAACTGGGAATAAAGATGAAAACCAAACTGCATCACCCGCGAAACTTGGGTAGTGTCAGAAAAGATCATTTGAACATGGTCATTAGCACGGAGGAGCCTTAGATTGAGGCTTGTTTGTGACTATTTCCACTGAGGTGGGGAAGAGAGAGGTTTGGGTTTCACATCTTCACATCTACAAGATGAAACACAGCCACGGACAAAAGCGAACTTTACTGTGCAGGTTAAATATGGAATTTTAAGTTCTGGAAACAAAGCGATTCTGTTTCCCAGCGCAAACGGAGCGAGTTAATCACCCACCCCTCAACATCATGGAACACAGTACGTGGCCCTATGCTGCCCTCTGGTGTGTCTGTCGGGTAGAGGAACGTTAAGTGTCAAAAATCTAATTCAGCCCGGTGACTTCGGAAGGCACCGACCTCCACTCAAAAAATTTAAAAGGTAAGCTAAAGTTTGTTTAACGTAAACGGTGCCTTGTTTCAGGATACTAGTGCACAACGTAGTGAGGACCTCTAAGAGCACACCGCTTGTTTCCGGGGCTTCCCCGGTGAGTTACACTGGGAAGGATATGGACTTCAGGCGTGTGGTGTAAGCAGACTGGTCTCGCTTGGGAAACGAAAGATGTTTTGAAGAGGGTGTTTGTACATCAGAATAGGTTTAATTATCAAAGGTGACTGTTAGCGAAAACAAGCCCCAAATAAAACCACCGACTTAGATAAGGGGATTTCCTGCCTCTTGCAGCCTCTAGCGGCGCCATCCTACATGACTGGCTTGCATGGTCTGTTCAGGGCATCAAGTCAGGCAGGTCTCACATCCAGGGAAGGAGTAGTCTTTGGTGGTGTTTTTCAAGCATCCCTTAAACATGGCTTCATCAATAAGTCTTCCAGCTCTCCTCAGTTTCGGTGCCCACATGTGGCGCCATTGCTCTCCTCCCTGCTATGTGCTCTGCATGAGTGCTCAGACACAGTGTGCTTCTTGGGATGGTAATTTTTCATGGCGGGACCCTGTCACCCTCTCTCACATCTGCTCATCACCCCTAGCAGAGGGTCAGTGCTCGGTAAATAACATCTACCTGGCACTGCCGTCCTGCAGAGCGAAGGTGGGAGTGCACGGGAGATGACGTCTTACACCGCGCTCTCTCTCCTTGGGATTCTTGGGGGTTATTGTTCCAATTAAAAGTCACACAGCCACACACAAGTGGAAACCTCAGCCTAATTTTAGGGACTAGTTCTCATTTTGTGACCTGGAAAGGTCTGAAAACACAGCAGCTTCACAGAATTTGTTGATAAAGAACCTCATTTGCATAAGCTGAAGAGATGGGTCTGTAAGAAAGAGTGCTTTGTACATAAGCATGAGACATGCAGTATCCCTGAGTCCACACAAGAAGCCTTTCCGACCATGCGTGTGCCTGTTATCCAAGGCTGAGACACAGGGCCGATACAGGAGTGTGGCTGCGACTTCCTCATCCAGTGAGAGGCTCGAGCTCAATGGGATATGATAGTGAGGGACAGGGCCAGACACCCACGATCCTTGTTAGGGTCCACGCCAGCACCGCCTGCCCCACATGCATGCATGTATGCGCGCACACACATACTGAAGCAAACACATACAAAACTAATTATCCATCTGGGACATTAACCTCTAACTTAAACTGACTTTTTGTTGTTTTTATTTTGTTTTGTTTCTATTTTGAGACAGATTTTCTCTGTGTAGCCCTGGCTGTCTTATAGACCAGCAGCACCAGGCTGGCCTGGAACTCACAAAGATCTGTCTGCCTTTGCCTTCCTAGTGCTGGCATTAAAGGCTTGCACCACCACCACCCAGCAAGTTTTTGTTTTTTAAAATACGACTATAAACTGAGTTCCTGGACAGCTTGGGCTGTTACACAGTGAAACACTGTATCAAAAAAACAAAGACCAAAACAAAAGACCATGAATTTATTCCCAATATCAGATTCACATTTTCAGTATTTTTTTAATTATGGTAAATGCTTTTCTTATAATCAGTATTAAAAAGCAGTAGACCTTTTAAGAAAACATATCTAAGATTTGTAAAGCTCCCTTTATGGCACACACACACATCAGAAGAACCCCACGACAGCCTCCTATTCTGCTTACATCCATCTCAATGATTAAGAATCAAGTAATATCTTTTAGGAGATGGTGTCCCAAACATCCACAGAAACACAGCCCTGGATTTCATTCACAAACTGGGCTATGAGCATTGAATGCTTCAAACCACGGTGGACTGCATGTTCCTAGTCATTTGAATTTATGACATGGCCTCTGAGGTCTCTAGTCATAGTCATCTATGTGCCCTGAGGTCTCTCTGACATAAACAAGGCATTGTTTATTCTGCTGTGGTGGCCAGGCCAGTGCCCTTCACAATCTCCTCATTTCCTTGACATTGGCCACCTGGGTCCACCGTGCAAAAGGAGGGCATCCCCTGAACAGAAACCAAAGATTTGGGAGACTTTCGTCACAGACAAGACAGAGAAGCAGTGGAGCTCGCTAAGGTGTATTTCTCTACATTTCTGGTTTGGTGTCAACAAAGCTATTAGGTCTGAAGCAAATGTATCTTAGCAGTTAACAGGGGCTCACTGGGAACAAGGGGGACGACGACTGTCACATATTTTCTGTGTGACAAATAAAGAACCAGCACTGTAAATATGTTCGACAATTATGCAAAATAAAACACTTTCTTCTTTCACCTTGCTTAGGAGCTGCACTTTTTTTTTCCTCTAGAAAGACTGCTGTTGTATTTCCCCCTGCCAGTTCTATAACTCTCAGTGTATTTACTTTCTAAATCAAAGGGAGAGATCTCATGATTATGAACCAGCAGTCTTTTAAAGCAAAATACGCCTGAAAGGCTATCTGAGGGGCTTTGTCATGCACCAGGGCAGAGCAGGAGGAAGTCAGCATGAGCTTAGCTCTGGGTTTGCTTATCTTTCCTCTAGGAGCTGCTTCATCCCTGGTTGAGACATTCAATCCTCAGCTCTCTTCTACTCAGAATGAAAAGCTAATGGAACCTTCTCCAGTGCCTTTTGTCCTGATCATTATGATGAAATATAAAGCTATAGTTCTCAGTGAATCACAGAGACCCATCCAAATCGGATCTAATATCATTATCTCTTATTATTGGCATGTCTTCTAAGCATAAAAATTAAGCCTCAGTAAAGTAAGAAAATGTCAGCTAAGACTTTCTGAACAGCCTGTTAAGGCAACATTCGTGTGTGTGTGTGTGTGTGTGTATGTAAGAGACAGACAGACAGACAGACAGATAAATGATAGAGAGATGGCAGATAGATAAATATAGATAGGGAGGTAGATAGATGATAGATAGACAGATAGCAAGATCATGTGTGTATGTACATGTATATAAATACGTGTATGTGTGAGCCTGTGTATATCATGGAGGTGGTGAAGAAAAATAAAACTCACTACTGATCATGAAGGACAAGCCAGGCTCATAGCTGTTGGTAGAAAGGTCTGATAGCATCTAGGGAATGTAACAAAGGCGGGGGGGGGGGGGGGGGACTAAAGAGAAGCTCAGTATACATCTGGTTCCATTAACTCCAAACTGATAGAAAGCCACTGAGACTGAAGACTTGCAGGTGCCTACCTTTCTTAACAATATCAAGATTACAAGCACATTTTTTCTCATCCTTTAAATTTTAATCATGCATGCATTCTTAGGTGTTGCATTTTTGAACTGTTATTAAAAATACATATGTTCATGCCACATTAAAGGAGAACAGAGACTCGTGTGTTGTATTATTAATCATGTGCAAAAAACCAGCATTCCTGTCAGCCTTTGCAGAAGAACTGGGCCTGTTTCCTATCAAAGGGTTTGTCACTCGTGGGCAGATACTGTACACTGTGAAGGCCTGTGCCTATACCCTGTCAAAGGATTTTGTCACTCGTGGGCAAACGCTGTACACTGTGAAGGCCTGTGCCTGTACCCTGTCAAAGGATTTTGTCACTCGTGGGCAAACGCTGTACACTGTGAAGGCCTGCGCCTGTACCCTGTCAAAGGATTTTGTCACTCGTGGGCAAACGCTGTACACTGTGAAGGCCTGCGCCTGTACCCTGTCAAAGGGTTTTGTCATTTGTGGGCAGATGCTGTGCACTGTGAAGGCCTGCGCCTGTACCCTGTCAGTCAAAAGGGTTGTCACTCATGAACAGAGTACAGGAGCTGTAAACTGTGATTTAGCCAATACTTACTCTTAAGGTCTAAGTTTCTGGCTCCTGCAGTGATTTGCGTTGTAATTTTCGTGTCAATTTTTACAGTGTGGAGATTGCTGGTGTCCCTTGAAATCATCACATTGTGCCACTGATTGTCATTGAGTGGTTTATTTGAGCTCCCTTTGATGAGGTTAGCACCATTTCCCAAGTCAAACACATAATGTAAGTACCTAGAAAGAAAATGAAAGAGAGGGAAGAGTCATTGCTTGCTGAATAAGCCATGATGATAAACAAGACATTATAAAAGGGCACTTTTGAGTGGATTCCTTCTTCTAAAACCTTAAGATGGAGCGGCCTGCTTGTGAAACTGAAAGCAGAAAGGATCACCCTCTGTTCTGGGCTCCCCATTTCTGGCATCAAGTCATTTGGTCAATTACAAGGACCTAGCAATTCTTGTTAGAGGAGATGGGTTCTCATGTGTCAACACGAAGTTCTAATGCACACGTCCTGTTCCACTTGTCTTTTTGTTCCACCAAGACCCCCGAAGATATTTGCATGATCATCCCAGGAAACTGCTTACAATGTTTTTCTGTTGAATTTTCATATTCACCTGGACTTAGTAATGCTGTATGTTGGTATGTATGTGTGTTCCAAGGCTGGGAGGAATCTAAGATGTACACAGGACGGCAAGGGAAACATACATGCTTTTCTGTATGTTATGTGTGTTACCTGGCATATTATCCAGTCTATATTAAATGTACAATAATATTCACCTAGGATGAATGAATGTCCAAATGCATGGAAATGTGTCCATTTGTTATGACATTATCAAAATATTTCACTAACTCATCATTCTTTCTGAACAGAACTAACTTTCATCACAGAACTAAGCTTGAATTAATTAGAATTTCATTAAAGAACTAATCCTATAAACTGAATTAGCTATTTAATTTAGCACAAAGTAGCCTATTGCATTGTCAAAACTCAGTGGGGGTCACAGGAACCCTACCATGAACTAGATCTGATCTTCACTTACACGTATACTTGTATACACGTGAAACTGCACTGTTTCAGATGCACAGAAGATGTCTCTTTCTTAAAGGCTTTGAGCAACTAAGCCATTTGTTTTCCCCCTCCTGTCTTCCACCATATTAAGATAACAAATTGAGTTTCATATAGACTTTTGGATATTGAAGTTCACCTTACACAGTTTTTTTCTCTTTTCATTGAACTGACATGTACATACCCTTTAACTAATTCAACCACAATAAAGTCGTTTCCATCCCCACTGTTATACAGAATTAGTCCATCCAGGGATGTGGTCTTGAACTGGAAAAATAGATGCATAGAAGTGTAGGCTTGCAATGTAGCTAAGGCAACATAGCTCGATTTGGTCTTGAAGGTGACGGGATCTGCAATGATGTTCCTGAAGCCAAACCTGGCATTGAGCTCACAGTAATCTATATCACCATTTTTGCATAAGTCAATGTATGCCATCCCATTAAACGTCAGGCTTTGCAGGTGTCCAATGAAGTTTGAGGGAACAGAAGAAAGATAACGTCGTTCTGTGATGATACCCGTCTCTATGTTATGAAACTCCAGTCTTGTGTGGTCACCTGCCATTTGGCCTAAAAGAAAAGATAACACATTGGTATATTGTGCATCTGAAAGACTTCCACAGGGCACTACAAATTTTCACTGTAATAACATTTTTAAAATAATTTTTTTACTTGATAGGTAGCTTACAGTAAGAATATCTGGGTATGGTTTAAGGGTAAGGAGTTCATATATAATAAAATTTCTTAGACCAGGTTTTAGTTCCCATGTGAATTTTAGCTGTAATAAAACTTCTCCTCCCGCCTAGGTGTGGTGAAGTTCTTCTGTCCTGTCAGGACTTGAGGGGTTAAGGGAAGGGGATTATGATTTAGAGGCCAGCTTGACCTACATAGTCAAGTTCTGTACCAGCCTAAGACACATGGAAAACTGTGTCTTGTTGTACACAATAAATACTCATTAGCATTTATCAATTTCATGAAAAGTAAAAGAAAGGAAGAAATGGAAAAGAAGAGGGGGAGAAAAGAAGGTAAGAGGGGTCAGGAAGAGCAATGAATCTAGATGACTGCACATCCATTAGCAACCCACATATTTTAGCTTTGTAGTTATGTAATGTTTCTCTTTATTTTCTTTCAGAAAAAATAATTTTTATATATTGTTCTATTCCGTGTATAAATAGGAAAGAGCTATGAATGTTTTGTAATAATGAACAATTAAAATGTGTTTGAAATTAAAAAGAGTCTTTTTACTTTCCCTTCCTTGTGTGAATATCCAGATTCACCCCTTAGAGTGGTCTTCCTATTACTGTAGAGATTATCTCTGACCTATACCATTTTCCTCACATTCTTCCTCAGAAATGGCCATTTAAGCAAAATGCATTAATTCAAAGCACATTCAGTCTGAGGAGGATACAAGTGCCACGAATCTAGGAGATTCTGTGTCTCAAATATCCTAGTGGGATGTGTGATTGCAGCTTCATTCAGGGACAAATCCTCATAAGCCCCACCTCTCTTCCCATCTCACCACATGTCTATGTCAACCCCATTAATAGTCAAATACTGTTAATACCATATTACCTTTGGAGTAATGATTCTATCTTCCTGTAACTTTGGAATTAAACAGAAAGATAAGGACTTGCTTTCTAAATGGCAAAGCACAGCATCCATGAATGCTAATCCTCACTTGTGGCTCACTCCCGGCCTCTTATTCTCAATTAAACTGTACGCCTCATTTTCTGCTACAACTCAAAAAGGTCACTTAAACTAAAATCGAGTTCTTCCAACCAAGTTCTTGGCTAGTTTCCCTATCTAATTTGGCATAATTGGAAAATTTATTAAGCTCATCCTATGCTTTCATCCATAACATTAATGAAATCATTAATTAGGGCCAATCTCAGAATCACCTCTAAGAAAATGCAATGAACCATTTTTCTAGGCATAATGAATACTGAAACTACCTATGTGGGCTCTCATCAACACTCTGAGAAGCTTCCATTTGGTTAATAAAAGCAGCAAAGATGTTAAGTAGTGTCATAAAACATTGCTATACATAAAATATAAAAGGAATATTTGGTTATATAAGACAAAATATTTATGTTATCAATTGACTTTAATGGCTAATAGTCATTAGTACAAAAGAAGTCCCCTGAATTGTGTTTTGTTTAATTTTTAATCTCTGAGAAGCCTCTTTTCTCTATGATGGCTCATCTGTTATCCTTTTTATGTTTTCTTTTTAGTCAATGGTTTAATTTGACTTCTGCTGAAAAGCAAATACACACTTTACTAAGGGTGGCTATCTTTTCATCCATATACTACATACATAGCCTCTGGTTATGTTACTGAAGTAAATTACTATTACCTTCTTAGCAATTCTGGTTTTTCATATAACATTATTTTGCTTTTGCTCCTCAATTTTTGTTCAATGACCTCAATACTGTTCTGTTGAAGTTTTAATTCTTTGGTAACAACAAAAATCAATCTTTATTAATTTTCAAAAGTAAAATTCTAGAGATATTAGCAGCACTCAATTAATAAGCTATATAGGATACAGAATATGAAAAGATATTGATGTTGACATTTATTAATTTTTCACAATATTAAAAAGCCTTTCTTAAGTTAGGTGATTCCAATTCTGAAGTTGCTGTGTTTCTTGTTGAAAGCTCTATTGGCAAAAAATGTGAAAACTATTCTGAACAAAATTAATATCTCATGTTGCTAAGGACTTGGGAGCTACAAAGAAGGGAAGGACATTTATTTCAGAAAGATGGAAATGTTCAGTGAAAAAAATAATTTTTTCTTTCTGAAAATGAAGTTTATGGATATCATAAATTATAAGGACGTGGTGTGGGACAATTCTGATTCCTGTCAATTATATTTTAAATAAATGCTGATTGGCCAGTAGCCAGGCAGGAAATATAGGCAGGACTAGACAGGAAGTAGACGCAGGTCAATGAAAACAGGAGAATTCTGTGTCCTGCCTAGACACAGAAGAAGGGAGATGTGACCTGCCCTGCTGAAAAAGGTACTGAGCCACGTGGCTAAAATATACTAGAATAATGGGTTAATATACGTTATAAGAGTTAATAGGAAGCCTGAGCTAATGGGCCAAGCAGTTTATAACTAATGTAGACCTCTGTGTGATTTTCTTTGGGACTTAACAAATGCGGGGACTGGCTAGGACAGAAACCCCAAAAACAAGGAGGTAGTGACAGTGTGGAAGCAACCATGTTACAAGAAAATACTTGGCCCAATTTCAAAAGACCCCAAAGTTGGATAGGCAGTATTGAGAGACACATTTAGTCTAAGGGGACCAAGTAAAGATGTGGACACCTAATTAGATGTACAAGAACAAAATTCTGAGACATGCTATGAATTTTATGACTGGGACACGGTATTAGTAAACACAGACTGAGGTAAAATTTAAGCTAAAAATGTGAAGAATTGCAAAACAGAAAGCCATATTAAATCTCATAGAAGATGAATCGAGGGCTGGACACCATACAAAGGAGACAGAGGAATGCAGTATTTGGGTACTGACTGAGTGAAAAGTATGAGCAGGTGGGGTTTGTGGTTCATACAAAATTAGAAGAGTATTAAAGGCCATGTCATTCACAGGGCATCGTAACTGATTATCATCTAATAGGGGTTTTAAATAGGAAGAAGATATGATTGTGTGTGTGTGCATGTGTGTGTTCACACGTGTGCGCATGTATGTGTATATGTATGTGCATGCACACATTCATCTTTATTGGCTACAATAAACTTGTGGGGATTTTGTCAAATATAATGGAAGCAGAATTTGGACATTTTTATTGATACAATTCACAGGATTTACTAATGACATGGGAATGATGTCAAGAAGGAATATGATGAGGTTTGTCTTACAGATTCGAGTAAGTGCATACATGACAAGCTCATGTTCAGTGAGGGCACATATCAACAAACACACAATGTAATGAAATGAAAAATACTGACTCTCAGTTAAGGGGTACCCCAAAATTTGTGCAAATCTAGAGACTCTCTTTCCTTGGATCTCTCTCTCTCTCTCTCTCTCTCTCTCTCTCTCTCTCTTTCTTTTTTTTTTTTTTTTGGTTTTTTGAGACAGGGTTTCTCTGTGGTTTTGAAGCCTGTCCTGGAACTAGCTCTTGTAGATCAGGCTGGTCTCGAACTCACAGAGATCCGCCTGCCTCTGCCTCCCAAGTGCTGGGATTAAAGGCGTGCGCCACCACTGCCCGGCTTGGATCTCTTTTTTTAAATATTTATTTATTATTTATGTATACAATATTCTGTCTGTGTGTATGCCTGCAGGCCAGAGGAGGGCACCAGACTTCATTACAGATGGTTGTGAGCCACCATGTGGTTGCTGGGAATTGAACTCAGGACCTTTGGAAGAGTAGGCAATGCTCTTAACCTCTGAGCCATCTCTCCAGCCCCCCTCCTTGGATCTCTTTACTTGCATTCCTGTCTTCATTGCTCAAGATGAGGTGCACCTGTGAATTGTATGAATAAAATTGTCCAAATTCTGCTACCATTATATTTAACAAAATCCCCACAAGTTTAGTGTAACCATAAAAAGATGAATGTATGTAATAACAAGAAAAGAATGAAGGCTGGCAGGAGAAAAGAAGCAAATGATCTAAATTATTTATTGATTATAATGATAAATAGATTCTGAAAGTATTTTAGATGCATTATCATATTGAACAAATAAATAATTGGTAGTTAGAATTCTAATCTTAAAAGAAAATGTCTGGGAATGTAATATGAGGGAAATCAAGAGACAATGCTGTAGGCATAAACATAGCAACATGAACACATGTATTCTAACACATGTCTATGTTTATATTTGTGGGGACATGCAACTAATATATATGCATACATCTTTATTTATGAATATATCCATACAGATACACATATGTAGAGATTTCCAGTCTGTACCTGCTGAGAAGATTGTAATGCTGAACACATTTTATCATATACCACCTATACATAGGCTTGGGAACATTGCAAAAGTGGGTAAGGGGATTAAAAGAACCAGAAAACCAGGAAGTTGGCTGTGAAGTTGTGTCTTCTAGATATAATATGGAAGCTGCATAAAATTACAACAATAAGGGGCCTAAACAAGACCTAAACAATGAACCCAGTGTAGATGTTCCTGTTCTCAGTGGGGTCCTACAACTAGGTGAAGTGCTACAAACAATTAACAATTGCTTAGAGAAAATTAATCTTCCCCAGGAATTAGCCCCCTAACTAGTGATCCAATGCCAAATTGTTAACACTAAAAACATATACATACAAGCAAAGTTTAATAAACTCAGTAAATTTATGTTTATACATGCATGTGACATTCACATATGCATGTATCATTCATATGTATACACACATCACTATATAAACATATACATATATACCATGATATTTATCATGTATATCACAATAATAATTTAAGAAAAAGATAGTATAAATTTTAGGCTTTGTAGGAGCCATAGAAAGAGGTGGAGGGAGAAGGGGGACACTATGTTGTTTATATTTTAATTTAAAGTAAATTTCAAAACATTATCCCTCACTAAATGCAAATTAAATAAATAATTCTGCTGGTGAATATAAGCAGATTAAAGTGGTGCCTGAATATCATTTTCTGAAAAAAAGTTAGAAGAAATAAAACAAACAAATAAAACAGGTGTGAAAACCTGTCACAAGATTGTAGAAACCAACTTGAGAGTAATCTGCAATAATTTGAGCATAAAATTATTTAAGATGAGTAATTAAAAATTATTGTAAAATATATAAACTTGTGAATGCAGATCAATCAAGGAGAAAGGAAAAAGAGAAAAGGGAAATCAACAAAATAGAGGGCAGGGACATGAAGGCAAAAGAAAGGAAAGAAAGAAAAAGTATTAGAGGCAGGAGATTTTTACCTGTCATGGCTTGTTGATCATCCACTGTTAGTTTTAAACTTTTTCCTCGACGAACCACACGCACCGTGTGCCATTCATTATCATTGAGGTTATAGCCGGCAAAAAGGGTCTCAGGACCTTTGCCTGTAGAATATGCCAAACAGTCATTATGGACAATCAGAATCAGATAAGAATATGAACCTTAAAGAAAGTGAAAGGAGAGTGAAAGAGAGAGTCGGGGAGTGAAAAGGAAGAAAAAGGTGAGAGAGGAGAGAGAGAGAGAGAGAGAGAGAGAGAGAGAGAGAGAGAGAGAGAGAGAGAGATTGAGTGAGAGAGAAAAGAGAAAAGAGAGAGAGGGACAATTTTTAAGCGTAATAGTCATAGCAAGCAAGGAAAAATGACAAGTTAACAGACACTCAGGTATGACAATTTAAGAATTTTTATCCTGTTGCATTGATAAGACTAGAGAATTAACCTGCTGTCATAAATAGGCACATTCAATATACCATTGGAAGCCTTCCAAAGTTTGCATGTCCTTCTTTTAAAGGAAATATCTGATATTTAATAGTGAAGGGTTTTATCATATATCTAATTTCTGAGACTTCTATTTGACATTAGGACACATTTTCAGATGGTAACAGAAAGGAGACCACAGCACCCTGGTGACAATCTCTTGGTACTGCAGTACAATGCTGCTTTTCAGATCCTAAATTGTGTATCTCCAAGACTCACCAAGTCCATAAGTTCATCAGCCTCTGAAATACATGGACAGTTCAATCTAAAAACTATCTCTTTAAAAAACAAAACAAAACAAAACAAAAAAAACCCTTCCAATAACTAACTGACAAGTTGTAAATCTGTATGTATGATGGAGATGTTTCTAAATATATCAGAATAATAGTAACTTGTAAGAAGTAGGCCAAAATAGAGAATGTACAGATAACTAAAAGCCAGGAGGGAAAAGGTGATGCTAAGTAACAGGGTCAACAAATAAACGCCAAAAGAAAGGAGGTAAATAATACAGTGAAGTGAAAAAGGAACTTCCAAAGTATGTATACAAGGAATTTAAATGGATTTAGACTAGACATTATTTTGGAAACATGTTTAATGAAAATTACTAATACAGTCATATGGGACTATATCCATCTTTAACTTTAAAACAAAAGGAACATGTTTACATAATTGCAATTTTAATAAAATTATTAATATGATGATTTCAATAAAAGCATTTAATAATACAATGATTTATTTGGAAGAATACAATTATAAACACATATTATTTTAAGCCATTATTAAAGTCTCATAATTTGCAGATATGTTAATACTGTGATGGACCTGGCTTTGTTTGCTTTCCTGATTTTTCCTATTGCTAGAGAGGGTCAGAAATGTTTTACCAGCTTCCATTTGCAAATTCTACAGTTAAATCAGTTAACAGTAAAGATCTTCAGAGCACAAATAAGAGCGAAATAAATATCTTTAAAGAAGGAAAGAAAGAAGAGAAAAAGTCAGGGAACTAAGGGTAGAAATTTTTAGTAGCCTGTTTACACAAGCTCACCGCTAGCTGTGACAGCCACAGACTAGTCATACAGCCTCCTCTCTCTTCTTAATAGGGCTACTGGGTATTCATGTTAAGTCTTGCCTTCCTTGGATGCTCTCTGGAGCTTAAGACGAGGCAAAAATATAAGCTAAGTTTTTCAAGGGAATTGCCTCAATTCGTTAAACAGTGCCAGCCATCATGAAGGAAGCACCTCTTGGTTTTCTCTAATGGGGTTTGATGACACATCCAGGTCCATGAATAGAAACTATTCTGGAGAAAGAAGTTCTAAGCAATTGATCACTCAACAACTAGTGGAAGCTGGGAGTTCAGCGTCTGCAAACACTGTGAGACCAAATGGTGCAAGCCAATCCCAGACCAAAGGAGCTCTTTATAGCTTCAGCAGAGAAGACAGGAGTGGTTAACAGTGTCGCCGTAGCTTTGTGTCCTGCTGGCAACCTGGGTCACCCTTAGTTTTGATCTTTGAGAAGAGAATATATCATTTTAAATCTATTTTTATGAGAGGATATTTTTTTCTTGGAAACATATGCTTTTGAAGTAGCTTTGCTCCTGTTCTTTTAATTTTAAATGTGTTTTGTCAAGAAAAAGAAGCACAAGGATGAGCTCATTCTCATCCCCCACTCTGGGCTTGATCTTGCAGTAAAATCATAATGCTTCATCTCCAAAACCACCATTTCCATAACAACAGACACAAAATCCAATTAAAAATAAACCTTTGGTGCACAGAACTCTCTGTGGGCCAACTTCAGACTTCTTTCTTGCATTATTAAAAATGTGAACAGATTGATTTTAGAAGACAAGGCTCTTAAAAATGCACTTGATAGCCTCATTTCCCAACTGGGGTGCTCACTTAACATGAAATGTAATGGAAAGCGCACTGTGCTGCGAGCCAAGAATTCTGTTTGCAGGCCCTTGATTTGCTGCTATGGAGATGAGACCAGAGAGTGCATGCTGTGTAGCAGATGCTTTATTCCATCTCTGCATTATTATCAACTTGTCGCTATGGAATTGAATTCCTACAAAGGTAACATCACTGTTCCCAGGGCTGCATGGCTTAGAAAGTGGTGAGTGCTTTCCTCCATCTGGTCTACTCAAAGTGAGCGTATATCCACTTACATTATGGTGCTTGCCAGCAATGAGACCCTCTGCTAGCGTCCTGACTTCCTGGTTGCCCCCTGTTGCTAGCTGAAGTTTAAGGGGATAAGATTTTCTTTGGATTGCTTTGAGTTTCTCCTACAGAATGATTGCATTGTCAGGACAACCTCTACATCCTGTGTGTAGGCCCATTTTTGAACAGCACACTGGCCTCTCAGGGAATCTTAAATTGATGCTACTAATGGCACAGCGTAGAGGCTCTACCAATGAGGGACAAATATTTCCTGTAATCAGCAATTCACTAAAACTTAGCTTCTTGTCTTCTCAATCCCTATCCATAATGGGAGGGCTCACTGACTGATCTCTCCCATTCATTTAGAAACTAACATTTTCTATAAATTTAGATTTATAAGCAATTTCGTCATTTGTTTTTACTGTGACCTAGTATTCAAGCCATAGACAGCATTAAACATCAATAAAAATGGACTAAGATCTAGTAAGATGTAGTGAATTCTAAGTTTCAAAGGCAATAGGAAATGGAAGTAAGAAAGATTTGAGATCTTCTACCTCCATTAAAAGGTCCCCTTGACAGAAAGTGTTCCCGGGCATTCTGAGAGAGGTACAATGAAGCCCAGGATCCTTGGCTAAGAATTTGCATGATAGCATTAGAATCACCCTGTCCAGGCTATTGGATAGACGCTCACGGGAACTATCTACAAATGGGGAGATTGAAGACGAAGGAGGATAGAGTCATTTCCATGGTCACAGCTGTTTAAGAAATAAGCCAAGGTTCTAGGTTTCCAGGCTAGAGAAATTTAAAAAGTTTTGCCTATTATAAAGTGGTCTTTTCTAAGAATACCATAACTGGCTATGGTTTCATTATCAGTTGCACTACTTCAAAGATGAAAACTAAGCAAAAATATGTGCAGTTTTGTTAGTATATTGGTTGTTTCTTTATTAGATCTTAATTTAAGCTATTAATTTAAGCTATGGAACTATTAAGTTTGTCATACATTAGTTCAGGTGGATTGTTCTTACAAAAAATACCATGAATTCCAGATGCCTCTAAGATTTACCCTTAGGAAACTTAATGTTAACCATCACTTAAGGTCAGGGAGACAGAGGAAGGGATGAAGGGTGTGTATGTGTGTGTGTGTGTGTGTGTGTGTATGAGAGAGAGAGAGAGAGAGAGAGAGAGAGAGAGAGAGAGAGAGACAGAGACAGAGACAGAGACAGAGACAGACAGAGACAGAGAGGCAGAAAGACAGAGAGAGAGAAAATTAGAATTTTTAATGTCAAATCAGTGTGATCTTAGATTTTTAAAATCACAAATCTCAGGAGAAAGGAGTTACTGCCTTATGATTTATAGTTTTTACAGGGGAAAGGGGCAGAAAGCTAGGTTGTTCCAACTCTGCTACATACTAACTCTGTTACTTAGATGTTTGTTCCCTGTTCCTATTGACCATGGCCCATAAATGCTTATAAGGGAAACTCCCCTGCGGCTACTTTCAACATTCCTTCATTCTTGGAAGGAGCAGACAGCTCTACATCACTCCCCTTCCAGGAAGAGATGTGAAAGTATCTCTAATGGGTAAGAGGCTCCTTACTGTTATTAATTCAAATATATTAATTTTGATCAGAGTGAAAGGAGGAAGACAAGATAGAAACTCAAAAAGATTTTTGTGTGTGCTAAAATTATTAGACTCCAATGAATCCAAGACAATATTGTTAAGTGACAATTTGTGCTTACTAATTTTTATACTCAAATGCTAACTGTGAAGTGCATTTTAATCAGTCTAATGGCCTCACAAGATCTCACTGTAAATAATCAATGTTCATCCAGGATCAAGAACTACTGCATCCCATATCCCAGAGTTGTGTACAGATTCTCTCGTGCATCAAATCACATAAAAGGAGGCTAGCGGGGAAATCACAGATATTTAAGGGACTTTTCTTTAAGCAGTAGAGGTAGAGGTAACTCTCTCACCTGTTCACAGAACTGGGCTGGGGAAAGACCACTGTAAAGAATGAGCTGGTTGTTCTCACTTGTCTTACAGTGAGGGCTGTGTCATGTGAAACGCCAGGGGCAGAACTGTGGCAGTGGCTTCTATCACTGTTTTTAAACTAGTAATTATTCTTTCCGGATGTAATTTTGCAAACCGAACCTAAAAAGTTCACAAAAGAAGAGATGCCTGGCTCCTATCTTGCACCTTGAGGCCTCATCAAAAATTCTGATTTTCCTCAGCCCCAAACATAGTGTAAGAAGAAAGTGCAGATCTCTGGTATCTGTGGGATTTACTTAACAAAGCCACTGTGGTGGTGTGAATGTAGTTGGCCCCCATAGACTCATAAGGAGTGGCACGATTAGGAGCTATGGCTTTGTTGAAGTAGGTGTTGGCTTGTTGGAGGAAGTGTGTCACTGTGGGGGTAGACTTTGGGGTCTTCTATAATCAAGGTACACCTAGTTCAGACCACTTCCTGTTGCCCGTGAGTCAAAATATAGAACATTCATCTCCTTCTCCAACACCACGCCTTTCTGCATGCCACCACGGTGCACCATGGTGATAACGGACTAAACCTCTGAAAATGTAAGACAAACCGTTAAATATTTTTTTTCTTTTATAAGAGTGGCTGTGGTCAAGCTGTCTCTTCACACACACACCCTAACTAAGACAGTCACCTAAAAATCAGGGAATAATCTTTGGCTCACTCCTTACCCGTTTCTTCTTAATCAGAAATATGCAGTCACCCTGGTCTACATGCATTTGGGGCAGATGTTCCTACTCTGGGCAGAAGTATCAGTGAGAGCCATACAGTTTTTATACATTCTACAAGCAATTTTGAAGGAGATGAGATTTTTTTCATACACCTTTTCAACACTTGGTTCAAATGTGGTGTTGCACTTTTCAAGGGACATTGGCATGCACAATAGAATAAATCTGAATCAGGAACTTGAAATTTCACATTCACTACTTTTACTCACTTGGTTCTAAAACAGTAAAGCTAATTATGAAAATAAATTGAAAATACATTAGCACATGGGACTCAAACAGCTCAACAAGCATGCACTTCGTGTTATGGGATAAGGCAGGATGCACATGATGCTAGTTTCGAATATTTTAAAATTGAAAAACATGTGGGCAAATATTTTGTGAACTTCTTAAAGTGGTTTGTGAGCATGGGAGGAGGGGCACTGAAAAGCAACAGAAGACAATAAAATAAAGGCCAGGAACCTTCAAAGAAGTCAACAGAGCCATTCAGATGAAATTCACAGCAGTCTCTGGAACTGAAAGGTGGATATAGCTGTATCAAGCATATCCAAACATTTATATTAGGACTCTTAAGAAAAGTAGACTTGTGTGCCATGAGGCAGAGTTCTGCCAAACCTTTTCACACCCTTTGGGTACCTATCAGCTTCTAGTGATATATCTCACGGATGCTAAGTATACAAACAGGCTATTCCTCCCATGCTCTTAGCCTCTGAAACACAAAGTGCACTTTCTCTTTTGTAGCACCACCTAGATACCTCAGTGCTCAGTCTGCTTCTCCAATGAGATCACTTAGTGAGCATGAGCATTTTCTTCCTGAAAAACCTGCCTAGATGACAGGCAGGTAGAACTCAATGAAACTTATTTTCTAGAAGTGATTCATCTACAGTCTCCACTTTGTTAATAGCAGGTTATGTTTCACTACAGCCATCTGGGCTAGACATTGCATTAATGTGAAAGGGGATATTAACACTTCCGTAGTTTATAAATAAACTCTGAAAAACAATGTATCACCAAACATACAAATTGGTTCTACATTCATATATGAATACTTTCAAATAATTATATGCTCCAGTTGGAGTATACATTTATACATTTCAAAACCATTAAATTGCCTGTAACACCTATAATTGAATTATATATATATATATATATATATATAGAGAGAGAGAGAGAGAGAGAGAAAGAGAGAGAAGATACAGTACCATGACATCACAGAATTATGAAAATTCAAAAGTGGTTCCTATTGCTTGTGGTATTCTCTTGTTATGTAATTATTCTTATTTATTCTGGATTGCATAACATACTTTCCTATTCATTTACATTTAGAAAATATGTTGTATCTAACAATGCTTTCGCAAAACCCTGACTAGAAGTGTTTTTATTGTTTTATATATATATTTTTTTTTTCCTGAAAAATCTGGTATACTAGTAGATTAGGGATGGAATATTTGCTGCTCACCAAAGCGTAACTCTATCCAGCTGGAAAGCCATAAGGTCACTATTGTAATTATTCAGTTTTGCTCTTCTCAAAAGCAGTCTATGAGCTATATGGTGACAAATGTTTATATCGTGTTTCAATAAAACTTTATTAAATGGCTAGCTTTGTGGTCTGTTTCTTTAGCTTGTAAACTTACACTAGAAAATAGGCAATTTAAAGTTTCCCATAATTTTCTACACATTGAGTAATAAAGAAATTATAATAAAAATAGTCAAGTGTTTTGGAATTAGATACTCTTGAGTTTTAGAGTTACTGTTGCCTTTGATTCAAAGGTGACCTTAAATATTGTGATTATTATTCTCATAAAAAGGAAGAAAAGTCACAAACTAAAAACAAACTTAACGAAAATGTTTTAAAAACACAAAATCTAGAATGCATTAATTATCCTGCTTTTCCTCCGATTTAGAAGGCTTCATGTTCAAGTTTGATGCTTGTGTATGTGAGAATATATGTATAAAAATAGATTTCCATTTATATCAATTTCCCCAGGTGCTAACAGGGTTATTTAGCAATTCCCTTAGCCTGTGATGGAAGGCAGGACCCTGTGGGAGGGAAGCCATTCTTGTCTCTGTGAGAAGACAGGAAGAGAGAGGAGCCCTTGTAACTGGCAGAGATGGCTGCAGCATACAGCCTGAGTCATGCTTCTTGGCAGCCACATTTCCTGTCAGAAAATGGCATGAGAATGTGTTACTTGGGTTATGATTATGACACCTACAGTCTGCCATTTGACTTCATTATTAGTTTCTGCTCTGAAAATATTTTTGAAAACCAATACTAATTTGACCTCTTTTTAAATAAGTTATGAAAAAAATCAAAGCACGTTAATTTTTTATTAAGTGCCTCTATTTTACCTTCCTCAAATTTTAGTGATCAGGGAGAGTGGGGTTTTATTTTTTTACTTCTCCTGTGAGTCAGCAGGAAATTTAATTGCAAATTGAAATTAGACATGTAAATCACACGCCTCCATTCTTCTTTTGCGACTTTCTATAATCCCATGTGCAAACAGTCTACATAATTTGCAGGCTTTGTACAAACTGAAAACGTGGAGTCCCTGCTCCAAATGAAGAGTTTGAAGCCTGGAGACCACTGGCCTGAGCATGGGTCCTCCCACCATATAAGTTAGGGCAGTACTAGTCAGCAGTATAAAGTTTGTACTTAACTGATCTTGAAGCATCCTTCTAAAGGTTTATATTCAGGAATGTACAAGCAAGGCAAAGTTGAAATCACTTTTACCACATTGTCTGCTTGTAATTGCATGACCTGTGGAAAACCAGAGACCTGCCTTTTTTGTCTTGCTGGTGGGGTTTAATGCCAGTAACTAATTGTGCTTGGTGACAAACCAGTTCTCTAAAATCCACAAAAGATAGATGGCCAGCCAAATGAGGTAATCCAGTCTGTGTTCTATTTCTCCTTCAGTACTCCTTAATTCTTTAGAGGCTTGAAAACAATTCAGAATAATTTTATAAAGAGATGTTTGCCTTCAGAATTAAGGAAGACACACAGTGTTTCACTAAAATATTAAAAATATCCTTTCCTATTAAAATGTATTTCTAGCAAATAGCATAAATCAAATGTTAACTTCAGCATTCCTATTCTCTAAAATCTGAACACTAGCCACTGAGGAAAGGCATTTTCGGAATCTCCCTCCATCAGAGAAACCCATGACATTAACTTCAGTGTTTCTATGTTGATTAGATTGCTACTTAAAATCATCCTTTCTGCTTTTGTTTTATACTTGTTAAATCATTATTTATTTTGATCTAGAGCAGCTGTTCTGGTGGGAACTTGAGCAACACACTTTTCTTCCCTGTCCTCAGATAGCACTGTAAAATATGTTAATAAGAGAAATCATTTGTCTACAAATGAGCTCAATGTATTTTTATCACTTAAAGCAACATCTGCTGTGGGGTGTGTTCTCATGATAATAACTATTATCAATATTATGCTGTCATTATTTTCTTCTGGATGAATTTGAAAACTCAGAAAATGTAACAATTATCTTTTCTTGCTCAGTGCCATTGAACAAGAATGAGTTGCTGAGTATTTGCTGAAAGGTTATTTTTTTTTTTTTTTAGGCCAGTGTCTCTATGTTACTCTGGCTGTCCTGAACTCACAATGTAGACCAGGCCAGGCTTGAACTCAAAGAGATCTACCTGCCTCTGCCTCTCCAGTGCCTGAATTAAAGGTGTGTGTCTGGATAAAGGTTACTTTTTTTTATTTTGTGGGAATTTGCTTTAGGCAGATGAATGCTTAACTTAAGACAAATGATTAATAAAAAGTCACCCCAGTGACTTTAAGTGCTTCTATTGACAAAGATAGCTATGTCCCTAATGAAAAGTCACCCCAGTGACTTTAAGTGCTTCTATTCACAAGGATAGCTATGTCCCTTGTTTTAATGTTTAGAAGTATGTAATATGTTAAGTCCTATGGCTGGCAAGCTGATAACTATTTGGGACACCCCTCCCCAGTTGTTTTGACAATAAACTTAAAAAGTATGTCTGTATGACTTAAGAGAGCAACAGGACCTGGGACCAGTGTTTGAAGTTTCTAGGGGCAAAGAGGAAGTCAGCTTAAGTCCTATGGGAGCTCAAGTCTCCATACTTAAATTTGAAACAAGCAGATAAACATGCGTTTTGTTGGTAAGAGATTTGACATCTGGGGATTGAAACTGAGGCCTCAAGGAACATCTCTTCATTACTGTGCCTTTATTCTATTACAAATTCCACTGTTTATGGATTCCTCATCTTCCATTTCATTGCTGTCTAAACGTCATCCGTTTGGGAAAGTGGACAAAGTTAAAACCGTCGTGATATTGATTGTACCCATTTATGACAGATCAGGATAAATACCTCTGGTGTTTTCCAATGGGAAAAGCCAACAGTTTAAAAATATATTCTACCTTTCAAATACATAATTATATCCACAACACAGTAAAATAATCACAAGTTAAACAAATATATTGCTCAAAGAATGTTTCAAAAATAACTCTCCTCAAATCTACTCTAGCTCAACTTACAAGCTTAGAAATATGCAGAATAAAATAACCCAATTAAAAAGAAAGTAAAACCTGGACTGTGATTTTATTTTAAGGTTTATAAAAATAAAAGTTCATTTCCAAGAAATGCTTATCACATAACAGGACAGCTAGCAGGTGTAAAATTAAATAGTAAAGAATCAATATGCTTTTATATAAGTTAAAATATATTTGCTGTTCATTTATTTAAGAAAAAAGGTTATATTGATCTACATTAGTGTTTATTTAAATTCACCTTATAAAACACCTATGCAGAATCACCCTGTCTTAAATTTTAGGAATTAAAATGAATATAGATTCTAAGCACAAACATATTAACTTATATATAAACTGACATTGCATAAACAGGGTTATCATCATAATGCAACGATTATTTGATTAAATAAGTTATCTCGCAAGAATGTATAGAGCAGCATCTGCTCCGTGTCCCTCTACAACAGTGGTTTGATTTGTGCTCTGTCTTTTGTGTCCTCAAAACTCTCATAGCCTATGTGAAGCTGACTACCATTAAGGACAAGGGTGATCTTACAATATTTAACTAACCCTTGGATTTTGGGAAATATCCTTGGATATTCTTGATATTCCAAAAGTCAAAAGCATGCCAGTGAAAAACAGAAGTAAGCTACTTTTTTTGAGTTTTTTTTTCCTTTGCTTTCATTGAGGAGGAGAACAGTAGACATCTACAAATCTGTGCCTCTGTTTTAAGCATCAATCGGAGGCCTCTTTGCTGAGAAAGCACATTTTAAGGAATGTGGCCAGAAAGCTGTCCTTTGAAGTAGTTCTTTTTGTTCCAGTCTTCCATGACTACCTAGATTTAATGGGCTACTGCAAAGCTGTCCTTGGCACCCAAGAATTAGAGAGAAAGCAGAAAATATTTCTGATTATAACACAAGGACTGATAAATCCTTCTTTATTTGGACTTCAATATGCAAAAAACTGTAATAATTCTTTTAATTATGATAAACTTAATTATTAGACTGAGTCTTAGTTCCTAAGTTTAGTTCTGTGACAATTACTTGGCAATTTATTTGGGAAAATACTGGAATTACTTTTTTGGATCAATATCTTCTGATATGAACAGCTTGCCATACTTATCAGGAAGGGGTGCTGCATAGTGATGGACCAGTCAGTGCAATGACTCTCAGAAAGAAAATTTCTCTCCCAGTTAGTATGGGTTGGCTGAGGACACACTGTGAAAACTCCTCCAAGCTCATCTCCCAGCATTCTTTTCTGATTAGTATTCCAGGGAGCTATACTAGCCCTTCTCCAAGAAGGCCACAGTCAATGACACCTTACACTATCTAGAAACATCTCGAAGCATTTCATCTGAGGATTTCCTTGTTTGGCTTGTTCAAAATCATGTCCTCAAAATCATTTGAGAAAACTGAGAGTACTGATACACTGTGATAGAATCTGATTTTGTGTATTCTCCCTGTGTGTCATTAATTGGTTATGTGCCCTGGAATTTCTATAAATCATATTGTCATAAAATATGAAAAAGACAACAAATGAGTTTTAAGACACACCATTTAACAATTGTTTATGAAACATTCTAAACTTAATCTGGGTATCGTGGGCTATCTGTATAAAAACACACATACATGGTGTCACCCCATAAGTATATATTATATGAATGTGAGTGGTTAGAGAACTAATATGCTAATAAAAGTTCTATGAAGTTTGAAATCATATACTACTTTTGAATATTTCTTGTTCCACAAAGCTTCTAAACGTGACTATTATTTCTTGTTAAGGACCAAATTTTTTTCCAGAAGACATTTATGAACTAGAGAGATGGCTCTGCAGTAAAGAGTACACACTGGTCTCGTAGAGGACCCAGTTGTTTCCAAACAACAGCTCCAAGGCATCTGATACCTGCTTCTGCAGTGTGTGAAACCTGTTGGTTCCCAGCATCCTGCGACACCAGCTTCAAGGCATCTGACACCTGCTTCTGCAGTGTGTGGGACCTGCACTTATATGTCCATATGCCTACACACAGATTTACATGGCCAAAATAAAAGAGAAATTTAATATGCCAATGATGGAGGAAGGTCATTGGTTAATTATAATAAAGAAACTGCTTGGCCCTCATAGGTTAAAACATAGGTGGGAGGAGTAAACAGAACAGAATGCTGGGAGGAAGAGGAAGTAAGCTCAGAAGCCATGCTCCCCTCTCCTGAGCAGATGCAATGAAGCAAGCCGCCAGGTCAGACATGCTGAATCTTTCCTGGTAAGCGCACGTTGGGGTGCTACACACATTATTAGAAATGGGCTAGTCCAGGTGAAAGAGTTAGCCGAGAAGAGGCTAGATATAATGGGCCAAGCAGTGTTTAAAAGAATACAATTTGTGTATTGTTATTTCTGGTGTAAAGCTAGCCGTGCTGGAGCCGGGCGGGACGAAAAGCAGGCCCGCAGCTCCCACAACATGCCAATAGATTTAAGATGTGCATGGATATGTTATCTATTGTAGGCTAAAGTATCCTAAATGGTTGTGATGCTAATTTTTTAAATTTTATTTTGATAGGACATTTACGTTTATCTAGTTTTGATGGCCTTTTGACTGAAAAGAAAATTTCATAGCATGTATTTGAAGGTGGATATGATAAACAAAAGCAAGAAATTAGTCACTAGCACCCGACCAACTGAAAGACATATCTCCAAAAATGTTGGAAAAGCACTCTCTCTTTTTGTCCTCTCTCCCTCTCCTCTATCTATCCCTCCTCTCCTTTTTTTTCTCCCCCCTTCTCTTCCCTTCCTCTCTCCTTCCTTCCAACCTTGGGATAGAAACCAAGGTTCTACTACTAAGCACCTATTCTAGCGCTTAGCTACTCTATACCTTCAGTACAATATTATTTATTATATCTCTTGGCTGAAATTGTTTTACTAGTAGATTGTATAGTTTAAAGAACTATCAAAGTATTCTTCAGAAAATAAATTTTCTGAGCTGACTTATTTGATTAAATTTTCAGACATAAGATAATTGGGTTTATATTTCCAAGATCTATTTAAACAAATAAATATTCATCATGTTTGGAGTTATGGTCAAGATTCATATGTGCAGTTGCTGACAATTATTTTTTATAATTTTGTTTCATTGTATTCATTATCATTGTCTAGGTTCTATACTGTTCTGCTTATTTCTGTACTATTTATGTAGTGAACAAGTCTACATTCTAAGAATGTTTCGATAATTATATCAAGTCATTTCCTTTTCATTTAAAGAGATTTTTTGAAATTTATGAAATATAGATTAGAAATTTGTTACTTGTAAATGTTAGTTGGGTTTCAGTGAAATGTTACATCCCCACCAAAAGACAGGGAAGGGAGGAAAGAAAGATAATTAGTGGAAGAAAGCAGAAAGGAAAACAAGTAGAAAGAAAAAATCAAAAAAAGAACAAAATCTCAAAGCAAGTATATACAGATGTTTGTCTGTTCAACAAATACAAAATACAGCCAGCATGCTGTACTCATTCATTATAGAAAACATCCACTTTATAGAAAAAAGAAAGAAAGAAATATCAAAATCAGAATTATTTTGTCAGACTCTTCTTAGTTTTTTTTTTTGACAATGTTGGCCTAGACCAATGTTTACTAAGCCATATTCATTAGCAAAGGAGAATTTGAATGCATTCAGCACTAATCAGGAAGTATGCCTTCACCAGGTTTTAGATAGAATTCTGACTGAATAAATAGTGATCTTTTCTGGCATTTGGAGCAAGGTAGATTTCTATATTTTATGTAAGCAGTGAGATTATTCACATTAGATACAAAGTCTTCTATCTTCAATCTCTCTCTCACCTACTGTTGCCCTATCTATGCAGCCGTGAAAATAATCAAGGAAAGCTATTTTCTTCATTCTGCTTCTCACAAATTTAAATGTGCAGATGATTCAAACAGGCTTCCTTTAAAATTCCATTCAAATTTTGGGAGCTGTCTAGATTTGTGACCATATCTAAAGCCCTCTGTATAGCTTAGCTGCTTGTTTTCTGTTGGAAACCTACAATTTTCCTATATGTTTTATATTCCATTACTCTTAATGCTTTTCTAAAAATAAGAATTTATGAAACTGTCTTATCTTTCTTTCCATTGTACATGCATTCAGCTAATAACAATAACAAAACTCAAATTTTCTGTATTTTTCTTTTTACCTGTTATTTCTACTGTCATCTATCCCAGATGGTAGACAACACCAGTCCCTCTGGGACAATTATTTATAAACTCTACAAAACAAACCTCCATATTAGGAGAACAAGCAGAACTCTATCTTCTAAAGTCGTCTCTTCTTTAGGTACCAGGCAGCTCTGAACTGCATATTCGCTCTATGCTAATCTATGCCTTCCCCCAGAATGTACGCCTATCTATTTAAGTAGCTTTGCCAAGTGACAGCTTGATCACAGCAATCTAAAATGGCTTAAGTGCCACAGGTTGACATTTTGCATTCTTTTATTGCTTTTCATTTTTATCTACATAGAAAATTGGCGATAACTAATATCCAGTTGATCTTTTCATTCTGTTAATAAAATGATAACACAAAGATCTTATTATCTACCCCAGACATCCATCAAAGTCTATTTTCCAATAACAACACTACTTTGAATCTTGCTTATCTCTTTCCAAGTCAAAAGTGAGGTTAAGTACTTGGCTTTAGATTCCCTTTTGCATCTAGGACTGGTGTTTTGTGTTGTAAAAAGACTTTGAACATCAACCCCTGACATTTTGTCCACATAAATAGCTTCTGCAATTTTTTTGGTTAGGCATCTTAGATGAATCACTTGGCATGATTAGACCAAAAATAGTTGAGAGCTGTACCTACTGAAGTAATTGTTTTAGCCCCAACGAGATTTTTTTCTCATATGGAAAGAAGAAGGAAGGGAACAGAAGAAAGCCACGTTAGAAGTCTAGAAAGAAACAGAGAAGCAGTAGGAAGGAAGAAGGAGCAGGGAAGGAGAGGAGACACACACAGAGCACAAACAAAAAGGTAAAAGAAAACAAGCAAAACAGAGACCACAAATGTATTAAAGTCCATTTCTCAGGCTGGAAGACAGTCAAGTGAGGGAATTGCTCTCTGGCCATGTGTGGGGATGTGAGCTTGGGTCTCTCCATGTGGTGCTTATAGTCTCTGCATGGGACATGGAAATAGTAGTTCACTAACTAGAGGGACTACCCAATTGCTGAGCTCTAGGTTTAGTGATAGACTCCATCTAAAAAAATAGGTGTAAAACTACAGAGAAAGGGAGCTGGTACTAACCTCTAGTGTTTGAAAGGACCTGAACACCTTCTCTCCTCACTATACACACACACACACACAAACACATGCACACACAATCCACTGCTTTAATGGCTTCATGCCTTCCAGTAGGCAAGAATAATATTTTATGATATGCCACTAGCATGAAAAAACAAAACCTAGCAAAAAAACAAGCAAAAAACAAACAAACAACAAAACAAAACCCAACAACAACAAAATTAAATCCTTAATATGTCCACTACAAAATGAAAGTACTTACTTTTCTGGCCATTAGGCCTCACCCATGGGTGCAAGTTTGACTTTCAAATTTTTTTATATCTTTCAACTTCAAAGACTATATCTCTAAACACTTATAATAATAATGCTTAGAAAAAGAAAAAATATTAAGTAACTACATTACTTATTAATATTAAATCACTACAAAGGCTATTTTTTTTTTCAGAAAAAAATTTAAGTATAATCTAATCACTTTAGAAATACTGTTTGGAATCACTGAGTATCCAGTTTGAGATCAGACATCTCTTAATAACTTTAAGATTCAAGGAGACTCTAGGCTTTGTGGTTTTGCAATGAAAAAAATATTAGCTAAATTTTGTACAGACCCTACAAAGAGTGCATCTGAGTAACGTTTAAAATAGAATAGAAACTTTCTTTTGCAAATTTTTATAGTCTTAAAACACTTAAGTCATTTAATATTATGGAACTGCCAAGATACTGCCCAATACATTTTTTGCAACATTATTTCATATCCAATAATTGAGGATCATATTAAAAACACTATTTTTGACACTTTATTATAATTTATCTCATATTAGTATAATTTTATGATGGTTTTTGTCAAGTAGTGCACAACTTTTTCAACTAATTCAAATATTTTTCATCTTTACATTAAATGAAAGTAAATTCTCAGTCCTTTCCTATCTAACTGTACTAAATTATCTTTATTTACCCAGGGATTGTCTTCACTAAAATGAAGTATTTTTGTTGTTGTTGTTGTTACTGCTGTTGTTACTACTACTGTTTTTTTTTTATTTTTGTCTTTTTAGGCAATTGTATTACAAAATTATTGAGTCATGGTGTGGTGGCTTGAACTGGAAGTTCCCTTTCCCATGTTCAGGTATTTGGACACTTGGTTCCCATTTGGTGGCAATGTTTGAGGAGATTATTGGCAGGTGCAGTTTTGGTGGAGGAAGCAAGTCACTGGTCGGGTTGGAGAGTTCTGAACCTCATGCCACTCCCAATCACTGCTCTGTTCCAGATGTGAGCTCCCAGACTCCTCTTCCTTCACTTTTGCAGCCTGCTCTCATGCCTCCCTGTCACGAGGACTCTTAGTCCTCTGCAACTGCATGTCCAAATAGCCGCATTTCCTACCAGCTGCTTCTGGCCATGGTGCTTATTGCAAAGTGACGAATGCACAGGGCGATCAGCTTTTCTCAGAGTGGGAAAGAAAGAAAGAATACTCTCCCTGCCCCATTCCCTTTCTGGTGATTCTGAGCAGAGGACAGTCGATATTCATAAATGATGGTGTTTACCTTTCGGTCCATATGTTTTCAGACTGACCACAATCTAATTCTAAGATGCAGCGAGCAAAAAGTCATGCTGATGTCGGCAGAGGCATGGGAGCGAACTGAGCCTGGTCTGCAACACTTTTCCTTCACCGTCCAAAAGATCAAAACATTTAAATTCCAAGTAAATGTGCAGAAATAAATCTCAGATGGCTTGTGCTCAATCTGAACAATTTGGAGGATAAGTTCTCAATTGGTGGAAATATTTTTTGTTATAGTCCATTTAGTACCTGTGATAGTTTTCTTAAAATATATCAATTGAAGTACTTCATAATAATATTTCAAGAGTTATGCAAATGTGACATAGTAAAAGTGTATTGATTGCCAAAGTGTCAGACAAGCTTAGGGTTCAGAAAAGTTCTACGCAATAAATTGGGGCTGAGAAACACGTATTTCCAATTAAATTTTGGTTGAGTATCAACTGTACTGAGGGGGAAAATAGGTGAACATTATTTGATTTACAAATCCCTAACTACCCTCAAATTCGACTCCTCTTCATGAAACCCACTACATTTGCTCACTGCTCCCCAAATAAAACAAAGGCAAAAGAAAAGGAAAACATTACCTTGTCATTGACTGTTTCTTCCAGTGACTACTGTCAAGCTAAGGCATGTGCAGTCCTGTCCGAGGTGTGCACTGAAAGCTCGAGATCCACTCATTTAATTCAAGTGGTCAAGTGTGACTTATACTACTTTAAAAAGGAAAAGAATCACTAACCAGTGAAAATCTCTGTCTTCAATGTTATTATTATATGAAATATGCAAATATGCAAAGTATGGAGAAAGACTCTTCATAGTACCGTAGCTGTAGAGCCTCATAGCAGACAATGAATTGAGTCTAAGAAGACTAAGACTAATATATAGTTTCTCTCTCTCTCTCTCTCTCTACATATATATATATTTAAGTAATTGTAGCTAAGGGACAGAAAATCACATTTGAATTGGTTAATTCCATTAATTATCAGAGTGTACATTTTTTGTTTTATAAATTTAAAACTTAATGTTTCATTCTGTGTTTAATACAAATATAATAGAAGAAATACATAAGGGGAAGGTGTCGAAATGAGTATTTTCCTCACATGAATTTTCTAAACTTCAGCAGAAATCAGTAAACTCTACCATTGTATTAAGGTGCAAATTTACTTTGTGGGCTTCCAATTTGCCCCTGTCTGCACTCTGGGCACTGGGGCATAGATCTATAAAATCAGACCTATAAAACCTATAAAATTAGTTTTTAGGAAGGAATCCAAGAGAATGATAGGAGAGGAGCTCATGTAAACTTGAAATTTCATTTGTGTTAAAGCTCAGAGAGATAATTTTTAGGCATTATTTTGTTTTGATCATTTTTAGGTGCTTGGCACAGCTGGTTTAGTTTATAACTCAATGTTTATTCCATTTATCAAACTCACCTTTGTTTTAAATATTACCACTCATGAGTACAAATATCAATTGTTTGTCTTCAAACTCAAATATATTCAATAGAATGTGTTTATTTTAAAAAGTTATTTTGCTTTTCCATTTTTTTTTCCTCAGAGAAGTGGTTGTTTGACTTTGGAAACACAGACAAATATTTTGGAAGAGCCACCAACTCACAGGCAGCTTTCTCCAGGGACAGAGACTGGAATCTTAATATGGCATTGAGATGAGAGGTGGGTTAGAATTATTTTTATTAAGTAGTTAATGAATGTGTGGTCATTGGAAGAGCTTTCTTTATGTGGTCAGCAAAACCTGGAAAAGAAAAAATCTAAACATTCACATAAATGTAATAGATTTACTTATTACTTAATTCTGGAACTCAAAATAAAACCACAGCCCTTATATCCATTCAGATCTTCATCAAAATTCAAATAAAACTCAGTCCATGCATCTTTCTGACTCATCATTTGGCATGCATATCACATTAGAATGATTTTAGTTATTTTTGTATATATATGATCAGGATGTAAAAATTCATCATGTACATTTTCTTAATAATCAAGAATTAACTCTTCAAGTTCATAAACTTTCTAAGAATATAGGAGGGTGAAGAACACATAATGTCTATGTAAATCTTTGTATGAATTTAGAAGGATAATTAATAATTCTCAAAATAAGAGAAGTTAAACATTTATATTTTTGAGTTAAGGGATAGAAACAGAAGAAAATAAGGCGCAGGGTATTTTACCCTGTTTAATAATGAAGGGAACTCCTGGAATTAGAGTTCTGACCAAATACCAATGCACAATCTGATGCCTCTATAGACGCCCATACATTCTGTTTCCAAATGTGTGCCAATTCTTCCAAATAGGAACAAATCATATAGAAATTTAATCTATGTAAAATTATATAGGAATTTACTCTAATGTGGATGATCAAATATAGAATGAATGTTTACACCCCAGATGATGGACTGGTACGGTTCAAGGTGAGCTCATGAGTTCTGAAGATGCATTTGTCTTACTCTCTCTCTCTTCCTTGTCTAGCTGACATTGCAATGGAGGGAAAACAGTTTAAAAATTTTGAATAGGCACTTACTGGAATTACAGTTAATCCTGATACAATCTAGATGGGGAAGAATAGATGAAAAATGAATATTTATCCTTCAAGGTAACAGCTGCAGACATCCAATAAAATTACAGTCCACCCTTCCGGGGACAGACACATGCAAATTTGGCCACTCCATATCATTACTCTGTATATATTCTGGAACCCATATTTATTGTTATAAAATTGTACCATTGGAAACAAAAGAATGCTTAAAAATATGGCCAATTCAAACAGAGCTACATGGTGACAAATCCAAGTGAGAGAACAAGTAGATAACTGCCAGAGATGTGTGATCCAGACTGGCTGCAACCATCTTCCCCATATGTGAAAGAACATACTATTATTCTCAACAAACGTTAGAAGTGCTCCGTCACAATGGGGTACAGTGCAAGCTCAGCTAGGCTCAGACATCTTGGACCTCCAAAATCTAATATCCCACAAAGGCTGACAAAATTATTTTTTTTACAACTGCAGTAGTCAAATGGAGAAAGAAATTAAAATCCTTCTTTCTCATCCTAGTATCATGCATTATATGTATATATTTCTCTTTTGATTTTGATTTTCTGGGGCATAAAATGTTTACAACCAGATATTGATCAATTCCACACCTTGTATTCATTGAAGGAAAAAAGGAACAACGCATGGACCTTTATAAAGTACATTGGTTGTGGAGCAGGCAGCCATCCTGTGTAGCATGCAGGCCTATGCCTCTCTTACTTGCTATCAATGCTGTCTTTACGTACTGGGGATCACAGTTGATAGTATATTTTTGATTTTTCTTTTTCATCAGCTTGCTTCACATAAAATCAGATACAAAAAACAGAATGTCTGGTGTGGATAACACAACGGTTATTTTTAAAGAACTGCATGGAATGTTTTGATTATATTTTATGGAGAGATAAATAGATTTTTGGTTTTTGTTTTATTTTAATGCCTTTGGGGAACATGAAAAAATATAAACCTAGATTCTGTGTCCATATAGCTAAGTTTGTCATGTGTCGTCAACCGCATCAGAAAAGTGGTTGCAAACAGCCAAGGACCAGTAGCTACACAGCTCCTTCTACAGAATGCTTTGCTGGTGAGAATCCTCTAAGGGTTCCTAAAGCAATCAGCCTCTTAGTGCAATTAAGCCAGTTAGTCCATTTTCCTGTAGTAACCTATCGTTGTCACTAGAGGGAACTCTAGCAAAACAATAAACTATAGTGTATTTTTTAAAACTATATTATTTGGCTGATTTAACTTGCATTAACTGAGTGTAATTAAATGCAATAGGTTAGCAAGAGTCGCCTTTCTATTTTATGATCTACCATTCTCCCCATCACAAATGTAGGTAGGGTTGACACAAATGTCACCTGTTGTTTTGTACTAATCATCTTTCTGAAAATAAATGAAATACATGGTTTCAAAGTTTGTTTTTCTTCCTCTCGTGATTCATTTGTGTGTGCACGTGTTTATGTGTGCATTGTGGGAGTGTGTGTAATTAATACTGTCATAAAGTACAGGAAAACCTCATTTATTTTCACTTATCTTGGTTGGATTTGAGGACTTATTGGGCAGAATATTAAATCTTCACTTGGTGTGGAGGCATTTTGGGGAAGGACCCCTATGAGTCAGGATTGTGAAAGGCCAAGCTGAGGTAGAAAGGTAACTTCCAGGATTCAGGAGAAGCTGATAGTAGAACTTGCAGGCAATCGGGATCTCATTAGGGAGGAACCTTACTTCCCTATTCACTGAAATAAACTTCTAAACCCTCCCCTTCACAAGATGTCACAACTCTATTAATCTGAGGTTAGATTAGTTAAATTAAGCTAAAAAATAATAAAGTGCTCAACTTTTAAAATTCCACAGTTCAATGTTTTGTTTGTTTGTTTGTTCTGTTTTTACTCCGTCATTCCTGTTGATTGGTGAGGTTTTACTATAGCAACTCTTACTGAGAGTACACTTAATCAGAAAAGCATTACCTCTCTGCAAAGGAGTCTGTGTCCTTATTGTTCTCATGGCTGTTTGCTGCGGGCCGCAGACTTTGGGCATTGAAGGGTTGTGGATTGCTGAATGACAGCAAAATATCCCACACAGTACTTCAAAACAGAAGAGATGGAGGACCACAAAGATGACTATTCAAAGGAGAAGCCCATGGAGTAAGTAGGAACAACCACTGGTCTAGGTGCAAAGTGTAAATGGGGTCCTTCATGTGCATGTTATCGAACACATGTTACCCTTGTTTGTTTATTATTTATTTGTTTGTTTAGTCATTCATTCACTCATTTATTTTGTAAGGGTGTCATCTATCACCCACTAGAACGTCAATAATATAACAAGAAAAAAATCCAATTTGAGACATCTTAAAGCCTCATAATTCAAGGTTTCAAAATTATCTCACTGATAGGGCTTCCCCGACCCCTCTTTGGTAGGAATCACAAAATACTAAATTATGTAGAACATAAAAAAGTGGTGCCCAACAAAGCATTAATTAATTGTTTTAAGTTTTCATAGCAAACAGGCTAGTTGATAAATATTTGCAGGCAAAACTGAACAAAAAGTGAGAGTGTCAGCTTAATGGTGGAAGGCATTTTGTTACCTAGATTGACCGTGAGTTTCACACGCCCTGCATCCAACTCCAGTCGAAGGGTATCTGCGGAGTCTCTAGAAGTGGTCGCCATCAGAATACCGTATGCACGCTGGGATCTGAACCGTAAAGACACGTCCTCAGCCTCAGTGTGCATCACGACCGGGAGCTGAATTTTCATGAACATACTTCCATCATAGCTCAAAACCGTTGCCTCTGTGGGAGAAAATTGATACAGTTCAGTTTTGGTTAGTGTAGTTCATGCACACTTGGGAACGAGGAGTATGCTGAAGTGTTCTTGACTGGACATCAACGGCTAAATCAGCTCATCTGCTACAGAGATGAGTTTCTTGTTTTGTAATGGCAAGGGACATTCTTGCAGAGACTTTTTCATTTGTGAAGTATATCCTACCACTCAGAAAACTGCTCCATGTATAGCATATACTACAGCAATGTCCATATGAGGCCATAAATATTTTATAAGCATTTCCTTAGTAAAAAACATAGGTCATGCTGTTTTGAATAGCTGTAGTCTAAGCCTGGTTAGACACAGCGCAACGGTGCATGTGTGCATGGACAGAGAGGGTCCTAACTGTCCTCTGACATTAGTCCGCCTTGCCTGGGTTCCCATGGATTACTGATGAGCAGAAGCCCAAGGGGTGCTAGTGGAAGATATCTAGAGCCAGGGCTGTGTGGAAAATCCGGGGATGAACAGAAGCTACTATCCATCTTTTTTATACGATCTTCTCTAAAACAGAAATATTACAGAAATGCAGAACTCATCCTCTCTACCAAAGTTCACATTCCAAAGAAGAAAATCAAAACCAACAACAAGTCAACAGTGAGCAATGCGAATTCTACTGTGTGATTAAGCTTAATGGGGAATTTTTTAAAGTTCCCTTAAAACATCATCTTATTTTCAGATTCCTGTACAAATAAGAAATAATCTTAAATATCCGTAAGTACGAACTTGGTTTATAAAATAC
This sequence comes from Microtus pennsylvanicus, assembly GCF_037038515.1. Classification (NCBI taxonomy): domain Eukaryota; kingdom Metazoa; phylum Chordata; class Mammalia; order Rodentia; family Cricetidae; genus Microtus; species Microtus pennsylvanicus. Next base: position 109,323,769 of record NC_134586.1, on the reverse strand, counting down.
CGAATGACCAGCAAATCATCCATAACTGTGCACATCGAGTAGGGGTGGGGGTAGGAAGAGTGGTTTGTGTGGTATGCTTTTATAAATTCAAATACAAGGAAGTCACAAAAACTTTATTAAGCACATGAAGAAATTGGTGGCAAAATCGCCAATGACAGAGTGCTTCTAGAAACAGCACCCCCAGTGTTAGGTACCATTTGGTACTGGAACCTAGAGAAAGAAGTATGAGTCATGTTGCTTCTGGGAATTCAAAGTGTCATTTAATAAAAGAAAAACTACCTGGTATGAAAATAACCTGAAAATTCTCATCAATCTTGGCTATTTACACAGCATAGCCATTAGCTTTACTGGTGTCATTGTGTTCATAATTAAGATTTTATTCTGGTGTGGCTTTCAAAGTTTATCTTTCTGAAAGTCTGGACAGTCAAGTACGGTTTCCAGGAGACCTTAATTATCAGTTGTTATCATTCAAGGCTCGATTGTGAAACCTGAATCTCTCAAAGTATTGCGCTCTGTTTCTAGGATTCCTTCCTTTATCCTCTGCTCTCTCCCTGCAGACTGGGATGAACAGATCTAAAGGCACCTGTGAGCTCTCTTCCCTCTTCCGTTCTGAGCGAAGACTTCTTCATTTATTGCCCATTTGACATCTCCAGGTAAAATGGAGTTATAGTCTCATTCTTAATTTGCCTTTCGCCATATGAACACATTGCAAAAGTCCTCTGGTCCTTTCCTTCTCACTAAATGACGTTTTCATTACTGAGCAAGGTCCTCTCTCTACCATGTGCATTCTGTTTTCAAGTTTATAGACCTTCATGCCATAATTACATTTTTATCTCAGTTTTTTTTTACCTTTTCACCTTACTATTTGAGTCCCATTTTCTTCTTACCTAGATAGCTAAAATAGTTATTTCTGTGGACTATCTATGTCTGCTCTATTTTTCTGCACACATCAGCCAAGCTGAACCCTTACATGGGGAATCCCTCCCTGCTAGATAAATAAATAATGCCTCCTCTTTGCTTTTGCAATTAGAATCCCTCTGTCCTCAGTTCTCATTGCCGTTCTCTCCAGTTACTCTATTCCACCCATTCCAGGTCCATTCTTTATTAAATCATTTGCACTCACAAATGCCTGTATGTGGAAGTTTCTCACCCTACATCTATTAATTTTTGGTTCTTTCTTGCCTTTGGTCAATTATACAAAGCAACATATAACTCAATAAAAGTAATAAATCGTTATGTAGTGTTACTTTGCCACCATACCGATGAAAAGACTAAACTATTATTAGCTTTCTTCTGATTAATTAATATGCACAACTACTCTGTTATATAACAACATTTTTAAATAACTTCATTTTTCTTTAAAATTGCTTAATTTGAAAATTAAACTGAGGACACATCTTTTTAGAAATACACAATTAATAATTAGTCATGTATGTATTGTGAAGTAGAATCAAAAGTAGAGAATAAATCAAGCTCATTAGCCTTTTACCATGCTCCAAAAAGCTGCAGGAATGAAGTAATAGTAAAATCATAAAACTCAAGGCCCCTTGTGTCATTTCAAACTAATCTCAATGTGAAGATAACTTGTTGATAAATGACAACTGAAAGCCTAAATGATTCCTCATAATTAGAGCTGATGTTTAATTAGGCAAAAAATAGAAAAGGCACAAGGTTGTAGTCTAGAATTGCCAAATAAATGTTAGACAACATTCTGACATTTGAAGGTTATGATATTTGGTAGCATCGTTTAACATTTGGAAAATTGTTTTATCGTTTGGAACATAAAAAATAGTCCTTTAGAAGGATAACTCCAAGACACTGCTTCCCAGTGAGGATGAAAATCAGTCTCTACTTTGTCCTCTTTATCTTTCTTCCTTGTCATTAGATTTGATAAATTTGCTTCTTTGCATTGTTCCTTTTTGAAGTCTAAAGTGTACACCTGTGCTCAGTTTTGCTGAAAAGCAGTCACATATTGTGATCAACAACAAAAATCAGACAGGGAGCCAAATTGTATGGCTCTGACATCTGTCCCTCCATCTGTTAGAGTTTTAACAGACAAGTATGAAGTGGACCTCTGATCACATCAATGCTCTTATTTCACATTATCTTGCAGAATAATTTTTAAGTGGTCTAACCTTCAAAACTCATTTTGTTAAAAATGAGACACAAAAAACATAGCATTTAATATCTGTGAAGGACATCATTTCCACATTATTCTTTCTTAAAATATCAGAAGGCATAGAATAAAATACCTTCCTGTTTAAGTCACAGATACTTTTCTTATGAAACTTTCTTTGCTTGCATAATGTGGGATAAATGCAGCACCATTCTCTATGATGTGGAGTGCATAAAAGGGAGCCTGTCCTATCAATTTATTCTGAACGATAAAATGGAAGCATTACAACTGTCTTTTTATTTCAAGAATTGTTGTTTGAGTCTCATAATCATCCACCTAATACAGTATGGGTGTATAGAGACATAGTCAAATACTTCTATGTAATCTGAAACTGAGAGCTCCAGGAATGATCTCATGTTTGTGGAATTAGGACACAGCCGAGGGGCTGGACAGAAGCAACATTCTGTGCTTCGAGCCTGGCAACCATCCTATATCAGCCCTGCTCTCAGGAGAGCACAGCCATGTGGGTAAAACATCAATTCAGAAGAGAAAATACTTCTCGCAGTATGCTGCTGTAGCCCAGAACAGGAATAACATGATATCATCCTTTTATCCTCAAGAAACAACTGACTTAGAGACAAAGAAATCTGCAGAAGTTTCCAGCTAAGCATAAGTTAAAAAGGTGTACTAAATCCCAGTGAAGATGCTTGCTACTAAATTCTCCTTTAAAATCTGCCCATGTCCTCCACCTCTATGTCTACTTATCACAGTATCTAGTTATCCCCTTCCTTCCCTGCTGCCTCCAAAAGCTCCGTCATCTCTTTGCACTCTGCCATGTGCAGACACAGAAGACTGCCACAGGGTGGTGGAGCATGCCTGGATGTTTTTGTAATTCAGACAGTGGAGCTACAGACTTTCTCCAGCTTCACTTTAACTAAGAGGCAGGTAACAGGCATCTTTCTGAGTGATTAAATTGAAAACAAAATTTTAATTCACACAGATTTGCTAATCTCATATTATATTTTACTTTTACTATGTCATTTGTTCCTCTTTTTTTTTTTTTTGGCAGTTTACCAAAAGCAAGCTAAACAAACTAATTAGGGAGGAAAGAGCAAAGAGGAAATTTAAAAACAGTGTACTCATACAAGCCACAGTATGTAGGAATAGCTAGATTCTAACATCAATTCACAGGGATTACAATAATCAGGCAATACCATAAAGGGAAAGGCTGTGTCAATATGACGTGAAGCAATCCATCGACCTGTCTAATTCTATTATGCAGATTTTAATTTTGCATTTGAAAAATGTCCACCTTTTCCTCTTGAATTTTCAGGGCAAATTACATAGACTATTTAGGACTGAAGGAAAAGAACCAACTGCACGGCTTCAGAAGGGCCTGGCACTACTCAGGTGGAGCACTTCAGGGAGAAATGCTCTTTAAACCATGAGAGGACAAAGGAGCAACTCGCCAATATTTTTTTCACATTGACTTTTAGTTTCACTGTAGAACGTAAGTGACAATGAGCATAGTGACTAAGCCATTCATCTAAAGCCCTGAGTCGATAGAAGGACATGCTTGCAACCATTTTTTTTTCTGCTATCTCTTCTGTTATACGGGTTTCCACGCAAGCTGTTGGCATTACCCTCATTCTGTTTTCAATATCCATTCCTCTGCTTGTAAGGGGAGAGGAACAGAATAACAAAGAGCTTCATTTTTTTCTTTGCAAGGAAAGGGAGGTGCTCACAATCGACTAAGACTTAACGTTAGACATAAAAAACATGTCTGTGATCAGCTAAAGACAAACACGGCAGCGGTTATGAATTAGCCATCTCAAACACACCTGAAGAGCTATGGGTACCCACAGCTGGGCCCTCTGACAACCATTAAAGGCTCCCCAGTCACCTGTGTCAGGTCTGGGGGTTAGGACTGGGGGTTTCTTTACTCGGAGTTGTTATGTTTCGGTTGAGGCTTGATGTTGATATTTAGTAAATATTTCTTCTTGGGGACTAGTCGCTAGAATTTTGAAATCCTACCTCTCTCACAGGACCTGCCGAGATATCCTGTTCCAGAGCAATCACAGACATATCTGTTCCAGCCATCTCTGCACATGCCATTGTTTTTGCAAGGATTGCTAAGGCACGGTTTTGCTGTCTCCCTTGAGCAGGATGGCTTCACTCCAGCCGTACTCTGAATTTCCGCCATCTGCCGGATGTCTTTGCTCTGACCGTCAATGAACAGATCCCGGATGCAGCCCACGTAGCCATAGTTGAGCAGAGCAGTCCACACCTCGGTGGGGAAGACAAGGCCAGCCTTATTTTCTGGCAAGCCCCCCAGGTAGAGCTCATCATCTAGGTCCAGGATCTCACTCTCACCAGGAGCTGTGTACGGAGTGCGCAGTGTGTTGACAGAAATGGTACCTGTTACAAGGAAAAGAGAATATGAAGTTGTTTATGCATACAGTGTGGTCTGGGCTTCTGCTTTTTCCTCTTATATGGTAGAGTGTGAGCTGCTAAAAGCCAGACATTTCTATTTTAATCATTTGTTATTTTAAATTAAAATATAATTACCTTATGTCCTCCTTCTCTTTCTTTCCTCAGAATCCACTCACACACCTCTCCTTGCTGTCTTTCAAAAGCATGGCTTCTTTTTTTTGAAATCAAATTTCCTTATATAATATATGTAAATATATATGTGTATAAGAATGTATATAAATATACATGTATATACATATATGTATGTAACATATAGCCTATTTTTTATTTTAGTGTCTGGTACTTCTAAACATCAAATTATCCATGTGATTACATAACTTAGAAATAAAACAAATTACATTTAATGTGGTCCTATTTGGCTTACTGAAAACCAAAGTGTATACATAACTAATAATGGATGCCAACTTTAAACAGCTCAAATTTAAATAAATCATACAATAACGGAATGGACATTTTTCTACAGCGAAGTCTGACTCTATGTGGTTATTGTGATTACTTTCAAAGTTAGTATGGGGGCCATGAAGGGACACATGTTTAATCTCTCATTTAGGAGACAGAGGCAAGAGCATTTGTTTGAGTTTCAGGCCAACTTTGTCTTCAGAGTGAGTTTCCCACCATACGGATTAAAGAGTGAGACCTTACTACAAGCAAACAAGCAAACAAAAAAATAGTATGAATTTGTGAGCCAAGGGAAGACTTTTGTTTTTGTCTTTAACTGATTTGTTTGTTTGTATCTAATAATGACAGATTTCCAAATTGAAGTGAATCTTAACACCTAGTGCAGACATCTATTGATTCATTTCCCTGGTTTGGGCATCTTTATACATGTGTACAAACACTAGGCGCCTGTTCTGCATGTTTAATAAAACACACAGAGTCTACATTATAACAAACACCACAGGAATGTTCACCGGTACATTTTGGTGAGAGATTCAAGAAAAAATCATTTGCTTCTCTTTCTTGACAGAGGCTGCTTTTTTATTTTCTGGTTGCCCAGACCCTAAATCCCACATCATCTCTTTAAACCAAATCACTTGTCAAAATCAATAGTTTCCTTTTCCTCACTCCAATCTGGAAAAATGTATTGATCTGCAATTGTATAGCTTCTAAGCCTCAAGTATTAAATGAACATTTACTCACTCACATGGAAATATTTGAGAGATATAGAAGATGTGGAATCCATAAAAGTGGTTGAAAGGGTATTTCTGATAAAAACTTAAATATATACTGTCACATCATAAGAATTGCTAACAGTAATCTATCACTAGAAAGGTTTTTATCTTCATGATGCAAATGATATTCACTGAACACCACAATAACCCACTACCTAATTACCCCCACATTTGCATTTTGGGTATAAATTATAATAGATAGATTGAGTCAGAAAGACAGAGATAGAGACTGGGAAGCCAGAAAGTATCTAAATACTCATGCAGTCTCTGGGATATTCAAAGTTCAGGAAGAGAATGCAAGTATGATGGGTTTTCCCAAAGGACAAGCATGCTTCTAGCTAAGAACATTAGGCTACTAGTCCCTGCTTTGTGCCCGGAGTAATTTAAATCCTGGCAGCAGGTCCTATCTTGAGCTGAACTTCAAAATGGAATTTGTCTTTCTGAGGGAGAAGGGCATAGCAGCCACTGTCAGCGTGCCCAGGTGTCCAAGTCATTATGAAGGCATTTGTCTTTCTAGACTTTAACAGAAAGTAGTGGAAAACTCCCAGGGGAGAAACCCTCACAGACATTGCTATTTTTGGTCTTGTAAGGAAAGAGAAATGGTGGGGGATTTTGATGGAAGATGCTTAAAAGGGAAAAAAGACAAATCACTAATTTATATTTTTCTCATTCATGATAATATATAGAAGAAAACTTCCATTTAGAAGCAAATCACTGCTATGCAATATTACCTTGAAAATATAATAAAAGTGATTTTAGAAAAGGAAATGCACAATATTGAGGTGAGGAGACTCATATCTAATAGAATGATTGCTACATTCATTTAAAAAGAATTGTTTTTTAACCAGCATTGTCTAAAAGAGCTAAGGAGCGAATGCATAGATGGGTCCTAGCTACTGTAGCAGCTATAAACTAAAGAAAGAAATCTGAATACAAGACAAATGTGAAAAATAATAGGCTAGAGAAGTTATCACTTCATGAAGTCTTCCTAGAAATAGCATTTGATAACATAAATACACATAATTGAGAGGAACTGATTTGAAAAATACAACTTAGAAAACAAACAATATAACACTATGATGAGAATAAGGATATATTTTTCCAATGGCTGTTCCCCAAATTTCCATTTTATTTATAGAGAAAACTTAATTTAGCTCAGGAAGATTAACAGTAATTGGTAAAACTAAATTGCTTTTAATCACACTGTTACAATTCCCAAATAAAGAGAGTGCTTGGGCATCCCTGTAATACAGGTATTCACTGCTTAGGGCACAGTCATTCACTCTCTGTCTCTCCTATATGCTATCCAGAGAACTCACTGGGCCTGCAGCAGAAAAACAGACAGGCAGACAGACGTACACAGACACTAAGAAAGATGACGAGGATAAATACATATGTATTTATTTATGTGAACTATGTATGTAGCACATGTGTGTGTATCTGTCCCTTTGTATATGCGGAAGCAGAGTAGTACACTGATGTACTGACTCCTCTATCAAGTTTCACCTTATTCCTTTGCATCATAGTCTCTCATTGAGGTTGGAGCTTGCTGTTTGCAGTTAGATTGTAGTAAGCAAGCCCCAAAACTCTAAACTCTCTCTTTTGGACCTGCCACACTTCTGGGGTTACAGGAGTACAGGAGACTATATTTATCTTGTTATATTTGTGCTGGGTCCAAACTCAAGTCTTCATGTTTACACATCAAATGCTCTTGACTACTAAGCTCACTCTTTAGCCTCCCATGTCTGTACTCTTAGAGACAAAGTCTGTGCTAAATATTTCAGACAATCATAGATACATGGGTTTGGGGACATCCACTGGGACATGAGCAACCTACTGGTGACTACATCCCTCCTCTTCCTCCTAAGAGGCCAACAGCTACCAGTAGCTCCTCCTCCAAGGGTGGGCCTCAAAGGCCCCTCACCATAAAGTAGTGTTTTGCTGATAGTAGTACGTAAGTAAGGTTATAATTTTCATGTAACTCTTACATGGGTGTACATATGTTTGTAGGTGTGAACCTGCACGTATGCTTGTGTGCACACACACATACATACTGAAACAAAACATTCACAAAAATTTTAAATTCTATTACCTCTAGATACATGATGTTTTATGTATTATATTCAGGTGTTAAAACAAATGCTGGATCATCAAATGAGTTTCAGAACTAACAAATTGGGACCATAGTTCAGAAAACAATGATTGCAAGACTCATCAGTTATGTTTCCTCACATTCCATATTTTACTTCGAATACTAATTTTTGAGTTCCCAGGGAAATAGAGATAATGAAATATGAAAGAAAAAGAAAACCTATCTTTACTCTAATATAACCCAATGTAGTTAGAATGTTAATTTGGTCAGGTTCAAAGTTAAAATGATGCACAGATATATATACTGGATATTCACTGACTATTCTACATTCAAAAAGAAGTATGACCAAAATAATCAATATTTTCTATGTATGAACAATCTATATGGTTTCATGTCTTAGGAGAATGTCTTACAACATGATAAGGAAACAGAAAACATAGAAGTTGGGTTGGAAATAATGATATGTATATTTTGAAATATTTTGAAGAGTTAAAAATGCATCCCATTGGTGGGGCAAAAGCTTAACTAGATGTTTGCATTTGAATTTAAATATGTATGAAGGTCCCTGACTGGAGATACATGTGATTTCTGTTGTGATGTCTCTTATTGACTTTACTATGGATGTGAACCAAGTGGCATTTTTACTTAAGCAACAGAGTATTCACAGAATCCAAAGTAGTTAAAGCCATTGCAACAGCATATGTGAGCACAGGAAATTTTAAAAATAAAGGTTTCCAAGTTATGTACATTCCATGATACCTTTCTACTCTAATCGTCCTTGAAGTTTCTAGTAGATCAAATCAATACTTTACAGAAATACTATCATATTTCAGTAGTCAATTTTTTTGGAAGGGAGCCAAGGATGAGAATTTATTTTGACAAGTGCTTCATGATTCAATATGTAAGAATCCAAAGCACTCAGCTCTTAGAGAAACTACAACTGCAGCACAATACTTGGACATGTGCATATTCTACGATTTTAATGTGCAGACCACCTTCATAACATTAGCATTTAGTCCTGACGTTTTAATAGCAGAGGAAAAAGATTAGAAGTCAGCTAGTAAATAAGGTAATATTTGCATAAGAATGTTCCAAAGCTGAAGAGAAAATTTTATTTTTCATATAATATGTGTATAAATAAAACAATTTGTTGAAAGCAGCACTTTGTTATAAAAACAGACATCACCTTTGTAATCTGGCATGCTATTCATATTTTTCTACTCGCCTTTTCTTTCATTCATTTTTTTCTTGCTATTATATTTCCATAATTAGGTTATATAGTGAATAGAAACAGGGAGTAAAGGTGAGATTTCACATAAGCTAATGTGGGCTTAAGTTTTAAATTACTACAGAATTTTAAATTGCAAGAATCAAGGGTGAGTAAACAACACACCATGGTATAAAATGCTTTTGTCTGGTGGAAGGAAACTGAGATTCAAGGTCTAGCTTGTTAGATAACTTGCTGGCAAAATTAAACAAATAGTATGATTCATAGGCCTCACTGTAGGTTTCATGCAACTTAAGGGATTTGACAAGGTGAGCATGAATAGAATTACTGAATCTCATAATTTCAAGTTAACTGTCAATTTTATCTTTGTATAATCAGTGCACAAAAGTGTTGGATTCCACAAAATTATAAATTTGCCAAATTTCTACTCTAGTTAATAAACTCAAACTTAATGAAAATGTACAATAAAACCAGAGGAACAGATATGTTAATAATATACTATGATGCAAAACACAAAAAGAACTATTCCCCTAAAACTGTAAGAACAAATAAGTGGCAACCGCCCCCCACAAAACACTGTCTACATTCCTTTGGGGGAAGGAGGATCGGGGTGGCCAGGACAATTCTATGTTTGTTTGTGATTTACTGTACCTTTTTATTTTTCTAAAGTCTCATATAGGATTTAGATAAAGAACTGAAATAGTGTTAAAAAATAAAAATATATCAGTTGCCCTCCTATACACTAAGGATAAGGATGCAGAGAAGGAAATCAGAGAAACATCACCTTTACTTTTAAAATTTACATTGATTTATCCATATACTGAAAAACTAATAAGGAATAAGACACATGCATAAAAAAAATCAGGACAAAATCTTGAAAGCCCAATGCCTAGTACTGGGGAGAGTAGGAGAAAAGCCACCCCCAAGCGGGGCAGATGAGAAATACCGGTAGGAAAAGCTAAACTGCCCTTACCTTTCATAACAGAAAGCAGCTAAAGTAGCCATGGCAGCTCTGCGTCTTAGGAGATTGGTTGTTTCATGACAACAACCTCAGTAACTCTCACTGTGGATGCAGAAAAAAAACTTGCGCAGCTGCCATAAAGCAATGTTTCAGTTGCTGTGAAATGTTACTTGACTGGAGTTGACAGCTTTCTGTCCCTGGGCATGCTCATTTTCAGCAACTTCATATTTGAATAAGGTTGGCAAGAATGTGTCTTTTAATTTGTCTACAAGCAGACTGATAAGATACAGCATGTTTTATTATATGTTGTGCGCAATCGTGAAAAACAATCAATTTAACTGCATATCTATCATGAGCTGCCACACACTTCCTTTGCCAACTCGTTCCATCTCAATAGTACCCTAAAAGGAGCTGAATCAGGACAGTTTGTTAGGTAAGGTAATGTATATTCATACTGGTCAAGGGTGGCTCGACACCTTCATCTCAGGTAAGATGTGCAGCCTCTGCCTTTGCAGTGAGACCATTCACTTAAGTGCCTGGAGTAGTCAGACTGCTACTACCGATGTTTGTTCATCTCAAGATCTAAACACAGAACTCATCTAATGGTTGTTCAAGCAGAACCATCTAAGTGTGGCAGTTCAAGAATGGTATACACAGAAATCAGGGCTGGTAATAGATAACTAGCAAGTGCTATTCACACTGAACAGTGATTTCTACAAACCCCTAATTATGTTCTCTGGAGAGAGCCTGTGCCTTTCCCTCTATAATTTCTAGTTCTTAAACTAGAATTCTGACTTCAATTCAAATCTCAATGGCTTCTTAGCTGTTAAATGTAGGCTTAGCCATGAATAACCACGGATACAATCTGCTGTGCCCTGTTGTACACAAGCAGAACTTGACAAGAATAATGAGTTTTCTCTTTGATCTCAATACGTAATGATAGCTTGCAAAAAGAGAAGAAAAAAATGACTGGCAGCTTGCTATGAAAATTCTTGAGAGGGTATCCTTGACTGAGCCAAAGGGTTTAACACAAATTTAAACCATGTTTTTGCCCTATGAAAACAGTCATTAACCTCATCCTAATTGTAGAACAATTCACACTTCAGCTAAATACCTGGGCGGCTGTTTGGTGTCACATTTGGGATCAGCTGAGAGAGAACAGGGAAGACTGCAAAGGAAGGAGGGCTGAGAAAGATGTATTACAATGATGTCCTGCAGAGTCTGCTGGAATGGGAACCTTCAGAGTATCCTCAACTTAACAACAAAGAGCTCTAATCCTAGCAGCTCAGATGTGCACAGAGGATAACTGCTTTTCTAACTGTCCACTCAACTCCACCTGACTAAGCCTACACTTTGCATGGCTCCTCCTTTGACAGCTACATTCAGCGCTTATTATGGTCATGTGCAGATAACTCGGCCACTTCATCTCTGAAGTCACTAATTACAAGCTCTGAAATCAACAGAAGGAAGCTACATTGTCTTTAGAAGCTGATGTGATCAAGTTGGATAAAAATGGAGAACTAGAGTGTTTAGTTTTTCCCTGCATTTTAGAATGGAAGATACATCATAGGTGGGTAAAAACTAAGAATCCAGTTTTTCTCTTAGTCATCAGTTTTTGCACCATTGGATGAGTTCTCTGTCTAGGTCAGATGTAAACTTGCCCTCTACCTGTCAATGTCTCTCCCATGTTTCTGCCTACTACCTTGCTTAACGTATTAGGATCATTTCTAGTTAATTATATTAGTATCTCATAATATCACTGTAATCATAAGCCAGTATCCAAAATAAAATTCCATAAAAAATCAAATTCATGTAGATTTTCTCATTCTCTAATGGCTCAGATACCCCTTTTTGTGAACACAGGACCCAGGGATGGACAACCAGGAAGAAGGGCAACCTGGGTGATTACCTGCCTTGTCACTGAGTGCTGTCTTACCCAGTTTTTGGGGAGATGACAGCTTCCACCTTGGTTAATTTCCTTCTATCTACATGCTTGCTTAACAATATAGGGATCTTGTAAACAAGCAGAACTCAAAGTCCTGTTCTCATCAAAGCTTGTTCCCACACCAGGCTCATAAAGTTATCTAACAATGATTGACATTTCTGTTTGAATTATTTCCAATGTCTGGGCTCAGAAGTTCTTGTTATTGTCATAAAAAGGCCTATTTTTCTGTATTGTATAAATGGCTTTCAAGATGGCAATTAAATGAGATTATAAATTTAAAGAAGTTCCATTTACAAGGAAGTTTGCTACTAGTCTTCGATTGTAAAAATGGTATCTTCAGAGGAGTATTTTTGACAGTGTGGTACTTTGTGTTTGTGGTGTGTCTGTCTGTCTGTCTGAGTGTGTGTGTGTGCGTGTGTAGAAAGAAAGAGAAAGCGTGCACACACAGAGAGAATATGAATAAAGGTGGATCTGAAGGTATCTGTCTGTATTTTCAGCTGTATTTCATGCCCCCACAGGAACTGTGATTAAAGAATTAATTCAAATATACTTTCTCCTAGATGATTTTCTCTTATAAACTGTTTTGGAAATATCCAACTTTCGGTTATTTTCACTACTATGAATTTAGTTTTAACTCTGATAAAGAAAATGAGTAGTTGCATTGGTATCAGGTAGTTCTATAGTGTTTGTACTTAGTTAGTATCTAAGTCAATGACATCAGTTACTAAAAGAATAACTCAGGCAGGGCAGTGGGAGTCCACACTTTTCATCTCAGCACTTGGGAGATAGAGTCAGATAGATCTCTGTGAGTTTGAGGCTTGCTAGGTCTACAAAGCAAGTTCCAGGACAGCCAGGGCTGTTACACAAAGTAACCCTGTCTCGAAATATTTTTTGTTTTTAAGAAAGAAATAAAAAAAAGAGCTACTCAGAGGCTTGGGTCCTTCTATTTTAACAACCCAAATAATAGGGCTTTCTAAATGCTTTTTGGGCATTGAACTAGGGGTTGCCTAGGGAATTCAATGAACCTTCCTTTATCACTGTAAGAAGGCAGCCCACATTGTCCTGTTAAAATAGCCAAACTATATTCTTTGTGATATAGAAAATCATTTTTGTAGAACCTTTGAATATAATTAATACAAAATGTGTAAAATTAACTCTCAGATTCTGTGTTTCTTACTTTGAACTCAGCTACAAATGCTTGCATTTCAACAGCAAAATTCAGAATTTTCTTTGGATAAAATGAAACTGTATATACATTCATTCAAATTTTAATAGGCAAGTCTAGGCCAGATCAATGCAGTGGGCAAATATAGAGCTTAATTAAACTACTATAGATGTAAAATATTAACAGCTGCAGCTATTAAAATGACATTAACTTCCCCTGAGTGGGGCTCACATGATATGAGCTACATTCTTTAATTTGTTGAAGGGCAAAAGTTGGCTTTGGGTTTTACATTGCTTGTTCCAAATCACTTATTTGAGATTTTAATCACATAAAAGTAATTTTCCATCAAATACCAACAAGTACATTAACTTCAATATTTCCAGTGAATTCCAACAAAAAAATCTCATGCTTTAATTGTTCTTTTAGTTTGCAAATAAAACTTAGAAAATGGTTCTATTCATTCAATTCAAACCTGAGCTGTGTAAATTAGTATAAATGTTATCTGTCTTCGGTATTCTTTAATGAAGATTTAAAATAACCTTTAAGCAATGATGATAAAATAAACAAGTCAAACACAAATTAATAGATGTTCTCTGCCTTGAGAATACTGGAATTCATTTAATAATTGGTAAGATTGTAATGGACTCCATTGAAAAGTTTATCAGGTTGCTATTTCTTTAGGTTTATTCTTCTATGTGTACATAAACACACACACACACATCCATATATCTGAGAAAAAAGACTACAAAGAGCTATCGTCAAAGGTAAGTCTGCTATTAATGAATACTAGATGATTTTGGGGTTCTCGCATTCCTTTGCATTAACTAATAACTTCATATTCATCATGCACTATTTTCATATTATTAGAATCTCATTTCTAGATAAACAAAGTATAACATCTGAAATTTGTTGCTTTTTATAGTTTTCTGAACGTCCAAGGTGTAACAAGATAATCTGATTTGTTTTATTTTATTCTGTTATAAAATACGAGCCAAATCTCTGCCATTTTCAAAGTTATTTTCAAAATTTCATTCTAGATATACATGAAATTCTGATACCATCTACAATATAGTATTTCAAAGCACTGGATCATGCCTTGTTCCCACATTCATTTTAATTATTTTATTTGAAAGTTCTTAAGGATCAAATTCAATACTAGCTCTTCCAGAGCATCTGGGGCAGGGCAGATGTTGTTAAGGTTTGTTGTCAACCAATCAGTAAACATTTCATAGCTTACGTAAGAATAACAGAGATGAACTCAATCCTAGCATTTTTAGGATAATGATATCCAGGAAGCAAACTTTCTCAAAAGAAAAAAAATCATAAATAGGTTTTTTGAGTTAAGGAGGAATCAGAGCCCTGGGTTATAAATGTCCACCTATTCTGTATCTGAATATTCTTTTTACAACTCCTCATTTTATTGCATAAAAGGGATCTTTCTGGTTGATTTTTTTTTCTTTCTCCAAGGTTCACACTAGCAAAACTCTTAAGGCAATTTTTAAAGTGAAGTAAAATATTATTGCTTGTGAGAAAATTTTCCTGCTACCCTCATAAAGGAATAAAGGGCAGAAAATGAAGCCAGGGGTTACTCCCACTATTGTTTAGTCGTCTTAAAGAAAACCAGGTTGAGCGGTAACGTTGAATGCCACTGCATTAACTGAAGTGTTTTTTGCAGTAAATTTCTCCACAATCCTGATGAATTTGCAAGCATTTTTACTTTTCTATGTTTTATAATTGCATTTTCAGAAACCTTCAAACATCCAATGACATAAAATCATAGCTGAGACTTTAAGACTTCTAAATTTTGTGTCTACAAATTCAAGATAAAATTTCTTGCATAGATGTGGCACTTAATAACCAAGTAAAGTTTATGTAGGATAACCATACTACAATCCAATCCCCCAGAGAGGCTAAGTAATAAGTAGGGCCCAAAAGGGCTAATGCAGTGATTTTCCTGGGAAGGGGAAATGGGAAAGATCTCCTGGGTAGTCTGGGGGTGTAAGAATGGGAACATAAGAGCTGAAGGGTAGAAGGAGGGGAGAGTAATGAAAAAGATGTCTTGATATGGAGGGCATTTCATGTTCAGGTAGAAAGCTGGTTCAAAGGAAACTCCATGAATCTACAAGGATGACCTCAGCTAAGACTCCTAGTATTAGTGGATACATGGCCTGAACTGGCTGTCTCCTGTGATCAGATTGGTTCTCTATATATGTGTGACAGTTGTGTAGCTTGGTCTATTTACGAGACTCCTAGCAGTGGGAGCAAGGCCTTATCTAGGTTTGGGAATCTATTCCTCATACTGGGTTGCCTTGCCTGGCCTTAACACAAGGAGAGGTGCTTAGTCTACCTCATCTTGATGTGCCATTTTTTTTTTTTTACACCCATGGAAAACCTGCCCCTT
Organism: Microtus pennsylvanicus; assembly: GCF_037038515.1. Lineage (NCBI taxonomy): Eukaryota > Metazoa > Chordata > Mammalia > Rodentia > Cricetidae > Microtus > Microtus pennsylvanicus. The sequence continues at coordinate 109,308,196 of NC_134586.1, read as the reverse complement.
TCAGAACAGAAACAGAGAATGAGTGGACTGAGCAGAAGGTATGGGAGGGAATCAAAGGAAAGGAGGAAGGGGAAACTGTAGTTAGAATGTCAAATAAATGAATTAATTGAATAAAAATGAAATGTTTGCTTAAGACACTGAAGGCATTTAATCATTTGGGTTTTGATACTGAAGAATTATGATTAAATAATCTGATTTTTTACAAGAGGTAAAGCAGAAACAGTAACTGCAATATAATTTAATGCAGCAAAACTTTAATAGGACTGGTTGCAATTATTCAGAATGGCAGGGATAGGAGAGAATTTGCAATAGCAGTGTAAAATGTTAAATTACCTGACCGTCCGTCCCGCTGGAAATCCACGTGATACCATTCTCCATCATTCACTTTCTTCTGTAGGGCTTTTATTTTTATAGTACCCGACCCCATGTCTAAGAGGAGGTACAGGTGACCATCCAGCATCTCAATAGCAAAAAAATCAACCTTAATCATCTGTGGGTGCTTGGCATCCTTCTGATGTCTTGGCTTGCCATGGCTAAACAAGATGAGGCCATTTGGTTCTGTGGTACGGAAATCAAATGATATTGAGCCTGTTTTCTTTGCATTCCATTTAGGCAAAGAAATGAAAGACTCTGGGGTTTCAAAAGTTATTGGATCTAATGTCGCCACATTTTCACACTTAAATGCCACCACTCCATGGATCTTCATCTTAGGATCTCCCTGCTTGGCAAGTCGAGATAACTCCAGCCTTACATCATTATTTTTATATACAACCTGTGGGTAGAGAACAGCAGTGAGAATCCAGATTTCATATTTTAATGTATACAACTTGTCTGCAGTTCATGGAATTTTCAAATAGATCATAAAACATAAAATATTAATTAATTCTGTTGTATAATATTTTTCAAACAAATAAATTTCAGCTATCAATTCACCGAACACAGAAACAGCAAATAAAATTTTGATTTTTTTAAAACAAAGTATAAACATATGTAGCTATAGATATTGATATGGACATATCAATTATCTCTCTTTCCTTTGCAAAATAATTATGAAAATTTGCTCTGCTGAAATTCCTCAAAATCCCCAATAGAACTGCAACACCAAAGTCTTGTCTTGCATTGCGCTGAGCTAATAGCTGAGTGCTAATTAGGGACATAAAGCTAATATATGTAAAGCAGCCTTCACTAGTCTATTCAGTCTGTGGTGCTGCTGTTTTACTTTACTTTTGAATTATGCAAATGTCAGATAAATGTTGTCCTCTACTCTTGTTTGCCAAGGCACTTCTTCTAAAGGGGCAAGGTGATTCTGGTCGCCTGAAAATAATCACAGGACTTTTTGGACATCAAATAACACACTGGGTAAACTCATTGGCAGGATATTAATATCATCTATCTGCTATTACCTTGTATTTGCAAAATCCATAAGTATCTTGAAATAAGGATAATGGATCATATATTTTCTCTACAAAATGCACATGATAGATAATCACTTTTATACAACATATAGCTTATACTGACTTAAGGGTGAATTAGTTATTTGTATTCAGATAAGTATAAAACCGTTTAAGGGACCAAAATTTCATTAAAACTAATACTGTCATGTTCTAAATTAATTTACTCAAAAATAATGTTGTCAAACAAACCAACACAGTAGGCATTTCTTTCAAAGGCATAGCCTATTTAAGCAAGAGAAAAAATGAGGTTTTTATGTGGTAACAGTGTAAATCACTTTACTTGTCAGTAATTAAGAGTTCAAGGTCCAGACTGTGCTTCCAGAGTTCAGATTCAGATGTGGGCACTACAAAGAGTCTGATCTCAATCGGACCTAGTTCCCTCCCTTTGCACATTTCTGTCCCACGAGGTGACACACAATGGGATGGTTGTAATGATTCAATAAGAAAATGCATATAAGTGAAAAGCAACTCTATAAAGACAAAGCACTGTCAACTGTATCATGACTTAGATAATTGTAATTATATCAACCTACGTGAGACTAGATAGCTGTCTCTTTATCACAGCTGAAAATTTACCTCTGTAGCTTTCTGTTAGTTATAAAAATAAGTTAGGAAATGAAGCACATGCATATAATTGGTTTTTATATTTGATTTTCATCAAACAAGTAAGTGACATCTTCTCAGTGTCGAGCCTGTGGCTTCAGTTTTCTTTTTATCCTCAGAAAGGATTACTATGAAGAGCAGGATATCCTTTATTCCTTAAATAAATATGTACAATGGCTTAGCAAGCATCTACTGACAACAAAAGAAGAGAAAATGAATATAAGCAATCTCAAAGAGGAATTACACTAATTCTTACGAATACTGTCTTGAAAAGAGAAAGGACTATTACACCTTGGGGAAGTTGACTTAGGATTGTCTTTCTTTGGAAATCTTTAGCACTGGAGAGAATGCTTTTCACAAGTGATTTCTGAAGCATTCATCATGACTTTTGTGCTGTTCAGCCTGATAATTTTTCATAATTCATTTGGTTTATATATTAGTATTTGAAGATAATTTGGATATTCATTAGGACTGAGTCATTTTTCAATCTGCATGGTCTAGATGCCTCCACTCATCAATACTAGCATATTAACTAAACACTCAAGCCCCTTTCATAGGCATAGGTATTTCTGAAATGAAGACGCTGGGCTATGTATAGTTGCCATATCTCATAAACAAGGCATCATCAAATCAAGAGTTGGAGGGTGTAGAAATTAATGAAAGTATTAGCAAGGATTTTAGTAGCAGTCTTATAATTTTATGTATCTTAGCAATAAGGTCATTCAGGAAGATACTAGGAGAAAAAAGAACAAATCCCCTTAAATATACTGTTCAGAGTTAGTCATACAATCTAACCCCCACAGAGATGCAAAATGAATTTCCTCCTTGGTCTAGATCCACATCTTTGTATAAGTATGACCCTTGCTTTCTGCTGCCTAGTACTAATCCAGAGCCTGGCCTTGCTTGGGCAATCAATAAATATTTACTAAAAAGCTGAATCAAATTCTTCCTTTACTATATCAAACTGAATTTGATATAAAGACAAAAGACTTTACTAAAAAGCATATTAAGTTTAGACATGTAAATAGAATGTGAAAAAATTAAGGACCACCCTCAGAAATAAAGTACCATATTTTTAAATGTATTTTTCTAGGGCAATGGTAACCACTGTGAACGTCCAGTTTGTGCACAATGTCAATACAATGGAAAAGCTCATGCTCAGGTTCATTTTGTAGAGTGTGAATTACTTCTGGGGTGAATGATGCCCATGTACAAACTAGAGAGATGAAATTTATTTTCCTGGCAGACCCATGCTGTTCATTTTTCCTTCTAGTTTTGCATTTACCAAAGAACTACTCTAAAAAACAGAAAAGCAATTTGAGGTGGATACGCTCTTTGCTCCCAGCTTACTATGTTTCTCTCATGGGACCCACATTCCATAATTATCTGATTTTTTTCAATGTTAGACTTTCTCTTACAATGTCTAGTTCAATAGGACTAATGAGTGACTGAAAGTTTCCCAATCTTCTTGGAATTCAAGTGCAAGCTAATTTTTCTTTTCTGAAAGGATTACTTTACAATTTCTTGTGTAGAAATTTGAGTTCCACTTCATATATATGTGGGGGGTTGGGGGGGTATATATGCTGTCAATTTGACCATTGATGATACTAGTGAATATTCATTTAGATCTAATTTTATAATTAAGGATTTGGAAGAATATTTATATATTTTTAAAGGAATTCAAAATGTTGAATTTCACCTCCCTGCTCCTAACTAGCAATGGGAGACAGACAAGATACAACTTTCAGAATTTGTTTGCTTTATGTTTTTTCTGTTTGTTTTGTATTTAATCTGCTATGTAATTTTAACACACTGTTATTATGTCTTTCCCTCCTCTTTTATATGTTAAGGACTTCAAAAATGTCTCTTTAAGCTTAGTATACAAGAATAAAAAACAATTTATAGGTGTAGTCTAACATTTGAAGTAAATAGTAGTGAATATCATACCTGATCTTGACAATAGTCTTGAAAGCAAGTTCCATAATGCAGGGGAAGCAGCTTCAATTATAGAATGCATAACTGACAATCCATAAACAAACTTATTTTAATTTTAATACTACTATCTATATTTAATGGTCTCTCTGTATCTCATATTCCCAATTTCTAAACTTAAGAGGTCAAAAGAAATGGCATGTCATATGCGTGAATTCTTATACAGGTTCCCTCTTAGTGTACATGATTTGGGCAAGAAACAAAAGACCCGATATTTCATCTGTTCTTCTGATGTTCTTCAGTTGTTGGCCAGATGCTGGGATATTTTTCCCTATTTTGAGACAAATAGAAACACTCATCTACTAAAAAGAGAAATTTAGACCACCTTAATGTATGCAGAGGTGCCTTGAGGGGTATGTTAAAGATTTCTGCAGAGGCAGCTGATAGATACTGCTCTTTCCAGGGAGTGGGGAGATGTGAAATAATTAGGGAAATATTTACCACTCAAATGAAGACTTTTTAAAATAAAGATATTCATCAGTTAGGAGATTTCAGTGAGGTTCTTGAATTAACTAACATGCACTAATGAAGGCCTCGAAGAATGAACTCTGACAGTGTATAGGATGATAAAAATCCCCACACAGAAGTTTAGGCATTGTGATGGACGGAGTCTATCCAGAGGATCCAAATGGCTCCTTTAAAACCATCTTGATGGCCAGGCAGTGGTGTCGCAAGCAGAGGCAGAGGAAGGTAGATCTCTGTGAGTTCAAGACCACCCTGGTCTATAAGAACTAGTTCCAGGACAGGTACCAAAAAAGCTACAAAAAAACTTGTCTCGGAAAAACAAAAAGCAAACAAACAAACGTTCTGGTGGTGCCTTCCATACTTGCATACTTGAGAATGGTTATACATGGAGATGTTTGTTTTTAATTTTGTTCTTTCTGGGGTCTCACCATGTGCCCTTTCAGCATGACAGTGAAGGGCTCTGAAACATGACCAGAATGTATTCCACAGAAAGGAGAAGAGCCACTCCAAAACAGCAGGAGTTGTATTTGGTTGGCATAGTTCAAGGAACAGCTCAAGAAAGGAAGTAAAATGTATTAAAATTCTTATATCCAATATTATTAATAAGCACTGTTAGGCACATACTAAGGTAAAATGCTTAAGAAAATGTAATTTTACTCACTCCCATGTATATATACTCAGTACAGTGTAATATGGCCCACTAAGTTTCCTTTAAATACTTGCTCATGATATATACTAGGAGTTTTCACATGCTACATATACTAAAATATAAAATTCTCATACTGCTAGATATAAATTTGTGTAAACTAAATTTGTCAAAGTTGATATCACTGATATTTGTAAAATATCAATATAAATTTTAGTATGTGATACATCTCTCAAAAATAGGTGAGTATCCAGGTATATACTTTTAATACCAGTATTTTGGAGGAAGAGGCAGTTGGATTTCTAGGTGTTTGAGGGTATCCTGGTTTACACAGTGAGTTTCTGTCTCAAAAAAATGGTAAGTATATAATACAGATCAGTAAATGTTATTAATACAACCAAATATACATAAATGGTATTTGATAATTTTCAACCTAAGAATTCCTGGCTAAAATACTCAGATTGTCTTTTTTATATTTGATGCTATAAATGTCTTGAATTCAAAGCAGAGTTTAGCAATTATCAGGCTGTAACAGTCCCAGTGAAAATAGACTGTAGCTAAAAGAGAAAAATATAAAGAAAAGAATAATTTACTTGTTTATGACTAAATAAAAATAGAAAATTAAACTAAGTTTGGTGGGATCTCTAATCCTAACACTCAGGAGCCAGAAGCAGGAAGATTACAAACTGCAAGCCAGCCTTGGCTACACAGTAAGTGTCGGGCCAGGAGCATGGGGGATTTCAAAGGTAACAGGGAGGTACAGGGAATGCTGGGATTCTTTCTGGAGGAGTAAGATCCTATTCAGAGGTAGAGTGTAGACAAAATCTTTAACCAACTATGTTACTTTCTCCAACCAAAATTACAAAAATTACTAGAAAACATAAAAACAGACTAAAATAACATTTCTCAACAAAAGCTTGTGTCATTTAAATTTATAACCAAAGTTTCTTAGAATCTGAATGGGAAAGAAATTCAACAATACTTTCCAAAAGATATGTAGAGATTTTGTCTGAGACTCAACTGGAAAACCTCATGTATATTAATTATAAAATATAATAAAATAAAATCATCAGTGCTTTTGCCTTTCCCACACACAATAAACAAAGATGTGTAGGCAATGCCCAAGGGTTCCCTATAGGGCAGCCTTCGGTGCTATGATCAGCAATGTCACAAGAATCAGGACTAGTAACAACTCACAACAATGACTCCATAATGTCATTAAAAAATGATTTTTAATGAGTTTTTTGAAATGCAAAACGTATATTTGGCAATTCTCTTCTTTTCAAACAAGGAAAATGAGGCTCTATGAAGCTTAGTGACTGTAAAAGTTTGTCCTGATACCCTATCATAGAGACATAACTAAGACTCCGATGCTTTCCGAATGTTGAAAGAACAAAGCGATGAACCATGTCTCCTAGAGACGTAGTTGCTTGAGGCCCCTGACAGCCGCACATGAAAAGCTTTTCTCCTCAGCCCTCTTTCACTAGAATAGGAACTTCAGAGGACGCACTCATAGATTCTTCACAGACAATGCCACACATGCCTTAGCTGCATACTAAAGCCGATTCCCACATACGGAAGAGGAAGTCCCGAGGGAAGATGGGCACAGTAGTGTCCCCCTAATGATATTCTGTCAGGCACTGAAGGAGGATCAACAAAGTGCAGTGTTTATTATTATTTTGAAAGTTTAAAATAGAAGATGAAGAATATGTTTAGAATTGGTCTTTCATGATCCTGCATAAATTAGGGCCAAACATTTCAATTCCAAACCAGCAGCTAGAGATTTTATTCCAAAATAGACCTGTGAGTCTTAGTGAGGAAAAGATGATCATAAACTATTAAGGGAACCCATCTTCCCATGAGCCACTATAATTTCTGTGAACTGGAAACAGTGAGAACAAATGTGTTTTCTAGAGTAATCAATAAAAACTTATTTTGCGATTTTACCCACATGAGCTCAATAAAATTTCTTCTACGATAAAATTTTACACCCTTTCTAAGGAAGTGGCCATGACTATAAATACAAAACATATCAGTTTGCATTTAGGTATTTCCTGCTCACATATGTCTCCAGTATGCATACATCTATACATACCTTATAAAATAAATTACTGTTTACTATAAATCTTTCTTTTCTTGCTGAAATAATACAGTGTTCCTGGCTGGGCATATGCCAAGGTTGTGACATTTTCATGAGCCATTTTCCCAGCATGCTCATCATTTTACCGTTTTAATGTTATAAAATTCTTCCCAGGAATATTTGATAAGCATATTATTTTGATGTAAAAATATTTGTTATTTTATTATAAGTACATGTATGCATGTGTGTGTAAGACCTTATTTTAAGGAGATTGAAATGTGTTTGAAATAAGTATGTAGAAACTGCCTTTGCTGATAAGCACCATGTCCTGATCTAGGCCACAGAGTATGTAAAGCCTTGCATCTATGCTTGCACTTGGCACTCTTGGCACCTGCTCACCTCCGTCCATAGGTATGATTATCAAGCCATGTGTTGGTCTAATCGGTCTCATCTCCCTCAGGGTGGAAAAGCACAGAGGACTCACTGGGTTAAATAGCAGTCATTCTATTTCTAGGAGCAGCAGAATCTCCAGAGGTGGTTACTAGGTTGAGCCCTCCCTGTCCTTCCAGATGAGGGAAGTTAGCCAAGATGGTAAAGCTGTACCCTGGAGCACAAGTAATTTTCTCCTGACAACTAGATTGATAGATACCTCAAATACTGAAAATGATTCAGACTGTGACCACTAGCAGAGCTAAGAACGTGATTAATAAACACACAGCTAAGCAAGAACAACTTTAATTAAGGTCCTTGTCCCTTACCCCATACTCCTCCTATTTGAGCTTAAAGCTTGTGTCAGAATCTTGCAAGGCTGCTTGGGGATCTCTAGAACCCTTGATAAATCTGTCTTCTTCTAGTTATTTGCCCATCATCAGTTTCTTTCAACAGTATGTCAGAGAAAGCAGCTGAACCTAACCTGTTAGAGCTGCCAGATTCGGGCATTCGTTTCCAACATTACTGTTATGACTTCTGTTTAAGGTGAAAAATACAAATTAATTTCTTTCATCTTTCATTCATGGTTACATATTAGAACTTACATGGCTTTTTAAAATCACTTTTTGCCATTATTTTTAAGAATCACCACATCATTCACAAGGATCTATACCTAAGCTATTTCTTCATGGTCCAGATTCACATCACTTAATTATTATAGATTTATAATATATTCTACTATGTCTACTATGCCTTATGTTATTCAACAGTGTATATCCTTGATAGCACATGTAAGCTTGTGCTTTCTCTGTGGATATGATAAATGTTTGTAATAGCATTTGCAACTAGTAAACACTTGAAACTATTCAAGAGTCTTTGATCTTTACTACCCAAATATATCCAAACTACATATTAAAATTCACTTAAAGGGACTTTTTTATTTTTTGAAATTATATAATTACATTTCTCCCCTTCCCTTGAAAATCTTTTTATTTTTACTTATGTTTTTTATTTATTTGTGCCAACATTTCTTTATATCCTCAGTTGGTCTTGAATTCAGGATCTTCCTGCTTCTGTTTTCCTGAGTACTGGGATTACAGGCTTGCAGCACTACCTCAGGCTTTAAAGGGAATTTTGAATAATGCAAGAAAATCACATCTTGATTATAATTACATTCTTACTAATGTTGTTAGTAATGTTATAACTTATAAAAAGTATGTTTTGTATTTTAATTTATTGAGGCAACTAGCCTCATGCTGGAAAAAATTATTGGCCGGATGTACAACTATAAAAGGAAACAAGTGAGGGAAACAGAAGCAGCGAATGCAGTTGTAACCCTTTTCACTCTACTCTGGCGATAATAAGGTGCCACTTGGGAGTTTGCAGCGGTAAGATACCAGAAGTGAGTGCCTGTGCGTGGAGATGCATGCACAGGAGGTGAAGCTTTTATTTCCTTTGCATGGCATCTCATCAGACAGGAAGGTCACTTGCCCGGGTTACAAAGCTAGTTCTATGCAGACAGTGAATAAAGTGTTGTCTAAGTATTGCCACAAGGACCTGGTACAGTCTCTCTTCTTTGAGTGTTCACGCTATGAGGCTGTTCTGGCTGGTTCTTCCTTTCATGGTGATTGTCAGCACTAAAGGGAAGAAGCCTCTATTAAACCTCTGGTACCCATGTGTTCTGGCCATCTAATGCTGTGTTTTCTAAACTGTGGGACTAACAGTTCCTTCTCTAACATTCCCCTGGACTGCTCACTCAAGCTATCCGCTGGGCACCCTGAAGCCAGCAGGAGAAGCTGGCATTTAAGACAGTCAACAGTGCTGTTTGAAGCATCTGCAATGAACAGACTTTGGGAAGTAGAATTGCTCCTGGGGGAGGGGGAGATTATATAAATCTACAATTTAATATTACCTGATAAGTGAAAAATATGCTGTACATTTTTAAGACTGTCTGTGTGTAGATGTGGTGGGTGTTTTGTGTGTGTGTGTTTTTGTGTGTACATGCAGGTGTATGCACACAATGCAAGTGTGTATGTGTGCATGCAGTCATATGTTAACTTAGCCAGTAACACTACCTGGGGCAGCCTCCACATCTCCTGTAAAGTATTGTTCTTCCTTCTGGAGGATGAGCTTTATGTCTGCATTGGCAATTTTAGTCAAGCATATTCAGATATGTAGTACTGTGTGCTTGATTTTGGGCCCCAAGCAAAGGATTTCCATTATTGTCACCACTATAATCTTAAAAGAAGAAGGCCCTGGAATGAAGAGACAGCTCAGTGGTTGGGAGCATTGGCTCCAGTTCTGGAGAACCCAGTTTTTGTTCCTACCACCCACATAGTGTCTCGCAAGCATCTGTTATTTCAGTCCCAGGAGATCTGACCTCTTTTGCTGGTCTCGCCAGGCACATACACATAAATACATTTAAAAATAAATATAATTATTGTTCAGAGTCCTAAATGTTAATAAATTAAGTTTCTAAGAGAAGTAAAAAGCAACCATATCTTTAGTAAGCAATTAATCACCCTCAGATGTGAAGGTCTACATGAATACTCCCCAAATCTTACCATATTGTTTACCTTAATTTCTATACCTTGTTTTTTATGAAGGAAACATTTTGTAATATTTCATCATCTAAGCAAAGAGTATTTAAGAAATACTTAGGTGGCTCATTTAAAGTTTATTAAAGCAATATGAAGCAGCTTCTCAATCTCAACCAGTTAGTTGATAATCTACAGCCTGATGGAGATGCATGCTGTATTGAACCTGTGCTACAGGGAAGAATAGACCTCTTTTAGGTTTGTTAAAAAACTGAAATGTCTGATTGTTTATTTTTCATTCCAAAACCCCTAAAAAGTATGAAGACTGCAGGTTGGGAACTTTTATTTTTCAATTATGTCTGTTAAGTACTAGGGAATTTTGTTTTAAGGCAATCTTTAATTACATACCTTGAAAGGTCCCCAGCACAGCGGATGTCACATGGGGTGCGCCTTTTGCCAGAGGTTGCTTGGTTCAGTGTTTATTTAATGAATGGGGTTTTATATGCAGCTGAATTTCTCATGGCACATGTTAGAAAGTACTTGGCAGCATTTAAATTGGAGAACTGAGAAACATATTGGCTCTGTGGAAGCTCAATCAGTTCCCAGGCAGGAGCGGAGCCTTTGCCAAGGAAAATTCACCAAAATAAAAAATACCAGCATCAAATGTGTGTACAATCCAGGGAATACTGAGTTTGGTGTCAGGAATAAATTAATGAATTCTTCAGATATCTAAAACCCATCACAAATGGCGATGGAGATAAGGCTTTGTAAACTTGGGAAAGAAGTAGGTATGGGAGAAAGATGTGTATGTTTTCTGATTTCTGCAAAATCCAAGTGCTAGCTGCCAAGTTAAAAAAAAAATAGAGTCTCACGTAACTACTTAGTCTTTTTATTTTGGAGACATGTTTATAAATCACTAAAAGATATGTTTTAAATTTGAAAGATGAAATAATCAGTCATCGAAAATTGAAAAATGGTCATATAAGTTACTGACTGACTTAGACACACTATACAGATGACTACATTGTTTTCAGTTCTTTGACCATACACTTATATGTAGTTTCCCATAAACTGTAATAACTATAGGTCCATTTACTATAGGTCTGGAAAGGGATATTCTGCAGCAAGTGATCTGGACTCTAAAAAGATCTAGGTACATTAGAAGATAATTGATATTCTAGAATTAGGAGGGATCAAAGTATATATATAATTGAATGTTAGTTTAAGAAAATAAATATGAGAACATATTATTAATTTTAAAATGGTAACAGTCATCTTACTCCTCTTTTTCATGGATACCATGTTCATTCTGATGTGGGGATGGCCTCAGGGTCCCAGAGTAGCTAGCTATCATACCTATTCTCTTCATCTGCAGCCAGCAATCTCTCTCTCTCTCTCTCTCTCTCTCTCTCTCTCTCTCTCTCTCTCTCTCTCTCTTTCTCCCTTCCTCCCTCCCTCTCTTTCTCTCCTCTCTGGAAGGGCCTTTTCTTCATCAGGACTGCAGTCCCTTCCTCCAGCTCCAAATGTAGCTAGGCCTCTAACCAGCTCTTTCTCTTTTGATAGTCAGTGACTCAGCTGCCCATGGCAGTCCTGTATCTTTGTTTAATTTCTTTATTTATTCACAAGTAACAGGGCTGGAAATACCAGTACAGAAATATTGATTGAAGGGGTAGCCTGGCCACTGCTCAGGTGGTTAAGTGGATAGGTTTGCCTACACTTGGCAAGCTTCTCTGCTGGCTCTGTGATGAGCAAATTGCCAACAGACAATCTGTTGGAGTTGGCCGTCTATGTTTGCTTTGCCCCTCAGTGCATCAATTTTACATCAAGCAGACAGTGTGAAAACGGAATATGAAATATAAACTTTAGCTGCTGTGTTGCCTGACATAATATTAGTGTGAGTCAATACAGCAAAAACCCCAAACAAATGTACCTCTCAAATATTCCAGGCTTGTTGCGTGAATATATAAGTTATTTCTCAAAAGGCTTGTTGGCTAAAATTAAATTACACATACAGTAGATGACCAAGAAGATTCAGAACAGGTTTGAGATAGGTACTTACTTGAAAAAATGTCAAACATACTAAAAATTCAGAAATGTAAAAACATACTATTTCAATACGATACTTTAAAAATTGTCAAAGACCTCAACATAAAACCAACCACACTGAACCCCATGGAAAAGAAAGTAGGAAGTACCCTTGAATGCATTGGCACAGGAGACCACTTCTTAAATATAACCTCAGTAGCACAGACACTGAGAGCAATAATAAATAAATGGAACCTCCTGAAACTGAGAAGCTTCAGTAAAGCAAAGGACACAGTCAACAAGACAAAATAGCTGCCTATAGAATGGGAAAAGATCTTCATCAACCCCACATTGAACAGAGGGCTGATTTACAAAATATATGAGGAACTCAAGAAATTGGTCATCAAAAGAACTAATAATCCAATAAAAATGGGGTACAGACCTAAACAGAGAACTCTCCATAGAGGAATCTAAAATTAACGAAAGACACTTAAGGAAATGCTCAGCATCCTTATTCATCAGAGCAATGCAAATCAAAACAACTCTGAGATTCCATCTAACACCTGTCAGAATGGCCAAGACCAAAAACACCGATGACAACTTATGCTGGAGAAGATGGGGATAAAGGGAACACTCCTGCATCACTGGTGGGAGTACAAACTGGTAAAGCTGATTTGGAAATCAGTGTGGTGATTTCTCAGAAAATTAGAAAACAACCTACCTCAAAACCCAGCAATACCACTTTTGGGTATATACCCAAAGGATGCTCAATCATACCATAAGAACATATGCTCAACTATGTTCATAGATGCATTATTTGTAATAGCCAGAACCTTGAAACAGCCTAAATGCCCCTCAGTCAAAGAATGGATAAAGAAAATGTGGTACATTTACACAATGGGTTACTACACAGCAGAAAAAAAATAATGACATTTTGAAATTTGTGGGCAAATGGATGGATCTAAAAAATACCATATTGAGTGATTTAACCCAGACCCAGGAAGACAAATGTAATATGTACTCACTCATAAGTGACTTTTAGACATAAAGCAAAGAAAAACCAGCCTACAATTCACAATCCCAGAAAACCTAGTCAATAAAGAGAATCCTAAGGGAGACATACATGGATCTAATCTACATGGGAAATAGAAAAAGAGAAGATTTCTCGAGTAAATTGGCAGTTGGGAGAGGGTAGAAGGAGAGGGGCGACAAGGGATGAGGAGTAGAGAAAATATATAGTTCAATAAAAATGATTAAAAATTGAATAAGAAAGTCTAAGATTATCAAAATACTGATGCTACATGAAAACGGCTTTAGTTTTATATTCTTCCTGGTATTATAGCTTGCAATGTCATGGCATAGAACTACGATATCCTATTGTACTAGGATTAAAAAATCCAATCTGGTATATTTGTTAAAACAATTGCCAATAACTGAAGTTTTGGTATCATTATTGAATGTCATTAAGTTTATTACCACAATGTACTATTTTTTGAAGGCTTAATAGTCATTAAGAAAACCACTTTTGGGGAGCATGGGGACCTTGGGAGGGAGTTGAAGGGGAGGAGAGAGACAGGGAGGGAGCAGAGAAAAATGTAGAGCTCAATAAAATCAATAAAAAGAAAACCACTTTTATCTGAAGGACAATGGTGGCAAACTGTTCATTCAGACATGGTTCCTTGCATTTTGTGTCATTGGGTCCTCATGCCAACAGCTGATAGAACAGGCACTGCTGCAAAGCATACTTTTGTTTTTCTGTGCACACATTTGCATGTATTCATATGTGGAGATGAGTGCTGTGGTTTGGGCACACATGCATATCTGTGCACCTGTATGTACATTCATGACCTCTGGGTCAACCTTGGATATAACTCCATAGGTACTGTGACCTTTTTATTTATTTTTCATATAGGCAGTCTGTCTCACTCACCTGGGACTCATCAAAAAGGTTTTGCTGGATGGTTCTTTCAGCCTCAAGTGTCTGTTTCCCTAGCTCTGGGATTACAAGCACAAGTCATCATGTTAGAATTTTTTTCTATAACTCAAACTCAGACCTTTGTGCTCATAATGTAAGCATTTTACCAATGGAGTCCGCACTCCTGAGGTACACAAGCTAGGTCTGCAGTGCCTGATTGTGGAACTGCATAAAACTGGGTTCCTTGCTTTATAGATGAGGAAATTCAGCTAACAAAATAAGAATAGTAGAATTCAATTTTAAATTTAAGAAATGTAGCTAGAGGCTTCAATGAACCCCTAAAGGGAGCCCGGGCACCTTCATCTTGTGCTCCAGGGGTTCCTGTGCTCTCCTGGATCTCGCCCTGCCTGCAGGGTTTTTTCCTTTTGTCCCAGGTCATCGGGCTACCAGGCGGCCCTGTTTAGGTACTGAGGAGTTCCATCTGGACTGGTGAGTGTGTGCTATCCAGGGGCGGATTGTCCCGGAAGAGAGCACAAACCCCCCTCCCCCAGCTCCTTCTTCAGGGCTGTCTTTCTTACACACGACCCCCTCCCCCCACAAGCCTGCGTTTTCTGCTAGGTCCTTTGCACAGGAACAGTTTTCTGCTCCTACACTAAGGCTACCCACCCAGAGAGGTGAGTGCCTGCCTACCGGGCAGGGCTCAAGGACCCCCCCTTCCCCCCCCCCCCCCCCCCGAAAGGGAGCACGCGCACCTTCAGCTTTTGCGGCAGGGTGTACTGTGTTCTACTCATCCCCGCCCTGTCCCCAAGTTCTCCTTTTTGTCCGGGGGTCATTGGACTACCAGGTGTCTATGTTTCAGTGCTGAGGAGTTCCATCTGGACTGGACGGTTCCTGCTTCTACACCGAAGAGTTACAACCAGAGATCCAGTCACAGCAAAGACTGGACCAAGACACCAGGCCTCTACTGGCTCCATTTGAAGGAAGAGATGGGAAGGCACCAAGGCAAGAATTCCTCCAACAACCTAAAAGGCAACATGACATCACCAGAATCCAGGGATCCCGAAATAAGAATTGTACACCCTACTCTAGAAGAATTAGAAGAAATCGACTCAAAAGTGAATTATATGAAAATAATAGAAGACCTTAAACAGGAGGTGAAAAACTGCCATAAACAATTAGAGATTACAAACAAAAAGGTAGAGGAATTGAATAAATCGCTCAAAGATACCCAAGAAAACCAAGAGAAACAAGAAAAAGCAATCAAACAGGTAAGGGAAGCAGTTCAAGACATGAGGAATGAATGGAAGTAATGAAGAAAACACAAACCGAGGGAAGGATGGAGATGGAAAATCTGGGTAAATGAACAGGAAATACAGAGACAAGTACTACCAACAGATTACAAGAGATAGAAGAAAAAATTTCAGACACTGAAGATACCATAGAGAAAAAAAACACACTGATCAAAGAAAACAGCAAAGCCAACAAATTCTCATCACAAAACATTCAGGAAATCTGGGACACAATAAAAAGACCAAACCTAAGAATAATTGGGATAGAAGAAGGAAAAGACGTACAGCTCAACGGTCCAGAAAATATATTTAATAAAATTATAGAAGAAAACTTTCCCAACCTAAAGAAGGTTATTTCTTTGAAGGTTCAAGAAGCATACAGAACACCGAATAAACTGGACCAAAAAAAAAAATCTCCTCGCCATATAATAATCAAAACACAAAACTTACAGAATAAAGAAAGAATATTAAGAGCTGCAAAGAAAAAAGCCAAGTTACTTATAAAGATAAACCTATCAGACTTACACCTGATTTCTCTATGGAAACAATGAAAGCCAGAAGGTCCTGGATAGATGTACTCCAGAAACTAAGAGACCATGGATGCAAGCCCAGACTACTATACCCAGCCAAGCTTTTGTTCACTATAAATGTAGAAAACAAAATTTTCCAGGATAAAAACAAATTTAAACAATAAGTAGCCACAAATCCAGCCTTAAAGAAAGTAATAGAAGGAAAATCACAAACTAAGAAGTCCAAAAATAACCACAATAACTCAAACATCTAAAGACCCTTCACCAGCACAACACAAAGAATGGAACACACAAACTCTACTACTAAAAAAGTGACCGGAATTAACAACCACTGGTCATTAATATCACTTAATATCAATGGGCTCAACTCACCTATAAAAAGGCACAGGCTAAGAGATTGGATACGAAAACAGGATCCAACATTCTGCTGTTTACAAGAAACACACCTCAACCACAAAGACAGGCACCTACTCAGAGTAAAGGGCTGGGAAAAGGTTTATCAAGCAAATGAACCTAAGAAACAAGCAGGTGTGGCCATACTAATTTCTAACAAAGTTGACTTCAAACTCAAATCAATCAGAAGAGATGGAGAGGGACATTTTATACTCATAACAGGAACAATTCATCAGGATGAAGACTCAATCCTGAATATTTATGCCCCTAATATAAAAGCACCCATGTACGTAAAAGAGACATTACTAAAACTCAAGGCTGCCATCAAACTGCAAACACTAATAGTAGGAGACTACAACACTCCTCTCTCACCAATGGACAGGTCAATCAGACAGAAACCTAACAGAGAAATAAGAGAATTAATGGAGGTAATGAATCAAATGGACTTAACAGACATCTATAGAAAATTCCACCCAAATAGGAAAGAATATACCTTCTTCTCTGCAGCTCATGGAACCTTCTTGAAAATTGACCACATACTTGGCAACAAAGCTAACTTCCACAGTTACAAAAAAATATTCGTAACCTCTTGTGTCTTATCAGATCACCATGGATTAAAGTTAGAATTCAACAACAATGCTACCCCCAGAAAGCCTACAAATTCATAAAAACTGAACAGTCAACTACTGAACCATACCTGGATTAAGGAAGAAATAAAGAAAGTAATTAAAGTCTTCCTGGAATTCAATGAAAATAAAGAAACAACATACTCAAACTTATGGGACACTATGAAATCAGTGTTAAGAGGAAAGTTCATAGCACTAAGTGCCCACTTAAAGAAAACAGAGAAAGCTCACATTGGAGACTTAACAGCCCACCTGAAAGCTCTAGAAAAAAAAGAAGCAGACTCACCTAGGAGGAGTAGAAGACTGGAACTAATCAAACTGAGGGCTGAAATCAACAAAATAGAAACACAGAAAACAAAGGATCAATGAAACAAAAAGCTGGTTCCTGGAGAAAATCAACAAGATTGACAAACCCCTATCCAAACTAATCAAATGGCAGAGAGCGAATTTGCAAATTAATAAGATCAGAAATGAAAAGGGGGACATAACCACAGACACAGAGGAAATTCAGAGAATCATTAGATCTTACTACAAAAGCCTATATGCCACAAAACTGGAAAATGTAAAGGAAATGGACACTTTTTTAGATAAATACCATATACCAAAGTTAAACCAGGACCAGGTGAACAATCTAAACAGACCTGTTAGTCGCGAAGAATTAGAAGAGGTTATCAAAAACCTCCCTATCAAAAAAAGCCCAGGACCAGATGGTTTCAATGTGGAATTCTACCAGAACTTCCAAGAAGACCTAATACCTATACTCCTTAATGTATTTCACAATATAGAAACAGAAGAGGCATTGCCAAATTCCTTTTATGAAGCTACAGTTACTCTGATACCAAAACCGCACAAAGACTCAACCAAGAAAGGGAATTATAGACCAATCTCACTCATGAACATCAATGCAAAAATCCTCAACAAAATACTGGCAAACTGAATCCAAGAACACATCAGAAAAATTATCCATTATGATCAAGTAGGCTTCATCCCAGGGATGCAGGGCTGGTTCAACATACGAAAATCTATCAATGTAATCCATCATATAAATAAACTGAAAGAAAAAACCATATGACCATTTTATTAGATGCTGAAAAAGCATTTGACAAAATCCAACATCCCTTTATGATAAAAGTATTGGAGAGATTAAGGATAGAAGGGTCATACCTAAATATAATAAAAGCTATATACAGCAACCCGACAGCTAACATCAAATTAAATGGAGAGAAACTCAAAGCCATCCCACTAAACTCAGGAACACGACAAGGCTGTCCACTCTCGCCATACCTCTTCAATATAGTGCTTGAAGTTCTAGCAATAGCAATAAGACAACATAAGGGGAAAAGGGGATTCGAATTGGAAAGGAAGAAGTTAAACTTTCGTTATTTGCAGATGATATGATAGTCTACATAAGCAACCCCCAAAACTCCACCAAAGAACTTTTACAGCTGATAAACAGCTTTAGTAATGTGCAGGATACAAGATCAACTCCAAAAAATCAGTCGCCCTCTTATACACAAAGGATATGGAAGCAGAGAGGGAAATCAAAGAAGCTTCACCTTTCACGATAACCACAAACAGCATAAAATATCTTGGGGTAACTCTAACCAAGGAAGTGAAAGATCTATTTGACAAGAACTTTAAGGCATTGAAGAAAAAAATTGAAGAGGATACCAGAAAATGGAAGGACCTCTCCTGCTCTTGGATTGGGAAGATCAACATAGTAAAAATGTCAATTCTACCAAAGGCAATTTATAGATTCAATGCAATCCCCATCAAGGTCCCATCAAAATTCTTCACAGATCTTGAGAGGACAATAATCAACTTTATATGGAAAAAAAAAAAAAAACAGGATAGCCAAAACAATTCTATACAATAAAGGATCTTTTGGAGGCATTACCATCCCTGACTTCAAACTCTATTACAGAGCTACAGTAATGAAAACAGTATGGTACTGGCATAAAAACAGAGAAGTCGACCAATGGAATCGTATAGAAGACCCGGATTTTAACCCACAAACCTATGAACACCTCATTTTCGATAAAGGAGCTAAAAATATACAATGGAAGAAAGAAAGCATCTTCAACAAATGGTGCTGGCACAACTGGATGTCAACCTGTAGAAGAATGAAAATTGACCCATATCTATCACCATGCACAAAACTCAAGTCCAAATGGATTAAAGACCTCAATATCAGTCCGAACACACTGAACCTGATAGAAGAGAAAGTGGGAAGTACCCTACAACAGATGGGCACAGGAGATTGCTTCCTAGGTATAACTCCAGCAGCACAGACATTAAGGGCAACATTGAATAAGTGGGACCTACTAAAACTGAGAAGCTTCTGTAAAGCAAAGGACACTGTCACTAAGACAAAAAGGCAACCCACTGACTGGGAGAAGATCTTCACCAACCCTGCAACAGACAAAGGTCTGATCTCCAAAATATATAGAGAACTCAAGAAACTAGACTTTAAAATGGTAATTAACCCAAATAAAAAATGGGGCATTGAACTGAACAGAGAATTCTCAACAGAAGAAATTCAAATGGCTAAAAGACACTTAAGGTCATGCTTAACCTCCTTAGCAATCAGGGAAATGCAAATCAAAACAACTTTGAGATATCATCTTACACCTGTCAGAATGGCTAAAATCAAAAACACCAATGATAGCCTTTGCTGGAGAGGCTGTGGAGGAAGGGGTGCCCTCATCCGTTGCTGGTGGGAATGCAATCTTGTGCAACCACTTTGGAAATCGGTGTTTCGGTTTCTCAGGAAATTCGGGGTCAACCTACCCCTGGACCCAGCAATGCCACTGTTGGGAATATACCCAAGAGATACCCGATCATATGACAAAAGCATTTGTTCAACTATGTTCTTAGCAGCATTATTTGTAATAGCCAGATCCTGGAAACAACCTAGATGTCCTTCAATGGAAGAATGGATGAAGAAAGTGTGGAATATATACACAGTAGATTACTATGCTGTGGTAAAAAACAATGACTTCTTGAATTTTGCATGCAAATGGATGGAAATAGAAAACACTATCCTGAGTGAGGTAACCCAGACCCAAAAAGATGAACATGGATGTACTCACTCATAATTGGATTCTAGCCGTAAATAAGGGTCACGGAGTCTACAATTGGTGAACCTAAAGATGCTAAATAAGGTGAACCCAAGGAAAAACATATAATTATCCTCTTGCCTGTGGGAAGTAGACAAAATTGCCGGGGATAAAAGTGGGATCTTGGGGGTGGGGTGGGTTGGGGGTAAGGGGAGATTAGGAGAGAAAAGTGAGAAGGGGAGGATGGGGGGAACTTGGGGAAACAGGAGGATTGGGATAAAGGAAGGCTGGATAAGGGAGCACGGAAGCACAATTCTTAGTTAAGGGAGCCACCTTAGGGTTAGCAAGAGACTTGAACCTAGAGTGGCTCCCAGGAGCCCAAGGCGATGTCCCCAGTTAGTTCCTTGGGCAGATGAGGATAGGGAACCTGAAACGACCCTATCCTATAGCAATACTGACGAATATCTTGCATATCACCATAAAACCTTCATCTGGTGATGTTTGGAGATAGAGACAGAGACCCACACTGGAGCACTGGACTGAGCTCCCAAGGTCCCAATGAGGAGCAGAAGGAGGGAGAACATGAGCAAGGAAGTCAGGACCACAAGGGGTGCACCCACCCACTGAGACAGTGGAGCTGATCTATTGGGAGCTCACCAAGGCCAGCTGGACTGTGACTGAAAAAGCATGGGATAAAACCAGACTCTCTGAACATGGCGAACAATGAGGGCTGATGAGAAGCTAAGGACAATGGCACGGGGTTTTGATCCTACTTCATGTTTTGGTTTTGTGGGAGCCTAGCCAGTTTGGATGTTCACCTTCCTAGATATGGAAGGAGAGGGGAGGACCTTGGACTTTCCACAGGGCAGGGAACCCTGACTGCTCTTTGAAATGGAGAGGGAGGGGGAGAGGAGTAGGAGGAGGGGGAGAAGGGTGGGAGGAGGGGGAGGGAAATGGGAGGCTGGAAGGAGGGGGAATTTTTTTTCCTTTACTCAATAAAAAAATAAAATAAATAAAAAGACCTATTTAATAGCAAAAAAAAGAAATGTAGCTATATTAACCTTTTTCTTAATCATATCATAGAAGCAAGCCAAGCCCCTCAAAATTCAAGTTAGCCATCCTTATTTTGACTTCAGTGCCTCAGTCTACCAAGCTTGACTTAACTTTTCACAACAGTGACTCTAAGAATAGACAGCAGCATTAACTTTCATAGGAACAAGTCAAAAGTCCAGAGGCGGAGGTGAGAGAGATTGGACCCAGTGACTTGATGATCACTTTCTTACTGAATTTGTTGAGTAATCACACCCACTGGGAGACTGTAATAAATCTCTGATCAGTGTTCAAGCCTTGTAAAAAACAGTTAAACATTTTTTCACTTGTCCTTCAAATCTTAAGAAATCAATTACTCTAACAGCTTTCAGTCTGTGTGAGGCTAGTAAAATCACCTCGTAGTCCACTGCTGGTGGACTACCTCCTGCAATTCTGTAGGTAGAATTTTTGCAGCAATCAGCCAGTGTGAAATATGATGCAAAATATAACCTTTAGCTCTTCATGCTAAATAGCACTATAATTATATGTTTAAAGTAGAGCATCATGATGGATTATAAACAAAACAGCAGAAGATTCAAAGCAAACCTTTGAGATATTGTCTAATAAATCAGCCTGCTCAAGTATCTGATGTTCCCAAGTCACACTGCTCATTCACACACACACTTCTGATTATTTGGTTTATTAAGGGGAAAACCAGAAAAGTAATCAACAAACTTACAAAATGTCTACTGTATAATATCTACCATTTTTTATTTGGGGTACCTATAATTAGCTTGTATTGTGAAAGAGAAAGTGGATCTAAATAGTGGGTTCAATCATTAAGACTCTTCCTTCAGAGGGCTTGGATCCAGTTCCCAGCATCCATGTTGAATGGTTCACATATACCTGTAACTGCAGTTTCAGGGACATCCAATGTCTCTAGCCTCTGCAGTCACCTACACTAACAGACACACACCTACACTCATGCACTTATGTGCACACCAACACATACTTTTTTAAAAAATAAGTCTTTAAAGAAGGTAAAAGCAACTTTGCCTCTTGGGAAAACTTTTTGTGGAGGGGATGAAGGTTTAGAACGTGGACTGAAAGTGGAATATTAAGGAGAAAAATGCAAGGCCAAGATATACAGGTAAAATATAAAATGCAAGGCTTAGAGTCCCTATAAAATGGAGGGTGTTTCCATTGTACTTGTATCTAAGTTGACGTTGCTAATGATACTCAGTTAAGTGAGCATAGTCATATTTTTTAGAAAAATGTCTTAGAATCCATTACTAAAACATTCTTCTTTCCTCATTTGAACATATTATTGTGTTTTATGTGTTGAAGGTTTTTTCAAACTATGTTAGACGATTTTCAGAAGCTCTGATGACTGTTGTGAATATCCTAACACCTAGTTCCCCATGTCAATCTTTGCTTCACTGTGTGGCTGAGCTGGAGAAAGCAGCCCTGAGCTTTCCAGTTGCACTGACACGTGTCCCACCAAGCACATAGTTATTTGACTATAGTTTTCTGTCATCAAACTGTGGCAAAACAACCAAATAAGCTGTTGTAACACATAGCACTATTCTCCTTACATAGAACTATTATTGCATATCTATTTAAGATACACTAGTAAGCTGAAATCATAAATAATGTTCAGAGTATCCTGAATCATGATAAACAATGACTCATAGTGCTAGGGACCATAGGAAGAATTATTTTAGAGAAAGGCATTTTCTGTAGTCTGATCACTTTGAATCCAGAAGAGACATGTGCCTAAAGATATAAAGTATGCTACCTATCTTCTCTTGGCAAGAGTGGACTAGATGGTCATTACTTACAAATATTTTTTTATTAAATTATAGGAAATCACTTGGCAAAGACTCTTTTATAAGGAGGTTTAGTTTTAAAGCTCAAACCATAATGTCTACATTGGGGGTGGGTTGTGAATAAGTTTTCAGTAGAATTTTGCCAGTAAATTTCCAGAATTCAAGTCTCAAAGAATCAAGATGACAGTGAGAAGTCCTTCAAGGAGATACTGGTTTGTCCCAATATGAAGTGCTGACACTGGTAATGCCATCAGAAGGCAGCACAGAGTAGGCAATCTGTCAGTGCAGGAACAATCTGAAGAACTGAATTCAGTTTTATGGATCTTGTGTAGACAAAGAAGTGGCTCTTCCAACCTGAGGTGGAGTGAACACAGCTGTCACCCTTCAAAGTCTTAATTATTTCTTCAGAGGACTTTTGTCTTGTATACCTCTTTTCTTCTTAGGTGAAGACACTTGAGAAACTAATAATTGTGCTCAGTTTGGAGACTGAAATATTTTTAAAGTTCACAATGAGATCAAGCAATAGTAACTCACTTTTTGGTGTTGTTTATAAAGTCACAATCTTTGAAGAGACATAAACATTTAAAAAGATTAATGTATGTTAAAATTGCAACATAGGTTGGGGATCCCATAAATCACACTGCTAATTATAGAAGCAAAACAGCTTAAATAACTCTAGGAGGCCCCTGGAACACAGGATAAAATATTCAGATATTTTGAAGAAGAACTTAAAAGGAAGGTGGGGGAAATAAAGGGGAAAGGCTGCAGTCCCCCAATTCCCATTGGTACTCACCCTGGAAAGGGGCCAAACTCAAAGTGATGGGAGAATAAGGAATACTGATTTTGGAGATTCTAAAGGTGATAATAACAAAGGGGTTATCCTAGGAACTCTCAGATGTCAGCTGATTGTAGAGACATCTCTACAATCTCTAAGTGGATCTCTAGGTGGATCTAGAGAAAGGCAGAGACCTTGGGATCTGGCTGGACTGTTTGAGCTTAGCACAATCCCAAAGTCTCAGGTCTTAAAGCAGTGGTTCTCAACCTGTGCGTTGCGATTTCTTTGTGGGGGTCACATATCAGATAGGTTGCATAGCTTAGGATTTCTACTGCTCTGAAGAGACACCATGACAACGACAACTCTTACAAAGAAAACCACTTGAGGTAGCAGCTTATAGTTTCAGAAGTTCAGACCATTATCATCATGGTGGGGACATGGCAACATGCAGGCAAGGCAGACATGGTGCTTGCTACATCTTGATCTGAAGGCAATAGGAAAGCTCCAGCAAAAGAGACCTCAATGTCCTCCCCTACAGTGATACAATTCCTCCAACAATGTCATATCTGCTCCAACAAAGCCACACCTCCTGATAATGCCACTGCCTATGAGCATATGGGAGC
Organism: Microtus pennsylvanicus; assembly: GCF_037038515.1. Lineage (NCBI taxonomy): Eukaryota > Metazoa > Chordata > Mammalia > Rodentia > Cricetidae > Microtus > Microtus pennsylvanicus. The sequence continues at coordinate 109,283,897 of NC_134586.1, read as the reverse complement.
TAGTTACATTCAAGCTACCATATTACAGATATCTACATTAGTATTCATAAAGGAAAACTTATAGTTATGAAGTAATAACAATGTTCCTTATTTTATTACTGGAAGTCACCTCAATATAAGGAACTGTATTAAGGGGTTTCAGCATTAGGATATTTGAGAACCACTGCTCTAAAGGGTGATGCCCACAGCAACCAGCCAGACTATCTCCAAATGCTTTTAGTATGTGCCAGTATCAGAAAGAGCTACCTATAATGATGTGCTGTATATACTGACATAACCCTTCTCAGTGTATGTTGGTGAATGATTTTTGTTTTTGAAAATAAGCGTCTTTCATGTCTTATCTGCCTGTTTTCTAGCTTAGAAAACATACTTTTTGAAAGTGTGAAAATTCTGCCTGCAAGGTTGCTTTTGACTTGGTCCTATGAGCTGAGCCAAAGGGCCCTCTCCCTTTGCACCACGAGCACCAGCTGCCAGGCACTGCACGGCTAGGTAATAGAAAATTCATTGGTTACAAAAAAGAAGGAAGAAAAAAGGGGTGGGGAGAAGAACTAAGGGAATTAAGGGCCATTCTATCTGTAGGCAGAAATTCCTCTTTTAAACTCTGTTGGCAAGAGAGAGCAGTCCTCAATTATTCTGTAACTAAAGCAATAGCATTTGTAGAGAAAATGTTGGTAACCCAGGAACCTAACCCCTCTTTTTTGACACCCTGCATATATTCAAGAGAGCTGATTTCATGCCTGCTATGCTCCCAGAAGCAAATGAGAAGAATAAAAATCAGTATTCACAAAAACCCATACTTCTTAGTATGTTCTTTCATACTGTAGACTTGTCTAGTTCATGTCTGTTGTGAATGACCTCATCAGTCTTCACGTTAGTAATAGCAATAACATCCACCACTGGTTATTCCAGAAATCACTAATTAATATAACTGCTATCCAACAAAAGTTCTGTATCTCCATTTTCAGACATAGTTACAAAGCTAAGGAAGTTTAACTAATTTCCTCAAAGTCACACAGCTAATAAAAATAAAAAATTCTATTATATCACATTAAATCTCAGCAAACGATTCTTAACAAATGAGCAGTCCTGACAAACTGACTGACACGTTGACAGGTCTGTAGGGGGAACCTTTTCATCCTGAGGATTATTCATATTCTCAGCAGACAGAACTTATAGGACACTAGAAAGAGGCTTGATATAGTGAGAATTTTGTGCTCTTATAAATACCTCTGCCATTAATGTAATAGTTTATCCAAACAGCTTTCCTGTGTCCTGTCTATCCAAGAAAGAAATTGACTTATGCACACCTGAGCACTGTAAATATTTCTGTCTTTATCTTAATAATATAGAATAGGGTAATATAAAATATATTTAGGAGTGAATTTAAAATATAGTATTATATCACATTAAATATTTTCCAAAGATGATGAAGAGAAAATGAAATCCCTGTACTGTATGTCAGAGGCTGGACAAAGAAACAAAGATGTAATGATTAAACAGATGAACCATTAGCCTTTGCAGAGATCCCACCCCTAAGCAGGCCGTGGGAAACAGCCACATTTGATTAGAATGGTACATACTTGATGGATACAGGATGATGAGAAGTCTCTAATGTCCAGCATGTGTCTGTGCACCTGAGTTTCAGCAGAAGGACTTGACTAGAAAATTGTATCATTCACCATTCTGTGTAATGGTGGTAAATTTTAAATTAGTTTATGAGAAACTAATCATTTATAACATTCAAGATTAGTCATTGGTTTGCGTGGAATGGTTTGGATATTGTAGAGGCTCACAATTAAAGATGGCCTTATATTTACTCCATACTACTAACAAGTAAGCAAGAATAAAGAAATTATTCACTGGGAGTAGAAGCCTCAAGGGAAAAAAACCTGAGTAGGTGAAAAGTGTGGCAGAGTTCCCTCCAAGGTTCAGGAGTGAAAAGGAAGGATGGGTAGAAAGGATGTAAGGGATTGGGGAGGGGCAAGTGTTGTGGAGTACTGTCTTAGAACAGCACATGACTGAGCACAGCATGGGTAGGCAGGATGTAAGGGCCTGGGGAGGGGCAAGTGTGTGGAGTAACTGTAAGACTTCATGCACAAGATTTCAGCAGAATGGGCCTAGCAATATTTCATCATGGGGGAATGAACACTTCATGAATGTCAAAGAAAAGTAAAAGCAACCCCATTTTCATACTTTTCCCAGACTTTTGAAATTGTGAGTGCATTTCTCAATCATGCTGCAATTTAGCTTTACACATCAAAGACAGTTTTCCATGAGGCCAAATGAACCAGAAACATTAACTTTCCTAAAAACTCTTCCAATGTTTCTTCAGGAAGAAAGATGGCACACACCATTACAGTGCGTCCACAATGAATTTCACTGACTGAGCCAGGATGGAGTAAGAAAGGACAGGTAAGACACATCATATTCAAGGCACTGTGTCTTCAATGAAGGGGTCGCTGACATAAGGGATTGTATAACAGGAAATGCTATTGTGCATCTGATGACTTTTCTTGTAATACAGCTTGAGGAATTGCATAATAGAACAAACTCATATCACCATATAAAGAGCCATATAAATAACTCAGTTATTAAGGCCATGAAAGCATGAACAACGAGTTTGATCCTTGGAACCCACTAAGACAAACAACAAACAACTGGACATAGTGAAAGCTTGTAACTCCAGTGCTGGGGAGTGACACAGGCAGGTTTCTGGATTTCCTAGCCAACCACCCTAGTCTACCGCAGGCCAGTGAGAGAGCCTGTCCCTGTCTTAAAAACAAGGTGAATAGCAACAGAGCAGCTACTCTTGAGCTGTTGAGATTGGTCCCTGGCTTTCCTATGTACACAAACACACACACAAGCACACACACACGCACCTACACACCGTAGTCTCAGAGATCCAGGAAGACTCTGAAATAGAGAAAGACACACACACACACACAAGTACACACACTTTCACACAGAGAGAGACACATACACACAGATGCTCGCACACTCCTCTCCAAACCACACACACACACTGCCTTGTTGACATCTTCTCATTTGTGTTGTTGCATGTATAAGAACTCCCACAGTTTTTTCTAGCTCAAGACAATACTGAGTCTAAGGCCTTAATCTACAGATAGACGATTTCTGCTAAAAACAATAGCTCATCTTCACATCTTTCTCACTTAACAATAAATAAAAACACTAAATAAGAAAGTAAAAAGCCCATGCACACAAAGCTGCCAATGTGTTATCTGGCCAAGAGGAAAAGAATAAACTGGTAGGCAACCCACATTCATCTCGATGTGCAAATTATTTTAAGAGGGTGTCTCTCAAACTGCTTGAGATATTGGTTTTTGTCAAGAAAAATGATGCGAAGCAAAATTTGGATATGCACCAAAAGCTTCAGTTTTCAAGGGCTTTCAATTTCCTCCAGTTTGCAAGTTTGGAAACTGAATGGTTCAGCATATCTCTAATAAAACTCATCTCCCAAGGTTCCTTTTCTTTGCAGGCAAAATCAAATTAGCTGTGAACTGAAGAGGTTAGATACATGCATAATGGGAGTATCAAACTGTAACATCTTCTCACTCTAGCTCTCAAAGGTCCCCTAATTTTTACCCTAGAGAGGAATACAAATATTAGCTTCACCCAAACTCACTCTGACAAATCTGAAGAGAAGTATGGATTGTGAAAAAGAACACTACAGATTGAATTATCTCACCATGCTGGCAAGATATCCACAGATAATACTACAGTTCTCTAGACTTTAACTTAACATTCAATGACAGGCAATAGAATTGCAATCTTTATGCTCACCCTACAAGTTGTCAGACCATTGTCTTCATAGCTAGGCATGCATTTGAATCAGGGGATACATACATTTGGACTAGAGGGCTGCAGTGATAATGCTTTGGAGCCATTACTGCTGTGCACACCACACAGCTGCCCTCCAAAGTGATGCATTGCACTAATATATGCTCTCAGTGTGCACTTGCTTGAATGTATTAGAGCAATACATCACCAGAATGTTTAAGCTTCTATGATACACTGCCATGTGAGATAGAAATGGATGCCAGAGGCTTGTTTTAAATACTTAATTCCTAATGTTGTGTCTTAAATAATGTCTATATCACCTTTTTTGGTAGTTTGGAAGACATATTTTGGTATTGTATTAGGTTATCTTTGAAATGCAATGCTTTTTCTTCCATCTTGAAGGCTATCCAAAATCAGGGCACTTCCTGAAAAAATGAATGCTTAGAAATTGAGTTTTACCTACATAAGCTGGAGAAAGAATGAAGAAGTCTATGTGTTTATCGCCAGGAATCAGTGCTGAAATCAAGCCCTCAGCAAGAGCCCTGGCTGCTTGTATATTTTTCAGGGTAAGAGGCCATATGCACTAGCACTGGACCCTGGACACGAACATGGGAGCCAGGTGGAGATGCTTCCCAGAGATAAAAGCACTGTGTTTACACATCACTTGCTGTTCTAGTAATGTGCATCCTTTTAATGATGGGATTGGGTGGCTGTAGTAATGTGTAGTACACAACTTTATCTCTCCTTCATTGTCCCAAGTTATAGATCAAAGTATGGAGTAACCTCTGGAAAAATAGCAATGCACCAATTGTAAATAAAGATATTCAACTTTTATTTCGTCATACATGCTTTGTCTGGATTGCCCAAACTATGTCGATAGATGAACATTTCATGAGAGCCTAGTCCACATTTAATTTGCCTACCATCTTTTCCTACTTCACTTTTCTTGGTGTATGAAGTGCATTCAGCAAATATTTATTAGATACACTAACATGTTGCCCATTTAGGGTAGATGAAATTTATCAGCAAATATTTTTAAGAAGCATAGTAAAATTTCTTTAAATGTGACTGCATTCTCATGGAAAATAATTTCATCTAGTAGTTGTAAGTAATGACAGTCTAGAGACACAGAAAATTATTTGGTTATTACTAGTCATATGAATAATGGTGCTGTTTAAAAATGATTATATTAATTGAAAGTATTTTTAATATGAAATTTTTCCGATTTCTTTTACTTCTTAAAGAAATATACTCCTACATATCCATTTTGTGTCACTATTCTTTTTTTGTCCTTGGAAAGTAGATTCCAGAATCATAAAGATGGCTTAAAAGTATCAACCCTTATGTATATTCTATTTTCTCTCATATATATGCATATATGTATATCCTTAAATAATGAACTATACTATGAAAGATTAACAATAACTAATTTTGTAATAGAGTTAGCATATCTACTGACCAAAATAAATTTATGTGAATATAGTTTATCCTATCTTGAAATTGTGTAGCCAAGCAGTGGTGGCACATGCCTTTAATGCCAGCACTTGGGAGACAGAGTCAGACACATCTCAATGAGTTCAAGGCCTGCCTGGTCTACAAGGCAAGTTGCAGGACAGCGAGGACTCTTAAACAGAGAAACCCTGTCTCGAAAATCAAAACAAAACAAACAAACAGCAACAACAAAAGAAATACACTCTACTCAGTGTGTAGGTGCACCCCTCGCAGTCCTGAGTTCCTTGCTCGTGCTCTCTCTCCTTCTGCTCCTGATTTGGACCTTGAGATTTCAGTCCAGTGCTCCAATGAGGGTCTCTGTCTCTGTCTCCTTTCATTGTCTGATGAAGGTTAATATTCAGGAGGATGTCTATATGCTTTTCTTTGGGTTCACCTTCTTATTTAGCTTCTCTAGGATCACCAATTATAGGCTCAATGTCTTTTATTTGTGGCTAGAAACCAAATATAAATGAGTACATCCCATGTTCCTCTTTTTGGGTCTGGCTTACCTCACTCAGGATAGTGTTTTCTATTTCCATCCATTTGCATGCAAAATTCAAGAAGTCATTGTTTTTTACTGCTGAGTAGTACTCTAATATGTATATATTCCATACTTTCTTCATCCATTCTTCCATTGGAGGGCATCTAGGTTGTTTCCAGGTTCTGGCTATTACAAACAATGCTGCTATGAACATAGTTGAGCATATACTTTTGTTGTATGATGGGGCATCTCAATGGGGATGTTCTATCGGGAACTCACCAAGGCCAGCTGGCCTGGGTCTGAAAAAGCATGGGATAAAACCGGGCTGGCTGAACATAGTGGACAATGAGGACTACTGAGAACTCAAGAACAATGGCAGTGGGTTTTTGATCCTACTGCACGTACTGGCTTTGTGGGAGCCTAGGCATTTTGGATGCTCACCTTACTAGACCTGGATGGAGGTGGGTGGTCCTTGGACTTCCCACAGGTCAGGGAACCCTGATTGCTCTTCGGGCTGATGAGGGAGGGGGACTTGATTGGGAGAGGGAGGGGAAACTGGAGGCAGTGGCGGGGAGGAGGCAGAAATCTTAAATAAATAAATAAATAAACAAATAAATAAATAAAAAGAAATACACTCTACTGAACCATCACCTTCCAATGATGCTTTGAGGTCTAAGTGGCAATCGTAAAATATCATAAAGATTTCCTGAACACAATAAGTCTTACACAAAAAAATACAGTCTAACACAGACCTGATAAAACACCAAACCTGCTACGGTGTTCTTAGTGCATAGAGCATGACCAACAGACAAGTATCATCTACTGCTGAGATAGTTGGGAGGGCACATGGTACCATCATGCCATCTCTCTTCCATGGTGAGGAAGCCCTTCAGTGGAGCTTCAGTTGTAGGCCATGGGCATCTACAAGGGAACTCATGCCACTGCCACTGGTTTTCCCTGCACTCTAGTAATGGAAGCTCTCTCACTCAAGACATGTTTCTCCACTACAGCAAGTGGAAGTGGTTGCCTGGCCATTGCTTCTGGATATTTTAATTATTGCTACTTCTCATAACCTCAGCCTCCCTTTTAACTTCAAAATCATTCTCAGTGAGATGACTTGTCTTCAGAAACCAATGAGACACAGCAGACAATGGACAGCTCTGAAAGGGTATGTGGAAAAAGGGCTACAATTCGTCATCTCTTTTTACTAGCATGGGTAAAAGAGATGCATGAAGAGAGAAAAAACCCTGCAAAGGTAGAATTAGCCCTGTCTACTCTGACAGACAACTGTGAGCTACAGGTACACTAGCTAGAGATTCGCTCTAAAGAGATGAATACTAAATGTCTATGCTTCTAAGGAAGTTGTTGAGATTGACTTTGGGACAAGTACCACCACCATCTGTCTTTCAGTTTCTAAGACCAGAGAGTACAGACAATTTCAGATTTGTTTGTTTCTTCTTAACTAAATGTTTTGTTGAAGAGTATTATTGCTCAGTATTTTTCAACATATGATCAAAATTGATATTCTGTAAAAATACCAATAAAGAATATATACGGTACTATATTCATTCTATATGATGACTGCAATCTAAAATTTAAAAAGCATGCTTTTATAAGCATGATGTGTATAACCATGGAAAGAGAATTGAATTGACATATATATAAGAAGGGAGGATGGTAATGTTTATTCATTTATCTTGTTTCTCTCTCTCTCTTTCTCTCTCTCTCTCTCTCTCTCTCTCTCTCTCTCTCTCTCTCTTTCTCTCTCTGTCTCATGTGTGTGTATAGAACAATACCAATAAGAAACTAAAATGAAGACTGGGAAGCTCAAATTTTGGGGAGAGGGAATAAATTTTTAAAATTTGTTTTAATAAACTTATCTATTGAACATAACATTGTTACTACACACACACACACACACACACACACACACACACTGATTCACAGAAATGTGAAATCATACTAGAATTCCCTAAGGAATATTTAAATGTATATTAGGGAAGTCAGGGAATTTTGACAACTAAATGAAGTGGGAAAATGTAATTTCTTTCCATTTTTATAAAACAATTAATTCGGAAGTTCAGTGCAGCTTCCCCTTGAGAAGCCAGCTGAGAACACTGTGTGAGTGAACACTGCACAGCACAACCCCAGTTCCCACAGTGAACTAATATTCTCTCCCTTCTCGTGCTTTTGAGTCTTAGAACTCTTTTTTTTTTTTGATTTTTGAGACAGGGTTTCTCCTTAGCTTTTGGTTCCTGTCCTGTAACTAGCTCTTCTAGACTAGGCTGGCCTCGAACTCACAGAGATCCACCTGCCTCTGCCTCCCGAGTGCTGGGATTAAAGGCGTGCGCAACCACCACCTGGCGAGTCTTAGAACTCTTGAGCAAAACAATTCAGGTCTTCTATTTATCTGAAGTTATTCTTTTATCATCTGTTTATTGACAAGAAAATATCATTCAGAATGATATCAAAGCCAGTACCAGAATATCAACATATGCAAGGTTCAGGTGTGTAACATGTTATATTAAGGTGTGCTTAGAAGCTGGTTTTGAAATGGCATTTGTATAGCAAGCCTATTCTCTTAAAGTTTTGTTCTGAATGTTTTATAGATTCGCACAAATCTGTATGCTTTCCCATATATCTGAAATACTTTGGAGTGATACTCTAGATTAAAAACATCTTCCAAAATTACAATATAGTTTTACAACCAGTATATTGGCAATACTGCAATTGATTTCTCATAGATTTCCCTACCTTTTGAATTCATTTGTATGTCTCTAGTTGTTTATATCTATATTTAATTGCATATAATTTTATTATATATTAAAATAAATGAAAAATAGTAGACTACACTGAAGATTTGATATATCGAGATAATATGGAATCATTAATATCAAGGACATTTACTAATAATTTGCTTCACTTTGTGGCCACTATTGCAGCTCACATAGATTGGACTCTCTTTTTTCCTTCCTTCCTTCTTCCCTCCCTCCCTCCCTTCCTTCCCTCCTTCCTTTTTTTCCTTTTTTTCTTTCCTTGGAATGTAATCACCTGACAGGTGACCATGCATTACATTCTCAGAGAGACTAAAGTCACCAAAGGTCCTGATCTAATTTGGAGTGTGTGGGAGCACGAGCTGAGAGCACGGTACAATGAATGCCCTCAGTAGCATTCATAGCTTCTTAAAGTGTGAGTGTAACATGAGTGGAAAACTAGCAAGACATCACCAAGTTAGCAAATAGGCAAATGAGAACCCTCATCAACTCATTACTGCAAAAACAATGCCAATACAAGGCTTAACATAGCCTGAGAGAGGGCTGGAGAGATGGCTCAGTGGTTAATTCCCAGCAATCACATGGTGCCTCACAACCATCTGTAATGAGATCTGGCGCCCTCTTCTGGTGTGCAGGAATAGATTTAGACAGAACACTGTATATGTAATACATAAATAAATCTTTAAAACAAAACTACACAAAATCAAAGCCTGAAAGCTCCACAGGGAAGATGGCAGCTTTGCTACAGCTACCAGGGAAAGACTGTATTTCACGATAGTGAGCATTTGAGACAAATGTCTCAGCACTGTCTTCTCTACAAGATACTCATTTCATTTCCCTTCCTGTACAGCTGTTCCTATAAAGTTTGAGAATAGGTCTTCTTCTCTTTCAGGTTTCCTCAGATGTTACAAAACCTAGTTATATGTAATTACCATCAAAACACTTAATAGCATTATATCATATTCAATCATGTTTTAAAAAGATAAAATAAAATGGTGTTTAGATTTTACAAGTAAAACAGACCTAAAAATTACAAATCCACAACTAGAGTTATTTTAAGACTACTAGATACAATTTTATTTAGTATTATTTATTTCCTCTATATGAGCATAGTCCATTCTTTCTGTAAAATCTCTTCTTTTCAACAAATATTATAGCTTCTCGCTGAAATTTTGATTTTGATGTTTAGAAAAATGAGAATTTTAAAATGACCATAAAGCAAAAGTGACAGGGGAATTCTGTGGTCCCAGCAGTTGGGAAGCAGAGATGGCAAGATCATTGACAGTTCAAATCCAGTCTCTTCTACATAGTGAAATAGAGCCAGCCACAGTTACAGAGTAAGGCGAAAAAAAAATCCATCCAAATAAATTAATGAATAAATGAGGTTTTAAAAAACTTAGATTTATTCAATACTCTGGTGTCCACTAGTTAAATGCAAGGACAGATATGTGACTGTCAGTCCTAAGCTGTGAAGACATCTATCCAGGATGGTGCAGGTAGGCTGAATTATGTTTAGTCACTTGGTTACAGTAACTCTATTTTCCTAAAGCATTCAGTTATTCCCAACTGTAGTGGGGAAATAGCATATTAAAGAGTGAAATTCACCCTGATACACTATGTTAGAGAAGTTACAGCTTTTCTAATAAAAAAAAAATAGCAGGAAATTAACAAGCCTTTTATCCCACACAAACCACCTATCCATAATACAATAATTTTTTGTTAAGGTCTTGAAAACTTTAATTGAACATTATAAATATTTTTTAATTCAGGTTAAAGACTTTCTGCAGATATAGTAAATACTTGATTTTAAATGTTGTTTTTATACATAGCTAACAAATTTCTTAAAGGAATTAATTTTTACGGAAAGAAAATAATAAACTATAACAAAACTAAGGAAACAGTGGAAAAAAGAATAAAAAGGCAATTAAAAATGTTACAAAAAGGAAGCAGATGCCGAGAGACAGGAAAGCATTGAGAGCAAGCACTCAATCTATTCCTCATCAACCATATTTGACCATCTTTCCGAAGAAAACAAAACGGAATCCAAATGTCTTGGAGGTCTAAGGTTGTGTTTGTTCCTAAAATTCTGTGTAAGTATATCCTGACAAACATCTCCCACTACTCTGGGCTTTCCAGTTTAAACTCTGTGACCTTAAATTACCACCACATTACTCTCAACCAAGCCATTATACTGAGTCCATTCATCTTTCCGACTACATCAACTGTACTCACTTTCAAAGCATTATCATCCAGCCTCATCACCAGGTAGTTTGGTTCTCCAAAGAATCCTTATTTTTGTGTTATATCATCTTTCTCCTTCATTTATTTTCTCGCTTCTCTTTGATACAACTATTTATTCACCCATTCGCCATCCTTGGTCCACACAGTTTTTGACCTGACTGACTCACTTCCCAGGACTTACATGTATGTTAAGACTGATAATTCTCTAACACCACACTTTTGGAGGCCCATAACTTCAGGGGTTTTTCCTGTTTGGGGAGAATGGCAATGCCTCTTCTCTGAGAATTTCCACAGTGAACATTTGCTTGCTAAGGTTCTGAAGTAGGTCACATTAACTCCTCTATTATCTTGGCATTGGGTAACACCAAACGTGAAGACTGAATAATGAGCCAAGATTTGGTGAGGGTCTTCTATCCCAGGTCTGTACCTAGGATATTACAACCCAGGTTCTTAGAAACTAGATGCTTCTTTCCAAGGATAGTAATGTTAGTGTTCTTTAAAGCTTCAAAAATACACCCAATTCCATGCCATTCTCAAACAGTCATGGGTAGCTGAATTGATCTCCTGTACCTGGAGAAACTGCACTAATGATACTCTGGATATTCTAACAAACCATTAGTGTTCTCTTGCTGTGCTGTGTGCTCTGAATCCTTCCTCAGTGAAACCCCAAGTGATTAATGGCATGTTAGCATCCAGTAATTGTCTAATTGAATCCACAGAATTGATAACACTGTAATGCCCTTTTTTACCTGTGGTGAGACAATGGGAAGCAACATTCTAGTCTCTTTATTATTGTACTAATATGCCTCTGAAAAATTCTAATTTCAAAAGTTTCCCATAACTGTTTATGTAGGATAGTAAGAAGGTATGAAGGTGAGTTAACATGGATATAATTTTTTAATATTCCACAGAATCAATGACTTCAAAACTATATTGCTCTAAAAGCTCTTTTAGATTTTCCAAGGCAAGCCAACAATATCTTCTGAACTCAATATGCTAAAAGAAAAAAAGGCCACCTTGTATATCTGATCATATATTACTAAATGTCTAGGTCAGTCTTGATGAGCCAGCATGTTCTCTGCATTCCACAGATACACTTGTGATCAGCCTGTCTGGCCTGATTTCATTTGTATAGAAAATGTGGTTGAGCTCCTATTTATTTTCTACTGATCATGTAAGACTTAACATTGGGGTTGAGACATTTTAAACTATTTTTCTGCCTTCCTGCTACAATACATACACACACACACACACACACACACACACACACACACGACAACTATTAGCAGAGAAAGTTAATATGAGTTATTTAAATTTTGATAGCTTAGACAAGTACTCTAGCCCTGAGTAGCTTTATGCAGGTACTCTAGCCCTAAATAGCTTTAGGCAACTTAACTGATGCCTCCTTGCTTTGGTGAAGTATGAAACTAAAGATAACAAGATTCTCTGTCCCTGAGTGAAATAAGCCTGATATACAATGACAGAATTACACAATTCCAATTGCAGAAGATACAAAATCATCAAGTTAAAAGAAAAGAGAATGCTGGCTGTGCTTTGGCTAGAAGAAGGCATGGTGACCTTTTTGTTAATGACTCTATGCACGAGGCTTGTAAGATAAAGTCATAGAACTTTTTACTAATAACCTTCATAGTCAAGATAGTTAATATGGTAGAATATGTGGCTCATAATTATTGTGCAATCAAAAAGAAGACCCTAACAATACGATTATGAGGTTTATGAATTTGAGGACTCTAAGTAAGCACTCCTAGCATTGTGCTACATTTCCCAGTCTAACTTAGTAACAGTTGTAACTGGCAGAGCATTTTACTCAAGTTAGGGCTATTGAAAATGAAATAATCAATGCTACCACATGAACAAGCTCCCAAAACCTTCTACTGATTCTGTGAACAGTGTTCCTTTCTGTCATGGTCCTAGGGGATTGTGAGAAGTTCTGAGTAAAGAAAATCATTGCTTTCATTCAGGTGGCTCACTAGCAGAAGGATAAGGAAATGACCTGGGTTTTAGTGAAGTGGCAGATGGTAAGTTGAGGAAGTGCCATGGAGGGTATACTGAGTTACGCTTGGTAGCATCCATGTAGGCATCCTTACAGGTGGTAAGTTCTGAACACATATTGACAGCAGGATCAGACACTACAGACATAATGGGCTGGCAGCAAGGGTTCAAGTCCTTTTCAAACTTCCTGCCTTCTTTTTCTGTTTGATAGATGTTCCTCATTATGTATTTTCTGGGTACAGGAGACTTCTCTGCTTTGAGTGAGGAACCTGATCCCTTTGATCTCAAGGTGTTTGTGTTCCCTCTACACAGGATGTTCTCCCTAAGTACAGTCATAGCCAGAGCTCCCTCATGGCACATTGCATCCTTTCCTGTGCAAGCTTCTATCAGATATATGTTCATGAGATATTATGAACACAGATAAACTAAATGTTTTTATTGTCAGTGTCTGATTTTATTCCATAAGTTGCTTAGTAAAGGTAAAATATTCCTTCCCATTTTTACCAATCACTTCAACCTAGAATTGTGGTCATTATCAAATATACATGTCAATTCCTTTGGAATAAAAATATATATCATTTTAATCTTTATTAAATATCAACATATCGAGAGGCTCTAACAGTGTTCTTATTGCAAAGGAATTACCTAAGAAATCCTGCGAGTTGCTCCACAAATAGACATTTCCCATTAAACTCTAGTGTATTTTTGGCTTTGGTGGAGGTAGAAAGTTTGTGTCATTTATTTTTCTTTCTTTCATTTCCTTACTTAGAAAGCATTCTAAGACATACAAGCTAATGTCCAGTCCTCTGAAAACAGCTCAGGACTTAGGAATGCAGGGAGATATACGTATTTGAGGACTCTTTGTTGGTTGATTTGTTCTGAGACAGACTATAATTATATATATAGTCTGATCTAGTCTATAACTTACTTGGTAGTTGAGACTGTCCTGAACTCTTGATGCTCTTCCTGCCTCAGCCTCCAGAGTGCTGGGATTGTAGGTATGCATTACATTAAAATCAGTATGCACACATGAGCTCTCTCTCCTCTCTTTCCTCCTTCATTCTTTGTCTGTCAACTAATGATTTTGTTGTGCACACTAGTATAGCTCTCCATCTTTCTGTCTCATCCTCCAATGTGTTGGCCTTAGCCACCACACCTGGTTGAGGCCAATAGTTTTGTCCATAATATCTACCACCACCTGACTGGAAACTAAGTTTGATAGAGGATTTTTCTTCACATCACACATCTGGATCAGGAATCAGTCCTGCTGACCTAGAATATCCTCTGGGGCAGGTGAAATCACCAAAGTAGTCATAATTTAGCTAACATATTTTTCAAAGTAGAACAAAATCCTACAAGTAGTCAAGCTCTTCTTTGACATGTTTCTCATGTCTTGCTAGGGTAACACTGCAAAAGGCAGAATTAAGCTCTTACTATCAAACTCAAAAAATAAAAATAGAATTGTTAAACTCAAATAATAACTGTGATTATGGGATTTTGGCAGAACTCAAAGAATCTTTGCCTTAGTAAATTTGCATGTTTTAATAGGACTTCTGTAGCATAAACAGTGGGTGTAAAAATATGACAATATTGTAGAAAATGTATAGCAACCACAAATGCTCACTATTTGTCTTAAAACTGTACAATTATAAAGATGTGCCAATCTTGAAGTATAATGTCTCCTTTGTAGTCTGTGCTGGTTTTTTAGGTTGATTTTGTTTCCCAGCTTCTCTGAACATTTTCAGATTATCTAGAAATTAAGTATGTGTTTCCTGAAAGTAGTAAGAGGATCTTTGAAGGTTAAGCTTGATTGCCAATTTGATAGGATTTAGGATCACCATGGTAACAAAGCTCTGTGCAAGACCATGAGGGATTACCTAAATGGAGTTATATGAGGTAGGAGTTGCGTGAGCTCTATCAAAGCAGTGGCACAATTCCAGGAGCTTAGATCTGGACTAAACTAAAAGGAGAATATGTCCCGAACACGGGGGTTCACGGCTTTCTGCTTGCTTCCTTCCTGACTGTGGATGAATATGAGCAGCTGCCTCAAGCTCCTGACACCATGAAGTCTCTGCCACGAAAGACTGTGGCCTTGAAGATTAAGACAAGAAGAATCCTTCCTCCTTCAAGGTCAATTCTGTCATGTGTGCGTAACTGTTTATGTGACCAGTGTGTCACTGAACCCCACAGTATCTATTGTGCCCCAGCATATCATCTAGGAACCTACTGGAGAGAGGGAACAGAATTGAGTCAGCTGTCTGATATCAAAGTCTGAAGCTTGCTCACTGTTTGGTTTGATATGTATAATGGTGCTTCTTTTCTCCTGTTTGCCGAACACATAATAAATACTTGACAAATGAGGTAAGGGAAAGTAGGTATCTTACATAAGGTGGCAAGGGCTGTTCCAATAGACGTCCGATGCAGAATCCTTTCCATACGTAGGACAGTTAAAGAAATCTATTTCTACCAAATGTTACACATATATGTGATACTTGTGCCTGTGTGCACACACAAAAACACACCCCGAAGCATCCCTTTAAGGTAGAATAGATTTGTAGAACAGATAAAGGTGAAAAACCAATGGCAAGTTTGTAAGAAATGTCTGTCCAAAGAAGACTTGGGTCATTTCTTTATTTGGATATTTTAGGGTGTGGACTAATACATATCGGTAGGCATTATGCACATGGAGGCCAAAAGTCAACCTCAGATGTCATTGCTTGGGTGTGCAGAGTCTCTCTCTGAGACCTGGAGTTCCAAGATTTTGCTAAACTGGCTATTCAGGTCTCCAGGAACCTGTATATCTCTGCTCCCCTCCTCACTTCCCTACAGAGCAATCGCTGGTGTGTGCCACCATCCCTAGATTTTGTGTGAATGCAAATCATTTCTTTCTTGTTAAGTTTTCATCACATCTTGGTAGGTTTCCTCCTCTGTGATTGTGACTCACCCCTTTATTCATTGGCTCGTCTTAAGCTGTCTGAGGACCATGAGGACACTGGATCTGTAGGGGAGGAGGGTGCCCTCTGTTTGGGAAAACACTTCTATTTCACCCTTCAGTAAATGCTGCCAGAACCCAGCAGGCGAACACACCCCACTCTGTATGCTGAACACAGGTCGGATGCCCTTCCGTAGAGATTTAGGCTTGGCTTCTTTCCCTCAGCTATTAAGCTCAATTCCCACAGAATTACTACATGTTTGAGGTTTCTAAAACCTTTTGTGTGGATCTCAAACAGTTATTGTGCAGGATCCAAATTCTGACCTTGCTTAAGCAAGCTTTAAATCCTTCCAACCCTGCCCCTGGCAATGAAGCTCCAAGGACACACAATGAAAGTGGGAGATAAGAACATCCTCTCCAGCTTGGAGATCAATGGGTACAGACCACTCACAGGGCAACCTCCCATGCAGAAGCTCATTTCTTCCTCTTCATTAACTCTCTGGGTTAGGTATCAGGGTCATGCATATTGATCTTAATTCACAAAGACACGATGGCTTAAACAAATAAGAAATGTGTTCAAATCCTACAGCCATATCAAAGCCAGGTTTGAAGGCACAGTAGCAAACCGTACCTCTGGCAAGGACAAGAGCAAATGATAAAAGGCAAAGGGAGAGAATCTACACGCACCTTTCTCCCACTGGAAGAGAGAGTGAGAAGTCAAAGGATTTTCCAACACATGCATAAGCAAGCACACAAGTCGAACTGCAAAGGAGAAATTGTAATTATAAAATCACAGGCCAGGAAAGCTTCGTTGACTTGTGCTAGACAATGGAATCAGGAGAGATGCATGTCAAAGCAGAGGTCTCTCATCTCAGCCCGAAACAGAAACCAGCACTCTTCAGGGTTTTCACCTGAACTAGAGAAAATAGGTGTATCTATAGGCTTCAGAACAGATTCTATCCATTTATAAAAACTACAATTTTTTATAGAGATCTCACCTTAAAAGAAAAAAAAATAGATGGAAACCTAGCTGAAAGGAAAGGACCCTCAGAGTGAGCACGCCACACAGGGCTCTGTGCATGTCGAGAAAGGAGTTTGGAGACAGCACAAAGAAATGGGTACTTCCCCAAGCACAGAGAATGAGCTGCCATTACAATACTCGCAGCAGGAAGTCTGTCATGAACAGAGGAAAGTGGAACAGATTCCTGGGGCAGTTTACTTAGGAGGGCATCTTAGTCAAATGGACCAAAATCAATGGAGAGATCGATAATGACTAGTCCTGAACAACCCCTGGCAGGACCAAATAATTACTCTTTTCTTTCGGCTCACTGTCATGCCTCCCACTAAATCATTCCCAAATGAAATTCTCCACATCAGATTGTCTGCACACTTTGTCTGAATAACGTCATTGATTTCTTTATTTTTCTTTCAATTTTGAGTAGTTTGTTGGGAAATGTATGAACCCCGGGGTAATTAGGTGAATGAGAATCCAAAAAAAAATGTGGGAGTCAATTCATCTTTTCCTGAGGGTTTTTGTATGAATGAGTGAGCAAGAAATGAACCTATGAGCCTGGCCGCCTCTGTCTTCTGGTTGCTGTGGATGATGACCACAATTGCATTGACTGAACTTACATATATTATGCCTCTCCTTTGTTCTGCCTTTAAAAAAATAGGATGCATGCAGCATAGAAATGTAGTGTTATTAAGCTTTCACCTAGATATCATTAAGTTTACCAGATTTCTAATGAGGTTTGATAAGATGTCCAAATATCCAACCCGTGTGGATAGTGGTTCTGCCGTCATAAACTGTGTACATATTGCCTGTGCGATGAATCTTATCTATTTTGAAGGAAAAATAACAAAAACATTTCCTCAATTTGTTTAGTCACATCAATATATTTTGATCATGATAAAGGGACAGAGAAGTATTATAAATGGTGCAATATTATTTTTATTTCATATTTGTTTTACGCATATTGGTATTTTGTCTGCATATATGCTCATGAACTGCATGCTTGCCTGGTGACCATGGAATTAGATCCCCCGACCTGAAATTGCACATGATTTTGAGCCACCGTGCCAGTGTCAAGAACTGAGTCCAACCCTCTGTAAGAGCAGCAAATAGTCGTTCATATACCCAATCATTCTATGCTGTTGCAACCTTGTTATTGGAGCTATAGCATGGTTGGAGCCATGTATAATTACTGCTCACTGGCACACAGATGTAATATGAATGGAAAATAGTCATATAACAACTCCCAGGAAGACTGGAGTGATAACCTCAGAGTATCCATCACCTTAAATTCTGCCACTGAGAGGGATGCGTTAGGAGCTAATAATTGCATATGATTTCAGAGTGATGTGCAGTGTCAAACACATTGTTAATTTCTACTGCTATAATTACCTGTGGTCTCCACCCACCTGCTGTAGCAATAAGAGGTGAGAATCAAATACTAAAACAATGGCCCATGACAGAGAGATAAGAACTATAAACCTAGAACTATAGTCAGTCTTCTAACTTCTTTCTCCTAATGCCTCTAAAATCTTTCCTGGCTATTCCCTGTGTGAAAAGCAACTTTTCGAAATATCTTTCTTTGTAGCTAGATTGGGTTTGTTTTTGCTTTGGTTTCTTTCTTTTTTCTACTTAACAGTTATGACTTGGGAATTAGGAACTTCCCAGCATCGAACTTCTTCCTGTGAAAATCTGTCTTTATCATTTTCAATGCCAGTTTTGCTAACAAAAGAAATTCATATCTTCCTTCTTACTGTTACCCAGTCCTTCTTTAATCTCTTATGATCTGACTTCTCAGAAGCACCTCTTTCAGAAATACCCCTGCCACCTTCCTCAGCTCCCTGCCCTTTCTCACATTGTCACCATCTTTTCTAATGTGTGTCATGTTATGAAAATTACTACCTGTTTTGAAGCATCATCCGTACTTCCTTGTTGATCTGGGATATTACAAATTGTTAGAATTCCTCTTTTGTCTTGCTGGCCCTATCACACAGAACACGCACACTCAAAGAGGGTGTGAGATTTACAAGAGCGCTGCATTTAGGATTGGAATGGGCACTTATGTAATTGCAGAGCTCTGGCGTGCCATGACTCCATTGTGCCTAGATAGTGGTGCTGCATAGATCACAATGATTTCCTGACAATCACCAGAAGAAAAGGCTCAGCCAGGTCAGGATTCCAAATAGAAAGTTTTGTTATCTAGCAGAACAGATGGTGAACTTTGCCAGCTTCCCTAGAAAATGAGGCCCATCTGCCCATTTGCCTTGGTAGCTTCTAGGGGTCCCACCTGGCAGATCATTGCAGCAGGAATTTCCCTGGACTGCCTGGAAAATTAATTCTGTTGAACTGTTCTTCTAGTGTTTATAGGGATGGATGTGGCATTTCCAGGACTTGTTTTTTTAGTGAGCAGTGTAACGTGGAGAGATTGTCAATGGGGAACTATCTCTTTTTGCCCTAAGTTTGATATGGGGTTCTGCTTTGACTCTCTAAATGAGACAGACCCTCTTGTTGTAGTACAAACTTCAAGCTTTTGAGTGACGTATAGCTCTGAGTCTCAAGTCTATTACATGTTTGTCACTGGCCTGCCTTGAGCAAAATGCTTCCCTCTGCCCTCCTCTTTTATGTCTTCTATGCAACAGCTCTATTCTTCTGCTTCTCTCCAGTCAAGTTCCTTATTAAACATTCCATAATGAGTGGCTCCAAATTTCTCCCTTGAGACCTTGTTTTCTACTATCTAGCAGCTTTGAAGACCATCTTATTTCAAGAATTACCAAATATGTTACATTTTGTGAAGCCTCGGCAGTTGGAGTACACCAGCAATTCCATTCAGTGTTGGACAATATAAGAATATATGAGATGAGATGGATGAGTCTCCAATGGCTTCTCTTTGCCTTCTCAGGAACGTGTTTGTTACAAACATTGGTCCCTTCTCTCTGGGAATCTTAGCACATGAATCTGAAACAAAACTCATTCTCATTTGTAAACATCCACAAGCAATACTCTGTCATTGCATGCCATCCTACCCCAGAGAAGGGAAATGGATGTGAAAAATCACATTGGATAGATTTGAATATTTAGTTGAGTGAATACACTCTGAAATGAATACAGCCTTGGAGTAAACCCCTTAGTTTCTCTGAGTCTTTGAATAATAAAAATTTAAAAATAAGAAGAAGCTCAAAAAAGAAACACTGAGAAATGTTCTCTTTGATATTAATTGTAAAGAGTGTGTAGTATTCTAAAGTGTTCCAACTTCATCTATACACTTATTGCCTTTAATCTTAACTACTCTATTTTCTTTAATACATATTGACAACCTCCTGGAATCCTTGCAGAAATGCCAGAAGGTAGACACATTATTCCTTTGCTTTACAGATAGAGGTGAAGAAACACAGAAAGTGATCTTCATCTCCACAAATAAATTCTACACAGTGTTGGGATAGAGCCCAGACAATAAACCACCCACATTCTTATACAGTGATCTTAATGAGAAGATTGAATAAAAGTTCACATGTTACAAAAATCAATAATCCACAGGGGCTAAGTACAGAGAAACTTTAGAAGTCATTATGTGCTGAAATAACAGAGAAGTGTGTCTACCTGTTCAAATCAGACCTCACATCTCCTTGTCACACTATTTGAGAAGAACGTTTCTATCTATAGTAATGACAAGCACACTAAATTATATATATATATATATATATATATATATATATATATATATTCTTGATTATTCATTTTCAGAGGTAGGAGTAATAGTGCCTGTATTACAGACCTCCACATTGCATGATAGGCAAGGATATGCAAGCTCTCTAACATTGAACTAAAGTACCAGCCCTGTAATAAATATTTGTTAACATGAAGATTAGGATGTAATAAAGAGAACTTACTTGGAAATATGTTTTCAAAAATATGGAGGGCACTGCATGAAAGGAAAAATTTCAGATAAGGAAAATGAGAAATAGAAGTAATTTAAAGGAAGCCTGCTTCACTGAATACCCTGAGTCAACATCTCAGAAACAAAATAATAATTTCTTTATTAGAATAGAAAATACATGATTGCAAAGCTTGTATTGCTAATTGAGGTTCAAGTAGTTGCAATTGATGAAAAAAAACAATCAGAAATCTTGGGATATTTCCTATAAGAGTTAGAAAATGCATTATAATTCTAGTTGTGGATAGAAATTTAATGCATTTTAAGCAGGGTGTAAAGGGTGAATAATTGTTTTGTCATTTGGAGGGGTGGATTTCAGTCATCTCGATAACTATAATCATAATTGAAGGAAGTTGAATGCATATTGGAAAATGATAGATTAAAAACTAAATAGAGGAAAGCAAATGATAGCTTTCAGGAGGAATTAATGCCATTAATTACTTAGACAGAGATTTAGGAGAGAATCAGGAACAAAGTATGTTTTAGAAACAATGGGCCTACCTCTAAAAGCAAGACTTACTTGCTTCACATAAAGTACATTATTGAAAATAAAAACAATTGGCAATAAGGAGGATTTTTCCCTCTGGAATTATTAGGTCATGCATAATATGGCTGTTTGGAGTTCTACTTTATTATGGTTACATTCTTTCGTGATAGATATAATATAATCCACAGAATTTAGTCACAATTAGAAAATTAATATTGAAAGAAATACTCTAAACAAATGGCCATGATCTGCTTCGCTCTGTGTGTGTTTGTGTATGTATATGTATGTTTGTGTGTATATGTTTGTGTGCGTGTGTTTGTGTGTGTGCCAGTGATCAGCAATAATGTGAGACAACACAGTGGTTTGCAACTGAAAAAACATCACAACCTAGAAGAAATATTTCTAAACAAACAGCTAATTCAAGACCTTCCTCCAAGACCATATGACATTTACTGTTCAGATGATGACAGACAGGAAGGTCGAGGTAACCTTGTTCAATCTGGTGATCATTAACGTTCTCACAAGAATAAGGGCAGAGAAAATGACACCGAAGATTCTGACATTTAAACACCTGGCAAAGAAAAGAAATGTCTTTTCACATTCTGAGTTTATCTGTGTACAAAAATCTTGGAGTAGAAATCTTAGGCATGTTTTTGATTCTTCTACCAGGGTGTGTACCTTTTTGTTAAAGAACCTATTGAATATATCAAGGAACTCTGAGTGGTCAGAGATATCACCAAAAATAATAATGAGCTTTCTTTCTTTGGGTGTAAAATTCAGATGTTCATTTATTAAATGCTGATAAATTTCTGCTTTTTCTTTTTCATTATTATTAACCAGTTAGGTTTAGAAAATGATTTCTTTACAAATTTCTCTCTAAGAGAGAAGTTACAGGAAACTGAAAGCGGCACAGAGGTTCCTATGTTTAGAAGTTGATCAGGCTGAAAATGCCTCAGAAACACCCAAGCAAGGGCTTTGAGGCTTACCGGTCGGATCTTGTGCCAGTCTGTCATGAGTGGGATAGAATATAGGAGCAGTCAGATAGGCTGATAGATCTAGGGATTCAGTCCACACCCAGCAGGGTGGATGCCCCTAAAGCTTGTCGATGAGAAGACAGGAGGCACATATTGGAGAATAGCTGCTTGCATCACAGCAGAAACAGAGAGGAGGAGAAGGGTCCATGGACAAAACACACCAATTAGATTTTCAGTTCTCTCTGAGCAAGAAAAATGCTCACCTTTTGGTCTTTAAATTTTTATGGACTATTTTTGAAAAGCTAGTATTTCATGGAATCCATTGGGTTCCAACCACATTTGGAAAATTTATCAATAGTGTGGCTCATTAAATGCAGGTATAGTATCTGAGGACTAACCAAACATGTCATCCTGAGTTGCATACACAGAGAGGGACCGCAGCACCTGGCAAAATCAATGACATCCCAATTACATTAAAAGACAAAGTGGGCAGGTTTCCCCTACTGCATCCTCGAAATGTTGCTAGTTCTTGAGAACATCTAAAATCAGTTTCTTGGGATTTTTGAATTTATTTATTTTCATTTATGTGTGTTAAGTGTGTATGTATAGCACATGTGTGATTGGACCCCAAAACTCCAGAAAAGGGTGTGAGTCCCCTGTAACTGGAGTGACAGATGATTATGAGCTGCCATGTGGTGCTGGGAAACACACCTAGGTCCTCTGCAACAGCAGCCAGACCTCCCAATTGCTGACTCACCCTTCTGCCTCAGATTCTAAGAGTCTAAGAGTCTAAGATCAGCATCTCTCAACTTGTGGGTCTTGACCCCTTTGCAGGTCAAAGGACCCTTTTACAGGAGTAGCATATCAGATATTTACATTAGGGTTCATGATAGTAGCAAAATTACAGTTATGAAGTAACAAGGGAATGATTTTATGTTATGGATCACCACAATATGAGAAGCTCTGTTAAAGAGCTACAGAGTTAGGAAGAGGAGAACCACTAGATTAGATTAAGGGAAAGTGATTTTGTTTTTTTAGTTTATACTTTATTTGCAGTGTTAATAAACTCTTTACTTGTTTTTGAAATATATCTGATATTTTCTCTTTCTTATTAAGTTCTCCTTTGACTATTACATAGTTGCCCTTCTATGAAAGCAAATACTGTATTACCCCTTTCCCTCAAAATAATAATGTTGATATTTGTGTTAGCCAAATATATCCTTTATACATTTTGTCATGAGACAAACTACAAGTCGGGATGCTGTATAAAAAATCTCAAGGCAGAAGAAGCAGTGATACCCGAAATAGTTCCTTAGCACCTCAAATCTCGCATTGTCTGTTGTATAGCCAAGGAAGAGTTTGCTTCCTTTAGGACATAATGCATTATACTAAAAAACGATTAAAATGGAAAGAAAAACATATAAATCTGCTTGAGTTAGCAAATTGTGTAAAGTAAAATAATCCTACATAAACAGTGGTCTACAAAACAAAAAGCAGAGGGCATAAGGCCTTTGCCATTAGAATATTACCATGCATAAGAGACAATTAACACAAGCAAACCTGCAAGATAAGTTGCAGCATTTGGTTAGAACTGTGCTGTGAAAACATTACTTTGATCAAATTAAGGCATATGAGCCCTGGTTTAATTTGTTATTGAAACATATAGGCATTCTATTTTAGTTGTCATGAGTTTAATACAAAGTACTTAAGATTCAAATGCATATTACCTGGAGAGTAAATACAATTTGTCCTCAAATCATAGCAGTAGTTAGAATGGATTGTTGGGGAACATTCACGGTCTTTTCATGGTTAATCTACCTTCAGTTCAACCATGTAAAAACATTCTGGATGCAATCTCCGAAGGAAGACCAAGCCTTCAGAGACTTCCAGGGAACTGAAAGTGACACATCTAACGCTGAGATTTTGAGATTCTCACTGTATTCACAGGGCCACCCCTCAGTGACTAAGTTGTACATTTGAATCTCTCTAAAATTCAGATCTGCAACACAATTGAGGTCTTCCCACTCCTAGTTAAGGGCAGTACTGAGCATGCATAGGGATACAGCAAGTGACCAAGAATACCAATACTACCCAGCATCCAAGTTGTTATGGCTCGGTGATTCTCAAATGTTCTAGTGTATTTGAAGCCATCAGGTATCTTACTAACATACAGAGGGGTTCCCTGGACCTGGGAACGGGGCATGAGTTTGCCATCTTCAAGAAGCCTGGGAGATGTTGTTCTGGCGATCATAGACACCACAATTAAGACAGTATGGAACAAGTTTCTACCTGGACACCAAGCTCATCATGGGCTTCATTTCTAGTGAGTTACTGAATTGGACATCACAGCATTTAGTTGAATATCTTTGATCAGAAATTTTTAGTATAGATATATTACATGGTAACCTAAATAACCTTTAAACAACTTAAGATAATATCAATTGGATGGTTTAATAGATTTCCAATTTTACCCACATGGCTTAGCTTGAGGACTTTGAGGAGAAGCATACTCTACATAATAGCAGTTTAACCTTTGAATAAGGTTCACAAGACTCGACTCTATAGATGGTAATATAGAAATGGAAAGCAATGATTATTTTAAAGTAATTTTAATTGAAATATTCTGACATCATCCTTGAAAATTAGAGAACTTAAAAAAAGGCTATTTCTCTATTTCCAATTCAGTTTAAAATATACTCGTATTCTTTAAAACCTTTTTGGATTATCAATTATATTTCCTAATTTCTGCCGTGTGAGAAGGTAGCTATTTCAACAAAAGATGAAACCATAGCGTGAACAGAAATAAGAAACACAATTCTAACTTTGGCATATTAGTTATGTAGCCTTAATAATTTTGAAAATACGATGTGACTTGACACTTTATCTAGTTTCTTATCAAATGTTTGGGACAGTTAAATGGGAAAATATTAATCTAGATGATATAACAAAACCTCAGAAACTCATTGGTAGTGGGGACAACCTTCAGACTTTTCAGAATCAGGGGAAAATGACAGCATCAAGGACTAGGATGCAACTTGGAAGTGAATCCCAGCACCAATAGTAAGTTACTAAGAATCTTAAGACGGTAACAAGATAATCAATAAGCAATGGGTCACTCATTGTGTGAGGCCCTGTGTAACTGTCTATACTCATGAGAGGAACCCTATCTGCAAGACAGTTCTAGCCAGTGCTCGCCACATTATAACAGTGCGACAGACATGCTACTGCAGTGCTGCAGGACACCACCACTGCTCTCAGAGCTTCAGACCTAACGGCACCCAATACTTTAGGCACCAATATTATCCCATAATCATGGGTATTAATCCACGATTATGGAAGTCCAGAAGCTTTAAATGTCTTATCTAGGATCATATTTGTAACTGAGTCTTGGGAGACTGGTTTTGAACTGAGCTCTGTCTCATTCTAAAGCTATCCTCCTTAACCAATTTAATGCAGTTAGTTTTTCACAACAGGCCGTTTTTATCCCCCATTTAATTCAAAAA
This sequence comes from Microtus pennsylvanicus, assembly GCF_037038515.1. Lineage (NCBI taxonomy): Eukaryota > Metazoa > Chordata > Mammalia > Rodentia > Cricetidae > Microtus > Microtus pennsylvanicus. The sequence continues at coordinate 109,258,257 of NC_134586.1, read as the reverse complement.
TTAGAACCTAAGGCTCAGAAAACATGATTATCCTAAAAAGATAACTTTATGACTTATCAGATAGATCTGTTGAGTCAACATAATTGTTCTAAGCCTTTAAAGTCTATAGCCACCCCATATTCTCAATCATAGCAGACTCCTACTCACCGTGTAACCTTAGTAACCCTAGAAGCTCCCAATATCTCATAATAGTGCCCTAATAACTCTATACCTCTAGATCTTCAAAAACAAAAGCCCTACTGTAGAAATTCACAACATGCACAGCTGATGAACTGAGCACCAGAGCCACCAATCCTCTGTGTACGGAGGATTTACTCAACAAACATTAGAATATCATTTTCCTATTATTCAAAATAGCATGCTTCTGAATAGCAGAATTATTTTCTTTTTAAAGTAATTAATTTGTTTTAAGTGTGTTTCAATAATGATGATTTCTCTGGGGAGAAAAAAACAACATCAATTACAGTACACCAAAATAATTTTCTTCTAAACATAAACACTTCAATCCAGAGAAAAAAGGCAAGGGTATATCATCTCATAACAAAATTATTAAAAATTACTCATTTTGTTTTATGTGAATTTCAGGTTTTTCCCTTAAGGTGATAAACTTCATAAAGTTATAAACTTTCATTGCCACATAAATTTCACCATCCTTTTGTTTGCATCATGCTACATGGTCACTCAGTTCATTGTAAGCTTCCTATTGGGTTCCAGTTCTGGTGGTAGAACTAACCTACCACTACCACTGCCACCACCACCACTACTATCACCACCACCAACCAGCACCAACAGTAACACCACTACCACCAACACTAACCACTACTATCACCACCAGCAACCAGCACCAACAGTAACACCACTACCACCAACACTAACCACTAATATCACCACCACCAACCAGCACCAACAGTAACACCACTACCACCAACACTAACCACTACTATCACCACCAGCAACCAGCACCAACAGTAACACAACTACCACCAACACTAACCACTAATATCACCACCACCAACCAGCACCAACAGTAACACCACTACCACCAACACTAACCACTACTATCACCACCATTTTTCTTCTTTTCATCAGCATCATCCCAACACGCAGCGGGGCAAAGAAGGTTAAGTCAGATTACGTCATACCTTCTTTTGAACTAATTACTAGTTCCCCTGGGCATTGTCAATCACAACTGCTGCTTTATTTCAAGAGTGACTTGTTTTGCCTCTGTTACAATGCTTGTTTTGTAATCTTGCTCTGCTGGCTCTTCATATAGATTCTTGGCTGAACAGTTGTCTTTATCAATATTTTTTTCAGTCCCCAGCACAGAGCCTGGTACATGGAAGACATAGACTGAAAATGAATTGGTTTCTGCAACATGGCTCAGCCAGTAGATGGTGTTTACCGCTACTACTGAAGACCTGAATTCAAGCCAACAGACTCATAAAATGGAAGGAGAGAACTGACTCCTGTAACTTGTCCCTGACTACCACAAGTGCTCCGTGTCATGTACACACTAGGCATAATGTGTGTATGTATATAAATTTACTTAAGGAAAGTAAATTTAAAAACAAGTAATTGGATTCACACATGTGAATACCACTCTTTAATTTAAACAGGATGCACTGCTCAGTGGAGGTGGCAATCAGCGGTCAATATTCAGAGTTAGTCACTGTTAATGCCTGCTTTCTGCTGGGCTGAAAAATGTCATATTCTATAAAATATATCAAGTCCTTAGAATTAAAATGTCACTGAGCCCCCTACCAGACCACGTTATGCCAGCTTGGTATTTAAAATCACTACAATTCATTATGCCAACTGCTGATGCAGTTCCAGGCTATGGGGCTTCTGCCGAAAATGATGGGGAAAAAAATCTGTGGCTCCCTGGAAGGGAGTTGGGGTGTTCAAAAAGCTGCATTCCAGGCAAGAACTCACCAGATGCTTTGTGGACTAAAGGATTGAGGTCCGATTCCTTGGGGACCTGAGCAGATGGGACTCCCTGAGTCCAATCTCAAAGAGGAGGGTCTATGGCAAGATGCCTGGTTTTTGCCCCAGTTGTTTCTTCCCCTGTTCCCATGGCTACAATGCACAGAAGCTAACTTCATCGAAGTCTAGAGAGCACATCCAAATGCACGTCCTATGCGTTCCTCTTAGTTTGCTTGGCTGCACAGTACAGAGAAGTATGCAGACCTGAATTAGCTCATGTAAACCCTTAGATGAGGGCGGGCATGCAGCTACCAGAGTAGGAAAGTGTTCTACAGCTGTTGCTCACCATTAGGTCTCCCTTCTCAAAATGCCTGCAAATTCAGGCAGTCTTTTGCTTTCTTCCCTATAAAAAGTCAGATGACTATAATTCCATCTAATGTTATGTCATAAAAATCCTGGAAATGAAAGAAAAGAAGGGATGCTTTGTATTATGGAAAGAACACAAAACTGCAGCTAAGTGCAAGGAGCCTGTAGTTGGAATCCTTTGGCTTGGGACTTTAACTTTAGCTACTTAGTGACTGGTTTCTGTTAGGCCAGTTATCCAAGACCCTAAATCACCATGTCTTCCTCAGTCTGATAGGGGCAGTGTTAATGTATAACAACTGTCCTGGTCTGAGTGATACCATTGGATACAAGAAGCACCCAAAAAATGAATGTATTTTTATGTTTGATTTCATGTGGAAATGTCATACTATAAAAGAATATCAGAAACTTATTTTTTCTCTTATAAATTGCTGATTACACTGAATTTTGTTACTTTATTTTAAAAGTAAATTATAGTTTTGTGTGCCCCTTGTGCCATTAGACACAAAACCATTAGGAAACTCTTGAGATATTCCAGGTAGTGTCTGAAAGAAACATTTAGGTGCTTGTTCCCGGCTGTCTTCCTGGCTCCTTATTCTTGATCTGTGGCTGTGGAATATCAGGTGGTACATAAGAATTTGTAAATTGATTTTATATTCCCATGAAAATTTGCTTAAATTCTATATTAAAATATTAAACGAAAAGTGATATATTCTGTGCTTAAAATTAGGTGGAGAAAACTTGGTTTTAAATCTATAAAAATGGTAGAGGCCAATTTAGTTCATTTGTCCAATCTAAATTGTCCAAGTCAGTAAATCAAGACTTGGTTCTTGGAGAACAGCCCGAGATCACTAGAGAATCATTTATCCCCAGACAGACTGGAACACGAGGGAACTCAAACTGACACACAAACAATGGATTTTGTAAGAAGGCACCTGATCCATGAACTTCCTCATTCCAGCAACACCAGCAAAATGACATCCTGTGAACATCTAGTCTAGCATAGAGATACTTATAGAAGAGAATCTGTATCTATAATGACATCAGACATCAGCCAGGCCAGGCACAAGACTGTATTAAGCTTCCTCTATATTTTCCTCTAAGCAATTAAGCTTCCATGCATTAGTAACACTTAACTTAAAATAGTTCATTTAACACAAGTTATCCAAATCATTAGAATATTAACATAAATCATACGCTAGCAGATTACCCAGAAATATTTGATATGTGTGAGAAACTCCCAGGAGAAAGTAGAGAAGTAAGAAGCAACCCTTTTCTAAAGAGTCAGTGAAGCACATGTGAGGGGCAGACTAAGTGGATTGTAAAATACTCCCAGACAACGTTCGGAGGATGATAAATCCTGGATCAGAGAGGACAACCTATAAGGTGGGACCTGCCCACACCCACATCCTGTGTCTGGCAGACATCCCTGAACATCCCCTTGTCCTCCAAGTTCCTGCCACTGCAATTTCTCCAACAGGTCATAAAAAGAACCTGATTTCCGAATAAGAAAAATATCCTAAAATGCACCATCTGTGATGGAATTTTGCTCTTATATTTAGTGATTTCCATCTCAGTGCAGGAAGTCTACCGGAAGGAGGGACTTAGATGAGCTGGGTTGACCACAGACAGGAAGAAACCTTCACAATTTTAGCACACCCTCCTTTGTCCAAAGGAAAGAAGAGCTAGGAGGCCTCTGTGTAAAGGAAACCCTTCCCTCTAACTGCAGAGACTGGCTCGGTCCAAGAAAAAGTATGTGGTCTCTGCGCTCCTCAGAAGGGACTCTCCCCCACAACCCTGCTCTAGGGAATCAGCCATTTTCTCTTTTCACAGAGAAGGAAATTTTTTTTTTTTTGTAAGATGGGGTATTTCCTGAAGCTCACCCACCTTCGGTCTTCCTACAGATTTCTAGGGATAAAAATTTCTATGTGTAATTAAAGGCTGAGCTGACCTAATTAGGTTGATGAAATTTTCAGTAGGGATTTAATTCCCTCCAGCATTCACTCTGCTTTCTTTGCTCTCAAACATCTTTCCTCGGGCTCATCCTACGCCGTTTTTTGAGGCAGTATTTTAAATGACCTCGCACAGGCACAGTCTCCAAGGCAGCAACTGATTAGAAAGCCTGCAGTAGTCATGGGTGTCTGCAAACTCTTCAGAGAAGGCATTCTGGGGTGTTTTATTCACGCACACAATCATTTCCCCCTAACCAGCAAGCCATGCTAAATAATGTCCACTCTGCAGGAGGGAAGCAGGTGTTTTAGAGTGTTTTGTGGACACAAAGAAATTAAGAAATAGAAAAATGCAGGAGCTAAGAACAGACAGAATTAATGGGAGAGGCATTACTCTCACTGCGGGACCCTTTACTATCCAAGTCTTTGTGGTCAACATATTGGAGTAAAACATTTATTGGTGAGATTTTCACCAATCTTTGGTGGTTGAAAAGCGGCCTCTAAAGAGCGCGTTAAAACAAAACTACAGGACTTGTTTCCAAGAAAATGCTTTTCCAGTGCTCAAAATAGGTGGGTGGAGCTCAGAGGCCCAAGCATCTTATGGAAATGCCGCGATTCCTCTTTCCTCAGCTTCTCACCTTTCATCCCATTAGTACCTCTTTGTTACTCAAACACACTTCACTAGAAAAAATAAATTTAAATTTATAAAACATTTTGAGAAAATGTATTTTAGCTTTTAAATGATGCTTCCAAAAATGCAAATAATATAAACAAGCATTCTTGTCAAAGAAGAATTTGGGCTGCTTTCACTACAATATTCTTTTAAAGTGTATTTCTCAAGGCCTATGTCCAGTCTTACAAGAGTGATCTGTGTATAATACTAATCATTGTTGACAATTTTCTTTTGCCTTTCCAAAACCTTAAGTCTGGGAAAGCCATTATCTCCAATGACTTTTTTAGTTGTTTGTGACTAGGTTTAACTATTACAAAAGAAATTCTTTTCTCTGCTGGCTGTTCAAGAGATCTTCTCATTTTCAACAGATTAGTGTTTTACACATTGTTATTTTATTTTGAAATTTGGTCGTTGCTTTAATGAAATTAACTTTCTTTTTGTGGCCTAGTGGCTAAAAGGGCTTCTCGGTCTCATTTACCATTATAAATGTCACAGAAAAATTAGGATGTCACTAAAGAGAATTAAGCTATAGATAGCTTCTATATGTTGAAAGATTTCATTTTTACTTTAATTTTTAAACAATGAGGGTATAAATTAGTAAATGTAGTAGGCCATCTCTAGTTTTGTGATAATTAACACGGATCACAATGAGGCCATCATTATCCAGTCAGATATGTTATTTCTAAAGCTGGGTGCTGATTCTGGGCTGTCCCTCATTGCTTCCCAGCCTGGCCTCCTCTATATCTGCTTTATTCCTTTCAAAGCACTCAGAGAATGAGTGCAGCTTATTTCTACTCCAAAATGTTCTCTGTGGCTTCAGACTAGGTGCCCTTAGACACTCCTACAGAAGTGACTTTCTAAGGGGTATTATGTACTGGATTGAAAATAAAAAAGCCAATAAATGAAGTTGTAGTTAAGGTATTAGGAATGGAATATGCTATTGGCTAGGAACTTTAAACCAGGGTTTAGGAAAACAAACAAGAGAAGGAATGTTGGCATAATCTTATCTATTCACAAACTCGAGAAAACTGACCTTCCTATAGCAAGGTAATTTAGCCCAAAATCCATGGCACCTTTTCACCCTTTCCTTTCAGAAACAGGAAGAGCAGACTATTATAAAAGATGAGTCAAATGTAGGTGGAAGATATGAACTAGCAAAATATCCTCCAAAGGAGTATTTTCTACATTTATAAACTGGTTGTATCTCTACACCCTTCCAACCTCTAGTGTGCTGGAAGGAAACCAAGTGAAATACATCGCACAAGATTGCAAAAAGTCACAGCACTTGCTCCAAGCAAATTCCCCAGGCTATGGAAAGCAGAAAGATGGGTCCACCCCATAAATCGGAAGAGTTTGTATGTAAAATCTGCAGATAGGGAAGAGGGAAAAAAATTCTCTTTTATGTACTTATAGTTAAGGGAGGACGCTTGAAAGACCATATGGATTTATTATTTTTTAATTTTTTTCTTTCTGTCATATTGTTTGTGATTGTTAATATAAAAAGATGAATGCTGAGATTATCAATGTATGAGCACTTAAACAGTAGAGATGTTTTTTTGAAGCACTGCTTAATTTAAAATTACTATTTCAGGTGAAGGGAATTTACTGCAGCTTTACAAGCACAAAAATTTTCTTGCTCACCAAAAAAAAAAAAAAAAAAAAAGACGCCTTTAATCCCAGCACTCGGGAGGCAGAGGCAGGCGGATCTCTGTGAGTTCGAGACCAGCCTGGTCTACAGAGCGAGTTCCAGGACAGGCTCCAAAGCTACAGAGAAACCCTGTCTCGAAAAACCAAAAAAAAAAAAAAAAAAAAATTTCTTGCTCACTGGAGAACTGGAGAATCTTATATGTCTCAGAGGAACCCAATACTACAGATAGCCTCATTTTTCATAGGATGCCCAAAGACGCTCTTCTGCTAAATTTACATTCTGCCTAGGAGTACTTTGACTTTCTCCAGTTTAACCCAAGGGTCACTTTCTATAGATAAATCATGGCCTATGGCTGATAGAATGGTGAAGATAAACACTACACCTTGGTGTGAGTACTTAGGAATGGACAGAAAAGGCTTTGGGAGTCGACTTGTTAAGTCGAAGTATGCAATGACTCTGTCTCTCCCTGATCTGAGCTACTTTGTTTATCTCCTGCCTGTCCAAATCCTAGTGAATCCAGGCTCACACATTTGGCTTCTGTGTCCTCATTGGCCATGGGAACTCACACCCAGGTCAGCGTTTTTTCAG